>NC_081412.1:208103698-208789055 GCF_030272615.1 Cryptomeria japonica | reverse complement strand
TCTTGACCTCTGGTAGATTTCTTGGATCATCGAAAGAGGGGTAACCATTCTAGGAATCCTTCAATAATAAAGCATTTTTACATCATGAATTAGCCAAGAAAGGTGAGAGACGAGGAGTTTTATACAATTGACCAAGAAATTGCACATCTGAGAGCCTTGAGGAAGGTCTGAAGCTATGATAATATTTTCTAGATCAAAAGAATCTAGGTACTTCAATACAATGATAGAAGCCCATTTTGACTTGTTATTGGAAAATAATTTCCAAATGATTTTTTCACCAAGTGCTATGTTTCTTAAGAGAAGGTGGATGCCTACCCCTCCACCTATTCTAGGGATAGAAAATTTATCCCAAGTGACCATATGAATCTTATATTTTTATTTCCAAATAAACTTCGTAATCGAATATGCAACTGTGTTTAAGATACCTTTCAACATAGGTAGCACTAACATGACGTAATTTAGAATTCTGGCTAGAATAGACCTGATCACGAGGATATGACCAGCTAATGAGAGCCACATTTTTTCATGAGGAAAGTCTATTTTGAATAGAGGAAGAGATGTTGCTCCAAAAGATGCTCTTTTTTCTCCTCACAAACAATAGGATGCCTAAGTATTTGCAAGGGAGGGTATCCAATTTGAAGCCTAGGTAGTTAATTAGCTTGGCTAAGAGGAAAAAAGAACAATTTACAAAGAAGACCTAAGAGTTAAAGGCATTGACCTTCTTTCCTCAAATAGCACAATAATTATCAACAACTGACTTCATTATCATAGCTTCCCTCAATGAATCCTCCCAAAAAAGTAATGTATCATATGCAAATAATATGTGAGTGGATGTAATCTAGATATTGGGGAGGGTGATTCGCTTCTAAAGTTCTTGTAGATGGTGGGCTGATATTGACCTTCTTAGAGCTTTTACTATAATCATAAAAATAAAAGATGAATAGATGATCTCCTTTCTATATACCCTGGGTGGAGGAGAAAAAGCCACATGGACTTCCATTTATAATTACTAAAAAAATTTCTCTTAAGATACAAGATATGACCAATCTGGTCCAGAGTTTAGATAACCCAAAGCTAAGAAGCACCTATTCTATATAGATTTCCAACTAACCCTATCATAGGCTTTTATCACATAACATTTATGAATCATTTCCTTTGCTTTAACTTGATTCACTGAGTGAATGATTTCATGTACAATAAGAGCCCCATATGATATTTCTTTACCTAGGATGAATCATTTGTGTTCCTTTGCAATAAATTTAGGAGTCAACTTAGCCAATCTCAAAGAAATAGCCTTTCTAAAGATTTTGTAATAGTATTGTAGAGGTAAATGGTCTTGAAGTCAAAAAATGAGGCTAGGGATTGAACATTGGGAATGAGAGCAATTAGAGTAGTATTGAATTTCTCGGGATACTACCATTACATTTCAATTACTCTACTACATACCAAACATCGTTAGCCACAAAGTGCCAACATTTCCAAAAAAACATGGCAAAAAAACCATCTATCCCTAGAGCTTTATATGGTGGCATAAACAATAGTAATTTGATTTCATCCAGAGTGAAGGGTTTGAAAATTTGTTAATTATCTTATTAAGAGATCAGTTTAGGAATGAATTTGAGTAAATCCTATGAATGATCAAGTTGGATATCTACTGAGGCTAAAAAGAGTTTGGAGAAAAGTCTTGACTACTTCCACTTGAACCTTATCCATATCAATCAAAGTACCACCTAAGGTGTTTTTAATTTGGAAGTTAGAGCTACTAGCCCTTCTCATACTAACTGAAGAATGAAAAAATCTTTTATTTCTGTCACCTTCTTTTAGCCAAAGCTCCCTATATTTTTTTCTCCAAACAATTTCTTCCCTTTTAAGAATTTCCTCAAGTTGAGATTGGAAAATTCATTAAAGAGTATAGGAGGATTCATTTATACAATTATTGATGATTTCCTTATTGACTACCTTAATTTTCTCCTCAATGTTTGCTTCAGTAATGAAAATGTTTTTAAACACTCTACTGTTTCACAATCTTATAGGTATCTTAACATGTTCAAGTTTTTTGTTGAGTTGAAACATCCTAGATCGTAGGACAAAAGTGGTTGTTTCCCACCACTATTGAAGAAAAGGGAGAAAGGAAGCATCCTGAAACAACATATACTAAAATTTAAAAGATAACTTGTGTTTGGGGCGTTTAGAATAAAAAACTAGATCCAATGGGGTGGAAAAATGATCCAAACTAGAGGGAGACAAAAAATGAGATGTGAAAGGACAAAATTTGGATAAGCATACTAGATTATAAAATAGCCTAGATCCAATCTCTCGACTATATGAAAAAATTCACTCCTTCTATTGGTCTAGGTTACATTCCCATTGATAAGAACCCAATCTTTCAATGTATTATTCAAGACAAAAGCATTGAAATCCTACATAACTACCAATGGAGAACTATACCCTCTATTTCTTCATTGAAAGAAACAATAAAATCAAAGTCTTTACCAAAAATCAAAAGCTCCTCTAAAAATAAGAGAGAACTACCGATATGGATTCCCAAAGCTTTTTTTGCCCACTGAAGAATTAGGCCCATACACATGTAATAGATGGAAGGAATATTTGTATAAGGTGACTTTAACATAGACAAAATTTGCCTTAACTTGAACTTTATGAACCTGCACCTGCTTAGGATTCCATGAAATAGCTAGTCTACTTGAAGCACCTAGAGAGGGGGAGGCCACAAAACCCCATTGCTTCCAGGAGGAAAAATCTCATCTTCAAATAATTTGGTTTCCAGGAGGAGAATCAAATCCACCCCACAAGACTGAAGTTGAGACTTGGTAAGACAACATTTATTTGAGGCATTTAAGCCCCTAAGATTCCATGAGATTATCTTTATTGGTGGCATGGAGAATGGCATGCTCTCCACTAACACATTTTATCATCCAGAATTGATTGGATGCCAAATTTAATCTCATCCTCTATCTTGAGTAGATGTAGCTTGCTACTCTTTTTACCTAAGGGTTTCTTCATAGAAGCTGGTTTAGGTGGTTTAGGTAGCAATAATGGTATTTAGAAAATAGAGGACTTAAAGTTGGGGCTTCTCATAGGAACATCTAGGAAAACCACAAGAATGATCTCTTTAGATTTTGATATTGTATTTATCTCAAAAGGATTAAAATTTTGGAGAGGATCCCCATTTTGCAAGTACACAAATTTTGGCTGATTATTCAACACAAAAATATCATCTTGATACCCTTCCAAATCAAGGAGAGATCCTTTAGTTCAACTTCATTTGCAATTACAATAGCCTCTTCAATAGGAGAGTCCTCCTCTAGAGCTACTTCTTCTGAAATTATGGAGGCCTCTTTCATGCATACTTTGAAAAGAATTTCTAGAATTAAAGCATCAAATTTTCCATCAAGGAGTGGCCTTTGAATACATAGAGTTGCCAAGCTATAACATTAAGGGTAGAAGAAGGCAGACCATTAGAAAAGTTACTAAATCTAACTAATTTAGTATCCAATGTGGGATTGTGAGACATCATAATTTCCACTCTTTGATGGGTTTTAGGTAAGGACAAAATATTATTTGTAGGAGGGTGTCTCATTCTTACTCATTTACTACAGTTAGGTAGGGGCCAAAAATTGTAGGTCGGAAGTAGGACTACAATTTGATAAAATAATAGTTTAGTATGAATTGGAATAATGATAATACTCATGCAACACTATTATTATCAATATCCTATAATAATAAGGCATGTCATTATGTCTACTTCATATTATTTGAATGGAAATCCAAGTATTCCAAATTAAATACCACTCATTATAACACCCAATTCACCTTGATACTTTTGAGATTTACATCCTATAATGAATTCAATGATTCTAAATATAATCAACTATGTTGAATATTCTAAAGTGGTTTCAAGTCTAACTTGGGCATTAAGGAAACTTTTACATTATGACTTTAGATATGCAGCATCCAAAATATGTAAAATATGAATATATTACTTGGTTTCTTAATGCTATAATTCTTTTATATCTAGATTAAAATGGAAGGAAGAGGTTGATTGTGTTGACTAGTATAGTTTTGGATCTTCTAATACTCTCTTATGTGATCCTCACTATGATACAACTATGAGAATCAATTCGGACATGGAGTAAGGTATATGGGAATGATATACAATACTCGACATCAAGAGATGAGTCATAATAGGCTATTTCTAAATCTGCAGTTTCCATACGTGAAATAGGATTATGAAAATATGCAATAAAGTTTATGGGAAAGAAAAAAAAATAATATTAATCAAACTACTCAAAAAATCTTCCACTCAAAATTTCTGGCAAATGCAAGTCGTACGTGTTACATTGTTTGAACTGAATGCATGAAAGAAATATCGACTCATAGAGCACAATAATACCAATCTAAACACTAAATAGATTCATTGAAAAGTCCTTGCAAAGTTTTCAGACAAATGCAATTGGCAGCTGTAAAGATATATTCTACGGCCTATACCATTATCTTCTCTAGTTGCACCAGTATAAGAGCTTTAGAACAAGTTACAGAATTTCCATCAGAGCGCATCAAAAGTTTATTTTTGTCAGATATTATAATCTGAAGTGCTTTGTTGACATAGCACCCTCCTCAAGCATGCAAAACGTGGAATGATTGATATCACACACAAACTGATTGACAATGTGCCTCAAAGAGGATGTCATCTCAAAGAATGCACACAAATTAAATTTTGGCGAGGAAGTCCATCTTTATCATTAACATAACCAATGTACAGGATTGGAAAAATATAGTCATGATGCTGAAAATGTTGTCGATGGAAGCTTTTGGGGCGACACATTCAATCAAGAATTCTTTAATGCACCTCCTCCAACATATGTCGCTGGGACCTTTAGAAATAAAGCTGCAGATGTGTTCAATCTATCCCAAATTCATCACAAAAATATGGTTTTGATTGGGGATGTGGCACATGGCATGTTCCCAACACATTGTGCTAGTTGTACTGCGGCTTTGGAAGATTGTTTGTTAATGAAGTCAAAATGTCCATTAGTAAGCATACGAAGCACATGTCAAGTTCCATCAAAGGCAAACTAACAAAGGATAGCATGGTTTTTGTAAGAATGAAGATTTTGGTCTTCCTACCCATGAGGTCATCAGCCTTGATAATAATGTCAGGGGTCTATTGTATAAATCAATCGTATTGAGTCTTTGGTCTAACATTTCAAGCTAGATATTGATAAGTATTATAATAAAATCCTTCAAAGAATGGAAATGAATCTTTTGAAAATGCTTTGTAAAACTGGAGTGGCATTCTTTCATCTCTCGCAAGGAGAAGATAGACATTAGCTGATGCGTTGAGCACACGAGAAGGTGTTGTTTGTAATAACTTATGAGGTGTTGCATTTAAAACTATGGAAATACTACAATATTGAGGAAGGCTAAGAGCTCACAAAAGGAAAAAAAACATTTAGAAGATGTAGTTGAAGTGTGTATCCTCAAAAGTCAAATCGTTATTGAAAAGATAACTCATGGATTAGAATATGACATGGTGCTTGTCTCAATTGAGATGATAACTTATTCTTTCTTTGCAAAAGTTACAAATTTTGATTTTGTAAAAGTGACTTATGTTCTGATTGTAACTACATGTTAGAATTTTAACTTCATTTTTGTAGTGGTTAGGTAAATCCTAACTTGTCTCCAAAAATGTTGTTATCCAAAGTAATAACTTAGGTAGCTATCCTAAGTGATTATATTAGGTAATTATCCTAAGTAATTATCTGAGGTAACTATCATAAGTAGTTTTGCAAGGTAGTTATTATCTCAAGCCTATAAATACAAGGGGGGCACTTATGGAGGAAAACGTTCTTGAGAACTTTTGGCTTCACATTTTATACCCAAATATTCTGAACTTATACACTTTCAAAAGAATAATGAATAATTCATTAAGTTCATATGTCTTGAATGTATTCATGAGTTATTGTTATGTATTTCTCATATGTTAAATTGATAATTCCTTTGTGTATATGTTTGATTTGTTGGCTTTCAATTCCATGATATATGTAATTGATGAAATAGAATCATACCCTCGTATCTTGGTTTGAATATGCTTGTTGGTGGTGGAGATAAGACACATCCGGACCGAGTGTGGACTGGTCCAAGAGGGGCCAGCAGATCAGTGGTAGAGCACTCCAACAATGATGGAAGGTCCTAGGTTCGAGTCCTAGTTGGTGCATGTCTCAACATGGTATCAGAGCCAGGTCCAGGCTAGGAGCCCCAAGCACACGAAAGGTGTGGCTTAGGGGGGGATGTTGGTGTTGGAAATAAGCCGCACCCGGACCGACGATGGACTAGTTCAAGAGGGGCCAGTAGCTAAGTGGTAGAGCACTCGAGTAGTGATGGAAGGTCCTAGGTTCGAGTCCTAGCTGGTCCATGTCTCAACAATGCTTAGGTAACTTGTTTCTTTGTATGCCTAAACATGTTTTCCTTATTTCATCAGCATTACCTATCTAAAAGTTACCTACTATTGAACAATAAGGAAAAGATAAAGTGAAAGTTCTACTATTGGGGTTTTCATTAGTCATCTTTCCTTAGTTTTGTCTTTTCTCCTTCATGTACTTTTAGGCTCAAAGTAAACAAAAATCCTATAAATATTCCCATTTATGAGGGATCTTCCCCTCTCAAATGTAGAGGAAGATTGTTGGTTCACCATAATTTCTCCAATTGTTGGAACAGTTGTCAGTGTTGTTTAGCCAAACAAGGTTAATTTTGGAGATGAAATCATAGTGACAAATTTTTTTAGCAAATATTATTGGTGACTACTGGGGATACAAATTACGGGTGTGTTTGTTCCTCAAAAACATGAAGGTACCTTCTTTGGAATGAAGCTTAGTGACTTTACCTAAAAGATAAAATATTGAACAATGGTTTGGTACAAAGGTATTGAATTATAAAGTGAAAGTGGCAATGATGATGGACATGCATCTTTTTCAAGTTTGTCTACCTAGAAAAAATAGATTCTTGATGATCCCAAGCAAGTTGAATTCTTAAGGAAATTCTACTATGGCATAAAACTAGATCCTAAAATGGTACACCCTTCTTTACTTCAAGCATTATGAAAGATTAATAAAAAATATAGAAATAAGAGAAATTTTCTTTCTTGTGATCTAGAACCTTTATCAGAAAGATAGATTATATGTGAAGATGAAGAAGATTTTTTTAATTGATGTATCACTCACCTAGATGAAAAATGAATAACAATTGTGATGAGGAAAATAATTTTTCTATTATGTTTATTTCTCAATAAAAATAGATTCTTTGTGATCCCAAATAGGTACAATTTTTAAAGAATTTCTATGGTGGCTTGCAGATTGCTCCTAATAAGATTCATCCTTTCTTGCTTCAATCTTTGAAAAATATTGAAGAAAAAGATGTAAGAGAGAACACGTTTCTTGATTGTGATTGTATTCTCAGATTGATGATGGATAATAATGATGGTGCTCCTTCTCCTATGCCTTCTACTCGAATAAATTAGGCACTTGATGATCAAAAAATATATATATTTGAAAAGCCTCTATGGCAATTTAGACAACTTGATCCTAACAAATTACATCTTTCGTTGTTCCAAAAATTAAAAAAGATTGAATTAAAATATGAGAATGAGATTCATTTTCTTGTTGATATAATATTACACAAGAAAATAAATGAAATAAATTCATTACGATATGCATGTGTGGAAGAGGAATAAGCTTTATCCACTCATAAGGATGCATGTAAAGATAAAGATGAAAAAGAAGTGAGAGAAATAGAGAATGAAGATTGCGATATGAAAGAAGAAATATTCTGTCAACCTAAAAGAAAAGAGCCTAAAGAAGATATATCATATGCTTTTCAAACATGAATGCAGCCCAAGGTTGAAATGAAGGAGGAAGAAAATATGCATCAAGGTGAGAGTAGCATTGATGATGTTAAAGTTTAATCAGTTTTGGCTAACCTTGCACTACCATGATTGATTAAAAAACAATCACAAGTGAACCCTTACAAATGTAAAATTCCCTTAAAAATTCGAGACCTTTACTTTTGAAGATATTGGGAAACCTTTAATGAGTGTTATAGTTGTAAATCTAGACTTCAGATCGACTCAAAGAGAAATAAGATAAGAGTGTTATAATTGTAAATCTAGACTTAAAGATCAACTCAAAGAGAAAGAAGATAAATCATCAATTGTCCTGTCTTTATCATACATGGCACTCAAGTATGAAGTTTTGAAATTAAATGAAGGGTGTGACAAAGAACAATCATTGGGACAAGAGAACATAAAAGGTTATGTAGATATCTATGAACAAGTTGAAGACAAAGGCTATGAAGATATATTGGTAGGTGAAATCATCCCAATGTATGCACAAACTGTGTTTAGTGGAACATTCAATGTTTGTAGTAATCATCTTTTGGAATCTTTTGCCAACCCTATATCAGAGGATTTGTTTGGGAATCCTACCAATAATGAAAAAAGGAATGAGGTAATATATGATCTAATGGAGGAACCCAATGAAGTTGACTCTCATGATTTTCATATCCTAGGTTAGTGTTGGAAGGCTTCAAAAGATTATTTCCTCTTTACTGAATATGCCTACCTCAATCGTTTGTTTTATAACGAAAGCATCTCTACAAATAATTGTCAAGGTACAAATGTGCCCTCTTCTTCATTTTCATTTTCCATGGAGGAAAATTTTTAAAGAATTCTCATGATAAAGCAAGAAGAAAGTGTACTATAAAAAGATTATTCAATGCTCTTTGAATTTGATACCCAAGAAAAAAATTCGATGGTTGTATCTACAACAACTTTTTCACATCACAATTGTGTAAAGGTTGTTCAATTTGTGGCTTGATTTCTTCCAATCCAAACTATCAAAAGGATATTCAGATAGAGAAAGTTGGTATGCTCAACATGATACCAGATAACATAGCCAACATTGCACAATGTGGTACCAAGGTCTTTCTAGAGAGCTTAGAGGTTTATGACAATGAATGCTTGTTTAGTCCTTCTCCAATAACCATTCTCATTGACATATCATTTTGGTCAACTCATTGAACTTATAGATATTACATGTATCCACGTCACCTTTTCACATGGGTTCTTATTTCTCTCAGCCCATTAACAGATTTGTATGATCTTTTTGGAGCCACCTAAGGAGCAATACAAGCCATGTACATATTTTAGGTTACAAAAATTGTTGTGCTCAAGCCATTTATTGTTTTTGTCTAGTTTTTCTTCTTAACCCCAATGTTGTTTCTATTTTTTGTGATTCTATTGCCCAATGTTTAAGGTAGTAATTCTTTGCAAAAGTTTTGGGTTCATGTTGTGTCCCTCATAGTCCTTGTCCTTAGTCTAAACCAGCTATTAACCTATTTTTTAAATAGGTCAAATTTTAAACTTTTGTGCCAAATTCCTTGGATGGGGAACCTCTTAGTAAAAAAAATTCAATTATCCTCAAATGTGGAGCATCTTGCCATTCTGACGCAAAATAATCCATTGTCATGATCAAGACCTTAAGGAGTAGTCATGCACTCTACTCAAAATAATGAATATGATTAAATGAGGAATTTGATAATTCATTGAGTACCAACAATTCTTTAGGTTCTTCTTGTCAAAGCATTTGAACCATTCTTAAAATATTTTATGACATAATATTTAATGAGTCAAAAATTACTGATGTTTTTCTCCTCTAAGCACTTGAAGTCTCTTAATTATGAAAAGTGAAAGTACAAGAAAATAATTCATTAGCTATTTCTATTCAATCTGCGAAGCATTTATAAAGTATCAGTCAATAAATGTTATGCATCGGTGGAATCTCGTGGTACCAGGAGGGTGTTCAGGTCGAATCTTTTAAAAACCTTCATGAATCAGTTATTTTACGAACTTGACATAAATTTAATTTATTGGCTTCCTTAGCCTTATTAATAAAGGAGAGAAAATACCGATTGGTTGCTTAGTCAAGTTGTCGTAACGATGTACTTCATCAAATAAGATCATCCACAACTTACCCAACTTTACAAAGCTTTCAATACATTCCAACCATGAAGAAGTGGTTAATATAATCCACTCATCGACGTCTAAGTTTGTAACACACTTCAAATAACGATGCAGCCATTAGACGACAAGTCTATCGGCCATTGCGCCAAGCTGATAAAAATAGCTAAAGAAGGTGATACACTTAGGAGTATCATCAAGTATTGCGAAAGCTTCTTATTCTTTCAAGCAATGCATTTCGTAGCTGCAAAATTAGACTCCACAATAATATTCACTTGTAGATACTCATGCCGAAAAATGAAAGCACAGCCGGAGGGAAAATATATTCAGGTGTTGCAGTTACAAGTGTGCCGTTAAACATGCACGCCAAATACAAATTATTGACAAGGCATGTAGTGTTAAATAGAACACCTAGAGAGATGTCTTCTCACAACATTGCATTATTAAAGAAATGTGAATTGTTGAAGCATTAATACGATGTGAACTAGATGACAAAATGCCTCGAGGAGATGTAATCCCGTGGAGCAATTGCACGAAATGCAGAAAGTTGATTTGATGAAAAGGTTTAGAATCTTTCAAGAAAATGCAGCTGCTTCATATACTATGACTGCAGCTTAAGCACAAAATCGATTTAATGAGAAGGCTTTATAAACTTTTAATCAGAAGCAATTGGCAGGCGTAACGGCAGGATTCAAAAGCCTTTGCAAAAATTTCGTGCCAAAACGGTACTCCTTGAAGCTGGTTATGAATGTCCACCAAAGCATATTAGAATAGGAATTTTTGTCAGATATTATAGTTGAATGCTTTGTGAGACATGAATGCAATTTTTGAAGTATACAAAAGAGTGGTAGAAATAAGTCCTTTCAGAGGAACGAGACTTTTGTGCAAGAAATTGGCATAGCAGTCGAAGGCTATAAGATTGCTGGTACATGTCTTATAGACAGATATGTGAAGCATTCAAAAACAGCCACGACACATGAATGACAATTTTTTTAGATAGATCTGATCTGAGATAATGATTTTGGGATTTGTTAGAAAAGATATTTATTGGAAAGTCTATAAATAGTCAAACCAATGTGATTGATAGGTGTAAGCCAAATTTTCCTCTACTTCCGAGCCATGCCAATGTGAGAAAATTTGGAACAGGCTTAAAACATTCATCGAAGTACTGGACAGAAGGACATGCTTCAAACTGTGGAACCATATACCAAAGGATCTAAGTTGTTTGACAATATGTCTCGAAGGATGGTCGTCTCACATAATGCCATTGTTGCAAGTTTTCAGAAGATTCATTGGTTGATATGCCTTTGTAAACTTTAAGTCATGTTTAATTAAAAGGGCACCGGCATGGTGTTGGACTTTTCGTCAGAACCTCTCAAAGGAATGTACACTCATCAAATGCAGTGATCGCAAGATTTGCACAAAATCAATGCGATGAATAGGCTTTAGAAACTTTCAATCAAATTAAATCGTGTGGGTACACGTTCATGCAAAATATGGAAGCAAAGGAACGATATGCAAACCATTTGATAGAATGCTACAAACAAATTTGATGTCACAGGAATGCAACGATTGCAATGTAAAGGATTTGTTGAAAAAGTTTTACAAACTTTCCAGCAAATGCAAGTCTCAGGTGTAACATTGTTTGAATTGAATGCACATGAAATAAATATGAACTCATGGAATGCAATAATTCCAATCTAACAAGAAAACAGATTCATTGAAAAGTCCTTAGAAACTTTTCAGAAATGTGCAATTGGCAGCTGTAAAGCTACATTCTACGGCCTGCACCATTGTATTCTCATGCATGCAAAACGTTGAATCGTTGATATCACACCCGAACTGATTGATATTGTGCCTCAAAGAATTGTAGATTTTAAAACAGAGGATTTTAAATATTTCTCTGTTCTTTAGCAGTCTTATTGTATTTCGTATGTGTTTCAAGAATCTTCAAGAATGAAATGAAATCATCATAGAATGCACACAAAATGATTTTTGGCAAGGAAGTCCATGTTTACCATAGAACATAATAAGGTACGAGCTTGGAAAAACAGAATAATGATGCTGGTTAATATTGTGGACGGAAACTTTCGGGGAAATACATTGAATTAAGAACTCTTGAAAACACCTTGTCCAACAGATGTCACAGGATCATTAGAAAGAAGGCTCCAGATGTGTTCAATCTATCCCAAATTCATCATAAAAGTATAGTCTTGATTGGGGATGTGGCACATGGCGTGTGCTCAACCTATGGTACTAGTTGCAATGCGGCTTTGGAAGATTGTTTGTTAGTGAATAGTCAAAATAGTCATTTGTAAGCATATGAAGCACAAGTCAAGTTCCATCAAAGGAAAACAAACAAGGGATAGCATGGCTTTTGTAAGAGAGAAGATTTGGGTCTTCCTACCAATGAGGTTATCAGACTTGATATTAATGTCAGGGGTGAATTATATAAATCAGTCGTATTGAGTCTTTGGTCTAACATTTCAAGCCAGATACTGATATGTATTATGATGAAATCCCTCAAAGAATAGAAATGAATCTATTGAAAATGTTTTGTACTAACAAGAGTAGTATTCTTTCATCTCGCAAGGAGAAAAGAGACATTGGCAGATGCATTGAGAACATGAGAACGTGTTACTGGTAATGAGTTATGAGGTCGCATATGATTGCATTTAAGACTATGGAAACACTACACTACCTGAGGAAGGGTAAGAGATCATAGAAGGAAAAAAAAGCACTTGGAAGATGTACTTGAAGGCCAAATTATTATTGAGAATATAACTCATGGATTAGGATAAGACATGGTGCTTCCTTCAATTGAATAACATGTTTTTTCTTGGCAAAAGTTACAAATATTAAATTTTCATTTTGTAAAAGTGATGTAAGTCACTGATTCTAACTACAAGTTAGAATCTGGATTTTATTTTAGTGAAAGTTAGGTAAATAATAACTTCTCTAAAAAGGTAGTTATCCAAAGTAATAACTGTTTTAGTTATCTTAAATGATTATTTTAGGTAGTTATCCTAAGTAATCATTTGAGGTGGTTATCATAAGTAGTTGTGCAAGGTAGTTATTCTCTCAAGCTTATAATTATAAGGCTTTTGCAATGTAAAAAGGGGACTCTTATAAATTGCAAATTCCAAATAACTTTTGGTTTCACATTTTGTACCAAAATACTTTGAACTTGTACATTTTCAAAAGAATAATGAAGAATGCATTCAGTTCATATGTCTTGAATGTTTTTATGAGTTATTTTTATCAATTTTTCATATGTTAAATTGATAATTCCTTTGTGTATCTATGTGATCTATTGGTTTTCAATTCAAAGACATATGCAATTGATAAAACATAATCATACCCTAGTATTTTGGTTTGAATGTACTTAAGTAACTTGTTTCTTTGTATTGCAAAATATGTTTTCCTTCTTTCATCAACATTGCATATCTAAAAGACAAACACATCTTGTGCTTAGCCCCCCTTTTGTAATTGTTATTCATCAAGAATCTCAAATGGTATTTGTATGTATACTATTGGTGTTTTTATTAGTCATCTTTCCTTAGGTTTGTCTTTTCTCTTTTATGTACATTTAGGTTCAAACTACACAAAAATCCTATGAATACCTCCATCATACAAGGGCGCTGGCCCTCTCAAACGTAGAGGAAGATTGTGACTTCACCAAAATTTCTTAAATAGTTGGCATTATTGTCACCACTCTTCGAGCAAACAAGTTGAATTTTGGAGATGAAATTGAAGTGACAAATCTATTTACCAACAAATGTCAAATTGGGGGACCATTTTCCTAACAAATTGAAATAGGCCTACAAAAAGAATCCTAAGAAAATATGTTAAATGGATAAAACTAGAAGAGAGGTAAGTTAAGTTAAAATTTGATAGGTGCAAGATAGGTAGTTTATTTATTATAGTTTTAATGAGAATCCAAAGAGATGATAAATGTTAAATGATACAAGACTATTTTAAAAATGTTGGAGCCAAATAAAAAAATGACGCTAAGGTTCAATGTATATGGTGGGGGATTAAACATGCCATATTGCATCACTTTAAGAATCTAATAATTAAAGGGGAATCTAAGATAATCATTGACCTCCTAACCTCTTCCTTGCAACACCCTTAGAAAATGAAATAAATTGTAGAATATTGCATGTAAATGTTACCATCAGTATCACAATGGAAGACCAACCATACATGTAAAGAAGGGAATAAACTATTCAATGCCTTGCATAATTTGGGGTTACATAGTGATGAGTGGGACTATTTAATGCTAGAGAGGAATATGTATTCCCAAGTAAAGACTATTTTGTTTGAAAATAGGTAAAATTATATAATTAATCATTCTATAGATTAAGATTAATATCTCATTCCACGAGAACTATAATAATTATATCAAGTGAAATATGTTTTGAATATTCATTAATATAATATTTAATAATTACATCACAATGATTAAGTGATGTGATTGGAAAATACTTAAGCTCAATAAAAAATATCAGCTCAACATCAAATGACAGCATTTGTGAAAAAATCACACTAAAAGTGAGATAGATGAAATGATATGAAATATTTCAAATACAACATATCAACCATTTCAAGATGGCTTGTAAGACTGCATCCCAATTTTTTTATTGTATACCTCACAAAATTATAAAAACCTTATCCAAGAGATCATGTTGGATTGCTAAAATAAAGTGAAAAGGAAAATATTAATAAAGATAGGGATCGATATATGAAGGATTTTTTACCCTCACATGGCAGATATGGATGCACCATTTTAAGTGAAGGCTACTTAAGTAACACTAAAGTTCATTTACAATATAAAAGAAATGTATTTTCTATTTCTTTTGTATCTTGGCTTCCATTCACGACTCACTATAGATAATATTTCTATCACTGTGAATGATTAAAAAATGGGGGACTAGCACCTAGGAGTTGAACCCACTACATTTATGTCATTAAAATAAATAAAAATATTTAGGTTTTGGAGAACTTTGAAAGATGTCTCACTCCACTTTACATGTCTATGAAAGGAAAAGATGATGAACATTCATCATAATTCATGAACAGTTGGGACGACAAAAAGGTGCAAGTGGAAGGTGTAGAAGTCTCTAAAGAGCTGATTGGGCAAGTCATTGGTATGTGCTGTGAGGGGGAGAATGTTTCGAGTTTAAGGTAGAAGCATGTTTATGATGAATACATCAAGCAATCCTTAGATGGTAGTGAACAGATTGAGCAACACCATTATGGGTTCAGACGGGAAGACTTTCTAGCACTGTGCGGAGTTGTGAGCTATCACCTCATTAAATATTCTCCTCTGGAATGTAGGCTTTCTCCTATTCATGGTTACCATTTTTTCTCCTAAATCATCTTATGCATAATCATCCAGTTAATTTTCCTTTTTTTTTACTTTCTCCTTGAAAAAGTGTGTTGTCGAAGGGGCTTAGCCTCTACTCTAGATCAGGGGCCAATGCATCTGCTCTATAGTTTTTGCTTGGTTTTCGCTCCTCCACTCAATGCTACCCCTATGCAGAACACCTCAACCTCTCACCAAAACCCTGTCACATTAGCTTTTCTAACCTTTAATTCACCTAGTGTAGCCATGTCATCGGCAAACTATATAGGCATCTGACGACTTAAATATGTTGTGACCCGAACCTTACACCAATCACCCCTAGCCACTCTAGCAATAGTTAGTCTGCCCAACACATCAGTGAAAAGGGGAAAAAATGAACGGAGAACAATGGGTCTCCTTGCCTCAGGTCTCTGGATGACTGGAAAATGCCACATAACGAGCCATTAACTAAAATAGAAAGAAAATCTACTCTATCCACCTTCAGTAGAATCTAAACATAACAAGCACTTGAATAAGAAATATCCAACTTAACATATCATAAAATTTTCAATATCAAGCTTGATAATCATACATTTCAGATTCGTAGACAAAATCAAACGAACAACTTCATTTGCCAAAGTGATTCTATCCACAATTTCTCTACCAGGCATGAAACCGCTTGACTCAACTACGATCACCTTGCTAAGGATGATTTGTTATCTGTTTGCCATTGTCATAGGCATAATCTTGTACAAAGTGTGGCGCACAATGCTATGGGCCAAAACTCAGTAAAAGACTGGGAATATGACCTCTTCGGGATGAGAGTGATAACAGTATTGATGATATCTTCAATGAATTTGTTCCTTTTATTAAAACCCCTCCGCAAACCCACATAGATCGTGACCAATTAAGTGCCAGTATTGTTGAACAAATAAAGTAGCGAACCCGACAGGGCCAAGTGCCTTGTCTGGGTGAAGTCCGAATGTAGTAGATTTCATTTCTTCTAACGTGGAAGGAGTGGTTAGCATTACAGTATCTCCAGTAATAATCTCCGAAGTGATACCATCTAAGATGATCCCTTTTGCAACAAACTTAGATTGCCCACTAGGTGCCAGTATAGCCTAAACTTCAATCTCCTTCGGGTTAGAACACTCTTTTCCCTAAGGATTAGTCTTTATTGATACGATTAAACATCCTTTTGACTATCACAAAATTGTGGAAAAACTTTGTGTTCCCGTGGATGTTTTCCTGGCTTTAGCTTTCCAATACCCCTCAATAAGAGCTAGCACCTCCCTTTGCTTGGCCAAGCGGACTTTTTCCTTAACATAATTGTCATGGCTTACGGGGAGAGCATAGTTCCACCGTAAATAAGGTAGCTGCAAAATTTTACAGTGCCCATAACTTTCTCATTGAGAGCCGGAAGCTGTCTCTCAACTTCTTCACTCTCCTAAAATATATTCTTGAAATCGGACTTGTTCCACTCTCTGAGCTTCTCCTTTAAGTATGCCAAATTTTTTTTATTTAAATATAGCTCTTGGAGCCTCCAACCACTAGCCCTCCATCTAACCAATTAAATCAGGGCACTATACCCACATCAACTACAATTTTAAGTATGAGTTCTGTGGCCTAAAGATTTTGCAGAAATCTACAATGACCAGGAAGTAGTCAGAAAGAAAATAGGGAGAATTCAAGAGTCCACTCCAACCTGCGAGTCCGACCAATTTATATTAAAAAACTGGTCTAATCTATTTGCAAGATTCGTGAACACTACCCTCCTATCGGTCCAGGTAAATATGTCATTTTTTAGGACAACATCCTACAACCTATTCACCTCAATTAATTGTCTGAAATCATGAATAACAACATGTTTTCATGCAGCTGCTTAGCTTATTTTTGCTAGCAACTGCTGCTCAATATTTTTAGGAAATATCTATGGAGCTGGTGGACCCATGAGTATTTATTTTTCTGCTTATTTTTTAAGGGAAATATTAAAATTAGTATTAATAATATTAGTAATAATTTGTGAACAATACAAAATAGAAATAAAATGTTAAAAAAAAAAGAAGGAAACAAATTTGTGGAGCCACGTGGCATTTTTAGCAATATGCAGTTGTTGCTTATTTCCAGCACCCCTATTTTCCTACAGCTTATTTTTTATTCCTAAATAATAGCTGCTCCACTTAAATAGCAAAAGATTGTAAATTATCATTTTCCAACAATTTTAAATTTGCATGGGAACACTCCAACTGCTTAAAATTAAGTAGAAAATGGAGTTAAGCAGCCGCATGGGAACATGAGGAAAATGAATTCTCTTTGCACAGACCCACACTTTTCTCCTCTACTGTTAGGATAGCGTTGAAGTTGCCACCTAAGATTAATCTTTCATCCTTCATCTATTCTAAGAAACAGCTCAGTCTCTCCCACGTTCTTCTCTTGTCCTTGCGGTCTTTGTAGTTTGATAAATATTTAAAAGAAGAAACAACACATTACTGTTGGGATATACCTCAATGATCATTTGAATAAATTTTTTTAGAAGGGAAAAATATTAAATGTTTTGTGAGGTTGGCCTAAAATCTTTCGATGTTTCTAGAATTATCCATAGACCTCTATTTACAAAGGCAGATGTAATGATTTTAGCATCAAATGAGATGGATATAATTTATTAAAGTTATTAGTGAAAATGTGCCATAACACATGAAAAAATTGATTGAATTTATTTGTTTATATTTTTTGTTTGTTTGTTTTTATGTTTGTGTTTCAATTTATGATATTGATCCAATCCATCCACCCCCTATTTATTACAATCAATTACAATCAAGTCTACTAACTTTTCTAAAGGCCCATGTCTCTCACTCTTTCTCCAACTTGACCTCTCTAGGGTCGTACAGAATGCCAAGGGCTCCCACACTATTATGAAATATTCAAAGCATCCATTCCACTTCCTTCAATGTTTTAAGAAAAGCATGCATCTTACTCATTCAATTTGGTCTCTTGTAATAAAACCAAATTAGGCGAAAAGTTGTGCTTCAACAAGCGCCTCTTCTTAGGCTTGTCTAAGCTCCTAACGCTCAAAGTAGCAATCTTCATCATCCTCCAAGGGAGGGCATCACTCCCTTGATTACAGCAAGGTATTTTTTAATGTTGGAATACTTTGCTCGTTTACCAGCTAATTCCTGCTTTTGTTTGTTTGTTTTCCTTCCCTTACTTTTTCAAACTCCTTTGATCTGTTTTATGCCTTTTGCAGCAGATTGGCTTATGGATCTAGTTTCAACTACTCCTAGCTCATCGTTGTCTTGATATTCCACTCCCGTCCAATGATCATCACCTAGCTTAGGAAAGGTTGAATCATTTAACGTTGCCTAGAGGCAGCATCCACAAATAGCCCAACATATGGCACAATAGCAAACTCCCCAACCCAACTGTGAGAAGGACCAATATTTGAGCCATGCCCAATCACTCTATTTGCACCCAACACCAAGGCACTCCTAGACGGAGGGAAAACAGGGCTCTTCACACAAGTGGAAGTCGTAGCACACGCCGAAGATTTTTTCTTTGTCCTGTAGTTTAGGGAAGGTCTAGGGTATTATAGAACATTATGTAGCCAACTACAACACCGAGTGCATAAGGAATTTATGTTCATCCAACTAAATTTGCTCCATCCACTGTCTAGCCGAAGTCTTCAACCGATTGATGGGCGACAGTCTTTTGACTGCCAATAACTTGATCTGCATAAAATGTATCGAGTCACCTTCATCCAAGTCAAGATCGATCTCATGCCCCAGAGAATCACGAATTTGATACAAACTATTGCTTGACCAGAAATCAAAATAGAGAGAATAAAGTCTAACCCATATTGGACCATCGTATGGATCAGAGTTCTTTGGATCGAAGATAGCTCACGATTCCTTTGTATACACAAAATCGTCTTTAAACTTCAAAGGTGCTCATTCAATAACTTCGTCTCTGGCTATTTCAGAATGGAAATCAATAATTAAATATCATTTAGGCATAATGATGACCTCTCCCGCCTCTCTCCAGTGTGCGTCAAACCAACATTTGATTTGATCCTTGCGTCCCGCCTTGCCCAAAATCCTAGCAATCAGAGTCATTCACTAAATTGCATCAATATCTCCATCCACTGCATCCCATAAATGAACCATTTGAGGGAAGTAGCTTTCCTTCTTTGCGCCAGGAATGGACCGATCTGCATTGTGGAAGTAGCAACTTCCTAGTTGTTTTCGCATAACTTAAAAGGCAACTTCCTATTATTTTTCCCATGACTTTTGGGAAAACTTGAGAAAACTTATGTTGCCATGTTTTACTTTAAGCTAACCAGCATTGTGTTAGCGGCAACTTTCTAGTTGTTTTCGCGTGACTTAATGGCAACTTCTTATTGTTTTTCTCATGACTTAAGGGAAAACTTGCCTTGTTTGAGTCTAGAAAACTGTTGTTGCCATGTTTTATTTTAAGCTAACCAAAGTGCATAGTTCGAGTCTTATCTCTTTGCCTTTTCTAATTCTGCCCCTGCTTTCCTCTGCTTTTTGTTTTCACGGAGGCTATTCACTTTGTAATCTCTTCATTTGTAAATAAAAAGCAATTTATTTTTTCTTCTCCAAATTTTTTCCAATATGTTTTCTTTTCTAGCTAGATTTAACTTGTGCAGGTTCTGTTAAAATTTTACATGGTTTGAGAGTTCTAGGAGCTAGGAAGAAGAAGGAATAACAATTTTTTGCAGGTATTGAAAAATTAGAGCAATTAAGAAGAATGGAATTTCCAGCTTCTGCAATTCTCATGCCTTATAATGATTTCTATTGTAAACCTAAGGTTTTGCTCCAACTTAGAAGTAGAGGCTTGTATTAGATTGTAATGGCAATAGAGGTTCAACCAAATTGTGTAGTTGAAAAATGCAAATATTTCAACTAGAAGGATGAAGCTCACAATCTCCTTTGCTTATCCATTTCTCGAGATTATTGTTTCATGTTAAGCATGCACAACACCAAACATAGTTTGGATTACGTTGGAGACTCTTTTTGGGAAGCAAGATGAGATGCGAGGTCACATCTTCGAGAATGAGTTCAACTTATTAGATCAAGAAAGTTTTTAAAATATTCAAAACTTCTTCACAAAGTTCAAAGCATTGTTACTCTAGCTGAAAGATTGTGGAATTGACAAAGCCAAAGTAGAAAACATGTTAATTCTTTCAGTTTTGTCAAAATTGGGTCCAGAATTTGTTGCTTTTGTCTTTTCTTTTCACACAATAAGGATTATAATTGGGGCAACTTGGAAGATACCCACACTCGATGCATTTATTGAGTCTCTCATATATGAGTAGGATAAGCTCATAAAGATGGGTACCTTGAAAAACTCCAAAGCTCATGCCCTTGCTATGCATGCAAGTGGGAAGAACAATTCAAAATCCAATTAACAATCCAAAGGCAAAGGAAAGAAGGATCCTGATCGTGAAAAGGGAGCTAATTTCAAACCTCGAGATGAACCTACTAGTTCGAAGGAAAAGAAGGACAAAAAGGGCAAATCAAAGTGCAGCTATCGCAATCGTGATTACCATCTAGAATCATTATGCATGAAGAAGACCATTGATCTCATGGTGCAAACACTTTAGTAGAATAATCTTGATAACTTTATTCCAAAAAGTGCCAAGAAGAAGCAAGAAGAAAAAGCACTAGAAACAAGAGGTAATGTGCATGCATTAATTTCCTTTCATTCTTCTCTAGATGCATGGCTCATAGACTATGGAGCTTCACACCACATGGCAACCACAAAAAATGCTCTTTCATCTTTAAAACCATATGAAGGTCATCCTATTTTCATTGGAGATAATTATTGAGTAGAGGCAATAGGACAAGGATAAGTAGAGATCGGTATTCATAGTTTTGAGAATGTTTTTCACATTCCAAAACTTTCTATCAATTTTATCTCTATTTGCCAAGTAGATACAAAGCAAGGTTGGTAGCCAAAGGAGTTCAACAAGTTCATGGTATCGGCTAAGATGAGACTTTTGCACCATTCACAAAAATGGACTCCTTTTGGGGTACCTGCAAGAAGTTGTGTCCACTTCTTTGCCAAAAAGTGGAAGTTTTTTCCCATGGTTTTCAATTTCATCATGTTTGACCTAAAGATTTGAGGCACTTAAAGAATGAATCTTGAAAAAATTCAGTAATAGATAATGTAGTGCTTAATGTCTACTTTCCAAATATGTAATTTATTTTAATACCCAAATCTTAAAAATGAAGTTTGAATAAGCATTACTAAAACCTATAGTTTAAAAGTCACTTTGAAGGACCATACCATACCTATGTATGACAAGCATAATTTGACCTAACTGAAATTATTTTTATAAATCCTTTTGGGAAAAGATCTGTAACTCGCTCACCTTTGATGAAAATAATTTTTTGTAATTTTTTTCTATATGGTTTTTTTTGGTTAATTTTTTATTGGGCATAATCATTGTTTTGAAAAATTCTTGTGTACGACAAGCATAATTTGACGTAAACTTAACATTTTTTTTAAAAAATTGTATAGAATTGTCTCTAGTTTGATGCCATATAATTTTTTTTCAAAAAACTTAGAGACAAAAAAGCTATTAAAAAACTAAAAAACCATGTTATTTTGAGTTTATGGACCTCTTTCAGTAGTAATTATTTTTAAAATAAAAATATTGATCCATTTTCTAAAAAAATTACATATTCCGAATCTAGAAAGTCTCTACAGAATTGGTTTTCATTGTTTAAAAGCATTCTGAAAATTTGGTGTTCAGATATATTTTTGAAATCATTATTTTATATGAAGATTGATCTGGCCTTCAAGTGTAGGTCAAACCAGGTCCAAGCCAAAGGGTCGGCACTCAAAGCCATTTCCCAAGCCAAAACCGAAGCTACAACCAAACCAAAGTTTGAAATTTTTAGAAATGGGATCCCATTTGGTTTTCTAAAATAATTAAAAAACACATTTAGCAAATAGGATCCCATTTAAAAAACAAAATGGTATCCTGTTTCCCTCTTTTTTATTTTTAAATATATATATACATTTTTTTAAAAAAAATCTATAATATATATTTTTTAAAACAAACTATATATACATGAAATATAACATTTAAGTTTAACTCACATTTCCCTTTGTCTTTTTCCTTTCTTATACTTTAAGTTATATTTCATGTATATATTGGCAGGATGTTTGAGAGTGGTTTCAGATCTCTATGAGTTATAATACGAATTCTAGATTTTAGAAGATCTTATAATTTGTGACACAATAGGACCTATAGTATCATAATACAACCTATTATGTCATAATAGGTCCCATTGTGACATAATAGGTCCTATTGTGACATAATAGGTCCAATTGTGTCATAATAGGTCCTATTTTGACATAATACAACCTATTAAGTCATAATAGGTCCTATTATGTCATAAGACACCTCAAAAGAACCTATTATGATAATTTACCTCTTACTAGGACTTATTATGACTTAAGACCCCTTAGTATGACCTATTATGGCATAATAGGATCGATTATCACATAATAGGACCTATTATGTCACTATAATGTTATAAGACCCTTAAGAGGACTTGTCATGTCATAATAGATCCTATTATGTCATAAGACCCCTTAAGAGGATGTATTATGACATTATAGCCCTTAGTAAGACCTATTGAAGGGTATTATGTCATAATAGGACTGATTATGACATAATATGACTTATTATGTCATCATAAGTCGTATTATGACATCATATGTCATATTATGTCATAAAAGCCCTTAAGAGGACCTATTTTGACTTTATACCCCTTAGTAGAACTTGTTAAGTGGTATTATGTCATAACAAGACCTATTGTGACATAATAGGACCTATAATGTCCCAATAGGTCTCATTGTAACATAATAGGTCATTTGGTGTCATAATAGGTCCTTTTGTGTCATAATAAGTCCTATTATGTCATCATAGGTCCTATTATGTCATAAGACCCCTTAAGAGGACCTATTATGACATTATACCTCTAACTAGGACCTATTATGACATAAGACCTCTTTGTAGGACCTATTAGGGCATAATATGATCCATTATCACATAATGGGACCTATTATATCATAATAGGTCCTATAATATCCTCAGACCCCTTAAGAGGACCTATCATGTCATATTTGATCCTATTATGTCATAAGACCCCTTAAGGAGGACCTATTATAACACTATGCCCCTTAGTAGGACCTGTTATAGGGTATTATGTCATAAAAGGACTAATTATGACATAATAGGATCTATCATGATGTAATTAATAGGTCCTATTATGTCATTGTAGGTTCTATTATGATATCATAGGTCATATTATGTCATAAAACCCCTTAAGATGACCTATTATGACTTTATACCCCTTACGAGGACCCGTTAAGGGTTTTTATGTCATAATAGGACCTATTGTGGCATAATAGGACCTATAATATCATAATAGGACTTATAATGTCATAATACGACCTATTATGTCATAATAGGTTCCATTGTGACATAATAAGTCCTATTATGACATAATACGACCTATTACGTCATAATATGACCTATTATGTCATAAGACCCCTTAAGAGGACCTATTATGACATAAGACCCCGTAGTAGGACTTATTATGATATATGTAGAGAAATATAAGTTGGTTGGAAGAGAGAGATTGTACATTTAGAGAGAGTTGAGGGGAATTATATCATAACAGGATATATTGTGGCATGATAGGACCTACAATATCATAATATGACCTATTATATCAGAATAAGTCACATTGTGACACAATAGGTCCCGTTGTGACACAATAGGTCCTGTTGTGACATAACATGACCTATTATGTCATAAGACCCCTTAAGAGGAACTATTAGGGCATTATACCTCTTACTGGGACCTATTATGACATAAGACCCCTTAAAAGGACCTATTATGACACAATAGGATCAATTACAACATAATAGGACCTATTATGTCATAATAGGCCCTATTATGTCATAATAGGCCCTATTATGTCATAATAGGCCCTATTATGTCATAATAGGCCCTATTATGTCATAATAGGCCCTATTATGTCATAATAGGCCCTATTATGTCATAATAGGCCCTATTATGTCATAAGACCCCTTAAGAGGACCTATTATGACATTATACCTCTTACTAGGACCTATTATGACATAAGACCCCTTAGTAGGACCTATTATGACATAATAGGATTGATTATCACATAATAGGACCTATTATGCCATAATAGGACCTATTATGCCATAATAGGACCTATTATGCCATAATAGGACCTATTATGTCATAATAGGTCCTATAGTGTCATAAGGCCCCTTAAGAGGACCTGTCATGTCATAATAGGTCCTATTATGTCATAAGACCCCTTAAGAGGATCTATTATCACATTATACCCCTTAGTAGGACCTATTAAAGGGTATTATGTCCTAATAGGACTAATAATGACATAATAGGATCTATGATGATGCAATAGGTCCTATTATGACATCATAGGTCATATTATGTCATAAAACCCCTTAAGAGGACCTATTATGACTTTATACTCCTTACTAGGCCTTGTTAAGGGGTATTTTGTCATAATAGGACCTACTATGACATAATAGGACCTACTATGACATAATAGGACCTTTAATGTCATAATACGACCTATTATATCATAACAGGTCCCATTGTGACATAATAAGTCCTATTATGACATAAGAAGACCTATTATGTCATAATACGACCTATTATGTCATAATAGGTCAACCTATTATGTCTTGATAGGTCTTATTATGTCATAGACCCCTTAAGAGGACCTATTATGACATAATACCTCTTACTAGGACCTATTATGACATAAGACCCCTTAGTAGGACCTATTATGACATATGTAGAGAAAGATAAGTTGGTTGGGAGAGAGAGATGGTACTTTTAGAGAGAGTTAAGGGGTACTATGTCATAACAAGACCTATTGTGATATAATAGGTCCTATAATTTCATAATACAATCTATTGTGATATAATAGGTCCTATTGTGACATAATAGGTCTTATTATGTCATAATAGGTCCTATTGTGACATAACACAACCTATTATGCCATAATAGGTCCTATTATGTCACAAGACCCCTTAAGAGGACCTATTACGACATAAGACCCCTCAGTAGGATCTATTATGACATAATAGGATTGATTCACATAATAGGACCTATAATGTCATAAGAACCGTTAAGAGGACCTGTCATGTCATAAGACCCCTTAAGAGGACCTATTATGACATTATACCCCTTAGTAGGACCTATTAAAGGGTATTATGTCATAATAGGACTAATAATGACATAATAAGATCTATGATGATGTAATAGATCCTATTATGTCATCATAGGTCCTATTATGATATAATAGGTCATATTATGTCATAAAACCCCTTAAGAGGACCTATTATGACTTTATACCCCTTACTAGGACTTGTTAAGGAGTATTATGTCATAATAGGACCTATTGTGACATAATAGGACCTATAATGTCATAATGCGACCTATTATGTCATAAGAGGTCCCATTGTGACATAATAGATCCTATTGTGAAATAGTACGACCTATTATGTCACAATACGACCTATTATGTCATAAGACCCCTTAAGAGGACCTATTATGACATTATACCTCTTACTAGGACCTATTATAACATAAGACCCCTTAGTAGGACCTATTATGACATATGTAGAGAAAGATAAGTTGGTTGGGAGAGAGAGATGATACATTAAGAGACATGTATATATATATATATATATATATATATATATATATATATATATATAGGGAGAGAGAGAGAGAGAGAGAGAGAGAGAGAGAGAGAGAGAGAGAGAGAGAGAGAGAGGGCGTAAAGGGAGGTGTATAGAGAGAGCGGAGATAAAGAGTAAAGAGTTAAGGACGTGAGAGAGAGGTGGAGATAGTTTTCAATTTTGGGAGAGAGGGGAAAAAGTGAGATAGAAAGGAAAAAAAAGACAGAGAAATGTGAATTATATATAAATTTTATATTTCATGTATATATAGCTTGTATTTTTTATAAAAATGTTAAAAAAAAATTAAATTTAAAAAATAAAAATAAAAAAAAAGGAAAATTAAAAAAAGGAAATGAGATCCCATTTTGTTTTTGAAATGGGATCCCATTTCTTAGATCTAGGCTCGGGATCTCGAAGCTAAATGGGATCCTATTTTAAATTTTGGTTCAGGATCCCGACATGAAATGGGATCCCATTTCATTTCTCATGCACTCCGTGCGATTTGCCATTTTTTTCTAAGTGTAAAACTTCCACACTAAGCGGACACAACTTTGTGCACTTACCCTTTGGTTAACTCTTTCCATTACAGCAACAAGTAGGTGGGAGGTTCACCACATGGATGTGAAGAATGCATTTCTTCATGGTGATCTCGAAGAGGGAATCTACATGAAGTAGCCACAAGGGTATGTACAAAACTAATCTTTGGTATGTAAACTGAAGAAGTCACTTTATGGCCTATAGGGACCTCAAGAATGGTATGCTAAAATGGATTCATATCTTTTGTTTCAAAGTCTCATACATTGCAAATCTGATCCAAATTTTTATATGATGAGAACATGTAACTCCTTGTTGATCATACTATTGTATGTAGATGATCTATGCATAACAGGCAGTTTAGTTACAACAATTACTGCAGTTAAAACTGCTTTGCATGACATATTTTCCATGACAGACATGGGTCTCCTACACTTTTTCCTTGGACTTGAAATCAGCTAGAATGAAACAAGAATCAACATATCTCAATCTAAGTATGTTGGAGATCTCCTAGTTCAATTTCACATGACTGACTGCAAGCCATCAACAACACCTTTTCTTTTGGGGGTAAAGCTTGAAGATGGCAAAGATACACCATTGGTTG
This sequence comes from Cryptomeria japonica, assembly GCF_030272615.1. Lineage (NCBI taxonomy): Eukaryota > Viridiplantae > Streptophyta > Pinopsida > Cupressales > Cupressaceae > Cryptomeria > Cryptomeria japonica. The sequence continues at coordinate 208,761,752 of NC_081412.1, read as the reverse complement.
ATTGCATTCAATACCGATAACTTGTGGGGAGTCTTCTTTATCTCACCCATTCTCATCCTGATCTCTCATATGCAATAGGGGTTGTAGCTAGATACATGCATGAGCCACGTGAGCTACATTGGAAAGCTGCCAAGCACATCCTTTGCTATGTTTAGGGAACCATCAACTATGGGATTCATTATTCCATAGGATGTACTTTGGATTTCCTTGGCTACACTGATTCTAATTGGGTTGTGATAGCATTGATTGCAAGTATACTTCACGATATGTTCTTAGTTTGGGATCTGGCCCCATTTGTTGGTCAAGCAAGAAGCAATTTGCCATTTTTTTATCATCTATAGAAGCCAAATATAGAGGTGTCATCAATGTTACAGTTCAAGCCATTTGGATGCAAAACCTCCTAACTTAGCTAGGCATTCATTTTCATCATTTGATAGTCATTTGGTGTGACAATCAAAGTACACTGAAGTTTTGCAGAGATCATGTATTGTGATAGTGAACCAAACACGTTGAGATCCACATGCACTACATGCGAGAATTGATCCATGATGGGGTCATTGGTATGAAGTATTGTCCTACTTCTGAATAGATTGCTGACATCTTCATGAAAAATTTCACTAAGCAGAAGTTTCACATTTTGTGAGGTCTTCTTGGGGTTACCGACACGACAACAAGTGTTGTCATGCATAGTTAGTGTCAAGTTTGAGGGGGCTTTTTGTTAGCAATGGGTTTTCCCTCTTTCCTCTTTCTTTTCCTTAGGAATTTGTCTCCTTAGTTAGACTTAAGGGGGGGTGTTAGCAGCAACTTCCTAGTTGTTTTCACATGACTTAAAGGCAACTTCCTATTATTTTTCCCACGACTTAAAAAGAAAACTTGTCTTGTTTTATTCTAGAAAGTTGTTGTTGCCATGTTTTATTTTAAGCTAACCAAAGTAGACAGCTTGAGTCTCATTTCTCTTCTTTTTCTAATTCTGCCCCTGGTTTCCTCTGTTTTTTGTTTTCATGAAGGCTATTTACTTTGTAATCTCTTCATTTGTAAATAATGAAAAATAGTTTATTTTTTCTGCTCCAAATTTTTCCCTGTATGCACCTGCAATTTATCTTTCTTTTCTTTTCTAGCCAAATTTAACTTTTGTAGATTCTGTTAAAATTTTACACTTTACAATCTGCCTTGAAAATCATCATCCTATGCCTCCTACCTTTTTGCGTCATTATTTTGATGGAGCATCAAAATATCTTTTTATTAAATTAAATTTTTAGAATATAACTATTTTATAAATTCTTTAAAATTTTGGGTCAATCTCTAATTTCTTTATATATTCTATTTTAGATATAATACCTATGCTTCTATCACTATAATTTCTATTTGGAACACACAATAATGTTCATATTTAAATTTCAAAAAAGCTTAGTTGTATGAAATGTAAAAACGGCTGAGCGAAAAGAAAAATAAATATAAGTGAATGTAATAGCGACGGACTTGCTAATAAAAATTTCAATAACGAATAGAATAGTAAATGCCGTGTGAACTACACCTATTCAACTCTTCAAACCATTTATCTGAAATATTTAGTAGAACAATTTTATCTGTATCAAGTGGACATATCAAGTTTAGTTGAAAAATATTTAAACACACAGGACTTCAGTGCAAAGAAACAATGACTTAATCGGACTTCCCAATTTCATTAAAAGATTATCGAATGAAGCAGCGACAAAGTGCTGCTATTACATTAAAGATGTAATCACAGAGCAAACAAATAGTAATTCTACTAACAATAATCGCTACATACCTTCATTATTGTCTACCACGAATGACAATAAGCCTTCTGAGAGCCATCTGTATAAGTTTCAGTTCATTTCCACGTTGGCCGGAAATCAAGAATGTACATTCTAGGAAAACCCCATTAGAGTAGTATTCAGATCATCCTGCGGCTGCTTTCGCAGTATTGGTGGACAGTTTGTATTGAAAAGGTGGTGTTAGGAGAAGAGGGGGATGAGAAGAGGTAAAATTTGGACAGATAAGTGAATATTATATGGCTACAGGCTTAATGAAGAGAAAAAGGCTTTTTCGATGCCTCTTCAATTTTTCGTTCATACTTTTTCTGCTGTAGTAGGGTTTTGCAAAGGAGCCGCTAAGTGCAATGCTCTTTGCAATTGTAGACTGCCGTTTTGGCCCTGATAATAAGAAGCTCGGATCTATTTTCAGCAGTATTTTAATTGTCATTTAATGTTTGTGGGGCTCCAGTAGGAAACACGGGAAAACCTATTGTGAAAGTTGTTTCTTTGCCCGTCCAAATTATTGGAAACTGATTCAGAGGTAGAGCCGACATGAAATTACCCTACATTCAGAATGAAGATTTCAATAATTTCCTTCTAGTGTCACGGGATGCGTATTTTTAAACTGAATTAATTTACAACTCCGCCGCCATAATGGTTGAAAGTGGGGACCATCTTGCTTGTCGTTCACCAGAGTTTTCATGCGGTGATTATTGAGCAAACGGCATGACGAATGACGTATTGTTGATGACATAAGCGATATGACGCACTCTCTCAAGAAACGAGAAAGGTGTACTGCAAGTTTTTCTTTTTCAGTTGTTTACAGTATTTAGTCTATAGGGTATGCATGAAAATTCCTAGAATATATCGTTCAATCTTGTTAATTTATCATTGAATCTGGCTTTTATGACTCATTTTAACGTGTAAAGACAATGGTATATAATTGTATTTAAGGATTAGTCATTATTTTTTTGGGTATATATGTAAAGATCTTAAAAAGTTATTAATTTAAAAAATTCAAGAATATTTGACTAAAATATTTATCATTGCATTTACTATTTACATTATCATTTAGAGCATCTTCTACATTTCTGTCTATTATTTTCAATTATTTTAAAATACCATTGACATAGCATTTTATAGCTTGATAAAGTGAAGACATTTTTCCTATAATTGATTAACTATCAGCCACATAACAAAGCTTTTATGTAGACAACAATTATATACATCAAGAAGAATTGCAATAAAATATTAAAATCTTATAGAGATTATGCTGAGTCTTGCACTTTTGATTCAAGAGTTATAAAAGTTCTAAGCGAAGAGATAGAGAGGGAGTTTTTAGATTCTCAAGAATTCATCTAGTTATGAACTAATTTTTCTATATGTCAATAAAAGTTTAGAAACATTTCTAATGCAAATTATTTGTAATAGGCTTATGCTAAGTATCGCTTCTTATTTATTTATTTTTTCAAGTTTATTTTAAAACCTTATTGAATCTATTTCCATTCTTAGTTATTATGGTCTAATTTGTTTACCTTAAGATGATATGTAAACAATTGAGAATGGAGTCATACAGGCAAGAGTCGCAGAGGGTCGAGCTAGGAAACCGATGCCCTAGCTTGTGATCGGGTGTGCATGCAAGGTATCAGGGGTGCCCAGAGGAGGTCTGCACAGAGCGGGGAGTAGTCGAGGGAGTAGGGGAGTCGTGTCGTGGGCTGCGGGAGTGTGCAGGTTACGCAACTTGGGAGTTTTTTTAAGTAGGTCGAGGGTTTCCAGTGGGGTTGGGGGCCTCGGTTGGATCTCCATCCTGGGGGTTCTTGGGAGGGGTGGAGTTTTGGGTGCAGTTCAGTCTAGCAGGCCCCTTTGGGGTGTGGGTTCCTTTCTTCTTGAGATCTAATATCGAGTATTGGTGGTGAGGCCTCAAAGGTACCGCTCGCCATGGATTTTCATGTTGTGGTGGGCTCAAAATCCCCATCCCAAAGTATGAAGACTTTTAACAATAACCTTTTCTCGTCAAATTCGGGGTCTGGTAGTGCTAGTAGCTCTCGCATTTTGAAGGTTAATGGTTGCTTAGAGAGATGCAGTGAGAGGCTGAAGCTAGTTATTCCTCCAGAGATGATAGTTGAAGATGTTGAGTACTTTTCAAAACACTCGCTATATTGCAAGTTTTTGGGAATGAGGGTTTCCTTGCAGTTTTTGGAAAACTAGGCATAGAGGACTTGGGCTCCGGAAGGGGAAATGGAGATTATGCTGCTAGAAAACAACTACTTTATGGTTAACTTCAACTGCATGGAGGATCGCAATAGGGTTTTTGAAGGAGGCCCGTATTTTTACAACCAGGTGGGGTTGTTCATCAAAACTTGGCATCTGGGGTTTAACCCTTCGGAGGAGCTCTCGAATAGGGTTCTAGTATGGGTTCGTTTACCATGCTTTCTAGTGGAATGTTGCCTGGAGGATGTGCTCCGAATGCTTGCTGCACTGCTTGGGAAGCTAGTGGGATCTTCAACACAAACCTTGGGGAGAAAGGTAATGACCTTTGCCCGTATCTGTGTTGAAAGTGATGTTAGTAAACCTATTCCAGATGCTATAGATATGTGTGTGAGTTCTTATTCATGGGTTCAACAGTTAAATTATGAGACTTTACAATTTTGGTGTCGTCTATGTCATGAGTATGGGCATTTGCAGTGCAAGTGTCCTAGATATAAATCGGCGGAGCGCCAACCTTAGAGGCCGGCCCATAGCCTAGATGGGACTGATAAAGGAAAAGCTACTTTGATGGTCGAGGGTGTAGGATCTAATGGTTTTGTCTCAGTTAAGATAAATAACAAGAATCAAGGACAAAAGAGGCCCCTATAGGAGAGACAGGAGGAGGATACCTTTAACAGATTCGAGGCCTTGGATGACCTTAGCCAGTAGGGGGGGAACCCCGGGTTTACCCCTTTGGACTAAGGAGCTTCAGGAGGGGCTCTAGAAAGAGTGATTGAGGACCCTTCCTAGGCTCTGTAAGTGGTTGGAAGCCAGCATATGGAGATGGATCAGCCAGTAGGGGTCCAGTTGGGACTCACTTCTAGTTTGGAGGTAAATTTGGTTTGGGGGGATGGCTCTTGGATCGATCTAAAATTGGATCCGGTTGGGGGTAAAAGTAATAAGCCCTCCGCTCACCTAGGTCTTAATTAGAAAGATATTAAGAAAAGTGCTTCGAAGAAGATCTCAAAGGTCGGCAGAAAGAAGGATTTGGAGAAGATCAAATTGATGGGAGAGAAGTTGGTTGAGTCACGGTCAGTAAAGACTCTAGATTATCACTTTTCCAATCCTCCAAAATGATTGTTCTTTCATGGAATGTTAGGGGCTTGAACAGTGGCCCTAGACAAAATGTTGTTCAGGATTTGATTAGGAATCATTCACCTAATGTCCTATTCTTGCAACAAACTAAACTCTTGGTGGAGAGTATGATGGGTCTGGTGCCGAAACTATGGGGATGAGGTGAGTGTCAGTGTATAGGGGCAACGGGTTCCTTTGGTGGGGTGACCTGTCTTTGGAACCCTTTAAGGTTTTGCCCTATCTAGTGGGTTGCCTCCAGATCTTCATTATCTGGGATTGTCCCAAGTCTTGAGACTAGAGAATTCATCTTGTTTTCTAACATCTATGCCCGTACTGATCTTCAAGGTAAGCAGAACTTATGGTCTCATATTTCTTTTATGTGAAGGCTGGTCCCTTTTCATCCTTGGATTATGGCAGGAGATTTCAATGCCATCGTTGAGTTGAGTGAGAAGAAGGGGGGTGTTATGCATTTGGAACCTTATTCTATCCTTTTTCAGGATAGTATATCTTCGTTGCATCTTGTTGACATTAAGCCTAGTAAGGGTTTGTTCACTTGGAACAATAGGAGGGTGGGGGAGTATTGGATTATGGAGAGGCTAGACCATTTTCTGGTTTCTAGTTTTTGGATTGGTGGGGAGTGGACCACAAGTTCTGAGATTCCTGAATGGAGAGGGTCAGACCACTGGCCCATCAAGTTGGTTTCCTCCTCGACTCGGGTCACTCGCTCTCCTTCATTCGAATTCCAACTTATGTGGCTTCGGGATCCTACTTTGTAGGCTCTTGTAGTGGAGTGGTGGAGGAAAGGGAGGCTGGCCTTTGGCACTGCTATGTACACTTTTGCCATGCAGCTGCAATTTGTTAAGTTTCAGCTTAAACAGTGGAACCGTCAGGATTTTGGGAACATTTTTCAGGCCAAGAAAGCTGCTCAAATTGTGCTGAATGGCATCACCAGTGAAATCAGAGAGCATGGTTTGTCTGAGGCCTTGCTTAGGGAGGAAGACAGGGCTGTCAAGGTGGTAGAGGAGTGGTAGCTTAGGGAAGAAATATACTGGAAACAAAGAGCTCATATTGATTGGCTTCAAGCGAGGGATAAGAACACTGCTTTCTTCTTCAACTCACTGAAAGCAAGAAGACATGGAAATTCCATCCTTGTTCTGGTCAATGACAGAGGTGAACAATGTTTATCCTTGTAGGAGATCTCTAGGGAGCCATTATACTATTTCCAATCCCTCTTCAGTGAAGACTCTTAAGGGGAATCGGTGGAGGAGAATCATGTTCTTTCTTGCCTTCCTTCTCTTATCACCAGGGCAATGAATGAGCAGCTTTTGGATCCTATTTTGCTGGAAGAACTTGAGAGGATTGTTTTTTCAGATGAGGAAAGGAAAAGCCTCTGGACCGGATGGGTTCCCAGTTGAATTCTTTCAAGAGTTCTGGGATATCATCAAACTAGACTTACTAGAAGTAGTCCACAAGTCTCAGAAGAATAAGCAGATGCTTTGGGCTTTGAATACGACCATCACTGCTCTAATTCCCAAGTGTGATGGGGCTGACAGGTTAGGCCGATTACGCCCTATCTCTCTCTACAATGTGATTTATAAGATATCTCTAAGCTGATAGCAGATAGGTTGAAGAAGTGTCTAGGGGATGTTATTTTTGAGAAGTAGAGTGGGTTTGTGGAAGGATGCCAAATTTTTGATGGTGTGGTCATTGCTATGGAGACCATTCATTCTATGGCATACTCCAAGGAAAAAGCTATGTTTATCAAGCTAGATATGGCTAAGGCTTACGATAGAGTTCGATGGTCCTTCCTCTAGAAGATCCTTAGGGCTTTTGGCTTTGCTAATGAATAGATCCAATGGGTTATGAGTTGTGTTACATGTACTTCCTTCTCTATGACAATTAATGGAGATCATACTGAGTTGTTTGGTGCTTCTAAGGGTCTATGCCAAGGGGACCCCCTCTCCCCTTATTTATTTATTCTTTTGGCTGAGGGTTTGGGGAGGCTGATCAAGTATAATGTGACTCTGAGTATTATTCAAGGCTGAAGTTGGGGTAGTGATTTGTAGCCGCAGTCTCATTTGCAATTTGTTGATGACATGACCCTTATGGGACTTGCTCGGATTAGAGAAGCTACTAATCTGTGTAAGGTCTTGGATGTTTATCTTGTGGCTTTAGGCCAGATGATCAATGAGGGTAAATCTTCTATCCTCTTTTTCAACACCCCTAGAACTATTCAAAGGAGGATTGCTCTTATCTTAAGATTCCAAGTTGGCTCTCTGCAATTGACCTATCTGGGTATCCCTATTTCTCCTGGGAACCCTCCTAAGGAGTCTTGGCAAGGTATCTTGGATAAATTTTGCACAAAGGTTACACACTAAACTCACAAGTGGTTATCCTTTGCTAGGAGGGTTCAAATGATTCAGTCGGTGGTTCAGGCTCTTCAAATTTATCATTGTATGCTTTAGGTGGCTCCTAAGTGGTTCTTGAAGGGTTTGGACTCTCTGGCCAGGCAATTCTTATGGGCAGGCAACCTGTCCTCTTCTAAATGGAGTCTTTTAAATTGGGACTTGGTGTGTAGCCCGAAGCAGTCAGGGGGGCTTAGCTTAAGGTAGTCTATTTTATTTAGGGAAGCTCTGGTGGCTAAACTATATCGGAGGTAGTGTGTTGATCAGGATCGAGGCTATGCTAGGATTTTGGCCATGAAATATATGCAAAGGATCCCAATGGAGGAAATCCCTAGATATCCGCTTAAGGGAAAAGGTTCAATGATCTGGTATACTCGCAAGAGGAGGGCTTCTCTCATTAAGACAGGTCTCTTTTGGATTTGCAGGAGGGGGAAGAGGTCCTTTTCTGGAATGATTCTTGGGATGGATACCCTCGCATCCTTGACCAGTTTCCTAACCGTAGGAATCTATGCCAGAGGTTTCTAGAGGTAGAGTGATCAAGGGTTAGTGACTTCAAGGTTGTTTATAGGTGTAGGTGGCTGGATTTGGAGCAGTGGAAAGCTCCTAATGAGTGACCGGTTGCTGTGATGGAGGAAGAGTGTGTAGAGTTACATGGCATTCTAGTGAGTAGACACAATATTTCCCTCAAAGGTAGGGATGGACTTTCTTGGTATCCAAAATTAAGGGCGTCTTTATTGTGGCTAGTGGTTACCCAAAACTGTTAAATCGAAGACTGGAGGGAAGAGAGGTGAACTGGTGGAAACAGGTGGGGAATTATTTTTCTTGGCCAAAGTGTAACTGCTTTGCTTGGACTTTGGCTTTGAATAGATGCTTAACGTGGGACAACATCTACAAGCGGGGATTCTTAGGGCCTTCTATTTGTGTTTTGTGTGGTAATGTGGAAGAATATTCCTCACACCTATTCTTAAGATGTTCCTTCTCTATGCTTATTTGGCATTATTGGTGGGGGGTGTGGAAGCACCCTTATGTTCATGTGGATTATCAGGTGCAATTCTGGAGCAGCTTGGGAAGACCTCCTATCTTGTCCTCCTTCCTCCAGACTGTCTGGTATATTGGGTCCATTTTCATTCTGTGGCAGATCTGTCTCAAGAGGAATAGGAGGATATTTTGTGAGGTTAGATTGGTTGTTCAACAAGTGTGGAATAGAATCATTGTTATGATCTGAGAGATAGTGGAAGATAAATGTGAGGTGAACTTTCCTCTGGGTAGAGAAGAGGTGGAGACTTTGAGTAGGTTAGATTTGTAGGAGTTGTCTCCCACCTCTGCTTGTGTTAGAAGAGGTAGACGTGCTATGAAGAAGGTTCAAAGGGGGGGAAGGTGGTTGCCTCCTCAGGATGAGTTTATCAAGATTAACACCGATGGCTCATCTAGGGGTAACCTAGGCCCTGCTGGAGTTGGTGGGGTTGGTAGGAATAGTTTGGGGGAGGTGGTCTTCCTCTTTTTGGTGCATAAAGGATGACAATCTAATAATTTTATGGAGGGATTTGCAATTCTCTATGCCCTAGAGCGTGCTTGGGAGCTGGGTCGAAGGAAGCTTATTTACGAATCAAATTCACAAATTTTTGTTAGATTGTTGACTGAGCAGAAGGAGTGTGGGATTTAGTGGCATTTGGCAGGGATTGTTCAACAGATTCTTCAAATTAGTTCTTTAATGGAGTAGGTGTCTTTCATCCACATTCCTCATGAATGGAATAGAGCAGCTGATTGCTTGGCTAAGTGGGCCTTGGATCATGGTAGTGATTGGAAATTTGAAGGTTAGGAGCATCTCTCCTTAGATTATTGTTAGGACCTGCAAAAGATTTTTGTTGAGGACATGGATAGACACGAAACTGGCTGATCTGGGGCTGGTTTTGTGGTTCTTTTTGGGGCCTCAGGGCTCTGGTTCTCTTTGTAATTCTTGTGTCTGATTTTCAATAAAGTTTTTACCCTTTTATTGAAAAAAAAAAGATGATATGTAAACATATTTTACTATTTCTTTTCATTTTCACAAATCTCTTCAATCTCACACTCTTGAGGGACCTTACATTTGAATTTTATGTTACTATTTCTGATTTGTTGTTTTTTAATATTGAATTGCATACATTATGCCTCCAATTTAACAATGTTTATGTAATTTTTATCTCTCTTTGCATTTCATCTTGATGATGGATCATGCAATATGATCTAAAATGTTGATATTAAAAAAATTTGTACATGGCTCAATCTTGAAAATTACTATTGAATGTCTATGTTTCTAAGGAACTAGTTTATACCAAAAGATAGACAAATCCATAATTTACCTTTAACAAGAAGTGCTTAATTATGTCCTAACATATCTTCTCATTCCATTTATCATGAAATACCCATTGTGACTACTAAAACTGATAGATCTATAAGAAAAATAATAGATCTATAAGAAAAAGAAAATTTAATATGATTTACGGGTCCATTCATTTAATTAGGCTAAGGTGGTAGTCACTCACCATATTATTGTATTGGAAAATGATAAAGTTTATGATGAGGTGATCATCAAAAGAGATTTCAAAAATGTCATTTGAAGGCTTAGGCCACCCCTAGTTGGTTAATGTACGACCTCATTGATAAATCTCACAAAAAAATGACAAGACTAAAGAAAATAAGAATCCTAAACAACTTTAGGGAATGAATCACATCAATGAACATGTTGCCAAATATGGGCTCTTATGTTCATAAAATTAAGATATGGACTAATGTGTACTATCTCCTAAAACATGTCTGTTCTACAATTTCCAACAATTGTAATTTTATTTCTGTCTAATAGAAAACATAAAGATGATATCCTCCCCAAAAATAATGACTCACACATTTGATATCTCTCATTTTCAATATTACTTAGGGATGGATGCGACCTCCTCCTTCCCAAATTTTATTACTAAGTTTTCTCGCATCTATGTTTAGCATTCCATTATTATGTTTTCCTTTCTTTTAATTTTTTTCCATTTGGGTTCTTAGTTTCTCTTTTATGATTTTTTCTTTATTTTTTGGAGATCTCATCTAAGTTGAGTCCATCAACTGTGTGTCCCTTAATAATGACTAGGAATTCTAGATTATTCTTTAGAAAAGGGAATTTTCATCTTATGATGAAGTTATTGTTGGCAATTAACACTCATCCAGTGGATATCAAAGCTTGATTAATGGTTTAGGGTTGTCATTAATGGCAACTCTTCAAGAGAATCCTATCCGGTAGCTATAGTTTTTGGAGAAGTGGTCCGGTAACCTGTAATCTAGCTCTAGTAATTAAGGTTAAGAAGAGTAGTTTTTGTCTAGAAGATTTTTGATGATTGCGATGGTTAGATTTGTGCATGAGGTGATAGGGTCCACTTGTAGAAATCATTTAAACATTTTTTGATTGATCCGCATATGTTTTTGATGATCTAGTTCAAGCTGACTCGTGACTACACGTTACATTATAGGCCGACTTGATAATTATTTGTTTTATGATTGCAGATATATAAGACCAATGTAGAAGATCTTTTTGATATTTGGTGGGGTGTGATATGAGTGAGAAGTGATAAAAAAACCTTTATGGTGTAGTTTCCCATGCACATTCTTGATCTCGTAGCTAACAAAGAGAAAAAATAGAGTAGGGTTGCAGAACAGATATAGTCAGAGTTTTGCACTTAACCATAACTCATTGAGGCATTTATTGATGCTATTTTGGAGTTAAACAATTATAATTAATCATTATAAACTATTTGTAAGGAAGTGTGCCTTTTGGGGTTGTAGCCTTATTGTAATTGAGTTGTAAGCTCTAGGTAGTGTGCTTGAATGCTTGTGCATTCCCTTTTTGTAATATAGTTTTTCTACTATCCATAGTGGAATAATATTGTGGGTTAAAATCCAATCGTGGCTTTTCCCATTTTGATTTCCACATAAAAAATCCTAGTGTTATGATTTTGTGGTTGATTATCTTGTGTTTTTGCACTTTACTTTCTTGCATATGCTTCTGCTAGTTTCAGAATAAGTTAACAAATTTGTTTACCGATGGATCACTGATTCACCTCCCCCTCTCTATGATCCTTGATTCCAATAATTGGTGTCAGAGCCTAGTTCCTCTAAGGAAGCCTAACCGCTCGAGGAAGGTCTGGGAGATTGAATCAATGCATTCTAGTTTGCAGATACATATTTGTGGGGCACTTGAGGATCTTTATGCAACAATAAATGAAACACGTTCTTTAAAGAGAATCCTGAATGTAGCAAAAGATTTCAATGAGGCTTTGAAGGATAAAGTGAAGACTTCAAGAGACAAGAGGAAAGAGTTGATAGACAAGATGAAGGAGAATGGAGATCAAAGTATGGAAAATTAGGACAAAGTTGATGAATGTGACAAGCTTGCTAGAGAGAATTCTATATTGAAGAATGAAATGCAATCCATTATGATGAAGCAGACTAAGGAGATTGAAGACGGAAAGAAGAATGAAGAAAACTTGGCTCAATCATTGAAAGACAGATTAGATGAATGCTTTAGGCTTACTTATGACAATGATTAGTTGAAGCTTAATTTGACACAATTAAGGAATAATGGTCAAGAATTTGAGAGACAAATTATTTCCCTAAGAGATGAGCCTGCTATTACAAATGAATACAAAGACAAATTCAATGCTAGCTCAGCAAGGCTTGATGAGATGCTAGAAAGTTAGAGACATGGAAAAGACATGAGAGGACTTGGATTTGAGAAGGGAGAATCCTTTAGATCTAGACAAGGCAATACAAGCCAAATCATAAGAAGAGCAAGAATCTTCCTGTAAGACAACCTAATGCCCATAAATTTAGTGGTGTATGTTTTAGCTGCAATAAGTTTGGTCATATGGAAAATCAATGCAAAATTAGGATGAATAATAGAATGACCAATATGAATAATGGTCCTACCTTTAATGGTTAGTATTTCATATGCAATAATTTTGATCACAAGTCAAACATGTCCAGAGTAGTAATGAACAATTTTCAAAACAAAAGATGTTATGCTTGTGGGATATTTTGATATATCTCTAACCAATGTAGGATGAGACCAAATCAAATGAATTTCAGACCTATACAAATAAATTTTATTTGTTGTGCATGCAACAAAACCGGTCACATTGCAGAGTATTGCAAAAGCTAGAATAATGCTCCCATAAACAAAGACAAATTAGATGAGAAAGGTAAGCAAAGGTAGAAGAGATCAAGTAAAAGCATGAGAAGATGTGGGTTAGAAAAGATGAATCCAAGGCTGACAATGGATCTACATCAGAATCCGTTGTAAGATCTTCATTTGACAACTAAAGCTTTTTGTCTTAGGGGGTGGCATTTTCATGCAAAATCTTGCAGAACCCCTTGGAGAGATCTTTGATTGATCAAGGTTGATTTCAAATACTTGGAGGTGATAATCTAGAATTCATCATGACAATATTGGAATCTGATTGAATGGATTGTGCTGAACAATGCATTTGATTGAACCTTAATGGTGCATTTATGTCAACTTAAACTAGGGGTTGCAAGGTTAAAAAGCAAAATGTGAATCATTTCTCACAATGAAAGTGAAGAGTTGAAGCCATAGAGAAAAGTGAACTAGTTTCCAAGGTGATTAAAAATCCTGAGGTGATCTGACAAAGGTTATTATGCATCCTTCCGGAACAAGATGTATTTACAGAAGCATATTTTGAACCCTAAATTTCTCCGAATGACATCTTCTTCTATTACTACACATTTGGTAGTTGAGGTTTCTGAAAGAGAAAGGCCACAATTCAAGAAACATCCATTTAAGTCAGTTGAGGATGATCCAAATGGTGCTTTCTCATTCATACCCTATGGAGTTTTGCATGTTGATGATGTGAGAGCTTATATTCACTGCATTCTTGAAGAAACAAAAAATGAGGCAATCCTAGCACTTTATAACAAACATATTTGGGACAAAGATTGAAACCCCAATCCATAATATGTCAGTTGCAGAGGAAGGGTTTCATGCCATTTGTTCACTTCCCATTGTTCGATGAAGATGAGAGAGTGATATACACTCTAAGTCGTGTCCACGATGAGTTTATTTGGTTGGACAAACCATACAAGGTAACCAAGAAGACCATCCATGTAGTCACTTGCCTAAATCAAATTGGTGACAAACCTAACCTAAGGAAGGTATCCAACACAATCATTACAAAAGTAACCAGTTCTCAATTTGATAACAGATCTATGACCATTGATGATATTTTGGAACATGATGGGAGATTTGCATCTATGATCATTGGCTATAAAGTTTACCTATCTAGCAGATTGAATTCGGTCTCCGGTACTACAATTTATGTAGCTTGTCAAATGGTAAAATAAGATACATAGTATTATTTGTGCATAGTTCTTCTTGAAGAGATTTGCAGAAATCTGAAGAAGATTAAATCCAACAAGAAGCATATAGATAAATTTTGTTCACTGATTATTTGTCTGGCACTGTACTCTATGAATCATATTCCTAGATCAGATAAATTTCAATGGGCATTTGACTTGCTGGTAGCCACCCAAATCAAGAAAGGTTTATAGAGATTGGGCAACAAGGAAAACTAGACAACCACCTTGTGGAGCTTCTTCAAGACCGACCAAGGCAAAATGAAGGAAAGGGAAAGTTTTCCTAAGGGGATTACAGAAAAATATGAAAACTCTTTGTTTCATGGTTGACAAGTACCAATGCCACATGGAGGCAGTAGAGCCCAAGGTAGTCTAGATTATGCCAATGGGTTATGAGGTTGATGACCAAACCCTTGAGGTCTATGTTTAATATCTCTTAAGTAAATTGGTGGACCCCAAAGAGCCCAGATTTGGTATCTTCAAGGAGAAACATATGGAGCTACATAAGAAGTTCACCCAACTGACCAGAGAATGAAAGGTATCCAGAATGGCTAAAGAAGTGGCTGCACAAATGGGATTTACTAGAGAATAAGTCAACCAAGCAAGGGAGAAGCATGTTCAAATGGAAGCTAAGGAGGAGTCAAAGAAAACTAAGGATGAACCAAATTCCTTCCAAAGATGAGCCTAAGGATACCAAGTCTGCCCCTACATCAGTGAAGCCTTCTATAGGACTTATGTTGAACACTGTTTTCGGTTGTATGTAACACTGAGACAAATGAAGAAGTAGTAAAAGAAAAATTTGCCAGAGTAGAAAGGAAGCCTCAGTCCGGTGGATCTCAGTAGAGCAAGAAGGATAAATTTGAATCTACTCTAACCAAAAGACCTAAGAGAGGAAGAAAGATTAGGAATGAGCTTGATGAAGACCCTGAATCTGGTAATCTGAAAGGTAAATATACCTTTGTTCCCCCATTGACAACAGATAAATTGATTGATGAAATAATTGTTGATGGTAATCTGAAAAGCATTGGAGCATATTTTAGAAATCTTGTTGAGGAAGCTATTGTTTTGCATTTACACAACTTTAGCAAATCCTTGATTGAATTAGAACATAGCATTCCAAAGGATTTGTAAAACATTCTTGATGGTAGGAGGTCAACTACCAACATAATAGACAAAGAGATGAAAGAGCATGAACTGTTAAATGTCTACACTTGTATCTCTCAAGAAGAAGCACATAGATTCATTGAAAAAGCCACTAAAAAGGAATTCAGGAGCAGCAATAGGGTAAATAGGTTAATGATTGGTAGAGTTGAAGAAGTAAGGAAAGAAACTAAATAAATATGGAGAAGGATCATAAAGAGAAATCCTTTATATATAATAATGTCACTCAAAAGGAAGACAATTCTCATCTAGAACTATAGGCAAGTGTCCCAGATGATCACAAAGGTGAAACTCAGACTGAGACACATCTGATAGATCAACCAAATGAAACTCTTGATGTCGAGATCAGTGAGAAACCACTAGTAGAAGGGAATACTAGACAACTTCTTGAGGTTCCAAGGGATGATACTGCACCAAGTGGTGACATCGGCACACAGGATAAAGGGGATGATGCAAAGAAGGGGGAACTAGAGAAGACAAAGGTGTAGGATAAGGGAAAAGAGGTGGATAAAGGAAAGAAAATTGTTGATACTCTAGAAATTGACACTCCAAAGGACAAAGGGAAAAAGTTCCTACCTCATATTTTAATTAATCTTAATGGCCTTTGGATATTGGACAAATGTCTATAGCTGAAAGGCTAATGGTTGCAGTAGCACTTCAGGCCCAAGCCAATCAAGACTTAGTTAAATTTGAAAGTGAAGATAAAAATCTTATTTAGATGTCTATTGATATTTTGCAAAAGGTGGTACCAGACTTAAAACTAGATCCCACCTCTAACCCCTTTGGTAAATTATTGCAGATGATTAATAATGTAAATACCAATTTTAAATCATTGGAGAAGTCTACCTCCAAGCGATTATTAGATAGATTTAAGAATGTTCGTATGCAAACATTTTGAAGATGATAGAGGATGACAAAGTGAGATTAAACAAATGTCTGCAAACTATCTCAAAGACATTGACTGAAGCTGGTAAGATATATAAATCTTGCCTTATATTTCCCAAATCTATAATTGAAATAGACAAACGAATTAATATTTATTAGGGCAAGCTAGCTAGAATATCTTAGTCATTTGATTCTAATGTAGCCCTAACCAACATTATAGAAGGGCAAATAATGTCTCTAAATGATCAAATCTCAAGGCTTAATGCAGGTAAAGACTGGATTTTTAGGAGAGTTTGTGAACTCTAGAAACTAATTGACCCTGAGATGGAAATCATACTGAGTAATAAAGTAGATTGTGTCAAGGCTATGGCACAACTTGTTCTGGATGAATTGAAGGATGTGGAGATTAATGCCTATGTTTTAAGTGCATTCATCACAATTTTGGATAACTTGAAGACTGGGTGGGATACCCACTCGGGATTTTTGAAGACTCTTTTTATTGATATCTTCAACTATGTATAAAGTGTCTAGTAGATATCCTTGTAGATAAATTTTTCGGACAACACCCCTACTTTGTCATTGATGTCAAAGGGGGAGAGTAGGAGTGAAAAATGTATAGAATGACATATTTTTTTGATCTTTTGATCCAAGAGGCAGTCTTAGAAATTTTGATCTAGTATTCAGGTTGTTTCAACACAACCATTTGTCATGAATGTTTCCATCAATGGCAAAGGGGGAGATTGTTGGCAATTGACACTCATCCGATGGATATCAATGCTTGATTAATAGTTTAGGGTTATCATTGATGGAAAATATTCATGATAATCCTATTTGATAGCTATAGTTTTTGGAGAAATGGTCTAGTAACCAGTAATCTAGCTTTGGTAATTTTGGTTAAGAAGAGTAGTTTTTGTCTAGAAGCTTTCCGGTGATTGTGGTGGTCAGATTAGTACATGGGATGATAGGGCCAACTTGTAGAAGTAATTTTAACATTTTTTGATTGACTCGCATATGTTTTTGATGATCCAATTCAAACCGACTCATGACTACATGTTACATTACAAGCCAACTTGATAATTGTTTATTTTGTGATTGTGGATATATAAGACTGGTGTAGAAGATCTTTTTGATATGTTGTGTGGTGTGATATGAGTGAGTAGTGATCAAGAAACACTTTTGGCATAATTTCACATGTGTATTCTTGATCCGATAGCTGACTAAGATAGAAAACAGAGCAGGGTTGCAAAACAGTTACAGTCAGAGTTTTGTACTTAGTCGAAACTCATCCAAGCATTGATTGATGCAATTTTAGAGTTCAACAATTGTAATTAATCAAGTTATAAAATTTGTTTATTGGTGGATCACTGATTCACTCCCCCTCTCAGTGATCCTTGATTCCAATAGTTATGATGGGTCATGACCCTTTTCTCTTTGCTGAGTTTTATCATTCTTGGAAATATGTGTTGGTGGATGTTAGGGCCTCTTATTCAATGTCATAGTGGTGCTAATTTTAATAGTAACTAGTATTATTTTGTAAGGAGCCTACTTCCATATGAAACCAAAAGAGGGTACCATGAAGATGTAAGATTAGTCACTTATAGAATGGGTTTAACCACAAGCTTGTATTAAGGGTGTGGACGACTATCATAGAGGTTCTCATGAGGTATGTCACTCTATATGGATAGCTTAGAAAATTTTATTCCCCTTTTTTCCCATGCCTAACCTTTTTAGGCACAATGCTAATTTTATTTTCTCTTTTTGGATTCACTCTTTTTTCTAGTCTAGTCTATGAATATAATATAGTCTAAAGACAAATATGCTAGCAATAACAATCTAGTAAAACTTAGAGTGGGGAGGGGGGTGAATTATTTTTCACCAGATCTATAAACTTAACCACACAAAAGATAAGAAAATAGATACCACAACACACAACACTAAGATTTTGATGTGGAAAACCCGGTTAAGGGAAAAACCATGGTGGGAACCTACCCACAATAAGATGATACTTTGTAGTAGTATGTGTAAATATTACAATGGGCAATGCACATTCATTCAGGAACATTTCCTAGAGATCACTGCTCAAAAGATAATGACCCAAAAGGCTACAACCCTCAGGGAAGTCTCACTAACTTACAACAAAATTTAGACTACAATCTGGAAGGAATGAACTGAAAGAATAGCATCTCCAAATGCTTGATCAGAGTTTCAGTTAAGCATAATTATTTTCTCTACAACACCAATCTCTACTCAATCACAATGTCAAAATATGTATCCTTATTCACACATATACCATTATCTGATAATGAAGACACAACCTTGATACCTCAATTGCATGACAATATCACCTATTTATATAGATCATCAACCTTGACAACAAGGTTAGCTAAACCCTCAACTCACAATTACAAAATTACATCACACAATACACAGATCGACCATCAGACAAATATAATCATATACATGACAAAACATGGTCCTAAACCAAATATCCAAACATTGAACACCGATAATTATGCCAAGATCAACCGTAACTAGCTACACCACTAGGAAAACCGCATAACATGAAGAACATCACTGGTTCAGAAAAATCACCAAGAACATGCACAATGATCAATGCATATCATCAAGACAAATAGGAAACAATTAGGAAATGACAACAATCATGTTAGAATAATAAAAAATAGCTGCACCAATACCACTTATCAAATCTTCATCAATCAACATCTAAAACTCAAGAACACACACAACAACATCTGTCATGAAAAAAGATAACTTCCAAGGCACCAAATCACTAACCATCTAAAATGAAGATACACAAGACCATCCCAAACAATCTCCCAAAGACTCAGCTCAAGATACGATCACATTGGAATATACTGAAGGAAATAGTGAACTCTCCAAAGCATTGATTAGATAAATAAACTGGAAAACTAGATCATATGATATGATCAATTAAGATTTTTAAATCACCAAAGCCAATACAGAAGAATAAAATGATACTAGAAATACTCTATACACCAAACTATGATCCAAATAAACTGATCTACAATCACCGGAGCAAGAATATGTTGACATCAATGACAACAACATATCCTAGAAGCAACAATGTCCAACAATCTCCCCCTTTGGCATTGATGGAAACATATGAATGTGAAAAATAATCAACGCAAAGAAAGAAAAAATCTCCAACAAACTCCCCCTCAGATCAAGAAGATAAAATAATTTTTTTCTACATCCTTCTCTCCCCCTTTGATACAAATGCCAAATATCTCGAAACAAAAAACCAAACTCTACCCCTAAAACACACAACTAGACTACTCCACTAGAGGAGCAACAACAACTCATCAATCTGGATAAAGAGATAAGACTATGAAGTCCATTGGATTGATGCAACTCAATGCATCTAGTTCTCACCAGGAGGGATAGATACCTCTAAATTGTCTCTCAAATTGACAAATGTATCTGTAGGGAAAGGCTTGGTGAAAATATCAACAATTTGTTCCTTGGTAGATACATACTCTAACTTAACTTCCTCTTCACTGACTTTTTCTCTCAAGTAATGATATTTAATTGACACATGTTTAGTTTTTGAATTTTGCACCGGATTTTTTGATATGTTAATAGCACTGGAATTGTCAGAGTATATGAAAGTAGGCTCATCATAGATAACTCTAATATCCTTCAACATTTTCTTCATCTAAACCACCTGAGTGCAGTTACTGGTAGCAACAATGTACTCAGCTTCAGTAGTAGATAAGGACACTGAATCTTGTTTCTTACTAGCCCATGAAACCAATTTTGTCCATAAAAATAATTCTCCACTAGTGGTGCTCTTCCGATCATCAACATCACCAGTCCAATCAGCATCACTATAAACACATAACATGAAATCATCATTCTTTGAATACCACAAACCATTATCCATAGTCCACTTCAAATATCTAAATATCCTCTTAACAACAATGACATGAGTTTATTTTGGATCGGCTTGATATCTAGCAGCCATGCACACAACTTGCATAATGTCTCACCTAGTCTGAGTAAGATATAGCAGTCCACCAACCATAGATCTATACAAAATCTAATTAGCTTTCAAAGATTCAACATTCTTAGATAATTTGCATCCAATCACCATAGTAGTTCGAACCGGTTTGGAGTCATCCAACTTAAACTTCTTCAGGAACTCCTTCACATTTTTATTTTGAGATATAAAAATACCTTTTCCAATCTATGAAATTGGTAAACCTAAGAAAAATTTCATCTCTCCTATCATAGACATCTCAAATTCTTTTTGTATATCACTGACAAACTTAATTCTCATGTTATCATCTCCTCCAAAGATAATATCATCAACAAAGACTTCAACAATTAAAATGTTATCATTCTAAATCTTAAAGTATAGATTACTATCAATAGTATCTTTATTAAATCCTAATTTCAGCTAGTACTTATCTAATCTATCATACCAGGCTCTAGAAGCTTGTTTCAATCCATAAAGAGATTTCTTTTGTTTACATACCATGTATCCATCATATGATAATCAAAATCCATCAAGTTTCTCAATGTAGACTTTTTCCTCAAGAACATCATTCAAAAAGGCATATTTGGCATCCATTTGATACACTATAAGCAGCATATGCAAGAAACAACCTAAAAGCTTCAAGTGTGGCTACAAAAGAAAAAAGTATCCTCATAATCAATTCCTTCTTTTTGTGAATATCCTTTGCATACCATTCTTTCTTTATTTATGACAACTTCACTGGCTTCATTCGATTTATTCCTGAATACCCATTTAGTACCAATAACATTCTTATCTTTAGGTCTAGGCACAAGCTCCCATGTGTTATTATTTTCAATCTGATCTAATTCTTCTTTCACAACTCTCATCCAATTTTCATCTTTGCAAGCCTTAACAACATCTTTAGGTTACCAATAACATCTGCAAGCCTCCCCTGAGCCTAGCAAATATGAGAAACTCATGATTATGACTAGAAGCTCTCCCAGGACGTTGAGGTGATGAAATGCAACCATGAACAAAGAATTGAAAAGGTGGAATAGACTATGGTGGAGATAATGAAAAACCTTAAGAACCTGGTTGACATAAGTAAAGAAGACATGAAAAATAGTATAGAGGGGCTCAAAAAGATCAATGCCATGGTTGCGGATTACAGATCCTTTCACAGTGAACTTGAGAAAGATATTGGAGGTGAAGACATGGCTGCTGGAGACAACAAATCCACTAGCCCTACTTCCAGGACCAGAAGTAGGAGTAGAAATAAGGGTACCTCCAGATTCATTATGGAGGAGCTAGAGGAAATCAACAAGATTTACATCCAAAAGAACAAGGAGCTGGTGCACTCTCTTAACTGAGTGTTTTTCTTTTGTTTTGTCTTGCTATCTATGCCTCTTTTTCTTTCGTGACTATTCTCGAGTGGTCCCCTATTTTGTTGTTGGTTTATGTCTTGATGGCCGAATTTTGTAAAATTTTTGGTTTCGGGTCCATGTAAAAACCATTTATCTTTATCAAAAACATCTTTAGGTTCAAAATTTAGAAATCAAATATACCTCTTCAGTAGCTAGCCTTCTTCTAGTCATTGCACCTTTATTTTTTGTCACCAATAATCTTCTTTTTTGAATGATTCAATCTTACATACTTCAAAGTCTTCCGATTGTTCCAATTTTTAGGTTCCTGCACCTCTCCACTGGAAGCAAGAAGATCAGGATTAACTGTCTCTATTGAATTATTCTGCTTAAATTCTTTAGTCTGAATAGGCATTATAACAACATGCTAACCATCATCATATCCACATTCTCTATTCTCTTTTCTAAAATCCTCGTCGACATTCATATTTTCCCTCTCCACTATATTTCTTAGTCGCTTATTGTAGCATTGGTAGGATTTCCTCTTTGTTGAATATCCCAAGAAAATTCTTTCATCACTCCTTCAATCAAACTTTCCTATCTCCTCATCTCTCTTGATATAACATTTACTACCAAAACATTCTAAAATATCTCACTGTAGGAACATGACCAAATCATAGCTCATAAGGAGTCTTACCAATATCCCCTTTAATATGAACTCAATTGAATGTGTAAACAACAATGCTAACAACTTTTGTCAAGTAGATCTTCAAAAAACTCCCTTCAATCATCATAGTCCTCATAGCATCCAAAACAATCTTGTTCATCCTTTCAACAACTTCATTCCGTTGTGGGGTTCAAGGAGAAGATCAAGTAATCAGCAGTAACAACTCCACCAAAAACTATGCCAAGATCAACCGCAACACACTACACCACCAAAAATACCAAGATCGTATACTAAACTCTACAAAGCACTGATTAGATAAACAAACTTCAAAACTAGATCATATGATATGATCAGTTAATCTTTCTGGATCACCAAAGCCAATACAAAAGAATATAGTGATACTAAAAATACTCCATATACCAAACCGTGATCCCAATAAACCAATCTTCAATCACTGGAGTAGGAATATGTTGACATCAATGACAACAACATATCCTAGCAGCAACAATGTTGAACAAAATGTGTTCCCCTCTATCGTAGCTTTATTTATCAACTCTTTTGGTACAATCTTAGCCTCATAATAGCATTCACATTTCTCCCTTATATCACCAATTCATCTATCATTATGATTTAAATCATTGCCCCTCTATTAAAATCCTTAGTTTATCCTCCTTTATTTTAAACACCCACTGGAAAGACAAGATTTTCTACTCCAACCCTTTGCACTCTACAAAAATGATTGCCTAGGTTGCAAATTCCCCAATCTCCACTAAGAAGAAAAATATTATTTTTGAAGATATGCATAAAAATAATATTTTAGATGATCACTCAGGTTCAACATGGTCCTACTCCTCTAAGGGTCCCCTTATTACCTCCTATTACCAAATTTTCTCTTTCAGGCTCAATCAGGTAGAGACACCATGTTTTCAAGCAAAAGGTGCATTTTAAGAATTCTTACACTGTATTCATTTATAAAATATAATTATCTTTGAAGATTAAAAAGTTCAAGAAAATCATTTAATTTCATGAAAATGAACATAACATAGTAAGATTTGTGCAATCTTTTCTGAAAAATAATGTAATCTTTACTCATTAAATGTAAAAATGTACATGTAGTCTCACACAAGCCATGAGACTGGCATTTACTTCTTTGAAATAAAAGAAGAACAACAAATACATGAAATAAGTAAATTAAAGGCATAAACATGTAGAGAGGGTAACCAGTCATTGCTTGTATGACTGGTTAGGCATCCTCAATGGTTGTCTGAAGCTGATTGTCTCTATACGTCCTGAGTCCTTCCAAGTTCCTGGTTTCCTGCATTAATCATAAGTATGATGTTAGATCTTCAAATATCTAAGAAATCATTGGTTATGTACTACATGATCATGTGCTTATACATATATTAGTTGATCTCAAGGTGCATCAAAAAAGTAAAGACATATATTAGTCATATAAGAAGAATCTTTTGCTAACTAGTTTGTTCCATGTGCAGTAATAGGTCTAATTATTTTGTTTTCATCATGTGGGGTAAAATGTGGCTCCTACAAGGGTTGATCCCAGTATGAAAAATAAAAGGTACAATTTTCCCCAAAGACTATTTAAGTCTAGAGTCCTACCAAACGAAATAATCAAATTTGAAAGGAAGCTTTGTATTTGTCATCCAAGGATTCTTTTGGCAGAAACTCTAGACTTAAATGTGTTGGCATTATGGATGAATTGATTATGTGTTGCATTGATGTCTTTTCATTGATGTCAACACTATATTTTATGGTTGGTTACTGGTAGATAGGTTTTGGTTACTAGTAGAAGATCTAGTCAACATGTTTGGATCAATGGAGTATGTTTGATTTTATGTGTTACATGCTCTTGGAGCATGTTTTGGTTAGTTGGTATTCATTTGGTGATCAGATGCTGTCATACACTCTTGTAAACCCTTACTGGCATTGGTTTAAGGTTTTACCGACATAGCTTTTACTGAGGAATCTTGACAGGATGCATAAGTAGTGTTGGTGCGGCTTCTACATGGATTTCAAGATGCTGAAGATGTTCTTTGATTGTGATTCAAATAACTTGAAGATATTGATTTAGCTAGTGGATGGGTAACAGGCTCTTAAGTGGCAATGAAAATCAGAAAATAGAGTTAGGAAACTTGACGTAATCTTTTGAATAACTTATCAACATTATTTCAAAAATATGTAAGAATAGAATCTATAGGAAATTGAATATAGTTTCAAGCTACTAGTTTGTTTTTTGAAAACAATAAATGTATTTGACAAAAAATTAAAATTTCAATGTAGTAGTACTAAAATTTTAGGAAAAAGATAAGAAGCAGGTGTGTGTTTGACAACCCTCATCATAGTCAAATTATAATAATTTTTTATAAAATTTTAGCTATAAGTAGAAGACTCATGTCTAGATCTGACACATATTTTTTTTATATTTTTCTTTGAAATAAATAATTAATTATGATTTTTTTATTGTATCTTTTTAAAATATAAAAAAATCGTATGTCTAACCACCATAACTTGGTCAAAACTTTATGAAATTTAAATTTTCTTTTTTTAATCCTATAGTATATGAAACATAGAATGTGATGCATGTTTCAGATTCAAAAAATGTGATACCATTTGAAAGTTATAGATATTTTTCAATCAGACTATCATCAGAAAATTAGTTAGAATGTTGCCACCTTTTGGCCCCTCATGATCCTGCACATACCCGGACCCAAAATAGATCCGGTGCCTATCTAGGTTATCAATTGGTATCATGTTAACATGTACTCTGCACGTTACTAGGATGTTTTGGCATGTTATATGGATTGGTTATTGTTGTTTTGGTCTTAAGACGACATGGAATATCATTGTAATATGGATTTATGTAATGATCTTATTGTAATATCTTTTTGTTGGCCAACCTAATTGGTTTATGCCTTAGGATTGGTATAAAATGATGTAAGATATCATTGTAGATCATGGTATGGGAATGTGGAATAAGTGTCATGGTTTTGAAATGCAATATTATATGCAAAGGACATTAGGTCGATCATAGGTGATCGAATTGGGATTAAGGAAGAGGTCAAAGGCCTCTAGTATTGAGCTTAACCAGGACTGTAATTAGTCATGGTAGATGCTATCTCTAGTAGTTCATAACTCTAGGTTGTTATCCATTTATCTTGAGGTGGTTATAACCTCTCTGTAATCAGTGAGATTCTTTTGTAATGAGCAGTGCGCTCTAGGCAGTGTGCCTTCCTGCATGTGCAAGCCCCTCATTGTATCACATACTTTTTGCAGAAGTATCATTTGACTGTGGGTAGTCTTCCCACCATGGTTTTTTGCTTTCTGGGTTTTCTATGTACAAATCCTAGTGTTATGTGGTATGGTTGCTTTACATTGATTATCTATTTAATTGTTAAGTTGTATTGTTTACTGGTATCTGTTCCTAGCAGCATTTGTTTCTGCTTTACCAGTACTTAATCTAGTTGAAGGTTATTAAGTGGATTAACTGATATAATCTGTTAACAACTTATTCACCCCCCCCCCCTCTTAGTTGTTCACTGATTAGCCTAACAATTGGTATCAGAGCTTTGGTTCTCTTTTGCAGAAGCTTAACTACTTGAGGTAGATCCTATGGCAACTAATCCACCACAAACTATTTCCAGAAGAGAAATCCCTAAGCTTGATGGAACAAATTATGGGATATGGAAAATTTGAATGGAGACTCATCTTAGATGCCTTGGGAAGGATATTTAGGAGATCACTGAGAAAGGATACACACCTTATTATCCGACATCTAGCAATCTTGCTCCTAAAGACTTGGATAAAAATATTGAAAATGATTGCAGAGCTATAGAATCCCTCTTATGTGCACTTACTGATCAATAAATCATGGTATTGACTGATAAATCATTGACTAAGGTTATGTGGTATAAATTGCAAAATCTGAATGAAGGTGATCTTACTGTCAAAATTACTAAACTTGATGGTTACCGGGTAAGATATGAAAACTTGAAGATGGAAGATAATGAAAGAATTGATGTGATTATGGAAAGAGTAAATAAGATTGTTATGGGAATTCAATGGTGTGGAGGATCTTTGAGTGAAGATGAAATAGTTTCCAAATTCTTCAGAGCCCTTCCACCAGCTTACAAGATGAGGGAAACTGCAATTAATGAGTTGAGAACAGTGGCAAACACTTTAGTTAACAGAGACATTCTGATTGCGAAATTATCTACTTTTGATCTTGAATTATTTGGACCTTCTAGAGATGCAAAGTCTAAACCTTCTTTTCATGTATCATCATCATCATCTACCGAAAAAAGTGATTGGAAAGCCTTATATGCAAAAGAATTGGAAGATATGAGGAAACAAGATGAAGAATTTGAGGAACTTGAAGCCTTATTTGCTAGAAGAATACCTAAAGGACCGATAGGAAGTAAGTATGAAGGAAAAGAACCTTTTAAATTTTTTTCATGTAATAAGATTGGGCATCTAGATGTCTTGAAAGGAATGCAAGATTTGAGGAAAGAGTTTATAAATCATTTAAGCCTAACCAGGATAGATATAGATTCAAGAAAAGTAAACAATGCTACATAGCAAATGAGAAAGGAGTAAGTGCTGACTCTGGGGATGAACCGGCAGAAGACTCTGCTAGTGTATCCGGTAATGGAAAGGAATGGGTGTTCTATGCTTTAAAGGAAGATGAATTGTAATTGGCTATCATGAATGAAGAAAAGGCCCTACAACAAAAGTTGAAGATAAATATGAATGGGTAATTCATAGTGGATGATCACATCATATGACTAGAGATAAAGGGAAATTTCTATCCCTGCAAGAATACAATGGGGGTCAAGTCAAATTTTGAGATGACAAAGCATGTATGATCAAAGGTAGAGGTACTATTTGTCTAGATGGTAAGCATAATACTGATAATGTCTATTATGTAGAAGGTTTAGAGCATAATATTTTAAGTGTTGGTCAATTGGTGGACAAGGGTTTCCAACTTTAGTTTAAAGATAGAAAATGAAAAATCATTAACAAGACTCGTTTGGAGATTGCAACCAGTATTCAGACTCGAGGTAACATCTTTCACTTGAACACTGGTAATAAGACATGTTTGATTGCTCATATTGATGAGAGTTGGTTATGGTATAATAGGTTGTGTCATGTCAATTTTTATTGTATTGTTAAGATCAATTCAACTAAGGTAGTTAGAGATATACCTAAGATTATGAAGCCTCATAATCCAGTATGTAAGGAATGTCAATTGGGAAAGCAAGTTAGAACTTCTTTTAAAAGCATACAAGATAAATCTAATGATGTTATTAATTTGGTTCACACTGACTTATGTGGTCCAACAAGGACTAGAAGCTTTCAAGGTGATAGGTATTTCATGTTGATTATTGATGACTATTCTAGGATGATGTGGGTGACTTTTCTTGGGGAGAGGTCTGAAGCCTTTTAGAAATTCAAGATCTTTAAACCAAAGGTTGAAACAAAAATTGGATTGAAAATGAAATGTCTAAGATCACATCAAGGTGGTGAGTTCACTTCTCATGAATTTAATAGTTATTGTGAGACAAATGGAATTAGGAGACAATTATATACACCTCTGACTCCTCAGTGGAATGGAGTAGTGAAAAGAAAGAACACAACCATTTTGGATGTAGCAAGATCTATGATGATGGAAACCAAATTGCCTCGCATCTACTGGAGAGAAGAAGTGAGTACATTAGTCTACACATTCAACAAAGTTCACATCAAATGTGAAATCGGTAAGACCCCTTATGAATTATGATTTGGACACACCTACTATTAAATATTTTAGAACTTTGGGAAGTAAATGATATATCAAAAGAGATGATTCAATTGGAAACTTTGATCCTGGATGTGATGAAGGGATATTTCTTGGTTATTCAATTCAAAGAAAAGCATATAGATGTTATAACAAAAGATTGCAAAAAATTGTGGAGAGTGCTAATGTGAAAGTGGATGAGCAGTATAGAAATCAATCTATATCATGTGATAGGGAACCATCAGTGGAAATGATCATAACTAAATTGGGAATGCCTCAACTGGTACATGAAACTGAAATAGTTACACTGGCACAATCAAAAAATTCAACTATGACTGATGATCAGAGCAGTGAACCTGAAGTTCAAAAGACACCAAGGTATGTAAGGTTAAATAATTGGAGACAAGAACAAGGGAGTTATGAGAAGAAGAAGACTGGCAAATGAAGAGGTATGTCTTATTTCTCTAATTGAACCGATATCTGTTATTGAAGATTGTAAGGATAAATATTGGTTAAAGGCTATGGAAGATGAATTAGATCAGATAGAGAAGAATGAGACTTGGACTTTAGTTCCCAGACCTAAAAATAAGAATTTTATTGGAACTAAATGGGTTTTTAGGATTAAACTAAATGAGGATGGTCAATTTGTAAGAAACAAATCTAGATTGGTTTTTAAAGGATATTCTAAAATGGAAGGAATTTATTATGGTGAAACATTTGCACCTGTAGCCAGAATTGAAGCTGTTAGACTATTTATTGCCTATGAGCTTATAAGAACTATAAGGTTTATCAAACGGATGTTAAATGTGCATTTTTGAATGGTGAACTTGAGGAAGAAGTATACATTGAGAAACCTGATTGATTTTCACTGACAGATGATAAAGATATGGTTTGCAGATTGAAGAAAGCTTTATATGGATTGAAACAAGCTCCTAGAGCTTGGTATGCAAGGTTGGATAAATATCTTTTCAAGCTTGGTATTACTAAAGGAAGTGCTGATAGTAATTTATATTATAAAATTATCGATGATGATATTCTAATTATTGAAGTATTTGTTGATGATATCATTTTTGGAGGAGAAGATAAATTGTGCATGAAATTTGCTAACAACATGAAGAATGAATTTGAAATGTCCATGATTGGTGAGATCAAATTTTTCTTAAGTTTGCAAATTACTCAAATTGACAAAGGCATCTTTATCTATCAAACTAAGTATCTGAGGGAATTGTTGAAAAAGTTTGGTATGGATAATTCCAAATTGGTAAGTACTCCTATGGTGACAAGTGAGAAATTATCTATCAAGGATACTTCTACAGTGGTAAATCTGACATGGTATAAGTCTATGATTGGTGGCTTTCTATATTTAACTTAGACTAGATTGGATATTATGAATGCAGTAAGTATTATTTCTAGATATCAAAGTAATCCTAAAGAAAATCATGAATGTGTAGTGAAAAGGATATTTCGGTATTTGCAAGGAACAACAGAATATGGCTTATGGTATTCTAGAAATGACAATTTCACTTTATGTGCATATACTGACTCAGATTGGGCAGGAGATACTAATGACAGGAAGATCACTTCTAGTGGAGCTTTCTTTCGTAGAAAGATATTGGTTTCATCTATCAACAAAAAACAATCATGCATTTCTTTATCTACTGTAGAAGCTGAATATGTTGCAGCAACAACTAATTGCACTCAAGTCTTGTGGATGAAGCAAATGTTGAAGGATATCAAGGTAAATTGTAGTGAATCGATAATTATCTATTGTGATAACTCTGTAACTATTGACATGTCTAAGAATCTGATATTTCACTCTAAGACTAAGCATTTATCAATAAAGTATAACTTTTTGAAAGACAAGGTAGAAGGAAAGGAAGTCAAACTGGTTTACATGAACACTAAAGAACAGATTGCAGATATATTCACTAAACCACTATCTAAGGAATAATTTGAGTATTTGAGAGACAGGTTAGGGGTTTCTACCCCTCCGATAGAGACTTGATTGATGCAGTTTGTTATCAGCCCGATATGCATTATCAAAGATATTATTGATTATGGCACTGATGAGTGGTGCTACTACTCAGGGGGAGTAGTCAGCTTTGAGATTCAGAGGTTTACATTCTTGCTTTGATATTTGTGTCATATTTCTGCCATTGATGTCAAAGGGGGAGAGATAGTGATGTGAAAAATAATTTCAGAACTTTACAAGGATATCATTCACAAGGGGAGATTTATTGATATTCAAGAGATTGTTGGTTGTCTTCCACAGGGGGAGACTTGTTTGGTATTTTTTGGCACTCAGATGTTTTTCACATCTAGTGTTGCCATCAATGCCAAAGGGGGAGATTGTTGGCATTATGGATGAATTGATTATGAGTTGCATTGATAACTTGTCATTGATATCAACACTAGCTTTATGGTTGTTTATCGACAGATAGGTTTTGGTTACTTGTAGAAGATCTAGTAGAGACTATCTATTGGACACTTCCAACATGTTTGGATCAATGGAGTATGTTTGATTTTATGTGTTACATGCTCCTGGAGCAGTTTTTGGTCAGTTGGTATTGACTTGGTGATTGGATGCTATCATACACTCTTGTAAACCCTTACCAGCATTAGTTTAAGGTTTTACCGGTAAAGCTTTTACTGAAGAATCTTGACAAGATGCATAAGTTGTGTTGGTGCAGCTTCTACATGGATTTCAGGATGTTGAAGATGTTCTTTGATCATGCTTTAAACATCTTGAAGACATTTATTTAGCATGGTGGACCCAGAATAGGTCTAGTGCCTATCTAGGTTATGGACCTGTATCATGTTAACGTGTACTCTACACATTATCGGGATGTTTCTTGATGTTTTATCGATTTCTTATTGTTGTATTAGCCTTAAGCTGAAATGGCATATCATTGTAATATGGATTTATGTAATGATCTTATTGTAATATCTTGTAGGTGGCGAACCTAATTGGTTTAGGCTTTAGGGTTGGTGTAAAATGATGTAAGATCTCATTGTAGATCATGGTATGGAAATGTGGAATAAGTGTCATGGTCTTGTAATGCAATATCATATGTTAAGAAGATTTGGTCGATCATAGGTGATCGAATTGAGATTAAGGAAGATGTCAAAG
Organism: Cryptomeria japonica; assembly: GCF_030272615.1. Classification (NCBI taxonomy): domain Eukaryota; kingdom Viridiplantae; phylum Streptophyta; class Pinopsida; order Cupressales; family Cupressaceae; genus Cryptomeria; species Cryptomeria japonica. The sequence goes on along the minus strand of NC_081412.1, from coordinate 208,730,866 downwards.
GCCTCTGGTATTGAGCTTAACTGAGACTGTAATCAGGCATGGTAGATGCTATCTATGGCAGTTCATTACTGTGAATTGTTGTCCATTTATCTGGAGGTGGTTATAAGCTCTTTGTAGTCAGTGAGACTCTTTTGTAATGAACAGTGCACTCTAGCCAGTGTGCCTTCCTGCATGTGCAGGCCCCTCATTGTATCACATACTTTCTATAGAAGTATCATTTGACGGTGGGTAAGCTTCCCACCGTGGTTTTTCCCTTTCTGGGTTTTCCATGTACAAATCATGGTGTTATGTGGTATGGTTGCTTTGCATTGATTATCTTTTTAATTGTTAAGTTGTATTGTCTACCGATATCTGTTCCTATCGGCATATGTTTCTGCTTTATCGGTACTTAATTTGGTTAAAGGTTATTAAGTGGATTAATTGATATAATTTGTTAAGAACTGAATCACCTCCCCCTCTTAGTTGTTCCCCGGTTAGTGTAAAAAAATGGTCTCAAAGTATTCATGGCTTTCATAAAGTGTTTAGTGAGTAGCATACATCAACACCAAGCACATAAGGATAATGAAGTTAGAGTGGATAATTATCTTAGACTAAAATGAAAGCCCATATTTGCATCATGGGCAATCAAAAATCCATTAGCCTATAGATCAAAGATGAATGTGCAGTGCCAGGCTAGTAAGTGGGGATAAATGAGGCTCTCTTAAGGGTTGAGCCCAACTTACTAGCAAGAAACAAAAAATATAAGAGTAATTGTGAAGTATTAAAGGGACATGTAATTCAGTCCATGAAACCTTTTGTTTCATACTAGTCAACAAAAGAAATGACAGAAGGACATAGTCATCAGCATAGACAAGTCATCAGTGACAAAATTATCTAAAAATTTGCAAACATACAGTGACTAAAGGCATCAAGATAATGGTAAATCACTACAAATATTCCTTATATTGGTGCTATAAGAACTATGTTTTCTGTGAATATCTGCCTTGTATGTGACAATTAACACCATGAAAAGAAGTGACAGTCCCAAGTTCAAGGTCAAAACTCATTATAAATCATTATCAAGGCCATTATTAAGCATGTTCACAATAGTCATGGTAAAGAGTTTATAAGTGATAAAGTTGAAACTCAAAAAGACATGTTATTTCATATCTCTATGAAGTAGAAAATTCTATCAGCACCTAATAGATAGAGATTAGTGTGTTTACAATAAAGACATATTTATTTGCATAGAATTGTGAGTTGCATTTCAGTGGACAAGAATATCTATGGTAGAGCGATAAGAAACAAGAGATGTTTCCTGAGTTTTGAGTAGTCATAGAATTCAATGACCTCAAGCCACGGTGAAAATAAAGGGGCATGAAGGAGGTTTTAATTGCTCATGAATAGAAAAGAATCGTGAACACAATGAATTAGCATATCCAAAAAATAGATTGGTTGTTTGAAGTTAGACAAAGACTTCAAAAGGAAGATAGTGACATAGTTGACCCTGTGGTAGCAATAGGTAACCTTCAAAGCCTTCATGGAGTTCAATCACAAAATATAAACAGTGTAATCAAGAGCAAAAAAGGCTATAATGTAAATATCAAACTTGCAAGAAAAGAGTTATAATCCAAAGGACACAGTTCTCAGACCTTTAGTGTGCCGGTTGTCATGGTTAATAGAAAAATATGCCTCAGTAAAGAGTTTCTAGATGTAAAATATGGATACAATATGCAGTTTCACAAACCTTATCACATCTCAATGAGGAAAGGGTTATAGTTTAGTTATCTATTTTCAAGAGGAGTCAACAGTCAAGGAATAAGTCACTATGAATATTGAAGTTACAAGAGCTTGTACAATAAATATTTTGAAGCAAAATAATGGTTCATTGAGTATCATTGTTATAGCATTAAAGAGATCAATATTCCTTTAGAATAGAGCAATAGAGATAACATGGTGTTTAAAGTAGATTGACAAAGAATAAGAGTAAAGAATCACCTTCACACGAGGTATGCTAGGGCATTTTAGGATCAGACATAAAAAGCAAAATAATAGCCACCCTTACTCGATAAGTAATATCATAGCCCATATAGTAGTAAAGTAAAAAAAAAGGTCATTATTATGCTAAACCCTAGTGCATTTCATTGGAAAACTTGTGCAATATAGAATAACCACTAAAAGAGGGTAGAGTTTGTAGTCATACATTACACCAAAGAAATAAAAGAATACAACAGTGTAATCCACAAAATCATGAAAATCAAATCATAGTGTTGAAGACCCTATAAAAGAAATTCTTAGTCAAATATGACTATAATATGTAAAGTAGTCAGGGTGAATCTTCAAAACCCCAAGATTTCAAGGATGGTGGCTTTTGAGAACAAATAAATCATTCTTTTCCTGTAGCAAAATCACAGAAAATCTTCAAGTAATGTGGCTCTCATGCAAGTAAATTCAGTTTTAGCTTGAAATCATTAGAAAGGGTATATAAATGCATGAAAATACATTAAGTTCTCACTTTAGGTCGAAAAGACTGAGGATATTCTGTTGTCAAAGTTACAGGGTCACCATGTAATTACAAAAGAAAACCCTCATTGCGACAAGCAATTTTTTCTACAAAGCATACAAAGAGATCACGATTTACAAATAGAAGTTTGAAGACAAATGACTAAGTTGCTAGAGGTGTAGTGATTAAAAAAATAGCTCAGGTATGGAGCTAATGTACAAGAAAAAGGGTAGAGAGGTTATCGAGTTCTACTTTGTCAAGCATGTCAAGACCTGCAAAGTCTCTCAAAGGAAGATTCAAGAAGGCATCCTCCAAACCCTTGGCGGTGCAGTGCAGAGAAGGTAAACATCAAATGTCAAAGACAAAAATGAAAATATGCTTTAGGGTTTCTTTGCCCTAATATGCCAACAGACTTTCCCTCGAGGTTTTTTTTTTGCCTTGTGTCAATGGTGTTTATAAAATAGTGTTATTGGGTGGTTTAGTTTGAATCAAGTAATACACATTGTTAATGAATTGAATGTTATTAGGTGGTAGAATATAAACCAGCTAGTAAAGATTTCTTATGACAAGTTTTGCAAAAGGACAAAGTTGAGGTGATGTAACTAAGAGGGTTATGACAAGTGTTTAGTCAAAGCGGGGATAGGAATACAATTCGTAACTTATACCAAGTCTTTGAGAAGGAGTCCAACTTGTGCTAAGCATATAGGGCATGTGTGCCAAAGATCTAGGATGGTTAAGGTTGGTTTGAGAACATATGGAGGGCATATAGGGACTCTTTATGAGTCAATTTGGTCTTATCATTGCATTTTTGAGAAATTTATGGTTTAATTAAGTCATGTTGGACTTTTTTACCCCTTTGGAGCACTTTTGGATGAGATCTAGAGGCTAGATTCTAGGGATATTTATTGAATCCGACCCCAATCAGTTTCTGGTTCCTATCTTCTTGGATTTTTTGGAGGGAGAGGATGTTTGGTCCATATATTCATGTTTGTAGCTCATTTTGAAGGAGTTCCTATTTATGCAGATTTGGACCTTAGTGACTTTTGATAGTCCTTTGTCCAGTTTTTTGACATATTTTGTAATTCATATGATTTGACATTTATATAATCGACCTTGGAGACAAATAGCAGAGTATTTTTACCTTCTTATTATTTTCAATATTGTGTATTTCATGTGATTGATCAAGTTATTAGTGAAGTTTCAATGCCTTATAATTTTGTCTCACTTTAATCATGCCTTTTCTGTGAAAGTGTTATGTGTAGGTTACATTTTGTGTCTAAATAAATGATGTGAGCTCAAGTTCATGAAGTTTTCTTTCCTTTGTTGAGAAAATTTCATTCAGACCTTCTTATGAAATACTTATGCATGTGCATGTTTAGAATGAGTCATGTAAGTTCATTTATATCGTCTTAGTATTCAAGTGTCTAGTTTTATGAGTATCATAACTCTCAGCTTGGTGTATCACTTAGTTTCTTTTTAATTATTTAGTTAGAAGTAGTAGGTTTTACTTTCCAAGTTATCCTTCTCCCTTTTCCTAGTAAGTTTAGTTGTATAGTTGATAACCAGCTAGGAGTTGGCCTTATCCAGAGGTTTGGTTTAGTCATAGGTGACCCACAGCCTTGAATTGATCCCATGTTTCTCCAGAAAGATTTAGTTTGTCAAACTTTGCTGAGGGTGCATTTCTAGGAGATAACACCTCCCTTAACGCCAATAATCCTTATTTTAACCCCTAGGGTTCCACTCTGAATGGGGAGTCATCTCTCAATTTTGTTACCTTAGACCATTCAACCTTCTAGCCCACTATATGCAAGATCTTGAAGTGATATCTAGGTGAGATACACAAGACTATGACTAGGATTGTAAAATTATAAACCTTGGCCTTAGCTAACTTTGTTGGTTGGAATGATATGGTCAGAGGCAGAAAAATTATTGATTTGGGAATTGCTTGGAGTGTAGGAAAAGAGAATCAGGTTAAATTCAAGGAAGACAAATGGTTAATGAAAATTCCTTTAATCCCTTGTGGTAATCTTGCAAGACGGGCTGATATGTGCAAGGGTTCTTTTGGAACTTTTGTTAAAGATAATAAGAGGAATGGAGAATGGGTTGATCTTTGTCAAATCAGTTTGGATCTGACACCTATTTAATCAGCCCTGATGGCTATAAATATGAGACTAGACCAACAGAAAGATCTATTAGTTTGGACGGCTAATCCTAATGGAAATTATTCAGTTTCCTTGGTTGTCTGTTTGTTGTCCTTTTCTCCTCCCCCTTCTCCCTTATTGGTGAATTTTTTTTTTAAACACATGACTTTGAAGGTCAATATCTTTATTTGGATTCTCTTGTAGAACAAAGTGCTCATTGTTGATAATCTTTGCAAGCGCAGATTCCAAATTTTGAATAGATGCTACCTGTATAGGAAAGATGCGGAATTAGTGAATCATCTGCTCATTCAGTGCTCCTTTGTGGCCTTTATTTGGAATAAAATCCTCTATTTGGAACCTATCTTGGATCTTTCCCTCCTCTATAGAGGACATTTTTATTTAGTGGATGCCTCCCTCTTTGAATCCCTCTATTCATAGGTTATGGTCTTTTATTCTTCCTTGTTTTGCTTGGGGTGTCTAAAAGGAGTGGAACAACAAAATTTTCAAGGACAAAGAGACGCTTGAGAAAGTTTTTTTTGAGAAAATTTTTAGGCTTATTGTGGAAAATCTCAATAATATTCACAATATTGAAAATAAGAAGGAGCTTGTGTTTTTCTCGAAGTATGAACTTAAGATGGCTAGGGACTGGCATGTCAAAAATGATCTCTCAATTACTTCCAAACCTGCTAAAAATAATCAGGAAGGTGTTTGTTGGATTCATCCTTTGACAGTGTAGCTAAGGGAAATTTAGGGCTGATGGGGTCTGGGGGAGTCTTAAGAGATGAAAATGGCAAATTTGTTTCAGCTGTGGTAGTCTCCTTGGGCCCTCAGTTGAACAACTTAGCCGAAGCCATTGGAGCTTACCAAGTTATTGACCTAGCTCATAAAAATAATTTCAAAAATATTTGGATAGAGGGAGATTCAAAAAATATTATTGAATTCCTTCTAGGTAACTCCACCCCTTCTTGGATGATTAAAAGTTGGATTGATGATGCTAAATCCATTCTTTCATACTTTTAAAATGTTAAGATCTCCTATATTTTTTGGGAAACCAACTAGGTGGCCGATTTTTTTGCAAATGAGGGGGTCAAGCTAAATGGGCGGCCAAAGTGGCAAACTTACAACAAACTGGGTGTTGATATCAGAGCTCAATTAGATATGATATCACTAATGGGAAAGCTACCTGTCATAATGATAATTGATAGGAGAAGGGCTTGGTATGATGGTACTAGTTGTCATGATAGAGGTGTGTTAATTACACCTAAAGGTGTTGAGGATTGGCATGTATTGTGGGCATTTTGTCTGTTCTGTTGGCTTTCATTCTTCCTCATTTAGACTACAAGTTTCAGAAAGAAAGTTTCTGCAGATATGGAGGGTAGAAAGAAACGTGTTGAGCCCACTATTTGCGACAAGAGAAAGGTTAATCTTGAAGTTTGGAGGCACATTGAAAAGGGTGGGTTGTTTCCCTTAATTGTTAAGCTCCATGGTCCTAACCCAAAAATCACTAAGTATTTCACCAAAAACTAGAAAGAGGGAGAAATTATTTTATCTTGCAAAAGGGTTAAGGCTGATGATAACCTAATTGGGGAGATTATTGGGCTTTCTACTAAGGGTGCTAAATTATTTAGGAACAAATTTTTTTTCAGATGATGCAGTCTAGAATTTCCCTAAATTTGATGAGGAGAGGGAGGCTTTGGTTAAAGTCTCCAACAGTTATTTTGAATTTGGTTCTATTAAGACTATATGGAGGGAGGTTCTCTGAATTGTTATGAAATACATCACTCTTGATGGTAGATTCACCAGATTTTATGGGTATCACTTTTCCCTCTTGAATCAATTCTGCCATAATGTGAGATTTTCCTTTCCTCATTATTTGTTCTATTCTTTGAATCATAGCATAAAGGATCATAGGAAGAACCCTCGGATGAACCCAATCATGTATGTAGGCCTTATCGGGATAATTCATGAGCACTTTAGTAAAATGTTTGCCCCCTCTAATCCCAACTCATATTTTGACTCTGAAGGGTGTGACAGAGATGTTAGTTACTTCAAGGATAATGAGGCTTCAGATTCTGATTGGGAAGAGGAAGAGACTCCTTCTCTGAAGAAGGTGTCCAAAAAATAAAATAGAGAAAATCCTTGGGTAAGAAAGAAGCTCTGATTAAAACACCCAAAGGCACCCCTCAAAATATGAAGATAAGGGAAAAGGACACCTCTGAGAAAAATATGGTCACATATTCTGAGGATTCCATGAATGATAACCTTGTAGCCCCTAAAGATATGGAGGGTTACTACACTTCACACCTGACTACTGATAGGGAGAATCATCATAGATTTCCTGGTAATCTTAAACTTGAAGATCATTATTTTAAATCTGATAGATAGTTTCCAAATGATATTTTGGCTATTACTAGAAATGGGATAGTTGATTATTTTTCATTTGATAAAATGGGTTTTTTATGAGATCAAGGAGTTAATCATAAAGAATAGGGTTATTTCCAGTAAGCTCGATGATATGGAAACAAAAGGCAATGCCCAAACTAATGGTGTTTTATGGACTGAGGAGGAGAAGAATTCAATTGGTAAATGTCTCCAAAGGAAAATAGAGATTACGTAAAAAATGTTGAAGGGAGGATGGAGAAGATAAGGGGTACTATGAACACAATCATGTAATATAGCCACAAAGTAGTAAAAAAAAATGCTTCTACTCTAAGCACTATGGTGGAAACACTTAAAAAACCCAGCAGGGGACTCTATTTGTAGACCTGAAAGCAGACAAAGACAAGAACACCAAGGAAGAGTTTGGACCTTTGAAAAGGACAAGAGCTAATATAAAGAGGAAAGCCGATGCCCCACAAATGGAGAGATGGGAACTGAAGAAGACTTCTCATGATATGCACACCCTTGAGGCTGAGGTAGCTAAAACATTAAAAACTTTAGGTTAGCCTATCAGTGTTTTTTCCTTGTTTTTTGTTGGCTTTCCTTATGTTGCTGTTGTCTTTTTGTTTTTTTTTGTCTAGCAGCTTTCTCGTTCAGCGTACTCTTAATGTTTTAATTTTTCTTTCTTGGAAACTTTGTGGTTTTGACTCCTTATAAAACATGTTTTTTCCTCAATCAAAAACTTTGTTGGCTAGCATAATAAATCAATTAATGAGGAGTTCTAGAATTTTATTAAGGGGTTAGCAAATTTTTTTTATGGACCAACTATTTTAGAGTAGGGGGTGGAGGATATCAATTTTGGTATTGTGTTAGTGGTAGAAAAGAAGAAGACTAGGGAGAAAATAGACACACTGTAAGATAATTAGAATAAAACAATAAAAAATATAAAGGACATTATGGTGGATTGCAAGGAGACAATGAAAAATATGATTGTCTCATTATAGGTCTTTCACTAGACATAAATAAGAATAAATCCAAGTGAAAGACATTTGATCAAGAAGATGGTTTTATTCCTTCACCTTCCACGTCCAATGAGAAAGCTAAAGAGAAAGAAAATGATGACTCCATTCCCACATGTGAGGAAAGCAATACCAAAGATCTGTCCTTCATAGACAAGTTTGGAATCCTTAACAAGTAATAATAAGCTATGAAGAGCTTGAAAATTTGAGGTAATTGTTAGCTGGTCATTCTACATTAGTTGGTCTCTTCTTAGTCCCACTTATTTTTTCATGGTCCTATTTTGGTGTTTTAGTTTTTATTTTATTTTTTACTATTCTCACCCATTGTGAGACCACACTCTTTTTCCTTAATGATTATTTTATAAAAGGGTTTAATATCTCTCCCACTTCACCTAATCATAACAATTTGTCTTAATATTTCTGTCTTAAGGAAATTATATTTTAAATAGGCTATCAATGATTCATCTCCATTATAATAATCCATCTCTCCATAAATTAGAGTGTGTGTACCATTTGTTATAAATATTCATCATAGAATTTACACTATTGTTGCTTCTTCTAAACTTTTTAATTATCTATCTCCCCCATTATATAACTTATGAAGGATTATGTCCTATAAAAACCAAATATTAGGTGGTCCCTATTTTAATTTCTACCTTATAATATTTGATTAAATCAACCCCTCTTTATAATATTTTCTATTTTTAAATAACTATTATTATATGATGTATATTATTAACATTAAAATATACAATAAAATAATAGGAAAATAATATGAAATATCTTTTTACTTTTGATGACCTACATGATGTGCTCTAGGTGATGGTTACTTGTTTTAGTTGGGCATGGGAACCCAATACAATTTTGTTTCTTGAAATAGCCTTGTTATGCTTTGATTTAGTGGTTTAGGATAGGTTGAATAGATAAATTAATATTATATCTTGTAAAATAGATGTTAGGGTTTATTTGTTGGAAATATAAGTTGTTATTGATGTCAACTTGATGTTTGACAATATATGTTGTCACTAAGGAGAGAATTGTTAATTGATGTTCGTGAGGTATATTTGAGAGAATTACTACCTCTAGCTTAGTTAAGTGTTTGAATGTTGTCATGGAAGATATTTTTGAGAAGCACTAGAGATATTCATGATATTAAGTCAGTTCAGAGTTAGGGTATGTATTTCCTCACATGATCCATGATCTTTTTATATGATGTGGTCACTGTTGTTGATGTCTACAATCTGAAGAAGTCAATTGGATAATGTTCTTGGTTCAGTTCCATATTTGGTTGATTAAGGAAATTCATGTAAGTATATAATAGTGTGATTTCTTATGTCTATATACAAGTATTTTGGTCTACATCTTGCCAGATTACATGGTTTGGGTGTGCAATTCAAATTTCTTGCTAAGAAGTATGTATGACATCCTTCTTTAAATTTTCATGACTTAAACATTTGAAACAAAAGTTTATGAATGTCTATTCTTTGTTTAGCAATCTATGAATGTAAAGTGTTCCTGTTTGCTCAATAGAATGATCCACATTCTACTAAATTGATTGGTAGGTCTATGTGGTTTTGGAAGGATGTTAAGAGTATTTTATTAAATCAATGATATAATTCTTAGGTGTTTTAGTTTCCTTGTGCATATTATTCTTAACATTGATGTCACATGTGTCTAATATGCATAGTTTTTTTAATCAACTTAGTGTTGTCTATTTTCTACACTAGCACTTGTTGGTTGATTACTTTAGGAGATGTTTGTAGAAATGTTTTCGATGATCTGCATATCTTTCATAATGGTATGATCAATTTTTTATATCTTTCCAGTAATAAGAAGACAAACAATTAGCAACATGATAGTGGTGTTAAAATCTAAGCTAGCTAGGTATGTTCCTAAATTTGCGGTATGTTCATTTTATTTAAAAAATTTGATACAAAACCTATTTTGATAATGGTGAACACCATTGAGGCTAACCTATGTTGTGTTTCATGTTTTATGTGTGAGCTTCTATTTGAGTTACCCTAGTTAATGTTGTAGAGGTTATATAAGCAAGAATAAATCATTTATTTAACTGTGAGACTTGACATGAAGTTTTGTAATGTGTGAAATCAATTAGTGATATATTGGATGCCAATGAAGTATGCAAAATATATGTGACAGATGTTTGGGCTATAATATGGACTTCATTATAAACATTTGTTGGATGCTTCTTATTCAATATTCCATATAATTTTCTTTATTATAATCTCATTGTATGATGTCCTATAAAATAATCTTCAGTTTGCAAGTCCATGTGTATCTTGCCTAGGATAGTGCGCCTTAGCCTTCAAGTCTATTCAAGGAATATTTAGCTTCCTTAGTAGTGAGCCTATGACATACATTATAATACCTATTTCATTTATATTGCGTTTATTCTATATGTGGTTTTTCCTTCCTTGGGTTTTACACATAAAAGTCCCAGTGTTCTTGTGTGGTGCATGTTCTATCTATCTTTTCTCCCACAAATATGATTTATAATTTTAAAGGTTAATGAATGATTGAAATTTAGTTTATGTTGATTCATATTCCCCCTCTAAGTATTTGAGTGTGTTCAATAATTTGTATCAGAGAAAGGTTCCTAAGGTACTAAGGTAGATCTTGTATTTTAACACATGTTTTGAATGCAATGTTGAATAGTGATATTCTTTCAGGAGAAAAATTACAAACAATAGAACCTGAAGGATGGGATATCGATCCTATTGAGTGTTAATTTGATCTTGAAGAAGAAATTTAGCCTATGTTTGATGATCTAGATGTTTATTAATAGAAGAATGTGAAGATTAGAAAACTGATTCCAATAAAGTAGAAAAGATTTGGAGACTAAACGCTCAAGTTGCAGAGTACAAGGAATACAAAGATAAACACAAAATGTAGAAGATGAGATAGCCAAACTAAAAAATGAGAATTAAGGAAGTAGAAAACATGATGATATACTCAAGAAGGTAGAAAATGATATATTAAATCATGAGATTCAAGTTGAAGAAGGAAAGAAGGTTGCCAACTATGGAGACAAAGCTTCATGGAAAAGATACTAAAGGTTAAAAAGTTGAGGAATCTACATTATTTATTCAAGAAAGGAATTGAAGGATGCAAGAGATCAAATTTAGAAATGACTAAAACTCAAAGGTGGTAGTAATTTTCTTGATGAGATGCATAAATTTTAAAAACCATAGAAGAACAATAGTGGTCTTGGTTTTGAAAAATGAGAGAGCTATAAGAATAAAGATACAAATGAGTAAGGAAAAGAAAAGTTTCAAGATGATTCCAAGAAGACACAAGGAGATTGGAAAAAATTCACTTAAATCTAGAAGAAAAGTAAGAATCACAAAAGGTTTGTTCCTAATCAAACTACTCAAACCAAGTACTCTCAAACTTTTAATGTAGATATTTTTCTTGCAAAATGATTGGACCTAATGTTGTATAATTTATGAGTAAAACAAGTGCATTTAGACCCTCATGGTATCAAATATTTAATTTTTAAAAAACATTTGACTTCAGTATCCTTTCCCTTCTCTGCATGTTCAACTGAAAAACAGAGAAGATAGCTACAAACACATCTTCTCTTGTCATGTCACGATGAACCTATTAACCCTTTCTATAATATAATGAGCTACAAGCTTATGTAGAGATTAGAGAACCCTTTCTTGATTTGGAACCTCCTATAAAATGTAAAAAAAATACATAGGTCTAGGGTTCCGAATTTGAATGGGTACTTTTTCTTCCTACACTATGCAAGGTTTTCAAGGAATTGCTACTGCAAGATCTCATAGAGATAAAAAATCCTTATTTAACGCTACCATTTTGTAAGCCATATTTATTGTCATGGCTAAAATGGAGTTATCTCTATTGGTGAAATAAATTTTGTTTCCAACCATCATCAATAAGTACTTTACTATCAAACTCCAGAGGATTGTAATGGCCAGAAAATTTTATCAGAGGTTGCACCAATTAAATCCATGACATCTTTGTGCTTTGAAAATTTTGGTGTAGGAATCTCTCCAAAATCACTCAAACAAATACCTGTTTTCATTACACCTTTAGTAATATGACGAACTTGATCCAACCAAAGAAATTCATCATGAAATCTACTCATAGCTATCCTAACCCACTTTCCATCATAGCAAAAGTCAAGAAAATCATTCCATGTATTTAGTCTCTTCTCAACTAGGGTTGCAAACTCAAGTCTTAGGTAATCATGTTTGTTAATCATTTTATTTGTCCATATCTCCAACATTTCCTCACATTGGCTAAACTCCTCTAGCTTGACATGAATGAAGGACCAGATATCTTCTATGAGAATGATTCCAATGAGTATGCTTGAGAATGCTCCAACTGGATCAATTTTGATTTCTTTATACAAAGTCTTCTCAAATATAGGGCGAGGCTCAGATGCAATATCAACTATGACTGGGGTAGCCAAGATCACCAATTCAACAAATTATTAACTCTGGTCAATTTTGCTAGAGAAAGCCTAAACACTCTGATTGTCTTGATTGTCTTACCTCTCCTTCACCAACAACTTCACATGGGTTGTCATTTCCCATGTAGATCATATCACCATCACAAGACCAACAAGTAGAAAACTAGTCTCTGTGTAGTGTCATATGAAAGGAAGCACCAGAAACAAGAATCCAAACATGAAGTAAAGAAATTCTCAAATTAGCAGTTAATACCTCTCCATATTTCAATGGTGTCTGAACTTCACTAGTGTTTGCCTCAGATGTTGGTGTACTAGGAATCTCCTTGGTTGCTTTTGGCAGCCTGCAATCCTTCTTGACATGTACATTCTTGCCACAGCTCCAATATTTCACCCTTTTTCATCCCTTTGATTTGTACCTAGTTTGTCCACACTCAGTATTTGCTCTTTCATTAGTTCTGCCTCTTGCAACAAGGGCTTCATTAGGAGAAGATCCTTGAGATGTCCTCCACCTTGAATCTTCAGAGATTAAAGTAGTCACCAGATCCTTAAAGACTAGCTTCCCACTTGGTGTAAAATTACTGAGAGCCATAACCAATCGATCCCAACTACTTGGCAAGGAGCAAAGTAATATTGCCACCTTATCTTCTTCATCGATTTTCACACCCACTAAAGCCAACTTGCTTGTCAGTGTGTTGGAATCATTCAGATGATCTGTGACAGATGAATTGTCATGCATCCTCAAATTATATAAATATCTCCCTAGAATAATTTTGTTTGCTAATGATTTCATCTCATATAGCTTTGCAAGCTTATTCCACAAGTCATGAGAACATTTCTCCTTTGCAACATTGAACAGAACTGAAACTACTAGAGATAAGTGGATTGTTTCTGTATCCATGCTATCCATGGTATTGCAATCTGCCATTCTCATATTTGTAGGTTTCGATGATACTCTTTTAAGAGATCTGTCACATCCATTCTTCACCAACAAAGCTTGAATCTTAAGCTTCCATAGAGCAAAATTCTAACTATCAAACTTATGTACCTCAAATCTGGTAACACTATTTCTAGCCATTGCTAACTTCTAAAAATAAATATCTACACAAATAACCTTTTCTCTGATACCAATTGTGAGAAAAATAACAAATGCAAAAAATTTGCAAAGAAGAACAATAGCACATAATACAGATTTATATGGAAAAACCTAGTAAAAATATACCAGTAAAAAACCACGAGCAAATTTTGTCTTTCGTATTGATTCTTAGGAATTATAGAGTTACAACAATCTCCAAACTGTACATCAAAACATGACTTTGAGCAGCCTAAAACAACCGAGTTACAGAGTCCTACTTGAAGACAACTTACTAAATATAGTAAGTATGACTCGCACAACTGCATGCAAAGCACATGTCAAAATTACTATTTATAGAAAGTTTACTAACAAAACTTTATATTTATAAAACACTAATGGGTACTCCATGATGACACAACCACTGCTAGCTAAGATAGCCATGCAAAGAGTCCAATTTGGACTTCACATTCCAACAGGTAGTTATATCACTTCATGTATATTAAATTTTATTATGATTGTAGAAAGTTGTTCCAGTTTAGTACTTCACTAATAAACTATTTACTATTAAGTTTATTATAAAATTACAAAAATCTGTATTAATTCATTCTTGTATTCTTAATGTATTCGTTAGGGGAATCCTCAATAATCTGGGACAAATTATTTAAGACTTCCCATGGAGGCAAGAAAGTGGTCTGTTGGTGGTTAATTCCAACTTCAAATAACTGTTAGTTCACTACCGCAGATTGTGGATCACTAACCAATCTTTGTTAGATTTAGATTCAATCTTTCTGCCTGAATTAAGGTTGTTAATTTCAGTCTTCTCTTGTCTTCACCGTAATGTTAGATCATGTGGTGGTTTAAGTGTTGTATAAATCATGCTTTCAACTACTGTAAAGAACAGTGAATTAATATAAGAATTTCATTTGATTCAAATTTCTTAATGCTGTATTTTTGTTCTATTTTCCTTTATTTCTAGCTGGATCCATAATCTCTTATGCAAGTTTAGCTTAAAATTTTACATGGTATCAGAGCCTGAAGCTAGAAGGGAGGAGCGAACATTTATTTTTTGCAAGTAATGAAATTCTGAGCTGTGTTAGAATCGAATTCTCATTGCTTTGAGGGAATCTATTGGTATTTTTGTATTACAAATGAACTGAAATAAAGTTCCAAAAGGGGTAGTCTAGTCTAAAATGGGAATTAGATATCATCAATCTGTCATCTTTTTGGAAGAGGGAAATTACAAGTCCTGTTGCAATGGAATTCTAAAGCATTGTCGCTGGATTCATCTTTTGCCTCATTTATATGAACTTACTCCCAAACCAAGTACTTGTTGGCAAAAATCTACATGGGAAAGTAGAAATGATCATGTCTAAAGATTAATTGGTTTAACTGTTGGGGACTATACATCATGGGCTCTATCACACATTGAGTGCCCTCACACTCTTTGGGCCACTATATGGGAAATGTATGGAGATCCCGATGAACCTCCATTTCTAGATGAAGACATGCTTCTCTCCCTTGATAATGATGATGATCCTATGTATGACGATGGCACTGAAGATGAAATTGCTTATTGGAAGAGACTTGATTGTCTTGATTACATAGAGACATCTCCTCCTACTTCTCCTCTTTCCACACCTCCAGTATTGGCAGTTGTTTAGTCACCTCCAACTACAAGTTTGATAGAGATCTTGGCTTCTCCGAATGCTACTTCAGATTCTCTTTAGCAGGTTCATTCTTGTCCACTTGATGTGCAAGATATCATCCTATCAGATATTTATCATTTGTTTGTTGAATCTCTCCTTGATCATGATGACAATATTGAGGGCACATGTCTTCTCTCCAATGTCAGCTCACATCAAGTTGCATCTTCTTTTGGTTTGGATTCTCTTGTTCCCTCTCAGCCACTCCATGCTACTATCTTGAAACATCCTGATTCACATCTGAACAAATCTCTCACTTCAGTTGTCAGTGTTCCTGAATCTTGTATGGAAAAGCCACATTTCAGCATCGGATTGGAGAAACATGAGTATTTTCCAGAACCATTCATCTTTATTCCTTCATACATTTCACTTGAGTGGGAATTCAGCAGTTTGACAGCTCGAGGTTTCTATCTTCCAAAAGGAAGAGACATCATTTGTTGCAGGGGAACCTACTACAGCATTCGTTTTTCTACATTCTGTATTGACATTCTTTCTCTTCTTTGTGAAGCAACAAATAGGCACTTTCTGCAAGATATTTGGCTGCAAGACATTGTAGCATATTAGGTATCAAGTAGAGTTAGTGTTAATTTTGAGGGGGGGTTTTATTCCCACTGAGTTTTCCCTCTTTCCTCTTTCCTCAATTCTTTCTTCTTTCCTCTTTCCTAGTTAGAATTAATGGGGAGTGTTGGTGGTTAATTCCAACTTCAAATAACTATTAGTTCACTACCGCAGATTGTGGATCACTAACCGATCTCTATTAGATTTAGATTCATTCTTTCTGCCTGAATTAAGGTTGTTAATTTCAGTCTTCTCTTGTCTTCACCATAATGTTAGATCATGCGGTGGTTCAAGTGTTGTATAAATCATGCTTTCAGCTACTGTAAAGAACAATGAATTAATATAAGAATTTCATTTGATTCAGATTTCTTAATGCTCTGTTTTTGTTCTGTTTTCTTTTATTTATAGCTAGATCCATAATTTCTTATGCAGGTTTAGCTGAAAATTTTACACGGTCTGCATCCTTATTTTTATCTCTTAACTATCGCTGATTGCAACAGAAAAGACAAATCCTATTTATCGTATTACCTAAGTATGAATTCACGATATTTAAATATTTTGGATACAATCACATTACGATCTTGTCTGAAGAATTCGATCAGATGCAATTGCAGTTCTTATCATAACCAGAGATTATAATTGATACAATTACGGTGCTTTTATAATATATGGATTTGAGTCAATTCATTTGACAGGCTTAATATCATACTTAAATGCTACTGCTCATAATAATTTTGAGTATGTAGACATACCTGGTGTATCGCCTTGGATGTTTTGAATCCGTTTTCTGTAAAAAAAAAATTCCATATGAAGCCTGATTATTGGCGCCAAATTCTTCTTTTTGACTTACTATTAATTTTTTGCCTTTAGGAATTATTTCTTTCTTATCGTATCTCCTTTTTCTGTTGCTGGAATGTATTTGAACTTCCTCTTATACGTGGGAATAGTTGCCTCAAAAAGGACGTGTCTTTCCTTAATCACATCTCCTTATGATTAGTTGCACTTAAGGTAGTTCGATTCTTTTTATGCTAATCACACTGTAGTGATGAGTCTTATTCACATGTAGACCGCTATCAATTAATGTATAATCAGTAGCTTGGTATCCTTGTCTTACCTGACATTACTAGCTAGTTGTCTTAATGACTCTTTCGTCTTGTTATTTGCTCATTCTTATTATGGTCAATAACATATACTAATCGTTGTTAACCATCATTCCAATCTATTTACCGACCTTGGTTTAAGCCCCTTCCTCCTTTCATGTTATCGTTCCCTTATGCATATCACGGAATGGTGACCCGGTAGTATGAATAGCATCACTACATATTATAATCGTTGTATATATTTACGAATGGTCTTTTTAATTAATGTAAATGCAGACAGATCTGACACACGTCAGATCTGAGTCAGATCTAGTGTCAGATCTAGTCTGCCATTATTAAGTATGCTGAATATAGATTTCTTAATACTTATTTACTGTGATTGATAATTTCTTCTATTTCGGGATTTAGTGGTTGATTAATGATCTTAGAAAAATATTAGTAAGAATTTTGAAATAAAGATGTTATTTAATGAAATATATAGCAATCTATTTATTATTATTATTTGATAATATGGGGACATCATACTAGTATTGATGCTTTTCTCTCTATGCTTTGATACACAGGCATTGGCTAATGTTCTCATCTTCACATTTTGATTTCATAAAAGAAGTTTATAAGAAAACTGTTGACAGATTGAATGGTATTAACTTTCGAGTTGTCTCACATGTTGAAGCAGTTAGTTGAAGATAGCAAAATTAATGCTAAGTTATTGTTCTCTTTGGACTACTGACCCTTCTTACTCCGTAATTCTCTTTGTGTTTCATAATTTCTTACCCTTTCCTTAAAAATAAAAAAAATAAACTATCTTTGAGTTATCTCACATGTTGAATAAATTAGTTGTTGAAGATAGTGAAGTTAATAGTTTGTTATTCTCTCTGAACTGCCGGCCCTTCCTAATCTATAATTCTCTCTTGCTAATGTATTTTTAAAAAATGAATCGAACGCAAACTGCCGTATGAACTTCGCATGCTTAGCTTTAATGATCCTTTTTGCTAAAACAGTTAATCCATATTGAATACACAAGATATCTTGTCCCAGTCAAATGCCAACTCCATCTATAATTTTAGAATTCTTAGAAATAAAAAACATTGAAAGGAACGGTATGGTGACTGAAACTCGGCTTCCCCTTTTCAACGAAACATTATCCATTTGATGATTAAGGTAAAGTAAAAAGCACAGCTATTGAAAACGAAGATTTAATAGCAGAAAAATAAAGAATAGTGCTACGCATATTACTCGTTCCATACTTTTGTTGCTCACTTCATTTTTACTGCCTTCTATTTTGCATAACTTTAGGGTTTCTAAAGCACACCAATCAAATTTGTTTGCAGTTCTTCTGACATTTGAACACATTGTCTGGACCTTAATCGAAAAGAATAGCATCCTCCTTCACAAATTTGGAAAATCTCTTAAAACTAGTACAGTGATCATCCCCCAGCTGCGTTTGCATTATTGACTTTTAGTTGGCATCCGCAGGCGTGTTAGAAGAGAAAAGTGATGGAAAGAGTTACAAGTGGAAGGAATGAGTGGAGGTTGAAATTGAGGCAGCTTTTACCTGTTACTTGCTCAACAGTAAGTCGTTTGGCTACAGACTTGATGAACAGAGGCCTTTCCATTGCCTTGACATTACTGTCTTCCCTATTTTCTTTAATATTAGGCTTTGACATTCTGGTTACTTGTTGTACGGCAACTGCAGAATATGGTGATGACCGTCTCCTCTTCATAATTAAACAATTACCAGGGGCAATGCTTTGGCGACTGTAGAATGCCCACGCTTGCCCTTCTCTTTCCGGTGACACGAAACTCCAGCCTTATTTCAGCAATGTATGGTAAGTTGACTTTTGTTTAATATTTCTGTCTTGGCTTCCTCTATATAGTAAATACGACAAAAACGACCGCTGAAGATGCTTTCCTTTTATACAAATTTTTTGGTTCGATGATTGTTCTGTCTTAATTGCCGACATGAAGTAGACAAACATTTTCCTTGACACAATAGCAAAAGAGGGTATTAGCTTTGATTAGAATATGTGTACAATACGACGAATCCATAGTTATCATTCGGAGTTCGGGCGACAGCGTCATAATATTAAAAGTTGGACCCTGGCCCAAAATTTTCAAACTTTTACTGGTAAAAAATAAAATAGTTTGGAGACAAATCTTAAATTATAAAACTTGTTTATTTTCT
The DNA here is from genome assembly GCF_030272615.1 of Cryptomeria japonica. NCBI lineage: Eukaryota > Viridiplantae > Streptophyta > Pinopsida > Cupressales > Cupressaceae > Cryptomeria > Cryptomeria japonica. The sequence continues at coordinate 208,711,768 of NC_081412.1, read as the reverse complement.
GTGGCTCTGCGAGTATTGAACGAAGCAATCTGCTGCAGCTTTTTTTTTCCTGTGCATGCTTCTACATGTGCTTGCATGATTCCGCATGTGCGTGTCAACGCCTTGCTACACAGTTTGACCTCGGCGTTGTGATTTCTTTTATCTCTTATAATGTCCTACACTTCGCAGCCCTTTTGTGCTTTTTCTGTGTGAAATTTGTGTGATCCGTTTCGACAGACTTTCTTTCTTTTCTCTTTGCGGTTAGGTTATCCTATCTCGACAGCATTGTGGGTAACTTTGGGTTTTAATAGCGGGATATACTGGGCCCCTGGGGTCCTTTACCCTTCTCATTTAAAATTGTAGTTCAAACGGGTGTTACAGTATCGGAGCATAAAAATGCTATTAATTTTCTAATGCAATTTACATGATGCTGGATCTGGTAAACTTTTTTACAATATTCAGCATTTTAGGAGGTTGCCTCAAAAAAAATATACTCGTTCTGCTGTGATTTTTAATTCTCATATTACTGCAGACGATTGTTAAAATAATCAAGAGCAGATTAACCATGAAAAAGGTCAGTCAGAATCAGAAATAAAATATAAATACAAATTTATAGTGGTTCATCTTAAAAGACTACATCCAATTTCAAAGTAAAAAAATATGTTATTTATTTACTATTTTTCAGATACATTGCAGGCAGCAATGCTATGTCTTTTATAAATAATTACGTTAGCAAAAAATTGGAAGGAAAAACATTACAATGTTGAGTTTCATTCCCAACAATCTTCCACTTGAAACCCAACTGCTGCAAACCAACAATCTCACATATTCCTACATTTCCATTCTTAACATTACTTTGTAATTAGCCTCAAAGAAGACTTAAGCTCTACCAAAACCTGTTCAAGGATCAGGGAAAACTCTAAGAAGCCCTCCCCTTGGACAAGGTGTAAAAACCTGACGAAAGTTGTATAATTCTAAGGAAAATTTTAATTTTACTGGCGAATTTTTATGGTTTACGGAGAAAAATAATAATCTCCATTGACGAATTAGTTGTGATCGCTCAAATTTTGTGAAAATCCTAGCGATTTGTAATGTTTTTAAAACACAAAAAATATTTGTATGGGCGAAATGTAATGTTTTTAAAACCAGAAAAATATTTTCATTGGCAATTTCAACCTATTTTCAAACCATTAAAAAAAAAATATTGGTGATTTCAACCTATTTTCAAACCATAAAAATAAAATATTGGCGATTTCAAGCTATTTTAAAACCATAAAAAAAAAATATTGGTGATTTCAAGATATTAACTTTAAGTCATCAAAACATGTGGCACATAGTCGTCAACTGTCTGCCTGGAAGACTTCCCATTAGGGCATCTCACGACCTAGCGACAAGCCCTTACGATTCGCTCTATCTCCAACTCACAAGCTGAAAATGCTAAGCCTTCGTAACCTCGAGATCTAGCGACTGAGAGAAACTGAATTGCCACTCCCCAATTCTTGACCACAAAATGTTAAGTCCTCGTCACCACAACAACTTGGAGATAGTGGTAACTTTAACCCTTGTCACGTACTCGCCAACATAAAACTGTTTATCTCTTAACTGCTAGCATTTCACTCGCAAGCTTGCGGCTTGATCAGGTCTTCAGACATTTAACTTCGCGAGCTGGTCATAACCATTAAACCTGACCACAAACTATCTGGTCGCTAGCTCGTGACCTAAAAATGCTAACATTAAACAAACATGAGAGCTAGTGAAAACTGTATGAAATGAGTTACTCGCTAACTCTTGCGGCTATAATATATGACATTAGACCAACTCGAGACCTCACGACCAAAGCAATTTCACTAACAATCTCCATCTCAGTAACATAAAACGCTAACACCCAAAAAGCTAAAGGCCTCGCGATGTAAACCCAAACCAACTTGTTGCAAGATTGTTGCTTGATCACATCTTCAGACAATTTACCTCATGAGCTGGCGATATCCATAAAACTTAACCACAAACTATCTAGTCGCTAGCTCGCAACCTAAATTTTTTAAGGCTTCGATGCTGACTCATTCCAGAGGGACTAGTTTGAAGGTTTCTCCTGAGTCGAGGTTGATTAGACAAGCGAGGAGGACAGTTTCAGAGGCATAAAAGGATTGGATAGTTTTTGAGTTAGAGATGGGAGATCACAGATTTCTCTGATAAATAAGAGCTCAGGTTGCTTGTTGTCAGGGATTCTAATTTCTGAAGCAAAATTTTGTCCAATCAAGGAGGAATAAAATCAAAACAAAATCATTCACAATAGATGAGCCTTAGTAGGATGCAGTGGATTTGATAGGCATGACATGACTTCTAGAGTCTACAGTCATGTTGAAAAACACCTAAATGATGATTTTTCATGTGAATGAGCATCACCAAATGAAGTGTGAAAATGTTATAAATACAATGGAGTGGTGACTTAATTGGCAGAAGAGAAAAGAAACCTTTTTCATTTTCTAAGAGTGGTTTTTTCCTCAGAAAGGAAGATGATGTTTGATCAAGATTGTGCATGGAGTTGTTGTGTGCTTTGTGATATCGGATGGGTGTTTTTTTGTTTTCTTCTATGTGAGTTTGTTTATTGTTAGAGGGGTTGTGAAAGTGAGAAGGATTGCTAGAGGGAGTGTGAAAGCCTTTTCTTGTCAACAAAGGCCAAGAATGGCATATCCTCTGCTTCTACTCTGCCATAAGATGGCAAGGGGTTTGAAGAAGGATCCTGCAGAGGAATGAAAGAAAGATTTGTTTGGGTGGAGAGTGGCAGCCAGTCATCTTTGTGATGACAAGGAAGCTGTGACCCCTCCCCAACATATTACATTTACCCTAAAGCTCATGTTTCCACTTTCCCTGATCGTGGGCATGAAGGCTTGAGCTCCTCTTTCCATTTTCTCTATTCCTAGGCATGAAGGCTTCCTCCTCTATTTGGAAATAATCTATTGGACAAAATGTAACATCTCATATTCCATCCGAAGGCATCAGGGTGATAATGGCATGGCTCAAACAATTTTGCAAGTTGTATAGTCATTGGGGTTTCTTTTCTGGCTCCAGTAGTGATTCTTGACTCTAGGTGAAGGGAGCAAGTTGTATACTATATAGTCATTTATAGAGAAAATGAAAAGCATTTAATGTCAAGCTTTGTGTAGGTTCTTGAAGGAGTTATATATAAATTTATTTTATGTATAATTCTATCTCTTTCAAATGATCAGAATCATGAGTTTTAACTTCTTTCATTTGTTGCATTGTTATGGTGTATGTAATTTTTCATTTAATGCTTCCTATTAATTATTATGCCAAGGAATCCAAAATTTATGTTAGTCTGGAATCATATTAAAGATTCACCTCATTGTAATTGGTGGGTGGATTATAGTCATAGAAAACCTCCATATATATCACATAAACATCCATAGCATATAAAATCATAAGAGTATTAAGACTAAAAATTTCAAACACAACAATAGATAAGAATACACCATAATTAGTAAAACATGCATGCAACTCAATTAAAGGGAATGTCATTTGAGGATCCAATTCCATGATAGATGTTATAGAAAAATCACAGTTTCATAATCAAAGGCAAACAAGAAAAAATATTCACCCACAATGAATCAACTATTATAATTGGAAGGTCACTTCACCAAGTCAACATCAAGACAACAGACTAATGCCTTATCCTAGGGCATGGAGTCACTTACAATTCAAAGACAACCTGATAATAAACTTCAATAAGATTCATTTGTAGATAAATAGGAATGAAATTATGAATAATGCCATTACATACACAACACAGATTCATGTGTAAACTGAAAAACCCTTGATCATTCAATTCACAGTGAAAATATAAATTCAACACAAAGACAATTAAGTGAAGATCTGAAACTGCAAATGATATTGATATTACATTCATAATGAATCATGATATCAGAAAGTAAATTCACAATGCGATTCAGCTATGCACTTATCAAATTCGTGAATTGTTGAGCTATTATAACTATATAAGAGTTTTCAAGTTTCAACATCAATAAAAGTGGCCAACTCGCCATCCCTCTCTACCGATAAAAAATAAAAAGTGGCCATCCCTCTCAAATTAATCTTGGAATCCTTTTATAAGATGAGGATTCAACAAGATTATAATTACTGTGAGGAATCTTGGGTAGCAACCTCAACCTGACATTTCTTCTTTGGCTTTAGCATGGCTTGCCACCTGCCCACCTCTTTGTCTGTTGACCAACTAAATGACTTTACCTCTTCCAACTTTGCAACTAAATCTATCCATCTGGCATCTGGAATTGTCTTGGACTCAACAATAAACTTTGCATGGTCAACCTCAACCTTGAACAGTGAATCAAGCATACCATTAAGGAAATCAACATCAACCTATTCATTTGCATGCTTGATTATTTCTTCTTGCTCTAGAATCAAATCAAATTCGCTGGTCCAATCAGAGACTGATTTCAAATTTCCATTACTACCATAAATTGAAGGCACCAATTTACTATAACCTTCTCCAAATGTCTACAATTTTTCATTTATAAGCACATCTTTCCCTGTGAAAAATGCATATGATGCATTCATTATCTCCACCATGTCTTTAGTGTCACTGATCTTGGGAGGGAACTCGTCACTTTACGTCATTGCAGTATCTAGCTTATCCATTAATCTACTTCTTCCTAACCAAACATTGAACAAAGGTCCAAGAAAAGCAACAGCCTTAGAGGATGTTTTACTTGCCTTTTTCAAATAAATGTGCAAATCATGCACTACCATCAATTTTCCTTTCAATACATTAATCCTATGTTTCAGAATTCTAGACACAACAAAAATAGCCTTGACATTTTGTTCCTTTTCAAGCTTTTCAATTTTCCCTATGTATTCCTTTGTTTTTGCTATCACATCAGCTGGTATTTCTTGTACTTGTTCTGTTACTTTTGTAATCTGTATTGGAGGGGGCTCATTTGCAGTTTTTTCTTTCAACTCCACTAACTCTTCCACCAAAGTGCCCTTCTTCATCAGTGTCTCTTAATATTTTTTAGACAATGCAATCAATTAGGTATATGTTTCTGTGTATCTTCTTAACAAATCCTCTATTTTTGATAAATTTATGAAAGAAACTTGAGTAAAAAATGAGGCAATCTCTATGTCAGTTGTGTTCTACAAGTTCCAGATCATTCTGACAGTTTTCTTTTCTACTTGTATATTTAGAAGTTGGGGCTTTTGAGTGGAAGGGGCCAAAGACCGAGTAGCAAGTGTCTTTGACTTAGGATTAAATCCTAATCCTCTTATTACATCTCCAATTTCAAATTCAGTTTTAAACATTGGGTCCTCTTTCTTCCTAATCTGATCAATAATAAAAATAGACTAGATATCCCAGTCAGGCATCATAATCATACCAGTACTCTTAGTCAATTATCTTGCCTATTCCACAAATATTTGCTTCCTGTTAGGATTATATTCCTGCAGTGCCTTGATGATCTCCTCTTTCTTTTCTTCATTTGCTTCTTCTATGATTAGATTTTGTCTTAATTGTTTTTGTTTCAACCTTGTCAAAAAAAAATTAAATTCATCTGACTTATTAAAGTCATCATCTTTCATGAACTCATTTGACAACATCACATGCTCATCAAAGCCTTGAGCAAGGGCTTCATTTATTTCTCCCTGTTCTTCATTCCACCCTTCTTCTCTAAGATGTGTCCTTATTTGATGAGAGTAGTGTCCTTGTTCTGTAACGATTTCTCTAGCAGGGTCTCTCCTCACAATTGTACATACCTCATTGGTTTTTTGTTTCTTTGTAGCTGGCACTCGAGTAGATTGAACCTCATCCCCACTCTCTACATCATTAGTAGACACACTAAGTGGCCTCTTGCCATGTGAAGAATGCCCATCTTGGGGGTCTTGCTGCTGAGTAGCCACTTCTAGAATTTGAGGCATTTGTTCCATCAGAGTTTCATATAAACTCAACATTTTGTTAATTCTCTCTAGGTACGGGCTCTCAGGGCAAAAACCTAAGAAACTAGGGTCAACAGCCTTCAATTCTGCTCCAACTCTTATCAATTTTTTCTATTTTCTACTCCTTTCTTGTACTTCATCTTTTCTCAGCAAATTTCTAACCACTTCTTCATCATCCAATGGTTCATGGTCCTTTATTGTGGCCCAAGGTGTTATTTTTGGCAATGCATGTTTTATAAATTGTTCAAGATCACAGAATCTAGACACAACATTAACGAACCTATACTATTTAAGGAAATTGTTTACTTCATCAAAGGAACTCCTACCAATGGTAAAATTAGATGCAACCCAAAGCCTGGGAAGAAGAGAACCCTTCCTGTGTTTTCAAGGTATTCTTTTCAACTAGGGTCAATTGTCAGATAAACTCCATAAAAGCAATCCTTATTGGAACAAATTTTGGTAAAATATGGGGAGGGTGAGGACACCCATAGACTCTTATCATAGTAAATTTATCAAAAAATAAAAGTCCCCCTAGTTATGTGAAATAGACCAATTTGGAACATACTAGTAAGGTCTCAAAACTCTCCTAACATTAATTGACAATCGTTCCCTATTTATTCCTAGCATTTCCATAATTGGCAAAACAATCCAATTTTCAATGAAAAGGAAAGAAGAATGTGGAGAACTACTGTCCCAAACCTAGGTCCATCTTTGTATTGGCATTAAGACACCCAATTCTTCTTTGAAAATCTCCAACTCTTTATCCAAGAACTCAACATTATAGAACAAGATTAAATGCATCGGCAATGAATAATGCTTGAATGTAGGGTTTGGTGCACCACTCTGGATTTCAACTAGAGCATTATGAATGTGTTCAACCACATAGCCCACATAATCATAGTCTTTGTTAACATCTGGGTGTTGAATATCGATAGCCATCATCAGTAATTCAACTGACACTATTGAATCTCCATCAAAACCCAACACTTTGGATAATCCATAGATTGTAAAATGCATATAATGGTGGAAAGGTGTGATGTCAAATGGTGGTTTGATACTCACTGGAATTATAACTAGTTTCCTATTCACCCTAGGCATGTATCTAGGCATTGCATGCATCTTGATAAACCCTTTGTATTTGTCATAATCCTCTACAATCCACTCCAAATCTATATCTGTACATGCAACAACATTAATCTGGAAAGCTTCAAGAAAGCTAGCTCTGTTAATTGAAACTAGGACAGACTAGTTCTTTCTTTTGATTACCCTAGATACTGGGGAATAGCATTTGGCCAACTCTTTGATCAAATCCACATCAACATACAAATCTGGCACAATTAACTTTGCCAAATTTAAATCCCAAGGGTTTGACATCGGGACACCCTTAACCCTATTATTCTAGAAATAATGAAATAGAGAAGAACCAGTCATATTAAGCTTGGTAGGGTTTCTGCACTGGCTCCATAAATCTTTCCATGCCAAATCATTTATATTCAAAGTAACGGAAGTCCTTGGCAACAAATCTACAAATTCTTCTTTGTATTTCTTAACCGTCTTTTCCTCAGTGGCTCTTTTCCTCAGTGGCACTGGCCTTGGAACCTCTAGGTCCTACTCCTCGACTTGTCATGGGCTTGGGCTTGGGCTTGGAACATCCAATTCCACTTGTTGCCTAGCTCATTTTAGCTGCAGGAGAAAAAATTAACTAATTTTGTGAAATTTTCCCACACCCAACACTCTGAATTCTCCAGGGTTGTTGCAGAGCTCAATTCACTGGATTACCTCAAAGATAGAATGCATTAATGCAATTATACAAAATCTCAACTCGATCATGCAATTTATGGTATTTGGGCGCCATCACTTCTCTCAAGTCTCATTAATTGCCACACTTGCATGAACTAGCTACTGTAGCATTAATTCAAAGCTAAAGTACTTGAGTGAAAATTGAATTCACGCCCTTCTATTTGATTGACGATTGCCATTCAAAACTTTTACAGAACCCGGCAAACAAGTCCATGTGTTAGCGAGTTAGCGACAATGCTACCAAATCCTCTTAATTGCAAGCTCGCAACCCCTTTTACGAATCCTCAAAGAATCTCACGAGGGAGAGATAGTCGTTAATCTTCATCAAGCCCTTCAGTCGCAACCTCACAATAACATTTGTAATATTCTTTCTTTACCTGAGAGCTGGTGACCACTGCAAATCTAACAAAACAACTTATTTCATTGCAAGCTCACAACTAGAAACTTGACTTAAAATCTTGCGATCCCGCGACAACAAGACACTTAACCATTGTCCCATGCTCATAACACTTTTTGACTTAAGACTTACAAACCCGCGAGCATGCGATGACCACAAAATCAGACCTGAACTTACTTGTCACCAAATCACAACTTAAAATGCTAAACAACTTCAAAAACTATGAGTAAATGACAAAACCAACTAATCTATTATACCGACCATATCGCATCATCGCAAATTAAAATGACGTAACCACGAACACCTCGCGACAATGCAATAACATAAAATCACACCTAGTTGCAACCTCACAACATAAAATTGTATTTGGGCGTCATCACTTCTCTCAAGTCTCATTAATTGCACACTCGCAACCAGTTATAACAACCTAGCAAACAAGTCCATATGTCAATCCCCATCTTTAATTGCACACTGGCAACCAGTTATAACAATTTGGAAAGGAACCAGTGAGTTAGTGACAATGCTGCCAAATCCTCTTAATCGCAAGCTCGCAACCCCATTTACGAATCCTCAAAGAAGCTCGCGAGTGAGCGACAATCGTTGATCTTCATCAAGCCCTTTAGTCGCAACCTTGCAACAACATTTGTAATATTCTTTCTTTACCTATGATTTGGCAACCACTACAAATCTAACAAAATAACTTATTTTATCGCAAGCTTGCAACTTGAAACTTAACTTGACTTAAACCCTTGCAATCCCACAAAAACAAGGCACTTAACCACCATCGCATGCTTGCAACACTTTTTGACTTAAGACTTACAAATCCATGAGCATGCGATGACCACAAAATCAGACCAAAACTTACCTGTCGCCAGATCGCAACATAAAATGCTAAACAACTTCAAAACCTACGAGCAAGCGACAAAATCAACTAAGCTGCGATACCAACCAAATCGCATGATCGCAAATTAAAATGACTTAACCACAAACACCTCGTGACCTTGCAACAACATAAAATCACACCCAGTCGCAACCTCCCAACATAAAATGGTCAAGTGCAAAATATCTTGCGAGGTAGCGACAACTAAAATCTCCCAGTACTTGCAAACTTGCGACTTAAACTGACTTGATGATAAAGGACATGCGAGCTAGCAATAACCATAAAATCTCAAAACTTTTTATCTCTTGACCACAACGACCTAGCGAGTACCAACAAAAATCAATGTTTTATGTTAATTTACCATCATAAACAGGCGTGAGCAGTGGCACACAGACCATTAATGACTTAGTACTTACTCCCTAACTCTCGCAGCTATAATACATGTCATCAAACCAATTCGAGACCTCGCGACCAAAGCAATTTCATTAACAATCTCCATCTTGCTAACATAAAATGCTAACACTAAAAAAACTAGAGACCTCGCTATTTAAACCCAAACCAACATTTGCTAACTTGCCACTTAAATTGTAAACATGAAATTTATCTACGAGTTAGAGATGAAACATTAAACATGTCTCATTGTCTCAATGTTTGACCAACCATTTGACCACACTTGACATTGACATGGACAAATAAAGAGAGGACAACTCAGATTTTCAACGCATGACAACTTCGGTTTACTAGTCAACTAAGACAAAAAACAAACACAAAACCCTAATCACCATGAACATCATATTAAGCATTTAAATTTTTAATGTACAATAGTAGAAAGGTTCTAGAAGTAACAGTTATGCAATATGAATAATTTTATGGATCTTGTGACACAAATTGTTGCATTTCATGTTCAACATAATGTGGAACCAAATACCAATTTACTAATAATTCAATTGTTTACTAATAATTTAGAAAATAAATTCTAATTGTTTACTAATAATTCAAATTCACAATTAAAAATATGAAATAAGTATCCATTCTGATTGACAAATTCAAGGAATACAATATCAAAAATCATCAATGACAACTATAGTATTGCAATTTTAGAAATTGAAATTGTAATATGACTCAAGAACTGCAGTATAGTTATAAATACCTATAAACTAACTGCTAATTCACTTCAGTGACTCACTCAAAAGCTTCTATATCCCAAATGGACTCAAGATCCAGAAACTGACTGGTACTAACAACTTCATCTTCATTCTGAGTCGGGTATTCAAAAAAAATTTCGTCTTCATGCTGACTCTGAGTCTGCGATCCATCATTTGTCTCAACACTAGCACTAGCAGTAGCACCACCATCTTTTAAAGTGTTGCACAACCCTTGTCTTTCATGCATGGAATTCTAGATTGCCAGTGCCTTATGATATGGAAAATTTCTAACATTATACTGGGTTACAAACAACCTCAAGAAAGTTTCTAAATTTTTTTCTAATTTGTTTTTGATCATTGATTAAAAAAGTCCTAATGCATTGAAAACTCTCTCATCTTCCACCAACCCCAATATCATTGTTTGACATAAATCAACAAGTTTCAAATATTCTGGTAATGCAATATGCAATGCTTCACTTTGATCTATCCTTTTCCGAAGCCATGTGATTGATCCATGTTCAAATGGATTCTCCAAGATAACCAAGATAACCAACTGTTGTTTCATAAGCAATGCAAACTGTTTACATTGTTTTTTAAGATGATCTGAATTTAAAATTCCTTCTATTGGTTGTCCATTGCAATATGCATCTTTTGAAAATGTCAATATCAATTCCACTAGTATTTTATGAAACATCTTTCCGTCATTTGGATTATCTCCAATTGAATGCCAAAATTGAGGATACACACAACCCATGGCTTCAAGTATTTCTTCTTGAGGGAATATTTCATGAATCTCAGTTGAAAGTTCATATGCAATAGAATTCAAATTATCACAGAATAGATTTAACAATCCTGTCAAAATCTTCCTTTTTAACTGGTAGTGCTCTACCTCGTTTGCCTGTTGTAGATTGGTGCATTGGTACCTGAAATCCTTTTACAAAGACACATAACTCATTTTTTGTATTGAAATATAAAAAAATTCAGCATGATTCAAATCTGTAATTATCTGCCACCTAAACAAATTTGGGCTTCGTACTATTAGATCAGAATATAGACCATCCAGGCTCAAGCATGTCATTTTACGTAGAGTTCTATACTCATTGATATACATAGTTCTGTCTTGGGCTTTCTTAACAAGTTTGTTCATTCAATCCAGCATGGGGAGAAAACTAACTAAAGTTAACAGAGTCTCTATATCACTTAACTTATGTAAGAGATCAAGAGCTTTGTCTACTATGAGGCATTGCTCATACATTAGTCTGATCAAGGATTGATATTCTGTTAGAACTCGTTCTGCTGGTCCATGCAAGGAGATCCATCTGGTCTCAACATCCCTGAGAAGCTTGTTTCCTGCTATTACTCCCTCAGCAAAAATCTAAAATTTTGTAAAATGTTTAGGACTTCGGCAGAAGTATGATTGGATTTCGTGGACCAGATCTTCAAATTTTGACACTGTAGGGAAATTGCTTACAATTTTATATGCTAAATTCATTCGATGGGCCATAGAGTGAATGCCAACCATGTATGGTGCAATACTAGTTTGTAATCTTGTGCAAAGATTGATCCTTTGACCTTTCATTACTGCAGCTCCAACACATACCAAGTTCTTGGCAAATGTCAAGTCATCCATACCAGCAATTTCATTCAAAGCTTTCTTAACTTCCAAATCTAAATTTTTTGTAGTTGAATTGTCCCTCATTTTATGAACATAGAGTAGATGAGCTCGGTGGACGTGTTCTTTTATGTTATACACATGCATACAAACCCAAGTAGTGTTATCTACCATAGTAACTTCATCTATGGATAAAGAAATGAAATTTGACTCTTTTACACTCTCTTGTAAATTTTTCTTTTTCACCTCAGCAAGACAGTTTGCCATTTCCCATCCAGCGTTTATTGACCAATGTGACATAGGATAGCGAGGAACATTCAAAAAAGATAATAAATTACTAAATTCTGGGAAATATTTCATAGGATGCCCTCTCGACAGAATATGAAATGCAACACTCATCTGAACAGTCTTTGCTAGGTTTGCATCTTTCCCTGCATGTTCAAACCAAGCCTTGATTGTATTTCCAAATCCACTATTACCAATTAGTGTTGTTTTGTGGTTATGCTCTTCTTACTACTCGTGTTTCCTTTCCATCTATGATCTAGTTTTCATAAACCTTACCAATATGCTTTTTTATGGTGTCAAGCTTTAGTTGCATCTTCTTCTCTCTTTTAGTTTTCCAACTACAAATCTTACACCTGCATTCTGTTGGTTGTTCATCATTTTTTGGGACTAGTTCAATGAATGGGTACTTTGCTACCCAATCAATCTTAAAACTTCTTGTCATCTCCCACTCTCACCCCAGTTTTACTTTCCTTTTTTTTTTCTTCCTACCAACATCATCTTCAGGACTAGCATTTGCATCCGAGTGAATTATCTCATTGTGTATCCCTTAGAACATCTTTTGCCATGTCGGTATTGTCATTCTCATTTGATGCATTTAACTCAATGATAATCCCACCTTGTGGTGGTGGTGAACTACTGTGAATGGCTTCTGTAACTTCAGAAGTTGATGGACCAGAAACTTTGCCAATTCCAAAGAAAGTCTTTATGGTAGTATCTTTAAGTTTAAGTTTTGGGCATTTTGATGGCCTCTCAATCCCTTCAGTTTCACCGCCCTGAGGAGTCTTACCCTTGTCTGACATCCCACTCACTTCACCACCCTGAGGAGTCTCAATCTTACCCTTGTGTGACATCTCAATCCCTTCACCACCCTAAGGAGTCTCACCCATGTCTGACTGTGACATCTTGAGTCTTGACCTCTCGTTACGAATTAAAAATTTAAATTAATACTATCAAGTATAAAGAAATGATTACTCACCTTTATGCTTTCCCAATTCTCTGAATCAAGAATCAGGAATGCCTGGACCTGTGTTGCAAGATTGTAACTCTAGCCCTCCGCCCTACAATGAACTTCAACTTTCCAACTCAATTTGCAGAATGCGAACCGAGACTCAAGAGCTCCCAATTTACTAATCAGACAGGAACAAATTATAAGAAAGAGTGTAAGAAAGAGTGTATTTATAGCAATCCATGATTGCATTTTTGGTGAATTGTGCGGGGCCCAGGTGTCGCAATTGCCAATAAAAATTTAATTTAATTTCATTTTTGGCGAATTGCGCGGGCGTGAAATGAACATTTAATTTAAGCGGGGTGAAATGAGTCCTTGAATTCTTATAATGTTTTAATTGATATTGGTAAATTTGGCCAATGCGTGCAATGAAGATTTAATTTACCATTGGCGAATTAGGTCCTAGGTATGTCGTCGTTTTACTATTGCTAGCGAATAATGGAGGTGATCTAATACCCACATCTGTGTCATTCTAGGTGAATATTATGGGCATGCACATCGACAGATTCTATAGTGTATCGTTAACTCCAAAATTCCAGGAGATTTGACCACGATGTTGCCCTAGACTATTCGCACAGAATTCGCCAATTGGTGAAGATTCACCACTAAAAAACTCTCTGTCAAGGATATTATGAATTAATCTTCTCCAAGCCATGTTCGTGTTAACAAAATTTGATAATTTTATTTATTTATTTTTTACTCTAGAGGTATCCCCACGACCCAACCCAGCGCCCAACCTGCCTTACCTTGGTCTTACTTACTGCCAAGTTGGGGCTAGGAAGGGGTGAGCTAAGGTGAGACTAGTCCTATAGGGATTCACGCAACCACTTGCAAGCCACATGCATCGAGAAAACTCGAACCTCCAACTAGAACCCGAGAACAATTAGGAGCAAATCCATGGCCCAAGCCAACTCCACTACTCGTGCGGGTTAAGATATAATAATTGAACATCTTCTTTACATTGCAAAATAGTTCCATCTAGCCAAACGATGTCTTTATTTATAGGATCCTTTACCTATGATCTGTATTTCTCTGCATCATCAATATTAGCAAAGTTGTGAGATCTAGGCATTATTAAATCAAATGTCTCTAGCTTTTCACTTACTTCTATAGGTTCAAACACTTCAGATCTCTCACCCCTATCTCGAAAATCCATGCTTACTCCATTAGCTAAAGAGTCTTTACTTATGAATAAAACATATTGACTAACTTCACAAACACTGACATTAATTTGTTTATCTCCCCTGGAAACAATCTCACCTTGTTGTACACTTCTCGTAGTTTCCACAAGAACTTTAGATTGAGCTGCTCCACTCTCATCTCTATTCATTAAAATGTAATTGCCACAAACTTCACCATGAGCATTCATGTAGTAAACACTTTCTACATCCTTACTAGCCCCATCACAAAATTTTGCATGGTATATAGCTCGAGGACCATGTTCACTAGTTTCTTCTATAGCCATATCCCAATGATAACCACTATAGAGACTACCATAGGCATATGTTGAACGAAATCAAATAGAGAAAAGTGTTTCCTTAAGTTGTTTCCCTTGATCGTCTATATAATATAGACCAGGGCATGTTTCTTCATAGGAATACACATCAACAAACAACAAAGACTTCTTTTTGTTAGGTATGTGAAGCCCAACAGTCACATGACCATTCGTCTTCTCCAAAATCTTTGTTTTATGTGAAGGTTGAACACCATGATGCCTCGGTTGGAGTTGATGATGGTCCATGTGTAGATGCTGGAATTTCTAGATAGAAAGATGCAAAAAAAAAAGTTGTTATTAAATAGGAGGAACTCAGAAGATTGCGGGAGGAAGAGTGTATGCCATCAAACACTGAAGTTGAATCTACTATTGACTCCAAGGATAAAGAGGGTGTAGATTGGAGTGAGGTAGCAGAGTGAGCGGAGAGATTTGCAGATGGCATGGCCTTGGCAAAAATGGAAAGGCACTCCCGTGATGATGAGGACGACAATAGACTAAGACATTCTTCTTGAAGTGATTGTGTTCTGTTTTGTGATAGTCCCAACACCATTTTTATGACTTACAATCATTCATCTCAACATTGCTCTAAAAATATTAGCATATATGTTCATTTCATTCGTCAAGTGGTTGAAGAGGGCAAGTTACAAGTTGCAAAAATTGACACAAAGTTCAATCTAGCTGATGTCTTAATCAAATTTGTTTCCAAAGAGAAATTCGACTTCTATAGTGCTTCTCTTGGTATGGTTAAAATGTGACAATAAGATTTGAGTGGGGGAACTTACTCTTAGCAGTGTTTGGTTAGACTTCAAGTGGGAGATTGTTAAGAGTGTGAAGCCCAACCATTTTCCCACCAATGTTGGCTGATGACCTTTTGTTTTGAAGGTTCTTCTTGTCTTTATTATTCAGCTTTGGGTATTGATTATATATTTTTTAGATACAGATATTAATACAAAATTCTCTTTCTCTTTAATGTGGATGTAGGCAATTTTTGAACCACTATAAATATTTGTGTTACTCTTTTGTTTATGTCTTTCTTTTTCATTTCTCTTCAACTGGTATCAGAGCTTCATCTAGTTTTGGAATCCAAGAAAAGTGAGGGATTTGTTTTAAAAGCTATCTTGCAAGCAAAGGATTCAAACAAACACAGAATATATGGTTGCTCAGGAGACCTTGCTGCAATAGATGCGAAATATAATGTTTCTATATCCACTACTTGTGGAGGCATGTTGGCGTTTGTCCAACCATGGTCTAGGTGGATTTTTTTAGTACGAAGCCTCTAAAATTGGGGATTTTAAGTAGTGCTTATAATAATGGCTTTGAAGGAGTGTCTCTAATGTCCCCACTTTGAAATACAATTTAATAATAAATGATAACAATAAAATTAAAACATTAAAAATTAAAAATTAAAAAAAAAAAATATAAAATAATATAATTAAATATGATTAACTAAAAATTAGTTAAGTTAATGAAAAGTCAAAAGACATGAAAGGAAAAGTTGTGAATCCCTCAACAATGAGATATAAAAGGGAGAAGACAAAATCATTTGAGAGGGAGGATAAATTTGAAATGAGAAGTGCAAATTTGATTTAAATAATAAGTGTAGATCTGATTACAAAAGGTTGTGTCCCTTTCAAAGGGTAGAAATAATGAAGAGTTGCACTCTTTCAAAGGGTGCTAATGGTGAAAGGGTATGTCTTTTTCCAAAGGGCATACATGATCAAGAGGTGTGACCTCTCCCTCAAATTGAGAGATATAAAAGTAAGGAATTATAAGCATCTAGTGATATCACCATTGATTAGATCAGATCAGAACTGTTATCAAGTTACAGGCAGTAACAACCCTCTTCTTGGTGGTATGCATGGGAATAGAACCAAGATAGGTAATGGCTTAGATCTATAAACTTTGAGGGAACCTATTGTAGTTGGTCTCTAAGTACTTTGGTAACATACACAAACCTTTCTCCCTTAAAACTGAAGGTTCCGATATCTATATTAATAATGATATTAATCATCTAATGAGGAAAACATATAAGCACTTGTTAATAACTAATTAAAGAATATCAATCAATTTTAATATATTGAAATAGATCAGGTAGGAGACATTACAAATGGTATCAGAGCAATGATCCTGATCCTATAGGGTAAAGATGAATCATTGAATCATTCTAGTCAATAAGAAGAAATCTGACAATATGTGTATTCACGTGTATGCTTCGTGTTTACAATTATCCATGTGTATGCTTTGTTTTTTTCATGTGTATGCTCCATATTTTGATTCATATTGGTAGATGACTTATTTTGAGAAAGTTAAAATCGACATTGCTTGAGGACACGCAAATTTAGGAGGGCTAGACTGTAATGTCCCCACTTCAAAATAAAATATAATAATAAATGATAATAATAAAATTAGAACATTAAAAATTAAATTAAAATATAAAATAATATAATTAAATATGATTAATTAAAAATTAGTTAAGTTAATGAAAAGTCAAAATACATGAAAGGAAAAGTTGTGACTCCCTCAACAATGAGATATAAAAGGGAGAAGAGATCCTCATTTGAGAGGGAGGTTAAATTGGAAATGAGAAGTGGAGATCCGATGTAAATAATAAGTGCACATCTGATTACGAAAGATTGTGTGCCTTTCAAAGGGTAGAAATAATGAAGAGTTCCACTCTTTCAAAGGGTGCTAATGGTGAAAGGGTATGTCTCTTGCCAAAGGGCATACATGATGAAGAGGTGTGACCTCTCCCTCGAATTGAGAGATATAAAAGTAAGGAATTATAAGCATCTAGTGATATCACCATTGATTAGATCAGATCAGAATTGTTATCAAGTTACAGGCAATAACAACCTTGTTCTTGGTGGTATGCATGGGGATGCTCTGAATACGTATGCTTAGTATATGAAGCCTGATAAAGCTGTTATGCAGAATCTTGTAATAATATTGTTATAAACTGCAATATGTATGACATTAATACTTAATATCATATATATTCCTAATACATGAGAAGTTAACTTGTACTTATAGTCTAAATCATGTTATTGATGGGGGTGAGATGTTCCAAAAAGGGGTAGTCTAAATCCAAGCAATAGGTTAAGTCCCAAGATTGGGTGGGGATCAGCGACCCATCAGCCATGAGGGTATAGACCCAAGATAGGTAAGGGCTTGGATCTGTAAAATTTGAGGGAACCTATTGTAGTTGGTCTCTAAGCACTATGGTAACATACTTAAACCTTTCTCCCTTAAAACTAAAGTAGTAGCAAGGTTTGATATCTATATTAATAATGATATTAATCATCTAATGAGGAAAATAGATAAGAACTTGTTAATAACTAATTGAAGAATATCAATCAATTTTAATATATTGAAATAGATCAGGTAGGGGACATTACAGTGTCGAACAAATTGGAACTTTCTATAGCCTTCCCAACAACTGCCAAGGAGAAATAATTGGTACATGTATTGTTGTTCCACAATGATAGAAAAGGTGATTGGTAGTGGACAAACAATTCAAATTCTCTTTATGTAGCTTCCAGTAAAAATCTCCAGCTAAAGGATGTGTCATTTACTAAATTAATGGCAATCCAATGGAGGAGATTGCAAGGATGATTCAAGCTACATTAGGGTAGTCAATTCAGAAGAGGTGCGAGGAGTGTCGAAAGCATGAAGATGTGTGGGTAGAAGCCTACCAATTGACCAGCTTGGATGAGGTGAAGGTTGTTATTGCAACACTACCTAGTGGTGTTTCTGGTTATAAATTCATGGGTGAGTTTGTATTTGAAAGAGTTCAACTCTGATTTGGCATGGAGAAGGTTAGCTCACAATGTTCGTGAACAAGAACTCCCAAAGCTAAAATCTTGTAGACTGGTTATATTATGAGTTTAGAAATGGAAGTAGGGATGTCATTGTGCATGGCTATGCCTGTTGGCCTTCAAGGGGGAGATCGTCAAGAATGTGAAGCCCAACAGGCACATGACCATTTGTGTTCTCCAAATTCTTTGTTTTATAACTGAATATGAATGTATAAATAGATGTATACATTCATGTACTGAATATGTATTGTAGACTAATTAGTGAAATTATTCCCTGCAATTAAAATGAATGTAGTCATTTCACGAACCACTATGTATTGTAGATTGATTAGTGAAATTATTCCCTACAATTAAAATGAATGTAGTCATTTCATGAACCACTATAAATTTTTGTGCTCCCGTTCATTTATTTAAATTTTTCTGTTGTTTTTAAAATCAACACTTTTTTGACAAAAGATACTCCTGCACGACCTTGACCAAATCCTCCAACCATGGGTCTGAATAGAAGCCTATCAAACAATTCAAAGAGGAAGAAAAATCAACCTCGTAGAATTCGAACATGGAACAAAAATTCACATTTCCTTTATCCTAGATTTCTTTCTATTATCACCTGCCTCGTCCTTATCCAGAGTTTGATTCTTTTACTACTAATCTGAATCCCAACGACCCCATTGGGCACACTGACCTGCTTAGATTTATGGCTACAGATTTTGTGATTGCCTTTCCTACAAGAGCTGTCAGAAATGGCCTTGGAATCCTTCGCCCACACTAAAAGAGCATTCTTACCACCGCCTTCCTAGTGCTCATCAGACAAAGAAGTTATAGAAATGTGATTGGATTTATCCTTATTCCCCTACTTGGGTGACTTTATGCTTACCGTATCCTGCTGTCTTTCTGCCTCTAAATTTAGATGGCACCCATCGGTATGTTTGATGTAACGTTCCTGACAGGTTTGAGGACCTTCAAAGTAGTAGTCCAATATTACAAATGATTTAGTCTTGCTTCGATGGATGGCATCTTCTTCTTGCTCTTCGGTCAGGGTGCTCATAATATCTGTCAGCAAACACTATTTGCTGAAAATGCGTCTAGGTATAATGTAACCCACTTTTTATTCGGTCTTTGATATCATTGCTAACTTTAATTACTTTGCCCAACAACTCCTCAATTTTGCAAATCTTTTCTTTTTCTTTGGACAAGGATTCTTGGTATTCATTAAGCTTGGCTTCAAACTCAATTTTCCCGCTTCAAGCAGAACCTTATGCTCATCCAAGAGCTTTTCCTCATTCTTTTTACTGGTAAGTTTTTCTTTCTTGTAAGACAAGCAACTCTTTCTTTCTTTCTTTTTTCTTGTCAATACAAATATCTCTTTTAACAAAGTTCTCTTCTATTTTGGATAAAAAAGTCAACCTATCACTTATATCTGCCTCTTTTGGCATCAACACCCTCTAAAATTTGGACCTCATTTCTACCATTTCTCTCACCTTCTGCTCTGAAAAAGTCTTTTGAACAGTCAAGGCTTCATATGATGATAAAGATTGTGTAGGCAATGAATGAGATAGTATGGGATGAGCTGTTAGGATGAAGAAATGAATTTAAAAGAACAGAGAAAACATAATTATAAATTCAGAACATAGACAAATGCGACACACAGATTTATCGTGGTTCGGCAATTGCCTACATCCACACTTAAGGCAGGGGAATCAATATATTAGTAACCAAGTCTGGTTTGTACACATACATAGCTGCAAGCAGCTCCAGAATTCATCTCGATAAATGATATGCAATAAGCTCTTATAGAGCTTACAAAGAGAAGTTGAAGAGCCAAGAGTTTTTGCAGTAAAAGGAAGTAGTCCGTTTGACTTCACTTCCAACAATCTCCCACTGAAGGCCAATGAAATACTACAACAAGTAGATTCCCCCACTTAGTCTTGCTATTAGTTATTGGAAAGGCCAAGAGAAGCTCGGCAGAAATCGAACTTCTCCCACTTAACTACTTTAGTGAGCACATCAGTTGGATTCTTGTCAGTATGAATTTTATCTACATGAAACTTTCCTTCTTCGACCATATGGCAAACATAATGACTGCAAACATCAACATGTTTTGATCGAGGCTGAGATGTTTGATGTTTAGTCATAAAGATGGCACTGCTATTATCACAAAATAAAGCAAAATCTAATTGCTTCAAACCCAACTCATTGAACAAGAGTTCCAACCATACCATCTCTTTTGCTCCCTCAAAAAGAGTTATGTATTTAGCCTTTGCAGTTGATTGAGCAACTATATGTTGTAATTTTGAAGCCCAACTAATCGATGTCTCGACAAATGTGAAAGCATAACCTAAAGTAGACTTTCTTTTGTCTAAATATCCAACAAAATCAAAATCAGTAAACCCTTGCAAAACTGCCTTGTCCTTCCCAAACCATAAACAAAAATTAAAAGTACCCTTGAGCTAACGTAAGATATACTTGACTACCTCCCAATGTGATTTGCTCGGATTAGCCATAAATCTTCTCACCACTCCCATGACATGAGCAATGTCTAGATGAAAAGACACCATAGCATACATAAGACTTCCAACTGCAGATTTGTATGGAATTTGGTCCATAAACTCCTTACCTTCTTGTGTTTTTGGACACAATTGAGAAGAAAACTGAAAATGAGAGGCTAAGGGTATGCAAATAGACTTAGCATCCACCATACTAAATTTGTCCAATACTTTTTTATTGTAATCTTGCTGAGATAGTATGAGTTCTCTCTTTTTCCTATCCCGAAAAATAGTCATTCTTAGAATCTTTTTTGCTGCCCCTAAATCTTTCATGGAAAATTTATTTGCTAAGTAAGTTTTAAGTTCACTCACAATCTTCATGCTTGTGCCGGCCACTAGCATATCATCCAGATAAAGGAGAAGTATGACAAATTCGCCATTCAGAAGCTTTTTAAAGTAGATACAAGGATCATACTCGCTGCGAGTAAACTTGTGATCAATCATGAATTTGTCAAATTTAAGATACCACTGGCGGGGGGCTTGCTTAAGCCCATACAAACTGTGTTTCAATCTGCAATAGAGGTGTTCCTGGCCCTTTTTCATAAACCCTTTAGGCTAATGCATAAATAGTTCCTGATCAAGATTGCCATGGAGAAATGTTGTCTTCACATCCAAATGTTAAAGCTCAAGATCCCAAGCTGCAACCATGCCCAATATTGCTCGGATGGTAGTCATTTTGACTACTGGCGAGAAAAATTCTTTGAAATCGAGGTCTCGCTACTAAGCATATCCCTTGACAAACTAGTCTTGCTCAAAATCTTTTGTGACCACTGGCTTCATCTTTTAGTTTATACACCTATTTATTTCTTAATGCCTTTCTGTTAGGCAGAAGTGGCACCAAATCCCATGTCTGAATTTGCAATAGTGTGTCCATTTCTTCGCATATTGCAGCATGCAAGTTATCACAATCTACAATTTTACAGGCTTCTTTGTATGTTGCAAGCTCTATTGGATAAAAAATTAGCAAGGTAGGCTTAGCTTCTTCACAAAACAATAACTCATAGTCAGAGAACTTTGTAGGAGGTTGCCTTTGTCTGGTAGATTTCATCAATTGATTCTCTATTGTAGTAGAATCATCCAATTTATGTGTTCTATATTTATGCAAATCGATATCACTCCTATTTAATGATTGATTCCCATTGTTAGTCTTCCTGGTAATGTCTCTATTTTTATGTCTGCTAGTGTCCCTATCTGCAAGGCAATCAATAGCCTATGGATTTGTATCCACGTGAGGTGTAGGCAGATCACTAGAGGGAGAACCTACACAATTGTTCTACTCTATTTGTGTTTGGTGAGTGAGCAGGCAGCTGGGTCTACGGGAGGGGCTGGGTCCAGCGGAGGAGGTTGCCACATCACCGTTGGCAGGGAAGCCATGCGGTGGTGGCACTAAGCCCGTGGATGCTTGTGAACATGGGAGGGAGTGGGGTAGAGAGCCCATGAAGTGAGGGCCTACGGGGAGCTTGCGGGAAGACTACAACACTGGTTGCTTTGTGAGCCCAGCGAGTGAATGTGAATGCTCTGTGTTTGGGTGAATGAGTGGTGGGGAGGGTGGGTCATGTTGTACAGGAACCGGTGGAGATGCAAACCACCGAGAGGGGTGCCCAACAAATTGGGAGTAATGTGAGCCAAGGTGCTCACCATATGAATGTCCCACCACATCTTCTTCAATGTGAGTGTTGGCTTGTGGAAGAGGTGTTATGTTCTGTAGACCTCCAATTTCAAAATTAAATGGAGAGCAACCATTGTAAGCACTCTCTTCATCATTCTTAGTCTGAGAATTATATTCAACCATGGTAGATGACATAGGGGCTCCCATTTAAATGAGGCAGAGCACTAGTAGCAGAATTTTGAAATAGAGACATAGGGACATACACTTTTTTTGATTCATTGGAACCTTGTAGTGCGGGAAAGGAAGTCTCATGAAAAATGACATCCCTGCTATGAACAATTCTTTTATGAACATGATCCAACAATTTGAAACCAAATTTCTGTTCACCATATCCCACAATAATACATTTCAGCAACTTTGGATCCAATTTGATTCACTTCTCCTTTGGTATATGCGAGAAGGCTTCACATCCAAACACATGAAGATGCGAGTATGAAATCCTCTTCCCTAGCCATTCCTCTTCTTGGATACCAAAATCCAATTTAGATGAGGGACTTCGGTTGATTAAATATAGTGTCGTGTTACACGCTTCTACCCAAAGTTCCTTGCCTAAACCTGCATTAGACAACATACGTCGTGCCTTTTCAATAATTGTCCTATTCATCCTCTTGGCTGCACCATTTTCTTGAGGAGTGAAAGGAACAACCATAATTCTTCTAATCCCATTATTAGCACAAAAATCATCAAATTCATGTGAACAAAATTCTCTACCATTATCGATTTGTGAACACTTAATCTTATGCTAGTCTGATTTTCAACTAAAGCTTTGAAAATTTCTAAGTTTTGAAAAGGCTTCAGATTTCTTAGAAAGCATATAAATTCATAATTTTCTTGTACAATCATCAAGAAAGTTGAAAAAATAGTTAGCTCCTCTAATGGAGGTTACCTCAGTAGGTCCAAAAACATTCGAGGTTACAAGCTCTAGCAGTGTTGTCTTTGTGTCACGCCCACCTTTCAAAAAACTAACTCTCTTTTGTTTGCCATAAAGGCAATGTTCACAAAAGGCTAAGTCAACAAGTTTGAGTCCCAAAATTTGATTTATTGTGTGCATAACATGGAGTCCTTTCTTGCTAATATGCCCAAGTCTTTGATGCCGAAGATCTGGTTTGCTCTCCTCAATCACCATTGCAGCTCCCATTCCACCATGAGTCTTAAATATGTATAGACTACCCACTTTATTACCATTTGCAATCAGCATGGTACCATGAGCCACCTTCCATGTATCCAAAACAAATTTACATTAAGGCCTTGATCAAAGAGCTGTCCAACGGATATCAAATTCCACATTAATTTTGGGACATGGTGAACATCTTTAAGTAGCCATTTTTGCCACCTTCTAATGGCAGCAACACATCACCTTTTTCTGTAACTTCATGAGCTTTGTTATCTCCTAAGAAAACATTTCCAAAATGACCTTCATGGAAGTTAATGAATGCTTCAAGGCATGAGGTAGCATGATGGGAGGCACCAGAATCAAGTACCCATGAATCTCGAGTAGTGTCGGTTGTTGAAAGGATTAGTACACTATCATCTTTATCATAGATTGTATTTTCTTCACTATCTCGCACCCTCTCTTGTGCCCTTTTTAAGTTTCTACAATCCTTCTTTACATGACCAGATTTGCCACAAAACCAACAATCACCATTTATGTTTCTAGACTTCGATCTCCTTGCTGATTTCGAATGTCTATGATAATTATTTTTGTCTCTATTATGACTTTTACCTTTTCTTTTGGTGTTGACCACCATTAAGGCTTTAACATATGAAGGTTCATCATTCTTTCTTCTCAAATGCTCGCTGAGAAGAGTAGCTGCTACATCATTAAAAACCAACTTATTTTTACTGGATATTGATGTGGTAACTGCTTGGCAAAGAGCATAATAAAAGAATACCCTTGCTCTCATCATCTTGTGTCATCCCCACCGAAGTCGCTTGACTGATCAATGTATTAAATTCATTGATGTGGTTTGCCATAGCACAAAATTCCTTCATCTTCAATTTGTACAAGCGCTTCATGATAAACACTTTATTTGCAGGCAATGCCATTTCATACATGGATGTGAGTCTATCCCATGCATCTTTTGTTGTTGCATCACATGTGACATTGAAGAGAACATTGTTGGATAGTGAGAGAAAAATTATCGCTCTTTCCTTCTTGTCTGATTTTTCCCATTCTTCATCAGCCATCCCAGTTGGCTTCTTTGTTTTTCCTTCAAGTGCAAGTGAAAGGTCTTGCTTTATCATCAAAGACTTCATCTGCACCTTCCATAACCTGAAGCTCTGACGGGAGAACTTCTCTATCTTCGCTTCTTCCATGATTCTAGAATTTTAACCACCGAAATCTTAACAACAATCTAACCTCGCTCTGATACCAATTGTTAGGATGAAGAAACAAATTTAAAAGAGCAGAGAAAATATAATTATAAATTTAGAACATAGACAAATGAGACACACAGATTTATCATGGTTCGGATAAATCTGTGTGTCTCATTTGTCTATGTTCTAAATTTATAATTATGTTTTCTCTACTCTTTTAAATTCATTTCTTCATCCTAACATGAACAACTTCATCTTCATGATGAATCTCTATTGTATAGAAGGTGTTTAAATTAATGCTCGAGCAGCTACCAAAGCTCCTTTTGGTTCTTTCTATCTATTGGTTTCAAAACTAAGTTCACATCTTTGAGAACCCAATAGATCACTAGAAATGAAATTTTGTTGGACTTGGGAACATATCTAACATCCCTAAAACAACCAAATATTTCCAATTTTTAAATTTAATTAAATACTCCCTTTCCCAATAATATCATAAGATCTGTTGTTACCAAGAAAAACCTTACTGAAGTTACTACTTTGTAGATTTTTTAAATAGTCCTTGCACATAGTGAAATGAAATAGTGCTCTCAAGTCAAGCATCTAAATATTACTTGCATTATTTTTTTCATTAAGATAAGAGAACCTACAACTTCTTGGTGTGCTATGTTGGCTTCCTCTTCATTTAGCTAATTTACTATTTTCTTATAATTCAAACAATTCTTTTTGATGTGACCTTGCTTGCCACAATAATAACAACCACCATCTCTAACTCATTTTCAACCTTCTTCATGGTTTCTAACTATCTCTTTGACTCTTTCCTCTTTCTTTTGATATGCCCTTGTCATTTGAAATCAAGCATTACCTGATGTTGTAGTCTCACCCTCTCTCTTCCTTCGCATTTCCTTGCTTAGAATTACACCAACAATATCATCAAATTTTAATGTATTTATACCAAAATAGAATTACTAACTACCATAACTATGCCATTATAGCTTTTTGACAAAGAGGGCAAAATTAATAGAGCCCTAACTTCTTCATCATAGGTTATTTTTATAGAACCTAACTAATTAGTAATTGTATTTAAATTATTTGAACATTCTACTAGACATAACTAACTTCAACAATTTTCATATTAAACAACCACTTTATTATAAATACCTTATTTGATGCTAAAGTTATTTCATACATCTTATCCAAAGTACCCATGAACTTAGTGATTGTTGTTTATTTTGATATGTTAAATGCCACAGATGGAGACAAGCACAAGTAGATTGGCCTTGATGCCTGTTTGTCCAAATTATCCCAATATTCATGCAACATATATGTTGGTTTCTTTGTTTTACCATGTAATAGTCACCACAAATCTTTCTAGTATTAAAAATCCTCCATTTACATTTTCTAAAATGGATAATTGTTGCCATTTAATCTTTCAACCATTCTTTCATTAATCGATATAACATATGCTCAAAATCAAACCTCTCCTATTAAACACAACCAACTCTGATACCAATTGTTAAAATAATGAAGAGAAAATTAACTAAAATAAATGATAAAAAGAGAAAAAAAAAATAAGAGAAACAAAAAAATTTAGTGGTTCACCATAAAAGTATACATTCACTCCCAAAGCATGATAATATGTCATTTATTCACTATTTCTTAGATACATTACAAGCACCAACATTATACCTTTTATGATTAATTACATTAATAATATCCAAAATGTGAAGAGCCAAAATATTTAGAGTGAAAAAACATAAGACTGTTGGGTTTCATATCCAATAATGATGTAGCATATAATTCTGACAAAGAGATATGGAGGTGATATTAGTAGCAAATAGTTTTTCTATATTGGTCTTCTTAGAAATTCTTGACCGAAATATGACTCTTGTAGGGGTGTCTAATTTTATAATAAAGTTGCATTTTTTATTAAATCTTGGCATGTGGAATTGATCCAAATGAAGATCTATAATCTATGATTTCAATTCTGGTACATCTTCATTGTCTTTTGATGAAACTCTATGGATCTAATAATTTGCATTTTATTCATCTATTCTAGGAAAACCTATGGGTCCACCTCATCACATGTTGAAAAAAAGGTACTCTCATAAGTTTGTATTTTTATTAAGATTGATCTTATTAATATAATATCTAAATCTATAAATATTGAATTACGTAGTGTGTAGTGGAATCAACAATAATATTGCGAGGCTATTAAATTTAGATGTCATTTTTGTCATGATCATGGTCACCTTCAATCAAATTGACCAAAGAAATCTTCTAATATTCCTTAATCTTCACCTTTTAATTCAAATGAGAAACCTAATTCAAAGCAAAAATTACCACATTCATCTTAGGGTAAAATTTCTAATTATTTTATTCCAATGAAATCTCATAATAAAATAAATAATATGGTTCAAATATTTTTGGTTGAAACTATACCCTAGTAATAGATTTGGCATTTTAGAGTCTTCTGATGATGTTATATTGTGATGAATTTAATGGAGAAATATTTAACATTCTAAATTTAATGCTTTCTAATAAACAGATTGATCCTTCACATTATATTTTAAATTCCTCCTAAAGTGAAACTTATACCAAGAGATGTAATCTCTCTTAAAAATATATCATTCATAAACAATGCAATGGAAAACAATGAAGCTAGATCCAATGTTTCCCTTTTAAGTGTAGTATTTGTAAATTTTTTAATTCTTCAAATAGCATGATACTAGGATTTTCCTAGAATTGTCCTAAGGAAAATTTTGAAAAGAAAATTGTTTCTCCTTTAGGCTTCAATAAAATATCCACAAAAATTTCTTTTATATAGAGAAATTAAGGTTGTTAGGAAAATTAATTAGAAGAAATGAAAAATGATGGAAGAAAACTAGGTTGCATGTGGTCATGTATTCATACATTGGACTCCCCCTTTTATATTTTCCCAAAAATATTAAATCCTTTAATGAAATACTAGGGTATAGGCAACACCCCTAGTCAAAACGTTGTTCAATACCTTGGTTGGATTCATAGGCCTCATATTTTTCTTATTAAAACATTCTATGGAGAAGATACAAGTTTTTTCTTCCAACCTAATGGAAAGGTAGTTAGCGTTAATATGTTGAAGATCAAGATTTTATAGAAGATATGCATGCGTTTCAAATCCTCATAAGCTTATTCTTTCTATTTAGGTAGTGTTGGTAAATAGATTTTTCATTGCAATTATATCTTCGATAATTCTAGTGCTTTCTCAAAGAAGAATAATATTTATACAAATAATTTTAGAAATCCTTTTGTAATAAAACTCTTTCTTCGTATTTGAGAGGGTTAACTTCCTTGTATAATAACATTTTGAGCTTTTGGAATATTATTTTCACTCAAAAGTAAAAATAAAACCAAAAATAAAATCAAAATATTGCTTGAAACTTCACATAATAATGAAAGTAGTATATAGATCCATCCCTGGATTGGATTATTTTGAATGTAGGCAGACAATTATGGTTTCTAGTAGAACTAAATTAAAACATATAAGAGATGCATTTATATAGGAATTTCATGATTTTATTATTTTATGTCCATATAATCTTATTCCACTTACATGATGGAAATTGATTAATTCAATAAATGATTAAAAAAATTCCAAGAGAGGCTGCAAATTAAACATACAAATAAAAAATAGTATAAAGGAATCTATTGTTGCATCTAAAATGATCTTTACAATTACTTAGTAAATAATAAAGAATTGTGACTCTCTCATTATGTACATTCAATAATCCCCTTCGATTTCCCCCAAATACTAGGTAAACTAGTAAGATCAAAAAATTATAACTATTTACATTGAAAATATTTATTTTTAATAGCTTTCTAGCCCTTGACTAAGATGTAACTATGTTATAGCTTTCCTTTTAGGACAATACAAAATGGATTGAAATATTACAAATTCCTTTCTAATGAGCATACTTTTCTACTGATTAAAATAAAAAGCATTAATAGGATTGACATTATATAAAGACATAATTTATATGAAGTTGACAAGCTAATGCCTATCAAGGTGTTTTGCGAAACACTTTGAATTTGTCACTTATAGGTATACTTATAACCAAGAAATATATATCCTACATAACTTAGTTTTTATCTCTAAATGATATCTATATGTCTTAAGCTATATCTGAAAGTAAATAAGATTCGTTTATATAGTCAAACCACTTTGAAATAAGTGTTGAATCTATTAATAGTAATAATCTCTTGATAACACCATTGTCATGAATTCCTTTAGAATAAGAGGTAATTTCACCTTGGTCCATCAAGAATATTACATCACCATAGCTTTTTCTTCCATGATTTTGACCAACACTCATCGTAATTTGTGCATAAATTATGATCTCTATAGGAGCACATGAATACCTAAAATAGAGATTAACTTTTTTCTCGTACATTGGAACTTTAGAAGTAGTAATAGTCGAGTAAGGTCTCAATATTCTTACTATTCTAATCAACACATCTTGTTCAATCCTATTACAAATTTTGTTAGGTACATGTATAAATAGTAATTTTTTAACGCTTTTCAATTTTTGAAGCAAATAAGTTATTGTATTTATTTCTTAATCTTATTTTCAATGAAAATAAGGTTCTTTCTCAATAATTGGATAACATATGCCAAAAGTTACACAATTTCAATTTTAAATCTTCTTATAGAATTTGTATTAAATTTGACATACCCAATAATTCAAACTTAGTTTTTCATTATTAAATTTGACATATCCAATAATTCACAATTAGTTTTTCATTAGGAAGATGAAGTGTGGACCTTACAATAATAAAAATATATTGTTTATTAAAGCTTTTGTTAATACATGAGTGTGGGGGGTTGCAAGGGGAGATAACCCCTTGTGATCTTTAGTCATATGATTGGCTAGGGGATAGGGGTAGCATGCCCTAGCTCAGGTTTTAGGGATAGTGCCCCTAAACAATTATTCACTTATAATTTATAATTGTGAATCCTATCCATTTATCATTAGCTCATAGATCTAATGCTAGATATTTTGTGCGTGTTGTTTTCCTTAGAAGGAAGCCATATTTTACAAGGAAAATGTATTATGGGTATGCATTACGATGTATTACTAGAGTTTAATAGCTTTTGAGCTACCTTTGGATATGTGATTGTGATACTCTTATGAGAAGCTTTCTCTACAAGTACATTGTAATCTATTGATGAATTATAAATAATATATTGGGCATATTTTAGAGTGTTAGGTTTCTCTCCCAAAAGGGTTTTCACGACGTAAATTACTATGTTTTGGTATGCATCCTATTTATGTTTATTTGTGTGATGTTTTTGTATGTATTTTAAATATTTTAAAAACTTTAATATTACTATCTTCTCAATATTAGTATAGGAAGTTGTCTCACTACCATAAATTTCTTATATTTTTTAGGTCTCTATGATAAATGTTAGGAGGAAGGTTATCCAATTCTCATAAGTACTCTTTCTTTAAGATATTAGAGAATTTTTTTGTCATAATCCTCTAAACTTTACATGAAGATATTTTTAATACTTAATTTTTTGTGACTATGTCTATGCTGCTAGATTTAACATAACCTATTATCACAACTAAGATTTTCTAGAAAAATCGAGGCAAATTTTGGTCTACAAGAGTCAAATAATAGTAAACCTTACAAATTTATAAAATAAAATTATATAACAAAGAGAAGAAAATAATCGAGAAAGGCTCTCACAAATCATCTATAGTTTATTAGAATACTTAGCAAAATACAAACATATAAGTATTGTAAAATATAGCAATTGCTAACTAGAAAAGGTTAATGCAAGAATAGAAGCTAAGACTAGGAGAGGTCATCTCCTAAAACTAAAATATGTCATAGATGACAGATAAAATCTCCTAATACTATCTAGTAAACATACTCACACTAAAAAAACCCCTTTAACTTGTCTAAAGTCTAACATAAACATATTAGTGAAAATTAATACCCTTGCAAAGGATAAAATTAAAAGACTCGCATTTCTTGAGAAATTGAAGGATCTTAGCTAGGAGTGGAAAACTGTTAAAGCCCATAATTTCAAGAAATTCTATTTGTGTCTGTTGGGAGTTATTATTTTGTTTTGGTAAGTTCCAATGTTGATTTCGTAGAGGGACCCATTTCCAAATAAATAGGCGTAGGAGACCCCATGCACAAAGCTTCAACTACAACCACTGCATGACCAACATTAGGCGAAGAGAAAACTTGAGTAGGAGATGAAAGATCCACCACCAAATCAAGTTGAGTAAATTTTTTAATTAAAAATGACTTTCTAGGAAGGGTAGACAAAATTTTGAATAATATAGTGAGAAGGAATAAGAGGAAGACATCTCAAGAGCTCTTGTGAAGAATTGTTATGTGATTTATATTATATCACTTTTCTTTGTTGATAACTAATTTTGAGAAATTATTTTTCATAAAGATTGAGTGCTAAAAATAATGAGAAAATGAGGGTACTTATATATTTACCTAAGAAAAATAAAATGTAAGGATAAATATAAGATTAGGTACCAAAGTTAATTAGATTTATTATGGTATCATAAAAAGAGAAACTATGGAGTTTATATTGTATAATCCTAGAAGAACAACTGTTTTTTAATTTAGTAAATGTATGATGAGAAGATGAAGTTTGTAATTTAAATACAATGATATTAGGGTTAAGTTATGACAAGAGTAATTTAGTGTCCATAAGTTCCTCCTAGCACATTTGCTCTAGTTTTACTATTTTTAGTCATAGTTGATCTTACAACATTGTAAACTATTACAAAGAACTAATAATGATATAATTATTAATAAAATTATTTTTTGTTCTAATTATAAATGTATATTCAATAAAAAGTGTACTATATATGGCTTATAATTCTCTAATTTATCTTTATATGTAAATTTGAATTTATTGATGTTTTTCTCTTATGCTCTAATTTAATTTTATTAGATTTCATGATATTGACCAATGGATAGGGACTCCCCTTGATTTTGAACAAACTAAATTGTTTTTTACTAAAACTTTATATCTATTCCATAACAAAGTAGAAATAGATTAAGTCACACCCTCTTTCATATTCTAAGGTCATGAATCATTCAAATTCTTTCTTGATATTATGTTTTGATTAATAAAAGTGGGATAGGATCGTACTATTACATAATTACAAAGTGACACCAAGAGTGCATGAGGGAGTTGCAACCAACAAAAAAAAATCCCACCAAAATACAACAAAAACCCAACAGACCGACCCAAAAGCCAACAACTAAACTATAAAACCAACAAAATAGAGAGCAACTAAAACCCATAAAAAATAAAGACTAGCCACCCATTACATATACAAAGAGATGGGCTACTACATGGGGGCACATTTTTATTGCCAATCTTGGTACAATCTTAACACTTTATCAAAAAAAGACTCTTTTTTGTCAAACCAATCCCAGAGCTAGAGGATACCAATGTGGAATGAGGAGTGGATTTAACTAGAGATGCCACTGGGCCAAAACCCATAATTAGGGACTCCATTCATTTTTTTTTATTCACCCTTTTCCTTTCCACCTCAGTCTAGATAGCTTGTAGGGAGGCATTGTGCATATTGGTCACATTATTGTAGGCAATGTTAACCTCCTCAAGTTTCTTTTTGATGAGCTCCTATGTTTTCTTAACCTCTTCTAGCTTAGTTTTAGTCCTAGCTATTTTAATCTTGGTGTCCATAACTTAAATCTTCCTAGCCACCTTATCCCATTTCCCCATGAGGCCAATGTTGGCATTTTGGATATGTTGATATGGTTTTGTCATTGATGTCAACACTTGTCATCACTTGTCAAACACCTATTAGCACTTGGAGATTTTGGTTATGTTCACCAGCAAGTCAGAGACTTATGCAAAGTCATCGGTATTTGGTTCACCGATAGATTATATTGTTCATTGACACTTGGAATGACTTGAAGACTACTTGGTTATGTCGAAGACATTATTTGATCACTTGGTTTTGGTGATTTGGTTAATTGTTTATTCGGGTTTGCATATTTGTTGTTACCGGCAAATAGATCCACGATAAGCATCGACAAACATATCTATTCAAGATCAGCATGACATGTTATGGAGACGATTTATTATTATTGTAAATGCATTGAGCTGACATCATGCATCGGATATTGATTTACTTGTAATTGATTTTACTGTAATATATTTTAGTGAGCCAACCTATTCAAATTGGTCTTAGGCTATGGTATAAAGCTAATATCTTATTTGTGAGATTAAAATGTGATTGCAAAAAGGATTACAATAAATTATATGCGAAAATAAGAAGAGCTATACACATAGACATCATTTGAAGGTTGAAAGAAGGATTTTGTGAAGGCAATCAGAACTAAATTGGTACTGAATTCATTATATGAAGATGCTATTTTATATAGTACATTATCATTGGATTTAACCATCCAATTGTAGTCAGTGTGACTCTCATTTTGTGATTGAGCAGTGAGCTCTAGGCAGCTAGCCTTTCTACATGTGCAGAATCTATATTGTACACACATACTATCTGCAGTAGTATCATTTGATTATAGGTAAGGCTTCCCATCGTGGTTTTTCCCCTTACAGTGTTTCCATGTACAAATATTTGTGTTATGTGTTGTGGATGTTATTATATTTCTGTTTCATGCATTAATCTTTATCGGTATTGCAATTAATTGTTAAGACTGTCTACAGACGCAAAGTTTGGTTTACTGGTATTAAGCATTAAGTTTTGGTTAAGTTAATTTTGGTTGAATTTATTCGACAACTAATTCATCCCCCCCTCTCAGTTTTCCCTAGGACCTAACAATTGGTATCAGAGCCTAGTCCTCTTTTTGTAGAAGTTTAACAACTTGAGGAGATCCAATGACTTCTAGCTATTTCAGAAGGGACAGTTCGAAACTTGATGGAACTAACTATGGCATATGGAAGATCAAGACGGAGATACATTTGAACTACATTGGAAAGGACATATGGAATGTTACAAAGAATGGCTATACTGCTCCTACTCAAGGTCAACCTATTTCACCTAACTTGGCTAAAGATGAGGAAAATGATTGCAAAGCAAGAGAAGTAGTTTTGAGCACATTGTCAGATCAAAAAGTAATGGGATTATTAGATAGATCTACTACTAAAGATATTTGGGACAAACTAGAAAGATTGATTGAAGGAGATTCCACAGTCAAAATTGCAAAACTTGAATGCTTCCGAGTCAGGTATGAAAGTTTGAAAATGGAAGAAGAAGAAAGAATTTCTTCTTTTATGGAAAGAGTAAATGAAATTGTTTTGGGTATACAATGTTGTGGGGGGACTTTAAGTGAAGATGAGATTATTTCTAAAGTTTTAAGAGCTTTGCCACTGGTATATAAAATGGAAGTTACTGCTATAAATGAATTGAGAACAATGCCTAATGCATCAGTATCTAGAGACACTTTGGATGGAAAACTTTCAGCTTTTGAGCTTGAGGAATTTGGTCTTGTTACTACTATCAAGATAGATCTAGCTTTCAAGGCATCATCATCAACTACAACATCATCATCATTTGATAAATCTGACTGGAAAACCTTCTATGCAAGAGAACTTGAAGAAAGCAAGAGAGAAAATGAAGAACTTGAAGAACTTGAAGCACTTTTTGCAAGGAAAATGCCTAAAAGTCCAATTAGAAGTAAGTATGAAGGTGAAACACCCTTTAAATGTTTTAACTATAATAAGATTGGTCATATGGCTTCTAGACGTCCTAATAGACATGCAAGATTAAGAGAAGAAGCCAAAAGAACATATAAGCCTAACCCTGACTATCATAAATACAAGTTTAAGAAGAATAGAGAGAAATCTTGTTATTATGATGATGAAGGAGTTATTGATGATTCTGATGAGGATCTGATAGACAATGGATGGGCTTTTGTTGCTATAACAGAAGATCAACTGGGACCTACTGTTCAACCGATACAACAGGAACTAGGAGCTAAAGTTGAAAATAAGGATGAATGGATTATTGATTCAGGATGTTCACATCATATGACTGGTGATAAGAGTAAATTCTTAACCTTTCAGGATTACAATGGAGGTCTAGTAAGATTTGGAGATGATAAAACTTGTTTGATCAAAGGAAAAGGCATTATATCTTTTGATGGTAAGCACAATACTGATAATGTTTACTATGTTGAAGGTTTGAAGTATAATCTCTTGAGTGTTGGTCAATTAGTTGAGAAAGGATTTCAATTACAATTCAAGAATGGTAAATGCAAAATCTTAAATAGACCTGGTTTGGAAATTGCAACCAGTAGTCAGACTAGAGGTAATATCTTTCATTTAAACAACAATGAGAAAGCATGTTTGATTGCACATATTGATGAAAGTTGGTTATGGCATAAGAGACTTTTTCATGTAGATTTTGATTGCATTGTGAAAATTAGTACTACTAAGGTAGTTAGAGATTTACCTAAGATTGTTAAACCTCACAATCCAGTATGTAAGGAATGTCAATTTGGGAACCAAGTTAGAGAAACTTTCAAGAGTATTCTAGAGAAGTCTAACAATGTTCTTGATTTAATTCATATTGATTTATGTGGTTCAACAAGAACTAGAAGTATACAAGGAGATAGATATTTTATGCTAATCATTGATGACTATTCTAGAATGTGTTGGGTTACTTTTCTCAGAGAAAAATATGAAGCATTTGGGAAATTAAAACTATTCAAGGTGATGGTAGAAAATGAAACTGGCAAGAGAATCAAATGTTTGACATCAGATCAAGGAGGTGAATTCACATCTAAGGAATTTAATACATTCTATGAAGTGAATGGGATCAGAAGATAGTTATCAGCACCCCAAACACCCTAGCAGAATGGAGTTGTGGAAAGGAAAAATAGAACTATCTTGGATATAGCTAGAAGTATGATATCAGAAGCAAATCTACCTCATATATATTGGAGAGAAGTGGTCAATACAACTATTTATACATTCAACAGAGTTCACATTAGAGGTGAAACAAGTAAGACCCCACAGGAACTATGGTTTGGTATTACTCTTGCTCTTAAATATTTTAGAATATTTGGAAGTAAATGCTATATTAGAAGAGATGAGTATATTGGCAAATTTGATCCTAGAAGTGATGAAGGAATATTTCTTGGTTATTCATCTAAGAGCAAGGCATATAGATGTTTTAACATGAGATTGCAGAAATTTGTTGAGAGTGCAAATATGAAGATTGATGAATACTTTAGAGGAAATTCAAGGTACACAGACTCTGAACCGGCAAGAGAGATAATCACAAATGAACCTACTGTGAATACACTGATACATAATGGTGATCCAGTTACACCGGCATCATCTAGAGATTCAATAGACACTAAAGAACAACAGCAACTAAAAACACCCCGGTATGTAAGATTGAGTCATTCTAAAGATCAAATAATTGGAAACAAATTTCAAGGAGTTATAACTAGAGGAAGATTGGCAAATGAGGAGGTATGTCTTATTTCTCAAATTGAACCTACATCAATTAATAAGGCATGTGAAGATAAATATTGGATTAAAGCTATGGAAGATGAATTGGAATTAATTGAAAGGAATAACACTTGGTCATTAGTTCCGTGGCCTAAAGACAAAAATGCAATTGGAACTAAATGGGTTTTCAGAAATAAACTTAATGAAGATGGCATGGTAATCAGAAGCAAAGAAAGATTAGTGTGTAAGGGATATTCATAGAAAGAAGGAATTGATTACAATGAAACCTTTGCATCGGTAGCTAGAATTGAGGCAATTAGACTTTTATTGGCTTTTGCAGCACACAAGAACTATAAAGTATATCAAATGGATGTTAAATGTGCATTTCTGAATGGAGATCTTGAAGAAGAAGTTTATATTGAACAACCTGATGGATTTTCTTTGACAGATAACAAAGACATGGTTGGCAGGTTAAGGAAAGCTTTATATGGATTGAAACAAGCTCCTAGAGCTTGGTATACTAGATTGGACAAATATCTTTTGAAGCTTGGATACACTAAAGGTAATGCTGACAACAATCTATACTACAAAGTGACCAATGCTGACATCTTGGTTATTGAAGTTTTTGTTGATGATATAATCTTTGAAGGAGAAGATGGTTTGTGTAAAGACTTTTCTAACAAAATGAAGCAAGAATTTGAAATGTCTATGATTGGAGAGATACAATTCTTTTTCGGATTGCAGATTTCATAGAATGATAAAGGTATATTCCTATGTCAATCTAAGTACTTGAAGGAATTACTAAAGAAATTTGGCATGGAAAACTGTAAACCAGTAAGCACACCTATGACTACAACTAATAAATTATCTTTGAAGGATGAATCTACACATGTTAATCTGACTAGATACAAATCTATGATAAGAGATTTACTATATTTGACACAAACAAGACCTAATATTATGAATGTAGTATGTATTGTCTCAAGATTTCAGAGTAATCCTATAGAAAATCATGAATTAGCAGTGAAAAGGATTTTCTGGTACCTACAAGGCACTACAAATCTTGGTTTATGGTATCGTAGAGATGAAAATTTTGACTTATGTGCATACACAGATGCTAATTGGGTAGGAGATGTGGATGATAGAAAAATCACCACTGACGGAGCATTTTTTCTTGGTAGCAGACTAATTTCATGGTTGAGCAAGAAACAGAGTTGTACAAGTCTATCAAAAGCAGAATCAGAATATGTTGCAACAACAATCAATTGTACATAGGTATTATGGATCAAGCAAATGTTGAAGGACATAAAGGCAAAATGCAAGGAACCTATAACTATCTACTGTGATAATATGGCAGCAATTGATATATCAAATAACCCAATATTTCACTCTAAGACTAATTATGTTTGTATCAAATTCAATTTTCTAAAGGAGAATGTTGAAGCAAAAGAAGTGAAATTGGTTTATGTGAATACTAAAGAGAAGATTGTAGATATTTTTACAAAACCTTTGCCGAAGGAAACATTTGAGTATCTCAAAGAGCAACTTGGAGTCCTACCCCCACCGGTAGAGACTTAGACAGTTGATGTTTGTCATCAACTGACAAAATTAACAAAGAAATCTTTTATTCTGACTTTAATGAGGAGAGCTACTTCTCAGGGGGAGTAGTTTGCATAATAAGTTGGTATTTTGTATTATTTTGGCATTTGATGTAAAAGGGGGAGAGATTGATATGGAAAAACACATTATCTTTTTCTTTTGGGAGAGATTATTCCTAGGAGGAGAGATATTATGTATTTTTTATTTTTGGTTAATGATCTCTTTGGGAGATTGTTGGTTTTTGGTTTTTGGCATTTCTGTTTTAGCACTTTGATGGTTTTTCCATATTGTGTTGCCATCAATGCCAAAGGGGGAGATTGTTGGCATTTTGGATATGTTGATATGGTTTTGTCATTGATGTCAACACTTGTCATCGCTTGTCAAACACCTATCAGCACTTTGAGATTTTGGTTATGTTCACCGGCAAGTCAGAGACTTATGCAAAGTCACTGGTAGTTAGTTCACTGGCAGATTATAATTTTCACCGGCACTTGGAATGACTTGAAGACTACTTGGTTATGTCGAAGACATTATTTGATCACTTGGTTTTGGTGGTTTGGTTAATTATTTATTCAGGTTTGCATATTTGTTGTTACCGACAAATAGGTCTAGGATAAGCACCGACATACATATCCATTCCATATCAACATGACACGTTATGGAGATGATTTATTATTATTGTAAATGCATTGAGCTGACATCATGCATCAAATATTGATTTACATGTAATTTATTTTATTGTAATATCTTTTAGTGAGCCGACCTATTCAAATTGGTCTTAGGCTATGGTATAAAGGTAAGATCTCATTTGTGAGATTAAAATTTGATTGTGGAAAGGATTGCACTAAATTATATGCAAAAATAAGAAGATCTATACACACAAACATCATTTGAAGGTTGAAGGAAGGATTTTGTGAAGGCAATCAGAACTAAACTGGTACTGAATCCATCATATGAAGATGCTATTTTATACAGTACATTATCATTGGATTTAACAATCCAATTGTAGTCAGTGTGACTCTCATTTTGTGATTGAGCAGTGAGCTCTAGGTAGATGGCCTTTCTGCATATGCAGAATCCATGTTGTACACACATACTATCTGCAATAGTATCATTTGATTGTGGGTAAGGCTTCCCACTGTGGTTTTTCCCCTTACAGGGTTTCCACGTAAAAATATTTGTGCTATGTGTGTTGGATGTTATTGTCTTTCTATTTCATGCATTAATCTTTATCAGTATTGCAATTAACTATTAAGACTGTCTACCAGCACAAAGTTTGGTTTACCGGTATTAAGCATTATGTTTTGGTTAAGTTAATTTTGGTTGAATTTATTGGACAACTGATTCACCCCCTTATCTTAGTTGTCCCCAGGACCCAACAACTGGTATCGGAGCCTAGTCCTCTTTTTGCTGAAGTTTAATAGCTTGAGGAGATCCAATGTCTTCTAGGTATTTTAGGAAGGACAGTCCAAAACTTGATGGAACTAACTATGGCATATGGAAGATCAGGATGGAGATACATTTGAACTGCATTGGAAAGGACATATGAAATGTTACAAAGAATGGCTATACTACTCCTACTCATTTGTCAACTGATTCACCCCCCCTCTTAGTTATCCCCGGGACCTAACAACCAACAAGGTCATTGGT
Source organism: Cryptomeria japonica (assembly GCF_030272615.1). Lineage (NCBI taxonomy): Eukaryota > Viridiplantae > Streptophyta > Pinopsida > Cupressales > Cupressaceae > Cryptomeria > Cryptomeria japonica. The sequence goes on along the minus strand of NC_081412.1, from coordinate 208,672,134 downwards.
CTGCATTTTTTCCTTGTCTAAATCGTCCACCCAAGTGTTATCTGTGGCTTCTTCCTTTGTCGCAACCTCTAACTAATTAATTTTTCTAATAGACACATTCATCTATCCAAATAGAAAATTTAATAGGTCATCCTTCCTTTGTACATTGTCATGCAAGTCCTTAACAATCTTAGTAAGGACCGAAACAGAACTTGACAGCTTGGTATTAGTAGAGGGGGGAGTTTATCGGGGAAAGGCTAGGGTTAACATCAACATTAGTATTATTGATAGGGGACCAATTTGAGCCTGTGGTTTCAAAATATGTTGAGTCATCTAAGGAAAGAAACTTAGAGTCCAAGTCCTCAAGTATCTCCACATTCGTATGTGTCTAAGGCTGGGTATTCACATCTTGGTATTTTTTAGTGGTAGCAATGGCCTTAAATTTGGCCATATGTGCAAGTTTTTTTCTAGTGAGCATTTTCAAACCTAAATGTGACACTTCACTAGAATTTGAAGGAGTGACAATAAGATCAACATATAAACTGGGTTCATAAGTGGACCCAATCTTAATAGAGGGGATGCCATGAGAAGGGGTTAAGACCAAGTGCAAATTATACAACTTATGAATGAGGCCCTGATGGAGAGGGGTTTTACCCTTAACAATAGCTTTAGAGATAGATTGAGATAAAGAGAAAAAAACCTAGTAGGGAAAATTCATTCTTACCTTGTGGCAAAGATGATTTAACATGGGGAAAATTTGCAGATGGAACCTCCTTTTCCTTTTGTCCAAGGTAAAGTACTTCATGAACAAAAGGGCTACCTCCTTCCACATACCAGGAAGTTCTTATCAAGGTTCAAAAGAATGATCAAAATCCTCCTTATAACGCCCCTTGGGCTTTTTAGGAAAGGAAATGCCATCGAGGGCCAACATAGTCACTTTTGCAATGGTCTCCGAAGAAACCACAAAGGTAACACTCCTAATCTTAACAACACGATTATCCAAAGCCTAAACAAAATCCTTCGAGAGATTAGTATCATTGGTAGTCATTCCCTCCAGATAGGAATCCAAATTTTCATGAATCACCTTACTCCATAGTGCCTCATTGTTCTTGAATTTGGAGCATTCATCAATTTCAATCTGGTTCAAATCACCATGAATATCTGAAGAGACTGAGGGATATAGTGGTAGGTGGTACCAACAAGGATGGGAAAAGATAAGAATGGAAAGTACCAAAAAGGCAATCTTGGGATTATACATCATTAATAGGTAAGTCATTCAAAATCATAGCATGAGCCACAAAATCTTGAGATTATGCTAAGTAATACCTACAGAATAGTAATTTAATTAATATAATAAAGTTTTATGGTTTTCAATACAAAAATATATAAATACATTTTTATCTTTATTATTATCTATAATTATTATTATTAAATATTTTTATTATTAACTATAATTCTTTTTGAAGCTCTAATGAGAAGACTTTGATAGATTCATGTGCATGGAGGTGGGTTGTACTTTAATAAAATATTTTTTTTATCTTATTTCCCTTTTATTTTAGTTAAATAAGGGGTACCCTTAAAACTTTTCCTAAACTATTCCTTGCTTGATCATTAATTTTAAATTATTATGCTTAATTTGATATCCCATAACCTTAAAAATTAATTGTAGATTCTATTTTTAGTGGAACTATAAGTTAGATCACCAACAAGTATATATAATATTTTCTTACATTATGCCTTTTTATATTGCATCTTGTTTAAATCTAAGATTTAATCAAAATAAAAGTATGATTATCTTGCAAATGATGCTAGCTAAGAAAAACTAGTTTAAAGTATCATACAAATAATAGAACTAATTAGATATCAATCTATGAGAAAATAATAACCAAAATACAATATAAATATTGAGAAATAAAAGACTGTCAAAATTCCCAACACAAAATTAGATGGTGAAACATAGAAATTGACAAGCTCGCTAAGTGACACAAAATATTAACTATAATAGTATCCAATGAGCTAAGTCATAGGCACGAAATAATCATTATCTCAATAGAAAATGGGAACTACATAGATGAAGGCAAGAAAAATTACACAATTGTTAAGTCACCACAAAGTTCTTGATATTTTAGTTATTCTAATTATAATATTTACTCGAGACACCTTCATGAATAGTGGATAGCACCATATCCTTAATTGAATAATCACTATTGAAGCATTCTAATAAGGACAAAATTACGTCTAATGGAAGGAAACTTTAATTCCTTTTATGATATCTATGAAAACCTTCTACACATAAATTTGTCTCTTGTTCATCACATGTAGATGGTTAAGATAATAGTTGGAATAACCTTTCTACTAATGAAATTTTACTAAGGTGGAAAAAGTTATAAAATTAAAACGGCATCAAAATCCTTAACCAAATCCTAAATGCAAATCACTTAGTGTATGAGATTAAGGTCTTTAAATTTTTACTTTAATAATGTCGTAAACTCTACGATTGTCTCCTCACCAGATACCTTTCTCATCCTTTTCTAACCTAACTTGTCTTTATAAAAATCATTCATCTTGTCCTTTCAAACAAAAAATAGACGTCCTAAACTGAGACCCCCAAAAGGATCCTTAACTCACCTAGAGAACTTGCTAGCTATCAATGGCGAATGGAGTGAATGAATTCCATACTAACCTTAAACACATTATAACCACAATGAATTCATTGTCTCACAAGAATCTTCCATGGGAGAATGATTTTCATCTCATTTGTCAACTACCACCCTTTCTATTGATTTTTTATCAAGTTTTATATATTATAGTTGACAAAATGGCAATAAAATCACTTTCCTAAAATAATGTGATTCGGAAATATTATGCATAATAAATTATTTAAGAATTCTAGAATCAAGAATTTTAAATTAGATCAACATTATATCTATTAGCTAGTTGACAATGAGAAGGATTGTCTTTAATATTGTCCTAGAAATGAACAAATGATAATATTAGTAAAATAGATCATATAGTTTAGGTTCATAAGTTGGAAACCCATTATTTTATGTCTATGTCACATACTCCTACCTAGGTCATTTTGGTAAACTACAAATGTAACCTACTTTATAGACAAGTCATATATCGTAAAATATTTTATTCTTATTAAATATTTAATAAATATATATATTTTTTTAAATGGAGGTAAAAATTTATTGAGTCGGGAAAGATGAAACAAAGAAAAGGGCCAAAAATATCAAAAAAACAAAACAATTGAGATTAGCGACAATGGGGAAACCTAAGAAAGGCCCTTTCTAATTCATTAGACATTTCCTAAAAATCTCCTCAAACTATTTGATACACTATGGGGCAATCTAATCCCACTCTCTATTATCCCATCCATCCAAGAAATTAGAAGACCACTGAGCTAAACAATCAATTGCCATATTCTACTCCCAAGGGATATAGCAAAAGGAAACAGAATCGAAAGACTGCCTTAAACTAAGAATTTGTTTTCCCAATAAGGCCAAATTCTACTCCATGTCTTTGAACTTCTTCTTATTCAACATATCCACCACAACTTGAGAATTAGACCAACAAATAATCCCTCTCTATCCAAGAGAACATCCTCCTTCAAGAACCAAAAGAATACCAAGGGCATCCATAAGGTTATTAGTCTTTCAACCCTTAGAAACTGAAAAGTGGAAAATCATATTTCTCCCACTGTCTCTACCAACTCCACCAATTTTGTTAGCCTGGGATTTCCTCTTGAAGACCTATCAGTATTGATCTTAAGAACTCTAGGAGGTAGAGGGGACCAATTACCAACCTAGTGAACCTTATTTTTACCATGGTGACACCTAACTTGTCTTCTCCAACTTAAAACTCTATGACCTTGCCAAAAAAATCCAAGTTCTGAACAATATACAAATCATCAGGATCCACATCCATGATAAGATCACACTTAGCCAATAAAGTTTCTTGGACCATATGAATAAATCACAATTAATCTTAATGCACCCACATATACTTATCCTAAACAATCCTATGATTTCATTCAAACCATAATTGCCAAATGATCAAGAATGGTCCAATATCCTAAATAACATGAAGAAAGGGAGTCTTAGCTGGGGACTTGCTAAGCCTATTCTAGTAATCCACAAGAGAGGTGGCATGAATACAAACATGCCACCAAGCCTCCCACCAAAGAGGCTAGATCTTCCTAGCAAAATAACATTGGAGAAAAAGATGGGAGGTGCTCTTCTCACTATTATAATAGAGGACACAAACTAAAGGCCATCAAACCTCGTCTTTTGTAGATTCTCTTATGTAACCCATATGTTTCATACAACTAACCACACAAAATAGTTGAACTTGGGCCAAGGCAATCTATTCCAATTTTTCTTCCACCACTAAATATTCATCTTCCTAGAGGTTACCCTATCCAACTCCATATATCCTAAAGCCACAAAATATTTCCCTTTTAGGTTAGGGCCTGAAACAATAATATCCTCCCCTTTCATGGAGTTACATAGTCTTCCAACCAATATCCTATCTAGAGCCTCTTTATCCTTAGTTGATCCTCTAAGAGTCCATTCATGTGGTTCTTTCCATATAACTAACTCACCCCAAGTTTACAATAACCTTAAAATCCTCAACTCTAGTCCACCTAGATTTAAGAAAATTATCACAAAGAGGCTACAAATGTGGACATTGAGAGAGAATTGGAGGGAATCCATCTCGAGAATCCTTTGAGAACATAGCTTCAACACCCTTGTTACAAATCCAAAAAAAACCTTGGTTGAGATTATTCCATATCATACAACCATTTCCTACTAGATTGTATTGTGATACATCCTTTTGATCTAGTCTCCAAAGGTACTTAACATTGATAATTTTAGCCCAAACATTATCCTAATTGATGCACCATCTCTAAAAGACCTTAGCAGCTAGGACCTGACCATTCATACTTGTAAGATGTAATCACAGTGCACCATCTTGCATAGATCTACAAACAATCCCACTTGAGAAGACTCCATTTTGAGGAGAGAAAGTTACCTATGCACAATAATTTCCTAGAGAGTACCTAAAATTCCTTAGTAAAGCTAATAGGATCTATCTATACAAAACATCTATAAATAGGAAGAGTTTGTGACACATCCATGACTCAGAGGGTCCTCAAAGATAACAATCCAGATCATGCAACAAGAATAACACAATGGAAGCAACAACACAAAACATAGAAAATGGAAAATTAGACATCCGCATCATCATATATTCATCATATAAAATTCGGTAACATTCGGGTTACATGTGGGCTAACATGCCCGATTACAAACTACATCCCAAAATACAATTCATTCGGACATCCAAGAAGTATCTAAATTATAATTTATGAATCTAGATCATCATACCACTTGGCTATATCTCAAAGGATCACATACAATAATATATATACCATTCAAAACACATTCAGGTCAGCCAAAGAAGATTACATTTACCAAGGAAGGAAAATTAAATGTGTAGTATAGATTAGCCCCAAAATGTGAAGATCTCATCCACCAAGAACAAACATGAAGTGCATACCACAAAGGAGGGTCGACCAAAGGCCTAAGAACATTGTGTGTGGTGCCAAATAGTTCTGTAATCTAGGAATCCATCTGTCTAAGAGGAAATCTCCAACATAGATGATAAGCTCAAACTGCTCCAGAACAAAGAAATAGACACTCCAGAAGGAATAACTTGCCAGAAAAGAATCCAAATGAATAGGAAATCTGGAATGATGAACAAAAATAAGCCCAGAAGCCAAAAATTTGATCTGTAATGAAAAAGAAATAACTATTGGAAAACACTAAAAGTAACATAGAAATTGTGCAACAAGAACAAAACTAAAAGCAAATATTTTTGGTTGATGCAAGATTCATGATAGACTAGGGATGCTCCTGCATCAGTGTGTACCACCATCTTTACAATTTTCCCTCTTCTAGTAGTTGAGATATAACAGTGTGATGACTAACCTTGTGATGGAGCTTATCCAAAATATCCTACTAAAATCGCCAAGATAGGTGGCATGTTGAGAGAGGAATTTTGAGATAAACCACAAGAAGAGTTCCAATTTGGAACCTCAAAATCTTGGCAATCCTAAACTAAATGAGAGAAGGGGTATTAAAGAAGAAAATCAAATATTAATCTTCATTGGTCTTTTGGCCTGAAGTTTTCAAATAGATATTGAAGGCTCTCTTGAAGTTGGCCGCCTCATTAATTCTAATAGCACCCATCATTCATCAAAGTAGTGTCATCCACAAATTGAAGATAAGAACAAGGAGGGAGGCCATGACTCTACTTCCATACCTAAATCAACCCTTTCCCAACATGATATTTGATGAATCTCTCCAAACCTTCCACCATTAAAAGGAACAAATATGGGGAAATGGGATCACCTTGACGGAGGGCTCTTGAGCCACCAAATAAATATATGGGTTTACTATTGATGAGAACCATAAAGGAAGAGGAAGTGATACAACTTATCACCTAGTTGATCCAATCAGTTCTAAAACAAAAGGCCATCAACACTTTATGAAGGAAGCTCCATTTTACTCTATCATATGCTTTAGCCATATCCAACTTAATGAATAAATCCTTCTCCTTAGATACACCCATAGAATTAATAGCTTCCGAAGCTATGATAATCCCATCTAAAATTTTCCACCAGCAACAAACCCACCCTGCTCTTCAGAAATCAATTTATTTAGCCATGGTTTGAGTCTTTCTAAAATCAAATTCTTTATTATTTTATAGATCACATTACACAAAGCAATAGGATCAAAGGAGTGAAGAGAATTAGGTCCTTCCTTTTTCAGTTTGAGGGCAAAAAAAGTGATATTCATAGCCCTAAGCATCTACTCGTACCTGTAAGACTCTTGCACCACTTCCTAGAGATCAAGCTTAATGATTTCTCAAAACTCCTAGTAAAATTTAATAGGAAACCCATCTGGACCAAGAGATTTACCCTTCATCATGGAAAACACTACCTTTTCAACCTTAGATAAAGAAATAGGTTTAAGTAGATCCTGATTCATTTCATTGTTAACTGTGGTAGGAATATTGTCTAGTAGAAGCCTTTCCTCCTCCCTATTAGAGCTAGAATCTTCATTAAACAAATCTGCAAAAAATCTCACGCTTTCTTGTGCAATCTCCTTGTAGGAAGATAGAAGAACAACCTCAAAAGATAAGAAAAAACTAACAGAGCTCCCTTGTCTCCTATCTCACACTATATTATGAAAAAAACTTGTGTTCCCATCACCTTTTTGGAGCCACTCTTTTATTGCTACAAATTTTTTTTTGTAAATATCCTCAAATAAACCTTGCCTTGATTCTATGGGTGTTCATGTCAACCCTATCCTAAGCATCCCTTTTTACTGAGATGATATTACAAAAGCATTTCTTGTTCCATATCTTGAATTTATACTTCATGTATTGTAGATGCTTAACAATTAAATACATTGCAATACCAAATACGGGCTTCCCCTCAACCCACCACTCCATCATAAGATCATGTTGAGAAGGGTCAAGAAACCACGTTAGGTAAAACTAAAATGAAGGATTCTTTGAAACTCCGAAAGTAGAAGTAGAAATATTGATTGACCAATGATCAGATCCTTTCAAATCTAATATTTGTGAGGTAGTAGCCCAATTATCCCTAGCATATAGAAAGAAATAATAAATTTGTCTATTCTATTAGCTACCAACTCTCCTCCATATCTTCTATTGTTCCAAATAAACAACCCATTGGATTGTTTAGCATCCACTTCCCTCAGAAACTCGATATTGTTTCTCAAAAGATCTACAGAAGGATCCAACCTTAAATCTCCTCCTCTCTTCTCATCCAAACTAGAGAATGAATTAAAGTCTCCTACCAGAATCCAAGGAAATATAGGGTGCAAGGGAACAAAAATATATAACGTGTGACCAAAGAAAATTTTTCCCCACAAAATCAGTTGGAGCATAAATATTAGTGAAAAGAATATTCTCACTGGTTCCATAACTTTTAGGAAGCGTTGAGATAAAGGATATGATATAAATCCACCAAATTGGAATAACCTTAGATGGGTCCCAAATGCATTCTATGCCACCTAAGATTCCTTGAGCCCCAATGCATTGATAATGAATTCAGGCCCAGATTTCTCCTACCTTGTTAAATATATTAGCAACAAATAACTTAGTTTTATATATAAAAACAACATCGAGAGAATTAGAAACAACCAAATCTTGAACATTCTTTTGTTTAGGGATGTTACTCAACCCCCTTACATTCCATGAGAGAAAAAATCATTTGTAAGATGAAGAGAAGTGAGAGTCAATGGTCTTCATAATTGCAAACTCGACTAATGTCTGTCCAACTAGCTTCACCTTTTATTTATCCTTCTTCCTTCCCACCTTAGGAGGCTTCTCCATAGAACCCCTTTTAAGAGTTTTTTGGTGAATTCCTAGGCCAAATGAAGTTATTTTACTTTTACTACCTTCTTGTAAACCCTTTCATGCACTTATCACATGACAAGTGAGGCTAGGGCTATCAATCAAAGATGAACCTACACTTTTTCCTAGTTCTCCTAAGTTCCCCAAGGGAGATCTTTGTCCATCTGTATACTATTCCCTTCCTCTTATATTTCCACCTAAATAGCATTATTCTCTTTCTTAACTGGTTACCCTATCTTCCCAAGATCTTGGCCAATAGAAAATTAGCAATAGCTCCATTAAATTGATCCAAATCATCCAAAGCATCAAACTTATTAAAAACTTCATCATTCTTCCTATCATTAAAAGTCCTCTTTTTACCTTAACCCTTATTATGAATTACGATTGGGATGAAGCTCTCTTTATCTTCCATAATGGGAGCCTTCCCATTATCTTGTTTAGGGAGTGGGCTATTCTACCAAAATTTAGAAGACCCTAGAAGTTTAAATTTGGGATACATTTGTTGGAAATGCCCATATTTAGGACAAATGAGGCAACAAAAAGGCAAAAAATCATAATCAAGATACTGAATCAACAAGCTTGATCCCATCCAAATTTTCATAGAGTTAGGTTAAGGAGTTTTTAAAACAATATCAACATAGATGTGAGCATATTTGATTACTATTTTCTCTATAGTTTGTCGCAAAGAGCTCCTAGGATTTACAAGTTGTTCTACAACTATAGCGCTCTAGTTTTTGACATGGATTAACCACCTCCTATGGATTCTATAAGTATAGTGGTTGTGTCGAGCATTAATAGGTCGATCTTTTGGTGTAAGGAGGCTTGCACTTGTAACAACCCCTTCAAAAACCTTGTTCTTGTCTAACATGCAAGTGAAAGTTACCATAAAATATCCATTAGCAACTAACAACACTTCCATTTTCCCCTCTGGACTCCATGTGCATTGTTCCCACACTTCCAAGAAGGACAAGGATACCCGAATCCCCAAAACCTTGTAGATCAAGGAATGGTTGGACAAATAATTAATGTCCTCCTCTAGGGACTCGGGTTAAATCACCATAATAGGCCTATTGTCACTATTAGCAAGATAGTTGTTAACTTTCATAGACAAAAATTTAGTTTTGAGAATATTTTTTCCCTAAGTTGATATTGTTCACACCGAAGATAGGATTCTAGTGAATGAACAAGGATGAGAAACTTTTCATCACAACATCTTTGAAAATTAAATTTTATCTCCAAAAGGAACACCTTCCATATCTATGCAAGGAAAAAAGAAAGAAAACCCCCAAATAAAGCCAAGGGTTTGAGTAGACTGAAAACCAAAAACAAAAATCCTCTAGAAAGAAGAACCAAAAAGGCACAACAAAAAAATCTCCAATCACCAAGAAAAAACAAATGAGAGCACAAAAAAAGCTCTCTTTCCTCTTGCATCCACCACCACCCACCACCAAATCGACTAGCACCAAAAACAAATCCCTCTCCTCCTCCTCTCGTACATGTGACAAAGACCCCAACCACCACAACACAGACGAATCAAGCAAAAAATGGGCAAAGACTAGGAACAAACTCTAGCTTCTAGCCATGAATGCACTAGCCACCATCTTCATCTATCCTTCCCTCTTTTCTTTTGTAAAATTGAATTTTATTTAATTCTTTACTGACTAATTTTGTATTCTTGTACTAAAAAATAACAATGTAAATTAGTGTATAGGTGCATACCTTTTTATTTATTTTAGAAAATATAACATACACAATTTAAATTTTAAAAACTTAAAAAATTATTTCTGCATATCTCCTATATAATTTATATATTAAATTTAAAATAAATGAAAGTTGAATAATTATGTCGAATGTGTTCCCCATACCAGGGAGTGAATTAATCCAAACAAATAAGAGCCAACATACTTTGTCTAGAGACCAGTTTAATTAAATGATTGTGCACTAATCATTTTCATTTATTTTTACTTTGCTCATATTATCTTGTATAAGGTAATGTGATGTTTTTGCCCCTTATCACTTGATGAAATGTGCTATTCATATGTTATAATTTAGTAGGATGTGGTGACATTTGTATTTGAGAGAGTTTAAAAAAACAAACATTTTAAGGAAACATTGAAGACATGTAATGTTTGTTCGATAGGTGTTCTAGTTGGTATTCCTAGTCCTTCTAATTTTGTAAATATTGTTATTTCCATATTATATATAAATATATGCATTCTTTTCTTTTCTTAAAAAAAATTGTAGGATAAACCCTTAAAATTAACATGTTCATTAAATTCTTTAAAGTAAGAAATTGTTGTCAAAGCAAGTAATTTATTTTAGATTTTTTAAATGTTTCCTACACTCCAAGCATACAACATTCTGATTTTTATGTTTTTAATGCTTTAATAATATGTAGAATTAGTAATACTAGTTTATTATTATATTTATCTTTTTATCAAATATTTTTAATTTTTATATTATATATTGTTGCCCCTCTTGGTCATTGTTTGGCATTAATGTCAAATGCTAAGACATCATACTAGATTTATATTCTTCTTTGGTTTGGCATATTCAGTGTAAACTAATGAAGTATTGCAAATGGTTTACAAAAGTGCACTCTATGTGATCATGTAACTTAATTTTCCAGTGATCAATATTGCACAAATTAAAGTATAAGTGACTTTAGGAATAAAAACTTTGCAAATAATTACACTTCCTAATGATACTTCAAGGTTGTAAGGCATAGTTTCATAAACCTAAGATGTTAAAAAGTCTTGAATAAGGTTCTAAAGGTAATATATTAAATTAAATATAAGTGACTAGTCCATGGGCATATTATATTCAAAGTTTTATTAAATCCCATCGAAATGTGTGGTGAGTGGACAAAGTGTGTCACTAGCATTTTATGATATCAATGGCAATGAAATGAATTGTAATCAAAGTAATTTTATTTTTTATTTTTGAAATCCATCGAGCTTGGGATATGACACATACATGATAGTTAGGGTTCTTACTTGAGGAAGAAACAATGTATGGTGTTTGACAGTGTGTTGAGGCAGTATTTGATTGCTTTTGATAGGAGGAAGCATGAAAGTGTGTTCAGTTTGGTGTTGGCAGTTTCAAAGGAGGGACTTTGGTAAAATGAGAGATATTAAGGTGTTTCAGTTTCTTAATTTCCTTTTCTTGTTTCATCTTACTCTGTATAGACTTTGGTTAATGGTTGTGTTAATTGTTTGTTTTCTCTATAATTGTATTGTCAAAAATTGTACACCCTTGCTAGGGTGGTACAATTTTACACTTAGGTTAGCACCCGCCTTAGTGTATTTTGAATCTTGCATTTCTCATTCCCCTTTAAGAATTTAATTAATTAATTAAATTAAATCTAAGGTCATGTCTCATCACGTTACACATTATAAAGTTGGGCCTTTACCCTAAGTGTGCCCCTTTTCATTGTATTCATCTAATGAATCATTTAATCATAAACCCTAATTATGTCTTATTTTGACCTTTTAGGCCCGATTTCGCATATCAAATCATCTTGAAATCAGCTATAACTTTGGGATGCACTCGAATATCATGATATCTAGGCCCCAAATCTTTGGTGAAAAGTTGGTCGAATTGTGACAGGAATGCACATGGTCCATGGCTTTTTTCCGAAAATTTTGGAAGCACAATCCAATGATATGATAATGCTTAGCCCCAAAATATTAGGGGGAAATTAAAATCCTATGTTAGCCTAAACATGAAATTAAGATCTACAGTTTCATACTTAAGAGATCTCTTTCTTCATTTGAAGGGATCTTCTTCTAAGAATCTAAGAACAGGTTTTTGGAGTATTAGAGCCTTCTTTGCACCAAAAGAGTAGATCTTTGAACTCTTCAAAAACATTAAACATTCATCCATCAAACATTCATCAAGCATCATTTTATCAATTGGGGGATTTTGAAGATGTAGAAGGACAATAGGAGATCACCAACTGATGATTGGCTTGTACCTTTCCCTTGGGGTTGGGTATGGTTTCATGTTGTTTTCATGTCTTTGCATAAGCTTCTTTTTGATATATATTCATTCTTTAGATAACTTTGCACTCTAGATTTAGAGCATTTACTTTTTCAATTACAAGCAATTAGAGTTTACTCTTTAGGGTTGCTCTAGGTTGTTTGATTTCATTCTTAGGATCTTGCATACACACAAGGTTCTTGCAAACATATTTTCAGTACATTATCGACTATTTGTGGAGGTGGAAATCACCAACACAATGGTTTGACTAAGGAAAAACCCTATATAGCTACCCCAAACCTTCCCTTTTTAGTTACAGGTGCAGAAACATGGATCTAGAGGTAGTTTCAAATATGGAAAAGGCATCAGCACCACCCAGAAGTATCAAAAGTGCAGAAATATGTCAAGGATAGAGGCATGGAGCCATGGTTCCATGGTCCTACCCTTTATTAGCAGGAGTTGATAGAACAACACTTTGTAGATCTCAAAATCCCTCCTGTCACTTGCAGCTCTAGAATTGCAGAATTAGGACAGTGGCGTGGCACCTTGGTCCTAGAAATTTTTCCTCAGATTTCAGAAATAGGTGCACCTCTGATTTTTCCTTCTTATCTGTACTTTTCAGCAGTGTATAAGTTGTTCTTTGATCTACATTCTCAGATTAGGATTTGCTTGCTTACTTGCTTTCTAGGTTAGATTGCATTTTTTATCGTTCTTCTATCTCATTTACAACAAAGGAATAGAAAATATAAGAGGTAACGCACGAATCTTTCTTTGTCATAAGAAGTAGCTAATGTTTGTTACCTTCCTAGGCTCTTTTTTATTCCATGAGTGTGTATGAGAGTGGGATTAGGGTTCCCATACTTTGTCTCACTTTTTCCACTACAAATCTTTGGTGAACCTGACGTGAATCCAATTTCATTTGCATTGCATTGCATTTTTAGATCTAGATTTATTTTGTTTCATTTTCTTTCAAAATACAAAAGAGATATGTCTCTTTCATTTTCCTTGCATTATGTGTTTAAGTTTCATGCAATTTTTATTTCAGAATTCTATTTGCAAGAAGTTCATGCTTTTGATGATGTATGTAATTTTGTTGATTATGAGTTTAGAAACGATGAATTAGATGAAGCTCTAGATGAGTTTTTGAACCCTAAACCTTCTAAACCCTCATTTTGCCAAAAGTTGATCAACCTTTTTACTATGCCATTTCGTGGTAATGAGAAAGATAAGTTGAATGATCCCTCTCATGGGTATATTCCTATCAACTCCTCCACTAGATCTAGCAACATAGTTGATTCCCATGATTCCCTCTAAGATATTATGTCTCCTTTTGAGTCCAAAGATAAGATTTTCAATCACTATGATCATGCTTTATTGGATGATGGCCTTGATGACTTTATGCCTATGCCTAAACTTTTAAACAAGAATAATGCATCTAAAAGGTTAATCAATATGATCAATGTGAATGAACATAGAAAACCACTTTTTGTTATCCAAGGTGCTTGTCCTTCTCAAAATTTACCTCTTCCTAATCAACCTCTTTTCACAGTTTAAGGTGGATATGGTCATGATTCCTTTAGCACTCCAAACAAACCTATCATTACTGTTAAAGGAAGGAATCCCACTAAGAGTCCTTATAGCTATGCTAGACAACTAACTAAGGAGAGTTATAATTTAGTTGCCCATACCTATAACATGAGAAACAATAGGTAGCCTAACCCTCCTTTGGTTGTTTTGACTCCTCTACCTGATCCTCAACTCATTCTTTAAGCACCTCGTATTTCACAAACCCTTGGTAAGGAATATGATCTTGCCAAACAACTTAAAGCTACTCTTGCCAAGATATCACTTCGGGATTTGCTTCAAACTTTCTCGACTCATCATGGAATGCTACAAGATGACTTGAAAATATTGAATGTCCCACCCATAGTGACATCCAATAATATGGCTTCCTTGATGCACTCTACTACATCACCTAAGGCTCAGATTGTGTTTACACAAGATGAGTGGCCCTGTAGTAAAAATCCAACAACAATATGATCCCTTAATGATTGTGCTTATCATAAATGATAGTGCGATAAGATGAACATTAGTGGACAATGGTTTTGGCCTTAATTTTTCTAGTATTAACTTGTTGCATAAGATCAATGGTGATACATCTCTTATTAAGCTCTATTCTCTCAGTATTTGTGGCTTTGATAATGTTGCTAAATCTTCACTAGGCATTATCATCTTGCCTGTTAAGGTAGGTCCTATTACTTTACCTAGTCCTATCCATGTTATGTCTAGAGAGTTGATCTACAACTTGTTGCTAGGAAGACCTTAGATTCATAGCATGCAAGTTGTTCCCTCTATATTGTATAGGCAAATCAATTTTATTCACAACAACACAACATACACCTTGTTAGGTGACAGAAGATTTCAGGCTTGTTTACAAACATCAAGTTCTAAATCCTCTTCAATCAATTCTTCCCCAGCTAGATAATACCTCTTAATCTTTCACTCTGAATAGTGTGACTATTTCATCAAACCTACCTCCTATATCTGGATTGATCCTTGATACTTCCTCAAGTGGACCTAAGGTTCCTACAGAAGAGTCTTCTTAACCGGACTCTTCGATTGAGTATTCTTTCTCTCCTGAATAGATTCTTGTAGAAGATGATTGGGAATCCCTTGACTTCAATCATACTTTTTTAGGGGAATACAGATTTCCCCTAGAGAACCTAAGGTCGAAAAGAAGAAATAAGAAGAACCTAAAAATAATTCTACTTTAGCTGGGCCATTGAGTAATAAATTGGTGGCCAATTCTTAGATTTCTATTGGCATAATGGATGAATTGATTATGTGTTGCATTGATGTTTTGTCATTGATGTTAATACTAGCTGTTATGTTTGTTTACTGGCAGACAATTATTGGTATCGATATAAGATCTAGTGTTACCGACAGAAGAGACTATCTATTGGACACTTTAGGTATGTTTGGATCAGTGAAGTATATTTGATTTCATGTGTTACATGCTCCATGAGTATGTTTTGGTCACTTGGTATTGGCTTGGTAATCGGATTCTATCATACACTCTAGTAAACCCTTATTGACACTGGTTTAAGGCTTTATCGGGAGAGCTTTCATTGAGGAATCATGAAAGGATGCATAATTGGTGTTGGTGCAGCTTCTTCATTGATTTGAGGATGCTGAAGATGTTCTTTGATCATGCTTCTATTGATTGAAGACATTTCTTTGGTGCAATGGACCCATAATAGGTCTGGTACCTATCTAGGTTATGGACCAGTATCATGCTAACATGTACTCAACACATTATGGGGATGTTTCGAGAGGATTTATGGATTTTTTATTATTGTTTTGGTCCTAAGAAGACGTGGCATATCACTATAATATGGAATTATGTAATGATCTTATTGTAATATCTTTTAGGTGGCCGAAATAATTGGTTTAGGCCTTACAGTTTGTATAAATAAGTTGTAGAAACTATTTGTAGAGTATCATAGTCATTGGAAAGGTCATGGTCAAGGACTGTATGTTGGCATATGTGCAGATCTTGATGACATGATGATATTGTATGTTGGCATTGATGTCAATATGCTGAAGTATGAACCAGTATATTGAAGTAAGCAAACCGGTACATGTGAGAACCGGTATGATATTGTGAACCTGTATATGTGAGAATCAGTCTGATATTGTGAACTGGTATATGTGAAAAAGTGAAGCAGTATGTTGGAATGAGAACCGATATATGGGAAGTTTTGTATCGAGGTTTCATTTGGCATGACTACTAGTTGGTGGTCTCAACTTCAAGGTTTCTGGTTGATGCATTCCAAGCCCGTGTGATTCAACCGATGACATCTTGTGATGAGTTAGCATTATAATGAAGATCAGATAGTGTTTCCATGTCAACCTTGAGCACGTGAAGGATTTCCTTGAGGATCTTACATGGAGATTGATCCTATCTACCTCGGGAATGTGCAAAGTCTCTGTAAACGGTGGAGAGCACGTGATGGGTTATCAACTTCCTAAAATGACAAAGAATGAACATTGGAGAACATCTTGAGATCTATCTGAGACTTTTGTATTCAATGGAGTATGATTAACGGTCAGGATTGAACCGATTGAATTGTTAAACCTAAATGTTTAGGGTTTAGGGTTTATGCTACTGACCTATCTATTTCCTAGAAGGTCGATGATGTTTTTTATTTTGAAGTTGTTGGAAAATGTTATGTGTGTATTCAAGTGAAGAGATACTTGATTCTTACTAGACCGGAGAAGTGTGTTTATACCTGCAGAGTGTGATTGCAAAAGCAAAGGAGCTAAAGTGGATCTGCCTTGGCATTGATTGTTGTTATCAGATCAGTGTATTACCTGTTGACTTATAACCATTTAAGCAGTTGGAAAATCCCTTAATTGGGTAGCTTTAATAGGATTTTGTGTAAATCCTTTAACAGGGTGACTCAATTCAATGAGTTCTTCAAATCCTCTTGTGAGGTAATCTTTAATAGGGTTCTAACTTTTAACTGGGTATTTAGCCATCCCTTAACCAGGTGATCCCTAGAAGGATTGGTTCCTACTAGAACCTATTGTAAAAGTCTTTAACTAGACTAGGCTCCTAATAGAGTGAACTTCAAAAGAGTTCAAAGAATAGCTTGTGGGTATTCATCCCCACCGTGGTTTTTCCTAGTTGGGTTTCCACGTGAAAAATCAGTGTGTCATGTGTGATGCTTTTCATGTGATGCTTTAATAGTTTTTGTCAAGTGGTAAAGAATGTTGAACTGGCCGTCATTATATTTCTAATGATATATTACTTTCTTATGCATATGGGTGAAGTGGAAATGAGATATTAGATTGTGTGGAGATCTAAGTGTTTACCGGTTTGTGTCTTTCATACTCTCATTGTGTTTTACAGGTAGTGCCCTGATTCAGACCAGTGTTACTGGTTACCAATTAAGTGTAGTCTTTGCAGTCAAATTGGTTCAGGGAAAGTGTTTTTTGTCTGTACTGATTCGCCCCCCTCTCTCAGTACTGGTTTGGTACTAATTGTTCATCATTATTCATCAATTGGTATTATAGCATCTTCTAGGTCCTCTGTGTTGTAAGCTTAACCGCTCGAGGAAAAGATCCTACTCTAATGATGAAGAGGGAAGGCCCAAAGTTAAACAGAGACAACTTTAAGATATGGAAGGACAGAATGCAGATCTACATTAGAAGCATGCATGCTCACTATTGGAGCTATGTTGAGAATTCTTATGTTATTCCTTTCGGTACTCTCACCGATGATCAAAAAAGAGAGATTCAGGAGAATGGGCAAGTCATGGAAGCCCTTATCAGCAGTCTATCTGACATTGAGTTTATTGATGTTCAGGATAAAGATAATCCCAAAAAAGTATGGGATGCTCTGGAGAATATCCATGGTGGTGACGAGCATGTGAAACAAGCTAAGGAAGAGAGCCTTAGGGGAAAGTTTGAAGACATGTGGATGGTTGAAGGAGAGACCATTCAACAATATGGAATAAGAATCAAAACTATTGTTGGAGACATCAAGAGTGCAGGAGGTAAAATAGATGATTCCACTGTTGTTAGCAAAGTCTTGAGATCCTTGTTACCAGTCTATGCAATAAGGGTTGCTGCTATTCAGGAGTTGAGGTCTATAGACAAGACAAAGGTATCCCTAGAATCCATCATTGCAAAGTTGACCGCATATGAGCTAAATAATTATGATGGCAGTATTCAAAAGACTGAAACAACCTTTAGAGCATCTGTTGCACCATCTAGAAAGGGAAAAGAAGCTAGTACTAGTTGTGAACCAAGACAAAGTAGAGAAATGGATGATGAGGAGATCCTGATGGAATTTGAATCTCTTCTTGCCAAGAGACTTCCTAAAGGAACTGGTAAATACAGAGGTAAGATCCCTTTGAAATTATTTTATTGCAATAGGATAGGACACATTGCTATAAACTATCCAATGGTGATAATAAGGACAAACTGGAGAAGTTCAAGAAGTTCAAAGGAGGAAACAAGAGAAACTATTTTGTAGTAGTTGATGAAG
The DNA here is from genome assembly GCF_030272615.1 of Cryptomeria japonica. NCBI lineage: Eukaryota > Viridiplantae > Streptophyta > Pinopsida > Cupressales > Cupressaceae > Cryptomeria > Cryptomeria japonica. Next base: position 208,653,665 of record NC_081412.1, on the reverse strand, counting down.
GTGTCACTGATGAGGAATCAGAAGATGAAGAAAGTGAAGACATTATGTTTGTAGTAGTTAGGGAAGATGTGTCAGACAAGAAGGCTCTTGTCTCCCGCTTTGATAATTCCAATGAGTGGATTATTGATAGTGGTTGTTCTCACCACATGACTAGTGACCGAAGTAAATTTTTGTCTCTCGAAGAGTATGATGGTGGTGTGGTTCAATTTGGTAATGATGCACCATGTATGGTAAAAGGTAGAAGGTCCATCTCTCTAAATGGAAAAAGTAGTGTTGATAATGTGTATTGGGTAGAAGGTCTCAGGCACAACCTTTCGAGTGTTGCCTAGCTGAATGATAATGGACTCACTCTGGAATTCAAAAATGGAGTGTGCAAAATAAAAGGAAAGAGTGGTGAACTGATGGCCACTGGTATGCAGACCAGAGGTAACTTATTTCAGCTGAATGCAAATATCAGTACATGTCTAATGGCTAAGTTTGATGATAGCTAGATATAGCATAGGAGGCTCTACCATGTAAACTTTGATAATATTGTGAAGGCCATTAAGATCAAGACAGTTAGAAGATTGCTTGTGCTGAGAAAACCGGAGAATCCTTTGTGCAGAGAGTGTCAACTAGGGAAAATGTCTTCCTCAACCTTCAAAGGTAAATCTTTCACTACAGACAATTTACTTGATCTTGTGCATACTGATTTGTGTGGTTCTATGAAAACTAGGAGTGTGCAAGGAGATAGGTACTTTATGATTCTCACTAATGATTGCTCAAGAATGATGTGGGTCACATTCTTGAAAGATAAGTTTGAAGCTTTTGGAAAGTCCAAAGCTTTCAGAGCACTAATCGAAAAGGAAAGTGGTAAGAGGATTAAGTGTCTAAGAAATGATCAAGGAGGAGAATTCACTTCCGATAAATTTAACATGTACTGTGAAGAGAATGGCATCAAGAGGCAACTATCTGCCCCCCAGACTCCATAGCAAAATGGCCTAGCAGAGAGGAACAATCAGACTATAGTTGAAGTAGCCAGAACGATGTTGATTCAAGGGAAGGTTGCTCACACCTTGTAGAGAGAAGCGATGAGCACTACCATCTACACTATGAACCGGGTACTCATCAAGAAAGGTAAGGATAAAACACCTTATGAGTATTAGACTGGTAAGACTCCTGTAGTAAGCTACTTTAGAGTGTTTGGTAGCAAATGTTATATCAAGAGGAGTGAACATCAGAGCAAGTTTGATGTAAAATGTGATGAGGGAATATTCCTAGGATATTCCACCAAGAGAAAAGCTCTCAAGTGTTTCAACAATAGGACTCAGAGAATTGTTGAAAGTATTAATGTCAGAGTTGATGAAACCTCTGAGAAACCTAAGGAAATCGGCAGTGAGGTAGTGGTAGATGAACTAGTTGTAACCTTCTGGAAACTAGTTGCAAAACAACCCAGTACTAGTAATAGTGCTCCTATACCGATAGATGTTGATGCTGATGAAGATGAGGATGAAGAAGAAAAGAAAGAGGAAACAACTAAGATCATTCCTAGGTATGTAAAGTTGAATCATGATCCAAAGCAGATCATAGGAGACAAGGATACAGGAATTCTTACAAGAAGAAAGGTCAGAGAAAATTCTTGCATGATCTCTAAATTTGAACCTAAAACATTTAAAGAGGCACATAAAGATGGAGAATGGATCAAGGCTATGGAAGTGGAACTTGACTAGATAGAAAAGAATGGTACATGGTCTTTGGTACCCAGACTTGAGCATAAAAATGTCATTGGCACCAAATGGGTTTTAAAAAATAAGCTTAATGAAGATTGCACAGTGGTAAAAAACAAAGCTAGACTGGTGTGTAAGGGATATGCTCAAGAAGAAGTAGAAAACTATGGGGAAAACTTTTCTCCAGTAGCTAGATTGGAAGGAGTTTGTATGCTTCTTGCATATGCAGCCTTCAAGGGATTCAAAGTATATCAAATGGATGTAAAATCTGCATTTCTGAATGAAATACTTGAAGAGGAGGTGTATATAGAGCAACCAGATGGGTTTTCCCTATCGGAAGATAGTGACATGGTGTGTAGGCTACATAAAGCCTTGTATGGATTGAAGCAGGCACCTAGAGCATGGTATGAACGCTTACACTCCCATCTTGTGAAGATTGGATTTGAAAGAACAAGTGAAGCTATCAATATCTATTTGAAGTCAGAAGGAGATCAAATTCTGATATGTGAAATATTTGTTCATGAAATAATTTTTGGTGGAGATGACAAGACAAGTCATGATTTTATAGATGAGATGAAGAAGGAATTTGAGATGTCACTTATAGGGGAGATTAAGTTCTTCATTGGACTACAGATTCAACAAATGAAAGATGGTATCTTTATCACTCAGTCCAAGTATTTCAAAGAGGTGTTGAAGACCTTTGGCATGGAAGACAACAAACCGGTTGGTACACCGATGGTGACAGGTTGTAAATTATCAAAAGAGGATGACTCAATGTTGGTGAATGAGAAGTAATACCGATCAATGATTGGTAAGTTGCACTATGTAGTACATAGCAGACTAGACTTTGCACATGCAGTAGGCATTACTGCATGGTTCTAGAAAAGTCCAAGAGAATCCCACTTGGTAGCAGTCAAGTAGATTCTTAGATATCTAAAGGGCGATGAATACTAAGAGGGGGGGTGAATTAGTATACCAGAAAATACTAAACTTAAACACTTTAACAGTTTAGCAGTAAACCGGTATAACAGTTTAACTAACAAACTAGTTAACACAAAAGAAAACCAAACAACAAATAAGGCATTCACCCACAAAATCACAATCACCATAACATGAGATTTTGATGTGGAAACCCAAATGGGAAAAACCACGGTGAGATGAAACTCACAAGTAACTATCTACAAAATAGTAACTAGATCGGTTAAGGTCAGACCGGTTAAGGTCATACAATGTTCTTCCCCAAAACAGATCCTATTAGGAATCTCAATCTTTGTTAGGAGATAAGTTTGATTAAAGACTACCTTGTGAGAGGATTTTAGATCCACAAATGTGAACCACCTTGTTAGAGGATTTACAGAGGTTTTTTTGGGCCTACCCGGTTAAGGGTTTGAGACTTGTCGAAGATGTGAGTAATCAACAAGTGAATGATCTAGTAAATAGCACAGTCTACTTGATTAGATCCATGATAGCTCATTGCTAATGCATTTCAGCATTACTTCAGTCTTTAGTAAATCCACACTCTTTTTCAGCTCATAGACTTGATCTTCTCTTCTAAGATCGCACATACAAAAACTCATCAACCACCAAAAAACCCTAAACACTACATCGTCTAAAACCCTAGACATGATGTCCTTAAAAAGGAATCTAATTTCATGTGAGTCCAATAAGATTACATTGCAAGTTCCTAGGTTCATTGCATCTAGACACATTTGATAACACGACACAAAGCACCATCAAAGTGTCGGTGGATGGTAACTCATCACAAAGTAATACTGATTTAAATAGTAAAACAATTACCGATTGTCCAAAAATGGAGACTAGGAAAACGATAACTGATGCTTCAGTTTCTTCACTCTGCTTGAGATCCTTGAATCGCTTGAGGTCTCCATACCGCTTGAGATCAGTAAACACTTTCTGCAAAACACTGATAGCCTATAGACTATAATGCAATACCAGTTTGGAACAAATACCAGTAGAGCATAACTCATATATACAAAAAGTGATCTCAAATAAAGTGTGTGTCCATCAATGACAATCACAACATAAACATCAAAAATTCCATCAATCTCACCCTTTGGCATTGATGGCAACACTTAGGAAAATTTTGACATCTAAGTGTTTTTACAACAAAAATATGCCATAATCAAAACTACTCCCCCTAAGCATATACACTAACCCTTTTGAAGAAAATACAATGTATACTATTCCCTTATAGAGATAAACATGAAAGTATACATAGCATGCATCAGAATTTTGAATACAAAATACTTCTCACCCTTTGCCAACAATGACAAAGTGCAGCTGAATAACCCTTGTGTCCATCATTAGCATTAAAATAATAAGAGTTTATGACAATAAAGAGTGAAACTTGTAAAAAACCAATTTAAAGTCTTGCATAAATGTCTTCATGGATACAGACCATGACTCAAGCAATGAGGTAGCAACCTCACTCTCGATTTGCATCTAGGATACCTATTCCTCCATGGTGTCCAAGGTACTCATCTCTTGAGTAACCATCAAGGCATCCAGATTGAGATAGCATTTCAGAAGTATTTGCAGTCTTGGTAGTAGAACCAGTTGTAGTTCCTGCAAATCCTTGGTCCGGTTACTAATCTCCAAATCAATTCTTGCAACCTGAAGTTGAAACCGGTGAACGGTTTGCCCATAAGCGGTAAAGGAATAATATGGTGTCTTGAAGGTGCTTATGAATGTTTGCAAATCAATTTGCAGTTTGTCTTTATGAGCAAGCACATCATCACATAATAGATGGGGTTGACATATCTTGCTGAGTGGTAGATTCCGCTCATCCAGGACATCTTTAATGTCCTTCTGTGCCTTCTATAGATTGGACCGGAGCTCATTTAAATTTTTCACCAAGGCAACGTTAAAAGCCTTTTGATGATTCTTTTTGGCATTAGCTTCGACAACATCTTCCAGGCATTGTACTTGGTCCTCTACAACTATGCATAAGAGCTTCAATTGAGCTAGAGTGGAATCGGTACTTGGGAGACTAGTACCGAGAATCAAACTAGTGAGAGTTTCCACCACAGTTTGAATCACATCTTCCTCCTTTTTCCTCCTTAGTGCATCCAATTGCTCATGAGCAAGCTTAATGCTTTGCAGTAGCTCCGTTTCATTTGCAAACTGGAGGTCAATGGGACTGCTGATGTCAGTCGGTTTGGCTTTATCACTGGTTGCCTTTGGGGTCTCTGTATGAGCACTCTTTGTCACTTCCTCCTTTTCTTTGGCTTTTTTCTTATCTTCTTCTGCCTTCTTCTGGTCTTCAACTTCTTTCTTTCTTTTCTCTTCTTCCTTCTTCCTTTCTTCTTCTTTTCACTTCTCTTCTTCTTTCCTTTCCTCTTCCTTCTTCTTCTTCTCTGCTTCCTATTTCCACTCTTCTTCCTTCTTCTTCTCCGCTTCCTGTTTCTTCTCATCTTCCTTCTTCTTCTTCTCCTCTTCCTATTTCCGCTCATCTTGCTTCTTTTTCTCCACTTCCTATTTCTTCTCATCTTCCTTCTTATTCTTTTCCTCTTCCTATTTCTTCTCTTCTTCCTTTCTCTTATCCTCTTCCTTTCTCTTCTCCTCTTCCTTTTGCTTCTTGTCATCCTGTTTCTCCTATCCTGCCATTTTTGATGGTGTACTAGGGGTAACATCTTCACCATTCAAGGAAACAACATCAATGGGGTCCATTTGCTCAATGACTTGTTCTCCCTCACTATTTTACACCTCATCTGGTTTTGTAATTTTTGGTTCTTGTTTAGCCTTTTTGTTGGCTTCAGATACTTGGTACAATCTCAGAGCATCTTGGGCATGAGAGTGAGTATCTTTTACCACCTCAGGGACTCTCCCTTCTAACAACAAGAGTCTCCTTCTTTGCATTAAGAAGAGGCCTTTATATTTTTCCATAACTTCAAAGAGTTCAGAATTGGACACATTAAGAAAATATTATACAAATATTTCCTCTCTTATTTCCTATTCTTTTTCTATGGCAATGCACCATTTGTTGTCTAAATAATTCGATGTCATAGATTTGATTTCTGATGGCAACCGATCATTAATACATAAATATTGAATGACTTCCTGTTTTACTTCCTCCTTCTCATTATCGTTGAAATCATCAAAATAATCTACTAAGTCACTCAACACTTTCCTCTTAATATTCTTAATGGTTCTTTGACAATGTGCCAAAGGTTTGTAAGAGGAGATATCAATATTTACCGGTGCTGATGATGTCAATTTACTGCTAGTTACCTTTGTCTTCTTCCTCATTTTCCTAGTCTTCTTAGGCGGTTCTTTAGATACAGTGTCTTCTGAGTTTGGTGTGTTGTTTTTTGTTTTCCACTTTCTCTCAAAGACTTTGGCAGGAGCAACTTCTGGTTTCTTCTTTGTTGGTGACCGCTTGGTCACTTTAGGACTCGCTGGAGTAACGGGTGCTGATATAGATGGTACTGCCTTCCCTTTCTTCACTAAGGGCTCCTCAACCGGTGTAATCCTCTCTAGATAGGTTTTGGTTCTCTTCTCCTTGGGATCAAGCGGTGAGGCAAGCAGGATAGAAGCATACCCATCCAACATGTCATACATTAACTCATAACCCATAGGCTCCACTTCTTCCTTTCTGGGTTCAACAGCCTCCATTATGCACTCATCTACTTTGATGATAAAGCAGATGTCCTCTTCATACTTCTTGACAATATCACTGGATATTCTCACCCTTTGGCTCAACTTGCATCTAAACTCATCAAAGTATTTGTTTAGAACTTTAGGGTAACTAGTTCCAACCACTTGTAGACTTTCCCTAAATTGCTTTGAAACTAGTTGGTCAGCAGACCATTAAATATCGCCAACTCCTGGAGAGTAGCCTTGGAAGTAGAAGAAGAATCTAACCAATAGTTATGCAAATTTAAATCTCAAGGCATTGTCCTATTTTATTGACTTTAGATTCACCAGGGGTTGCCTTTGCATACAGGTGCATAAATCAAATGAAGCATCTTCCATAATCATCCTGTACCCAACATTTACCGATGCAGTAGAGACAGAGTTCATCTTCCTAGCATAGAATGTCTGGTAAACTATCACCATGTAGGCATACTTTACTAGATCATCCTTGATGGTATTGATGGTCATTCCCCCTTGATTGCTCATAGAATCAGTGAGCTTAGTCATTTTAGTCTTGTTGATCTTCCTTAGGGCTGGCACTTCCCCAATGTTATGAAAACCGGTGATGGCATGAATCTCTTTCAGTGTGATGTCATGTGTCCACTCTAAATACATTTTGTCACCATGTACTCTGCTTAGAATGATGCGAATGTGATCATTTGAGAACTCTTCAAGGAAATAGACCGCATTGTGAAGCTTCTTCTTTTCCAAGATTTTGAATTCCAGTTTGATCTTCTTGTCCTTTGCGCAAAACAAGCTCAACTAAGAATAGATAAATAGAGATCCTAGGTCTTCAATTTTATAGTCAATGAAATCCGAAATACCTTCCTCTACTATAAAACCAGTGGGAATTTGGGATAGGGAATTATATTTTGCATTCCGTTGTATGAAATCAACTGAATCAACGGGTGCACTAGAGCTAGAGTGAGATGCTGAAGCCATGATAAACAGAGAAAATTGAGAAATACCTTTGAATGTCGAGATTTAGGGCTTGCAATTTCTTCTTCGACACTCACCACTTCAGTTGTTGGATTACCACTTTGGGTTCTACACTTGACCGATTGATGATATCTTCAGATTCTTCTTCAGGGTTTTGAAATCTCTCTAAATTGCAAGGAAAATCGCCTTTTGTCGCTCTGTGCTAGAAAACTTCTTCACTCAAAAATTGATAAGTGAAAATGACTTGAAAATCCCTTTTAAATGAATTCTTCACCTACCATAATAAATGCTCCACTATTAGGGCATAAACCCTGATTTGCCTTTTACCATTTCTGGTCTTCTACCAATTGATAGTTATTGCATACCGATTAAGGTCTTTTACCGGTGTAAACTGGGGGTTCAAAATATTTCATCGATTGTTCCCTCTAAGCTTTTTTGTTGCTTACTTTGCCGATTCAATGACTTCCACATTAGGTGCAGAAATCAGTTCTTCTTGAGACATTTCTTCTAGGTTTTCTTCATATCCGCTTGAACAGTTTGAACATCAATCTTTCCTTCCGAAGTGACCGGCATATCATCTTATATATTCTTTCTTGATCTACAAAATCTTGTTGTATGACCCTGTTTGTTGCAATGATAGAAAATCATTCCAGGTGCTCTCCAAGGTCCATTATTCATGTTTCCATTCTTTCTTCTACATGTTACAGTAGTGTGACCACTACCATGACAAATCAAATAGGTTGCTCTCTATCTAGATGTCGCTTGATAGCCACCACTTCTCAACTGATGATTGTAGGTATTAAACTGGTTAGGATTCTAGTTCCTAGAGGGTTTAGGAAAAACTCCTTGACTCCTTTGAGGATACCTTTTGGTGTTGTGCATGGCAGTCCTAGATTCAAATGCTCTATGCGCAAACTTGTTGTATGCATAACAATTTCCATTGAATCTATTGGATCTAGGATTATTGTTTAGAAAGTAAGGAAAATTGTTCAAAGCCTTGTTTCTACATACATTTGCAGTGTGTCCATCCTTGAGACAATTAAAGCAAACAGGTTTGAACCTTTTCTTACCTTTATCCTTTGATGTCAGTTGTTTTTTTGATGCTACATCTTTTGCTTCAGAGGTCTCACCTTCTTCATACTCAGAGAAACCAAGTCCAGTGGTATTCTTCACCGGTTTAGCTGATTCAAGCTTCTGCTCTAGCTTGACAGTACTCTTATTGAATTTGGAAAGTATTTCCTTTGACTTAGTAAGCTCTTTGGCAATAGAATCATTGGATTCCTTCAAGGTTGCATTCTCATAAATGGCCATGTTTATTTCACCTTGCGTTTCCTCTTTTTCCACTTTTCTCTATTGGAGATGAGAGGTAAGTGCAATGATTTCTTGCTTTAGCTTGGAGATCTCATGATCTTTGTCTTTTACTAGATCTTTAGCTTTTATTTAGTTCTCAAGTTCTTGACACATCCTGATAGTCAGTCCTTCAAGTTGCCTTCTTAGGTTGGCATTAGACTCATTCAGCTTTTGAACTTCTCCAACTAGGCAATCCATTTCTACTTCATCAGAGGAACTGTTTTTAGTTAGCTCCATCGGTTTCTCAGCATGCTCTATCCTTTTTGCCAGAGAGACCTTATATTAGACTTTAAGTTCATCATGGGCTTTCTCAGACTAAGTGAGCCGATGAGTAAGTTCCCTCATAGTGTACTCCCCCATATCTCTTTCCAAGTGGTTAAACTTATAGAAAGGTTGGTTTTGATACCAATTGATGAATACTAAGAGGGGGGGGTGAATTAGTATACCAGAAAATAATGAACTTAAACACTTTAACAGTTTAACTAACAAACCGGTTAACACAAAAGCAAACCAAATAGCAAATATGGCATTCACCCACAGAAGCACAATCACCATAACACAAGAGATATTGACATGGAAACCCAAATGGGAAAAACCACGGTGAGATGAAACTCACAAGTAACTATTTGCAGAATAGTAACCAAACTGGTTAAGGTCAGATAGGTTAAGGTCATACAATGTTCTTCACCAGAATAGATCCTATTAGGAATATAAATCTCTATTAGGAGATAAGTTTGATTAAAGACTACCTTGTGAAAGGATTTTAGATTCACAGATGTTAACCACCTTGTTAGAGGATTTACAAAGGCTTTTCTGGGCCTACCTAGTTAAGGGTTTCATACTTGTCAAAGATGTGAGTAATCAACAAGGGAATGATCTATCAAATAGCATAGTCTTCTTGATTAGATCCATGATAGCTCATTGCTCATACATTTCAGCATTACTTTAGTCTTCAGTAAATCCACACTCTTTTTTAGCACATAGACTTGATCTTCTCTTCTAAGATCTCACATACAAAAACTCATCAACCACCAAAAAACCCTAACCACTACATCATCTAAAACCCTAGACATGATGTCCTTAAAAAAGAATCAGATTTCATATCGGTTGTATGTTGGCATTGATGTCAATATGTTGAAGTATGAACCGATATATTGAAGTAAGAAAAATGGTACATGTGAGAACCAGTATGATATTGTGAACCGATATATGTGAGAATTGGTATGATATTGTGAACTGGTATATGTGAAAAAAGTGAAGCGGTATGTTGGAATGAGAACTGATATATGGGAAGTTTTGTATCGAGGTTTCATTTGGCATGACTACCGATAGGTGGTCTCAACTTCAAGGTTTCCGGTTGATGCATTCCAAGCCTGTGTGATTCAACTCATGACATCTTGTCATGAGTTAGCATTATAATGAAGATCAGATAGTGTTTCCATGTCAGCCTTGAGCGTGTGAAGGATTTCCTTGAGGATCTTCCATGGAGACTAATCCTATCTACCTTGGGAATGTGCAAAGTCTTTGTAAATGGTGGAGAGTGCGTCATGGGTTATCAACTTCCTGAAGCAACAAAGAATGAATGTTGGAGAACGTCTTGAGATCTATTTGATACTATTGTATTCAATGCAGTATGATTAATGGTCAGGATTGAACTGATTGAATTATTAAACCTAAATGTTTAGGGTTTAGGGTTTATGCTACCGACCTATCTGTTTCCTATAAGGTCGATGATGTTTTTCATTTTGAATTTGTTGGCAAATGTTATGTTTGTATCCAAGTGAAGAGATACTTGATTCTTGCCAGACCAAAGAAGTGTGTTGATACCTATAGAGCGTGGTTGCCGAAGCAAAGGAGAAAAAGTGGATCTGCCTTGGCATTGAGTGTTGTTATTAGATCAGTGTATTACCTATTGACTTCTAACCATTTCAGCAGTTGGAAAATCCCTTAACCGGGTAGCTTTAACAGGCTTTTATGTAAATCCTTTAACAGGGTGACTGAATTCAACGAGTTCTTCAAGTCCTCTTGTGAGGTAACCTTTAACAGGGCTCTAACCTTTAACTAGGTATTTAGCCATCACTTAACTGGGTGATCCCTAGTAGGATCGGTTTCGAGAAAAACCTATTGTAAGAGTCTTTAACCAGACTAGGCTCCTAATAGAGCGGACTGCAAAAGAGTCCGAGGAACAGCTTGTGGGTATTCATCCCCACCGTGGTTTTTCCCAATTGGGTTTCCATGTGAAAAATCAGTGTGTCATGTGTGATGCTTTTCATGTGATGCTTTAATATTTTATGTCAAGCGGTAAAGCATGTGGAACTGACAGTCATTATATTCCTAATGATATATTACTTTCTTATGCATACGGGTGAAGTGGGAATGAGATATTAGATTGTGTGGAGATCTAAGTGTTTACTAGTTTATGTCTTTCATACTCTCATTGTGTTTTACCAGTAATGCCCTGATTCAGACCGGTGTTACTGTTTACTAACTAAGTGTAGTCTTTGCAATCAAACTAGTTCAGGGAAAGTTTGTTTTGTCTGTACTGATTACACCCCCCCTCTTAGGACCAGTTTGGTACTAAATTTTCATCATTATTAATCAATGTAATGTGCGAATATTGTAATATCATTCAGGCAGAGGAGTTGGTTGATCATTGGTGTTTGAATTGGATTCAGAAGAGGATTTAGTCCTCTGGCATTGAGCTTAACTAGGACTGTAATCAAGCATGGTAGATGCTATTTCTGGAAGTTCACTCTATTGGATTGTTGTCCATTTATCTTGAGATGGTTGTAGCCTCTCTATAGTCAGTGAGACTCTTTTGTAATGAGCAATATGCTCTAGGCAGGGTGGTTTCCTGCAAGTACAAGCCCCTCATTGTAAAACATACTTTTTGCAAAAGTATCATCTGACTATGGGTAGGGTTCCCACCATGGTTTTTCTCTTTCTGGGTTTTCCATGTACAAAGTATGATGTTATGTGCTATGGTTTCTTTGCATTGATTATCTAGTTAATTGTTGAATTGTATTGTTTACCGGTATCTATTCCTACTGGAATTTGTATGTGTTTTACCGGTACTTGATTTGTTTAAGGTTGTATTATGGATTAAAAGTTATAATCTGTTAACAACTAATTCAGGCCCCCCCATCTTAGTTTTTCATCAGTTATCCTAACAATTGGTATTAGAGCTTTGGTCCTCTTTTGCAGAAGCTTAACCACTTGAGGTGGAGCCTATGGCAAGTAACACTTCTAATCCACCGGCAACTAATTTCAGAAGAGAAATCCCTAAGCTTGATGGAACAAATTATGGGATATGGAAAATTTGAATGGAGACTCATCTTAGATGTCTTGGGAAAGATATTTGGGAGATCACTAAAAAAGGATACACACCTTATGATCCAACATCTGGAAATCTTGCTCCTACAGACGGATAAGAATATTGAAAATGATTGCATAGCTAGAGAAGCCCTCTTGTGTGTACTTATTGATTAGTAGATCATGGAATTGACTGATAGATCATCGACTAAGGTTATGTGGGACAAATTGAAAACTTTACATAAAGGTGACCTACTATCAAAATTGCTAAAATTGATGGTTACTGGGTAAGATATGAAAACTTGAAAATGGAAGATATTGAAAGAATTGTTGTGTTTATGGAAAGAGTAAATGAAATTGTTATGGGAATTCAATGTTGTGGAGGATTTCTAAGTGAAGATGAAATAGTTTCCAAAGTCTTGAGAGCCCTTCCACTAGCTTACAAGATGAAGGCAACTACAATTAATGAGTTAAGAACAATGGCAAACACTTCAGTTAATAGAGACATTCTGATTGGGAAATTATCTGCTTTTGAGCTTGAAGAATTTGGATCTTCTAGAGCTATAAAATCTGAACCTACTTTTCATGCATCATCATCATCATCATCTACCAAAAAAAGTGATTGGAAAGCCCTATATGCAAAAGAATTGGAAGACATGAGTAAACAAGATGAAGAACTTGAGCAACTTGAAGCCTTATTTTCTATAAGAATACCTAAAGGACCAACTGGAAGTAAGTATGAAGGAAAAGCACCTTTTAAATGTTTTGCATGTAATAAGATTGGTCATTTTTGCATCTAGATGTCCTAAAAGGAATGCAAGGTTTGAGAAAAGAGTTAAGAAATATTTTAAGCCTAACCAAAACAGATATAGATTCAAGAAAAGTAAACAAGGCTACATAGAAAATGAGGAAGGAGTAACTGATGATTTTGGAGATGAACTGACATAAGACTCTACTAGTGGATCTAGAAATGGAAAAGAATGGGTGTTCGATGCTTTAAAATAAGATGAACTGAAACCTGTTATAAAAAATGAACAAAAGGCCCTGACAGAAAAATTTGAAGATAAGGATGACTGGGTAATTGATAGTGGATGCTCACATCATATGACTAGAGATAAAGGGAAATTTTTGTCCCCACAAGAATACAATGGTGGTCAAGTCAAATTTGGAGATGACAAGGCATGTATAATCAAAGGTAGAGGTATTATTTCTTTGGATAGAAAGAAAAATAATGATAATCTATTATGTAGAAGGTTTAAAGCATAATCTTTTTAGTGTTGGTGAATTGGTTGATAAGGGTTTTCAACATCAGTTTAAAGATAGAAAATGCAAAATCATAAATAAGAATGGTTTGGAGATTGCAACCAGTATTCAGACGAGAAGTAATATCTTTCACTTGAACACTAGTAATAATACATGTTTGATTGCTCATATTGATGAGAGTTGGCTATGGCATAAGAGGTTGTGTCATGTTAATTTTTATTGTATTGTTAAGATCAGTTCAACTAAGGCAGTTAGAGATATACCTAAGATTATGAAGCCTCATAATCCGATATGTAAGTAATGTCAATTGGGTAAGCAAGTCAGAAGTTCTTTTAAGATCATACATGATAAATCTAATGATGTACTTGATTTGATTCATACTGACTTATGTGGTCCAGCAAGGACTAGAAGCTTTCAAGGTGATAGGTATTTCATGCTGATTATTGATGACTATTCTAGAATGGTATGGATGACCTTTCTAAGGGAGAAGTCTGAAGCTTTTGAGAAATTCAAGATCTTTAAAGTGAAGGTTGAAACTGAAATTGGATTAAAAATAAAATGTCTAAGATTAGATCATGGCGGTGATTTCACTTCTCATGAATTTAACATTTATTGTGAGACAAATGGAATTAGGAGACAACTATCTGCAGCTAGGACTCCTCAGCAAAATGGAGTAGTTGAAAGGAAGAACAAAACCATTTTGGATGCAGCTAGATCTATGATGATGGTAGCTAAATTGCCTCATATCTACTGGAGAGAAGTAGTGAGTACAACAATCTACACATTCAACATAGTTCACATGAAACGTGAAACCGGTAAGACCCCTTATGAACTATGGTTTGGACATACAGCTACTGTTAAATATTTCAGAATTTTTGGAAGTAAATGCTATATCAAAAGAGATGATTGAATTCAAAAGTTTGATCCTAGATGTGAGGAATGGATATTTCTTGTTTATTCAATTAAGAGAAAAGCATACAGATATTATAACAAAAGATTGTAGAAAATTGTGGAAAGTGCTAATGTGAAAGTGGATGAATAGTACAAAAATCATTCTATATCATATAACAGTGAACCAGCAGTGGAAATGATCATAACTAAACTGACAATGCCTTAACCAGTATAGGAAGTTGAGACAATTACATCGACAGAATCAAAAAATTCAACTATGACTGATGAGCAAAGTAGTGAACCTGAAGTTGAAAAGAAACCAAGGTATGTAAGATTAAATCATTCTAAAGATCAAATAATTGGAGATAGAAACAAGGGAGTTATGACAAGAAGAAAATTGGCAAATGAAGAGGTATGTCTTATTTCTCAAGTTGAACCGGCAATTATTGAATTTTGGAAGGATAAACATTGGTTAAAGGCTATGGAAGATTAATTAGATCAGATAGAGAAGAATGAAACTTGGTCTTTAGTTCCCCAACCTAAAAATAAGAATGTTATTGGATCTAAATGGGTTTTTAGGAATAAAAAGAATGAGGATGGTCAAGTTGTAAGGAACAAGGGTAGATTGGTTTGTAAAAGATATTCTCAAATGGAAGGAATTGATTATGGTGAGACATTTGCACCTGTAGATAGAATTAAAGTTATTAGACTATTTCTTGCCTATGTAGCTTATAAGAACTATAAGGTTTATCAAATGGATGTTAAATGTGCATTTTTGAATGGTGAACTTGAGAAAGAAGTTTACATTGAGAAACCTAATGGATTTTCACTAACAAATGATAAAGATATGGTTTCCAGATTGAAGAAAGCTTTATATGGTGTTAAACACGCTCCTAGAGCTTGGTATGCAAGGTTGGATAAATATCTTTTGAAGCTTGGTTTTACTAAAGGCAGTGATGATAGTAATTTATATTATAAGATCATTCATAATGATATTCTAATTATTAATGTATTTGTTGATGATATCATTTTTGGAGGTGAAAATAAATTGTGCATGGAGTTTGCTAACTACATGAAGAATGAATTTGAAATGTCCATGATTGGTGAGATAAAAAATTTCTTAGGTTTGCAGATTACTTAAACTGACAAAGGCATCTTTATCTATCAAACTAAGTATCTGAGGGAATTGTTGAAGAATTTTGGTATGGAAAATTCCAAACCGTTAAGTATTCCTATGGAGGCAATTAAGAAATTATCTATCAAGGATACTTCTTCATTGGTAAATCCAACAAGAAATAAGTCTATGATTGGTGGTCTATTATATCTAACTCAAACTAGGCCTAATATTATGAATGCAGTAAGTATTGTTTCAAGATATCAAAGTAATCCTAAAGAAAATCATGAATATGCAATAAAGAGGATATTCCAGTATTTGCAAGGAACAACAGAATATGGTTTATGGTATTCTAAAAATGATGATTTCAGTTTATGTTCATATACTGACTCATATTGAGCAAGAAATACTGATGACAGGAAGAGCACTTTTGGTGGAGCTTTCTTTCTTGGAAAGAAACTAGTTTCGTGGATCAGCAAAAAATAATCATGCATTAATTTATCTATTGCAGAAGCTGAGTATGTTGCAACAATAACTAATTGCACTCAAGTCCTCTAGATGAAGCAAATGTTAAAGGATATCAAGGTAAATTATAGTGAATGGGTAGTTATCCACTATGATAACTCTGTAGCTATTGACATGTCTAAGAATCTGGTATTTCACTCTAAGACTAAGCATATTTTAATAACGTATAAATTTTTGAAGGACAAGGTAGAAGCAAAGGAAGTCAAATTGGTTTATGTGAACACTAAAGAACAAATTGCAGACATATTCACTAAACTATTGTCTAAGGAATCATTTGAGTATTTGAGAGATAGGTTAGGGGTTTTTGCCCCTCCGACAAAGACTTGATTGATGAAGTTTGTCATTAGTTCAGCATGCATTATCAGAGACATTATTCATTCCAGCACTGATGAGTGGTGCTACTACTTAGGGGTAGTAGTCAGCTTTGAGATTCAGAGGTTTACATTATTGCTTTGTTATTTTTGTCAGATTTCTGGCATTGATGTCAATGGGGGAGTGATAGTAATGTGAAAAATTATTTAGAACCTTCCAAAGATATCATTCACAGGGGGATATTGTTGGCATATTGATTGTTGGTTGTCTTCCATAGTGGGAGACTTGCCTGGCATTTCTTGGTACTTAGATGTTTTTCACATCTAGTGTTGCCATCAATGCTAAAGGGGGAGATTGTTGGCATAATGGATGAATTGATTATGTGTTGCATTTATGTTTTGTCATTGATGTCAACACTAGCTGTTATGGTTGGTTATCGACAGGCAAGTTCTAGTTATCGGTAGAAGATCTAGTGTTACCGACAGAAGTGACTATCTATTGAACACTTCTGACATGTTTGGATCAGTGAAGTATATTTGATTTCATGTGTTATATTCTCCATGAGCATGTTTTGGTCAGTTGGTATTGGCTTGGTAATCAGATGCTATCATACACTTTGGTAAACCCTTACCTGCACTAGTTTAAGGCTTTATCGGTAGAGCTTTCATTGAGGAATCATGACAGGATGCATAATTGGTGTTGGTGTAGCTTCTTCATGGATTTCAAGATGCTGAAGTTGTTCTTTGATCATTCTTCAACTTCTTGAAGACATTTCTTTAGCGTGATGGACCCAGAATAGGTCTGGTACCTATCTAGGTTATGGACGGGTACCATGCTAACATATACTCTACACGTTATCGAGATGTTTCAAGAGGATTTATGGATTTGTTATTATTGTTTTGGTCTTAAGCTGACATGTCATATCATTGTATTATGAAATTATGTAATGATCTTTTTGTAATATCTTTTAGGTGGCTGACCTAATTGGTTTAGGCCTTATGGTTTGTATAAATAAGTTGTACAAACGATTTGTAGAGTATCATGGTTATTGGAAAGGTCATGGTCAAGGAATGTAATGTGTGAATATTGTAATATCATTCAAGAAAAGGAGTTGGTCGATCATTGGTGATTGAATTGGATTCTGAAGAGGATTTGGTCC
This sequence comes from Cryptomeria japonica, assembly GCF_030272615.1. Classification (NCBI taxonomy): domain Eukaryota; kingdom Viridiplantae; phylum Streptophyta; class Pinopsida; order Cupressales; family Cupressaceae; genus Cryptomeria; species Cryptomeria japonica. The sequence goes on along the minus strand of NC_081412.1, from coordinate 208,636,438 downwards.
TCTAGCATTCAGCTTAATCAGGACTATAATCATGCATGGTACATGCTATTTCTGGTAGTTTAGTATACTGGATTATTGTCCATTTATCTTGAGATGGTTGTAGTCTCTCTATAGTCAATGAGACTCTTTTGTAATGAGTAGTATGCGCTAGGTAGTGTGCCTTCCTGCAAGTGCAGGCCCCTCATTGTAACACCTACTTTCTGTAGAAGTATCATCTGACTATGGGTAGGCTTCCCACTATGGTATTTCCCTTTCCGGGTTTTCCATGTACAAATTATGGTTTTATGTGGTATGGTTGCTTTGCATTTGATTATCTGGTTAATTGTTAAGTTGTATTGTTTACCAGTATATGTTCCTATCGACATATGTATGTGTTTTACCAGTACTTGATTTGTTTAAGGTTGTATTGTGGATTAAAAGTTATAATTTGTTAACAGTTGATTCACCCTCCCCCCCTCTCAGTTGTTCACTAGTTATCCTAGCAATTTCATCTCCCTTAATTTTTGGTCTAGAGGATTTTGATCCTCCACTTTTTGAAAATCCTCCTTCAGAAATGACTAACCTTTATGGTCCTAGTTTTCACATCCTGGATAGGTGTGGATATAATATAAATGGATGTGGTGCTCAAGAACAAGGGATTAAAGTTCCCTTGGAAAACAACTTTTGTGATATGACATTTGGGCTTGGTTATGATCCTTTCAAGTGTACTAAAGCCTCTAAGAGACCATCTATTAGTGTTAATGTCATTTCTGCTTCTCTCTAATTAAACTATCTAGAATATATTGATTGTTACCCTTCTTGTGTCTTTGCTTTGGATGTTTTTTCTACTGATGATTCCTTAGCTAAATTCTTTGGAGCTTATGACAAACCTCCTCGTTATCACCATAACCATAGTTTTCCCTATTGTCTAAATGTAGAAGGTCACTTTGGGAAAGAAAGAACTACTGATGAGATAGTTAAAGAATTCCCTCAATTGAAAGACGCTCCTCAACAAAGAAATCTCCTAATAAATGACACCATAGATACCAATATGGAACCTTGTGTTAAAGTTAAAATCATCAAGATAGGCAAAAGTCTTGATGAGCAAGAGAAAAAAAAATATGCTGAGTTGTTGCATGAATTCCCTGAGATCTTTTCTTGGATATATTCTGATATGCCTTGCATAGATCCTAAGATTGTCACTCATAAAACTATCCTAATTCTTGATGCTAAACCTTTGAAACAAAAGATTCGAAAGATTCACCCAAAGGTGGTATTACATGTTAAAGCTAAGATTCAAAAATTGTTGGATGCTGGATTCATCTATCCTATTGATTATTCCCCATGGATTTCAAACATTGTGGTTGTGGCTAAAGCTGAAAACAAGATTAGGATGTGTACGGATATTTGTGATTTAAACAAGGCCTCTTTAAAGGATGACATTCCTCTTTAATATTGATATGATAGTGGATTCGATAGCATGGCATTCTTTATTATCCTTTATGGGTAGTTTCTCAAGATATAATCAAATCTTCATCAATCCCCAAGATCAATATAAAACTGCTTTCACCACTCCTTAGGGTACATTCTGTTGGATTGAAAAATGCAGGTGCAACCTATCAGTGTGCTATGAATCTCATTTTCTATGACTATATGCATAAGACCTTAGAATATTACATTGATGACATCTTAGCCAAATCCTTCATTTCTACAAATCATGTTAAGATCCTTCATAAAATCTTTGAGAGAATTTGTAAGTATACCATGCGTTTGAATCCTGAAAATGTGTTTTTGGTGTGGATAGTGGAAAACTATTAGCATTCATAGTTTCACATGGTGGCATTGAGGTGGATATGAAAAAGATAGATTCTTTTGTTAACATGCCACCTCCTAAGAATGTTCCCCAACTCAAAAGTTTGCAAGGAAAGATCCAAGCTATTCGTAGGTCCATCACTCAACTTGCAGATCGTACCTTTCCCTTCACAAAATTGCCTAAAAATAATATCACTTTCCAATGGAATGAGGATTGTTGTCAAGAATTTGAAGACCTAAAAAAATATTTTTTCAATCCTCCTATTCTTTAACCTGTTGATCCTACTAAGCCTTTTCTTCTGTACACCATTGCTTCCTCTCAAGCTCTTGCAACCTTATTGGCACAATGTGATAAGGATGGTTGACAATGCCCAGTTTATTACATAAGTCGTACTCTACTCGATTATGAAGTCCGATATTCTACGATAGAAAGATATTGCCTTGCTTTATTTTTTGCAACCCAAAAGTTGAGGCATTATCTCTTGAATGCTGAGATCCATGTTATCATTAAATTTGATCATCTTAAACATCTTTTCTCCGAAACATATCACTTATCTTTTTAGATGCTTAGCCAAGTGGGTTATGATGGTGACTAAGTTTGACCTTAAGTTTGTCTTACAAAAGGCAATAAAGGGTCAAGCGTTGACATATCACTTAGTTGATGATCCTCCACCCTTCTCCCTACCTAATCCAGAGTCTTTTCTTGATGAATATATTCTTTCCATTGAGGTTGAGGAGACTTGGGAACTGTACTTCAATGGCTCTAAGTGTCGTATAGGATCAAGGATATGGGTATTTTTAATCTCTCATAAGAAGAAGCCTATTCCTTTATCATATCATCTCAATTTATTATGTACCAACAACATTACTGAATATGAAGCTCTTATAGTTGGAATTAAAGCAACCTTGGCATTAAATGTGAAACATTTACATATTTATGGAGATTCTCAATTAATCATTAGACAAGTGACAAGAGTTTATAAAGCTAAGCAAGACAAATTATAACAATATAAATATCTAGCTTTATCCTTGTTGCAAAAATTTGATTCTTATACCATTGAGCCTGTTCCTTGAAAACATAATCAACATGCTAACATAATGGCATGTGTTGCATCTCTTCTGTCTCTAGAGGACCCCTTGGTAGATCTTAAATTTGCTATTCACAACCTTACTTCCCCGGCTATTGTTTATAATCCTAGTTATGTGGCATACTGTTGTATTATATATTCTAATGAATGGTACTCATATGTCGTGAGATATTTGAGTGATGGTACCTTTCCTTACTTTTCAAATAAGAATACTAGGGATAGAGTTTGCAAATTGGCTAATGTTCTTTATAGGAGGGGTTATAATGGTCTTCTTCTTCGATGTTCAAATAAGGCTGAGGTCTCTATTTCTCTTGAAGAAGTGCAGTCAGGTGCTTGCGGGGGGTATTTTGGGGGTAGGTATTTAGTTCAAAGATTTCTCCGAATGGGATATTATTGGAGATCCATGGAAAATGATTCCTTTGTGTTTGTTAAATGATGTCATCAGTGTCAGCAACATAGCAATTTGAGCCATGCTCCTGCCCAAGAGCTTTGATCACATGTAGCATCTTGGCCCTTCTGTACATGGGGTTTGGATCTTGTTGGTAAAATATGTCCTCCTTCATCTCAAGGACATACTTTCATTATAACTGTCACTGATCACTTTACGAAGTGGGTGGAAGTCATTCCTCTTCGATCCACTACCGCCAAAGTAATCTATCAATTCATTTTGGAAAACATTATTTCTCGATTTGGGATACCTTCCGCCTTAGTTTCAGATAATGGAACATCATTCAAAAATAAAGATGTGAAGAAGTTTCTTGAGAAATATCATATTCAACATTAATTTTCTACACGTTATTATCCTCAGTCAAATGGTTAAGCTAAGTCTTCTAATAGGATAATTGAACAAATTCTTTGAAAGACTGTAAACAAGCATGGTAAAAATTGACATACTCAATTAAACTATGCGCTATGGGCCTGTCACACGAGTGTACGTGTTGCTATGGGTTGTACCCCTTATAATCTTGTTTATGGTGCTGACACCATTATGCCTTTGGAATTAGAAATTCCTGCTTTGAGAGTTTCTCTTAGGGTCATAGTGGATGATGATTCCTATAGAGAGAAAAGACTTCAACAACTTGAGATCCTCAATGAACTATGTATAAATGCCCTCAAGGATATTCAAGCATATCATAAAAATTTTCATTGAAGGTACAATGATAAGGTTATTCAACGTTCCTTCTCGGTAGGAGATTTAGTCCTTTATGAGAATCACTGCAACATGAATGCCTTACTTGAGGAAACAGAAAAATTCAATCCTCGTTGGCTTGGACCATACATTATTGTGGAGGTTTATTGATCAGGTGCTTGCAAGATAGCACATGTGGAAGTTACACCTCTTAAGGACCCCATAAATGCTATGCACCTTCGTAGATACTATGCCTAGTTCTATTTTTCTCTCTCTCTCTCTCTCTTTCTAGTATTCTTTATGTTCTCTCTTTATGTATTTTTCTTTAAAACTAGGTAACATGTTAGCATGTCTTCATTAAAGTATAGATTAAATGATGTTATATTGTTTGGTCTACATGACTTCATTATTCACAAGCATATTTCATCATTGTATTGTTTGTCTTCAATTGTTATTATGTAAATTGTAATGGATTTACATTTCATATGTGTTAACATGTTATACAATTTCTTATGTGTTAAGTAGATTTATATCATGTTGTGTTTAATTAGAGTTAATTAAATCACATTATTTATATAGTTCTTAGGCTTAATACATTATTCTTCCACATAATCAAAGTAGAATTTGATTAAATACTTAGTTATTTAATTAAATAATATATGCATCAATTTAGTCATGAAGCATTGAGAAATCAATCACATGGAAATTAAATCAAATATACATGCTCATTACTCAATATGTTACTTCTAATTTGAGAAATGTGTAAATTATTTAAGCATTAAAAATAACATAATCATGAGTGTCACCATATATACATCAATACATAAAAATCATCTCCTATCCCTAGGACTAGTAGCTCGAGGATGGTGGATAGATACCCCCTCCTGATCTTTCCAGGTATTGGCCCCATAGGGGTTTATCATGATATGGACTGCGAGTGACTCCATGAGGAGCTCCTGTGATTCCTCTCCATCGTGATCCCTCAATATGTGGCTGCCTCTGTCTGTCATAATCTCTCTTGTAGGACCTCAACCTCCATCTGAATAGGGGAGAAAAGGTCCACGTGTTGTCCTGCATTCCTTAGGGATATGTGCGCTATCTATGAGGAACTAGGAACATGTGCAGTCACAATAAGGTCTGTCACTACATTCTGAATCAAAGAACGCCACTCTTGGATGATAGCTGCAAGATAGAGAAATTTTTCATCAGTAACATTCTATATCATCAAATCTAAAGCAAGTAAGATACATAAGTTAATCAACAACAAGGCATCTTACCTGGATCTCCCTTATGCTAGTAGGGATCGTGGACAACAACTACCTGAGACTTGGACCTGCTAGGCTCTCCATGCTCATACTGTGTTTGTATAGTAGGTTTGGGCTGGTGGAGACCAGAATCAGGATCCCTCTCTTCCTATAGTGAGAGACTCGGTGGATCTAGGGCTTTGGTATCCTCCCTAGAGTGATGAACTGTACTTGACTCATCCTCCTTCTCATCATCCTCCTCATCATCTCCATCCTAATCTCCCTCTCTGGTATCAGGATCACCTCCATCTCTACCTCCCTCCTGCTCCTCTACATTGTCAACCTGATCATCTGAATCCTCCTAGGATACATTGGATTCCTCTCTATTGCTTGACTATCTCCATAGTCCAGGGTTCCCTTTAGGAAAGTCTATTGGGAAAATGGCTCTAGGGTATGTTCTTCCCCACCATGTGATGTACCGTTTGTATGCGTCTTAATCATCTCTTTAATCTGTTGCTATGTTCTGATCTGACCCATCTGAATATGTGATGTCAATTTCATCATTGGTAGGCCTTGGAATGGCTCCTAGCCTTGACATCACTCGTGAGTGTCGAATATAAATGTACACATCAGTAGGAACACATTGCTTGAACCCGAACTGCCTCCGAACTCAATCGAAGTAGAAGGGACTGACTTTGTGGCTATACCGTCCGTCTAGTAGATGGTTCCTCTACATGATGAACATCTGTCTGCATAGCCCTACCCGCATGGACATCCTCATGTAGGGTCTCCATATGATCCCATCTTCTATCAATCTATCCATCCTCAACTTTCAATACAAGAGATCACCGAATCACCACTCATGAGTAAGAGGATAAGCATATACTGTAGGTTTCTCTAGGACTAGCTCTATGGAGGCTCCACCAGTTCTAGTGCAGGTAATGTGCTCAAACATCCACACTTATAGTAGTGTGCATGTAATCAGGCTGCATTCCTCTCTGAACACATACTCCCCAAGGTCGTGATAAAGATGCCCAAGCATGCTCCAAACCCAAGAGTATACTCTCCTATGTCTCTCCATAGCTCATATGGCATAGATGTGTCCTTCGTGAATATGTGTGTCACACCCATTAGGGCACATGACTAATACAAGGGTCGCAATCATGAGTCGCCTCACCAATGGAACCTCGCCAATAGGGTGTAGGAGCTAGCTAACCATATGCAAGCTCTTGTCTCATTGCGTATCACTCTCACCCCAGCATATACCTGCTCTCTCTTATAATACTCCTTTATCCATTCGAATCGATATCAAACAATCTCTCCTCTAATGGGTAGGCACAAAATATGGTATACATCCTCAAGGGTGACCATCATATCCCCCACAGGTAGTGAGAATGTCGAGGTGTCTGCATCCCACCTCTCCATTAGTGCCATCAGCATCGCATAATGGAATTGAATCATGGTCATCACATCCCACAAACCCATTGCATGTAGTAAATCCCTCTCTCCTGCTATTAGCCTCGGGATCTGCTCCTGAAGGCTCTGAAAAGTGAGATTGATGACCTATGCTCATAGTTGTATGATAGTGTTTGGACAAAGAAAAGAAAACTATCATCAGTAATCGATCAATCATCTATCATAATCTAATAAATGCAATCATTCTATCACTTCTAGCATTCATTGCCTGATCCTATGTCACCATTGGTCACCCCGAATAGGGACAAGGGTGCCCTGAATAGACCAGGACGCCCTACTAGGACCATGACACCCTAGGACCCCTAGGTGTCCAAAGGGAGGGCCCCGACCTGGACTAGGTGATGACATCATCACTTTTGAAAACTTTGAAAACATGAAAAAGTCAAATGAAGTCAACAGAAGGCCAACTCACCTCGTCGAGTAGTCTGTGGACAAGTACGAATTGGTGCAAGATCTCCATCCACATAGGTCGCTTGGGTCGGCGTCGAGGCATGATGGCTTGTATGTTGGCTCCTCTATAGTCAATAGTTCCAAAAAGTTATAAAGTGACAAATGAAGGTGTCACTTTCATATTTATATGTTATGCACTTTTTGACTTTATGTTTTTTAGTTAAAACCCTAATTTATGCACTTTTTCTTCAATCTATCATATCTTGAACTACAAAGCTCTGATTCTCGCACCATTGGTGGCACTGGAATCATGAGTTTTCCCTCTCACTCTACATTCATTCTATAATATGCTTAGATGAGTAATCAAGCCTTGTTGTGACCTTGGTTCATTAAAATCTTTATCATAATTCTTTGTGGAAAACATGATACCCTGTTTCACCTCACTAGTAAGAAAGTCGAAATAGGGGGGCATATAGCTACCCACAAATTTTATCACCTCCTTTAGTAAGCATTAGGTGATTTTGTGATCTAAAATGTTGTTTTGTAGGGTGCGGTTCCTAACTCTATACTATAGATACTACTAGGGACTTCGTTCGACATCTTATGGATATATCCTTTTTCAAATGATGTTTACTTTTCTGTACTTTAGCTTGCATATGTACATAGTGTGATATGACCACTAAAGTGGGGGATAAATGTAGTGTCATAAATTATACACCCTTGCTAGGATGGTACAGTTTCACACTTGGGTTAGCACCCCCCTTAGTGTGTTCTGCATCTTGCATTTCTCATTCCCCTTTAAGTATTTTAATTAATTAATTAAATTAAATCAAAGGTCATGTCTCATCACTTTATAGATTATAAAGTTGGGCCCTTTACCCTAAATGTGCCCCTTTTCATCTTATTCCTCCAATGAATCATTTAGTCATAAACCCTAATTATGTCTTATTTTGACCATTTAGGCCCGATTTTGCATATCAAAAATCTTAAAATCAGTTGTAACTTTGGGATGCGCTCTAATATCATCATATCTAATGGCCCAAAAAATTTGGTGAAAAGTTGGTTGGATCGAGGCAGGAATGCACATGGTCCATGACTTTTTTCCTAAAATTTTTGGAGCACAATCCTATGATATGATAATACTTAACATCAAAATATCAGTGGGAAATCCAAAACCTAGGCCGGCCTAAACATGAAATTAAGATCTAGGGTTTCATACATAAGAGCTCTCTTTCTTGATTTGAAGGAGTCTTCTTCTAAGAATCTAAGAATAGGTTTTCAGAGTATTAGAGCCTTCTTTGTAGCGAAAGAGTAGATCTTTTAACTCTTTAAGAAAATTCAACATTCATCAAGCATCATTTTATCAATTGGGGGATTTTGAAGGTGTAGAATGACAATAGGAGATCACTAACTAAGGATTGGCTTGTACCTCTCCCTTGGGGTTAGTTATGGTTTCATATTATTTTCATGTCTTTGTATAAACTTCATTTTAATTTACATTGATGCTTTAGATCACTTTGCATTGTTGTTTTAGAGAATTTACTTTGTCAATTACAAGCAATTAGGGTTTTCTCTTTATGGTTTCTCTAGGTTGTTTACTTTCATTCTTAGGATCTTGCAAACACACAAGGTTCTTGCACACACATTTTCAGTACATTATTGGCTATTCATGGAGGTAGAAATCACCAACACAGGGATTTGAATAAGGAAAAACCATATATAGCCACCCCAAACCTTCCCTTTTCAATTGCAAGTGCAAAAATAGGCATCTAGAGGCAGTTTCAGATCTGGAAAAGGCATCAACACCACCCAGAAGTCTCAGAAGCGCAAAATTTTGTTAAGAACAGGGGCATGGCACCCTAGTCCTTCCTAGGATAGTGGCGTGGCACCATGGTCCTACCCTCTGCCAATAGAAATTGATAGAACAACACTTTGCAGATCTTAGAATCCCTCCTGTCAGTTGCAACTCCAGAATTGTAGAATCAGGACACTGGTGTGGCACCCTGGTCCCAAGCATTTCTACTCACATTTCTGACACGTGTGCACCTCTTATTTTTCCTTTTGATCTATAGTTTTCAGAAGTGTATCAGTTGTTCTTTGATCTGTACTCAGATTAGGATTTTCTTGCTTACTTACTTTCTAGGTTAGATTATGTTTTGCATCATTCCTCTCTCTCATTTACAACAAAGGAATAGAAAACCTAAGAGGTAACCCATAACTCTCTCCTTTTGATAAGAAGTAGCCAATGTGCATTACCTCCCTAGGCTCTTTTGTATTCCATGAGTGTGTATGAGAGTGGGATTAGGGTTTCTATACCTAGTTTCACTTTTTCCCCTACACAGTAATCAATTTTCTGTTTGACAATCATTTTTTGTTAAAGTTTTTAGACATAAGGGTTTCTCGTTTCTTTCATATATGGGTTTTTATTTGTTACTAAAATTTATTAAAATGAAGTTAGTCCTTGGTGTGTGGGAAAAGGGCATGTATACTTTAAACACTTGTTCAGGCCTATGTAACTATATTATGTTTATTAAACCCAAACTTTTGATATGGTTCTTAGCTTCAGTAAACCATATTATCAGTTGGAAGTCATTAATAAGGGTTTTGTGACTAATTGATTGTTTGTATTTTGAATTAAGATATTATTGTTTACAACCTAATTTTTTATGTCAGTTCAATATGATGTCAAGGTTGTTACTATACCCACGTTTGTAAAGTTGTGTATAATCATTTATCTCTATCTTTGGAACACAATGTGGGTTTGTCTGAACGAGAGATAGTTGCTCCAAGAATGGCCCAGTTTGTATTATACGGGAACACATGTCATACTTTTGAATCTCATCATGTGAAAATACAAATAATTATATTGATATAATGTTATATAAGAACAACAACACATTATGTTGTTAAGACATTGAGCAATATCATTATCATTCTAGTACTTGATAAAGAGAGTGGTTAAGGATGGAAGTTATGTTTCACTTTGAAAATACAAAACACTATATGTGATGGTATGATGAAAGAATAAGGATCTGGTCAACTACTAAGAGGGGAGTGAATCAGTAGATAGAAAAACCAATATAAACTTTCACCAGTCTCAGAATCAACCTCTCACAGAAAACTTTACACTAACAAGTTAAACCACTGAACTATAAATTTAATATCACTTTCAAGATAAACCGATTGTCTGTTATAACAGATTAACAACAAACAACTAGAAACTCCACAAATATCCAAATAATTTACTGACATAAGTAAAACCTCATTTCAGATTGTTGTTAGTTAACATGACATATCAAAGTAGACTCACCACTTGACACAATGTTTTTGACGTGGAAACCCAAATGGTAAAAACCACAGCGAGATGAGACTCACAAGTTAATTATCTGAACTCTTCTGAAGTTTGCCATGTTAGGAGCCAAGCTTGTTAAATATTTTACAAAAAGTCCTGTTGAGAACAAATCCTGTTAGGGACCACCTGGTTAAGGGATTGACTATAATGCCTTGTTAGAAGCAATATCGTATGAGGAGTAACCTCGGTAGAGGATTTGAAATCCAATATAATGGACAACTTGGTTAGAGGATTTGAATAACACTAATTTTGTTAGAGCTTACCTGGTTAGGGGATTTCAATTGCTATAATTGTTAGAAAATAACAGGGGTTTCGGTAATCTGTTTGAATAGCACTACACTTACTTGATCAAATCCTTTTCATGCTCCTATCTGTCTTTACACAAACTGTAAATACATCATCTGCTTCAGCAATCACACACTCAACTAAAAATTTGCCAACCCTTAAACAAAACAACTTGTCCACCTTATAAACAATTCACTAGGTTGATAACACAACAAAAACCTAATTCTCTCATAGAGATTAAAAACAAGTCAGTTCAATTATGACCATTGGATTACATTAGAATCTCTACACATCATTCAAGAAAGCCTCAACCACTCCTTGATCACCACTTCATCGAACTCAGTAACTCATCACGCACTTTGCATTACATGCAATATACTTTCTCATTCCCAAGATAAAAACCATTATCTCAACGTGCCAAAAACACTTTTAAACTCTCTTCATACAATATGCATACGTGTCATAATCATTACCGCTCATTATCAAATCATAAACCAATATAAACAATTCACCAAACTTAATCAATTAGGGTTTATCAAATCAATAGGTAGGGTTTACCTGGTTCAACTCTCCAATACTTTGCAATACCGGTTCACTCCACAAACTTACCTACTAGTTACAGTTCCTTTCACTAGCTCTTCCTACCAGTTACAAAACAACATTATTGTTACCAAATTTTGCACATGCCAAATTTGGTGCCCTAATGAAGCCTTACATTCATTCATTTTGAAAAGGTCAAATCATGAATGAGAAATCAGAAATGCACTATTTTTTGTCTAACTTGTTTGCTTCACGTGCAGATACAGGAATAGTAAGACAGCATGTGGGTTAAAATGTGGCTCCCAAGAGGCTTGAGCTCAGCATGTTGTAGATCATAGAGATATCTATGATCCATTGTAGATGAAATGTGTGGCTTATCAAACTTTCAAACAAATGCATTATTGCCAGGTGTGAAACCGACATAACTCCTACAAAATCCTCCTTATTGCATGATGAAATAGCGACAAAGAAAGGCTCAGAAGGTTTCAAGACAAAGGCTCAGGTGCAGAACACAGGCAATAGCTAGGAATGTGTAAAGCATTTATCCCACATTGGTAGTGTAGAGGGAGTTTAGCGCATTTAAATATAAGAACATAGATAACTATAGTGTCAAAGCTTAAGGGGTTTTTGCAAGAATTAGCTTAGTGTAGGTGGGTCTCTCGCATGTGTGCACATCTCAAGGCATCCAAATTTTGCAGCAAAAGAGAAAATTAACCAACGAGCAAGTCGGGAAAATCAACAATGATCAAGAAAGATCCGATGGTGGTCGCTATACCATGATAGTAAGATGCCTACCGAATACTCCTTGCAACTTGGTGACAAAGAACGTGTCAAAAAGAGGTGGTTAAAGGGCATACACATCAAGAAAGATCGGACGGTGGAGTGAAATTTTGGGGCTATCCATGACTCTCACTATACCGGGGTTGTGAAGTGCCTGGAATGAATACCCTAGCAATTGACGAGGTGGCAGGCAGGTGGTGCCTAGATGGTGGCCAACTGGATGCGCAAAAAAACTAGAGAGTGACCTATCGAATAGACCTTCGCATCGATGGATCTCTAAAAGGATTCACCAAAATCATAGGTTCCATGACATAAGGTACATCGAAGAAAATCAAAACAAGTCCCTCAGATGAAACTAAGATATCGATGAGACATGTGAGCAGTTCACCGAGGGAGAAAGTTTGGCCAAAAATAATAATATCGAACAAACCAAGATGGGCCCAAGTCGAGTGGTAGGTCTAAGTGGCAAGACAAACAGATCTCATGGGCAAACCAGTGGCTGACACATGTTGACACTTTGGCATAAGAGAGAGCTGCTCAGGAGGCTAAAGGTCAAGCAGATAATGGAAAATTGAGCAGATTGATTAGATCTGATGGTGTTCGCTAAGGTGCAATGAGAAGTTGCACGTCGGGTTATTGTTGTGACTTAGCAACACAGTGGGTCCAAGTCCAGTGGTAGGTTCAGGTGGTAGTCTAGTGGCTCGTAAGGTAGCGGGCCTAGGACCAAGCCGTAGAGCCTGTGAGAAAGACGGGTCTGATGGTGTAGACATGGTAGGTCAGGTGGCACCGAGGTGGACTCTGAGGAAATCACAAGGTACCACGTGGTGACAAGTAGCAGAAGAGGTGGAAGGTCTAGCGGTGATGAAGCGACAAAACAGGTGGCATGTCATCAAAATGAATGTTGAGCAAAACTTGGCCACGATGGATCTCTAAATGGTTTCACCGAAGGCATCGATTCCATCGACATAAGGTACATCAAAGAAATCTGAGTTGGTCCTACTGATAAAATTAAGGCATCGATGAAACTGCAAGTTTGATGAGACATGTGAAAGGCTCAACAAAGGAGGAAGTTTGGTCGAAAGACTGATGCAGAACAAACCAAAGTGAAATGGTGGGTCCGATGGCACTGAAGTGGCAGATGAGGCCATGCTCAGGTGGATCAGATGGTAAACTAGTTATTGACATGTGGCATGAATGGATGAAGAGTTAAAGGTCAAACAAGTTAGAAAGATCAACGGTGATCAAGAAAGATCTAATGGTTGTCACTATGTCACGATGGGAAGCTTATTGCCGAATACTCCTCGTGACCTGGCGATAATGTATGTCTGGAAGAGCTGGGTCTGGTATAAAGTCTTGAGGATTTTAAGTGGAGCCCAGGTAGATCCACATACAAATTAGGTTGTAGCATGTGGCAAGGGTCTGCAAACTCAAAAGTGGGCCCATTTTGAAGAAAAAGAAGAGGTTTAAATACCGAGCAAGTTCCTGAAGATCTAGCAACAAAGCGCAAAAAGAGATTAAGGAAGATCAGATGATTAGGATAGCTATTTGATTGTCTTGCTGATGACCTGATGGAATTGCCTTCGGCTATCAGGGTATTATCAGAGATCAGGAGAACTAGTTGTTTGCAAACAAGGAGTTGTTTTCTATGTGAAAGATTGATGGTTGATTTCTGCGTGAAAGATTAAGTGTTATATACTGTTGAAAAGCTCATGAAATAGGGAGATGATTTCCATAATTAGTTTCAACAAAAGTTTCAACACGAAAGGAGATTCCAGAGTTTCATGCAGATTTTTAGGCAGTGGATTTTGCTTTTTTTAGTGGAGCTATTTTGGGCGAGATTGGTAGTTATATATTTAGTAGTGAGGGCTTATTTTCATATAGCATCAGCTTGAGTCCTATTTTTGGGGCATTGGATATTATTTTTTATAGTATTATGCATGAGTTTTTATGCCATTTTTTTGGGCAAATTCACCCAAGGCTTTTTCTCATGCAGATCTTTCTTTTTTAGGTTTTTTTAGGAGATATTCATCATGATATCTATATATTCTCTCTCTCTCTCTCTCTCTCTCCTTCTTTTCCCTCTATTCTTTCTTTTTTGCATACACATTTTTGCCAAAAAGCATTGTAGCTCAACAGTATTTGAGTTTTGTAACAGCAGCACTCCTTTTTTTTCAATAATATAGTAGCAGATTTCCTTCTTGATACTTCTTATCTAGTTTTGAATGAAAGATATTCATGATTTTTCTGTGATTTATTCTTCAAATCCTTTGATGTTGTCTCTTTCAAGCAGTATTATTTCAAGAGTATACATGGTTAATGCAGGTTACAGATTGTGTAATATGATTTTAATAGGTTTGGAGTTGTGAAGATAGTTTATTTTCCTTCAAACATGCTTTCTAATCATGACCTTGCTATGAAATATTTATGTATTCACATGTTCAGTTGAATTGAGAAGTAATCAGGGTTATTTGTTGAAGGTTTTGTGGTTTAAGAAGGTTGCAAAACTTGAATAGGATATTTGGTGCATCACCTCCATTAGAATAGGTTTTCATTACATGCAAGCTTTCTATCCCTTTTCATATCAACAATATTTACAAGAGATTCACCAAACATGAAGCCGACCTGATCTTTGGAGATTCACCTTCACTTTGAGCAACCCACAAGCTCAAAGGTGTTTCCATGTTCCATAGGATTGCGTGTACTTGCACCTAGCATCACAGGTGCAATCCTTAGTGACAATAGTTTTGTTCACGCCCGGTGGGACACATTTAAGCTATTACAGCTCAAAGAAGCTTGATTTTTGCCTTTGTTTTGGTATTGACAACAATATTTTAGCCTATTGAGGTTATTTTTCTAAGTACCTGGTGACTCTATTTTTTTGGTTCTATGTGCAAAACAGGTCTTAACAGCATATGAAAAAGTATCAAACTAGACAGAGCGAGGATCTAGTTGAGAATATTGAGCTGCCACCATCATAAAGAAGGTCAAGGACAACAAAAAAGATAGAGAAAGCAACAAATTCAGCACTTGAGTTTCTAGAAGGTTCACCAGTTTAATTTTTTTTCTGGAAATTCTAGGTTCTAATCTCCTGTCTAATTCTTCTACTCTAGCTAATTCTCAACCTAATTTTTCCACCCACATAAATCCTCTTTTTGCAACTACTCCAATTCAAGCATCTATTACCTATAATGCACCAGTAAATCCTCTAGTATTTCCAATGGTCATACCAAGAGCACATGCTTTTGTACCCTTCAATGGAGGCAACACTTTGAATTTGACCCAACATGATCCTATACCAGGAGCAACTCTGAAAAGCCTTCCTAGTTTCACTAGTGATGACCACGTCACACCCACTGAGCACATAAGAGATGTAGCATCTCTATGTGCAGTTCACCATATAACCCAAGAGAACGTGGGGCTTAGGCTACTAGCAACATCATTCAAAGGCAAAGCACTACAATGGTTCAGGGGCTTGCAAATTAATTCAGTTACTAATTGGGATGATTTGGGTGATAAGCTAACAAAGCAGTTTGCAGATAAATCAGATCACCTATCATTGGTTGAGCAGATGACTACTATTAAGAGGGCACCTCAAGAGAAGATGATTGATTTCAATTACCATTTTAAGAGAACCTGGAATAGAATTTCTACAATGGTAAAACCCTCTCCTGAACATGCATTTGTGTATTATTTGAGAGCTTTAAATAGCGATATTGCTGCTATGATTCAATCTATGGGTGGGGTTACATTACTAGAAGCTTATGATATATCTATTAGAGAAGAAAACAACCTTATACAAGCTGGTAAAATTGCCCCTAGGCCTCCTATGCCTATTTTTCCTAATATACAGCCATTGATGCCTTTACAAGTACCCCCTATAGCTGCAATACCTACTGTTTCAGCACTAGGTTTTCAAAATTATGCTCAAAATAGTGTTGTAGCAGACCCATCAAAGCAATTACAAGAGTTAAAAGAGATGTTTATAAAGAATGTTGAAGAAACTGACCAAATCTAGCAGACTATGCAAAATTTTGGCAATGAATTGGTGAGCCTCAAGAAAAATCAGAACCAAAATCAAAGGTATCAAGCCCCATATCAAGGTCCTTATCAACCCAATAGGCCTAACTAGCAAGTTGATGCTTAGAATAAAAGGAGGAACTAGAATAATAGGCAAAACCAATAACATAATCAAAATACTATTGGTAATTCTAAAAAAATCATTCCTGCTCAGAATAATATTAAATAAGAATGGTGTTTTCTGTGCCAACAACCTCATAATCAAGCATCATGTCAAAATGCAATGAATGCTCAATCACAAGCTTTGATAGTTCAGAATAGCATATCTTATCGGGATGCAGGTATAAATGAGGAACCAGAAGTTCCTGAGGTGGCTATGATGAATTGGCAAGGTGAGGAATTTTGTGAGGTTAATTATCCGCAAGCACAAAATAGACCTTTTTCACCTGTTGCAGCTAATACAAGGTCAAAGAAATATGCTATTACCATTGGACATCAAATTGCAAATCATCAACAACAAGATGCAAATAATGGACAGCAATAGAATAAATCTGAATAACAGCCAAATAAAGGAAAACAACAAGCTTCTACAAGTCAGCAAGTTGCTAGGACACCTCCACCTATCCTGAATGTGCAGATTTTACCAAGAGGATAGCTTGCAACACCTAAAGAACAACCAAAAGTTCAATATCTATCAAAGCCAACTCAGCCAGAGCCCGTTGTTCCAAAAGTACAGCAAAAGGTTAGTGGTGTTCGATTTAATATTGTTGAATCTATGGCAAAAACCATTGTTTCCATGACAATGATAGATGCATTACAAATTCCTGGACAAAAGGAATTGCTGAGAGACAAATTGGGTAATCTTTCCTTGACTAATGAGCCTTACAAAGATCAACCCAGAGTTGCATTAGCTAATGATATCTCAATTAAGAATAATCAGCCAATCCAAACACCAAAGCCTCCTCCATTTTTCATAACATTGATAATTGGCAACCATCTAGTCCATAATTGCTTGATAGACTCAAGAGCTAGTTCAATTATTCCCAAAGACCTTGCAAATAAACTTGGTGTAATTTATGATCTTGTTTCTAGAGGAGTTGTACAGTTAGATGGTGTAAAGCGGAAAATCGTGGTCGAACCCTAGTTGGTCTCCCCTCTTCTAACTCCGAGGAGAGAGAAGGGAGGTTCGCTAGGATTCGATGGGTTTTCACTTAGGGGAGAGACTTTACATTCAAAAGAGGGGTTGAAACCCACAAGATCCAATCCCATGCAATGCGAGATTGGATGCTAAATGTGTTTCAAGGGTTTGGAAAGAAAAGCTACCCTCTTTTGTAAAGAATGTTGATTAAGGAAATTAAGCTAAGGATGCATAGAAAGTCATAAAGATTCGCTTATAAACTGAGTTTAGGTTATAGGATGAAGCTGCGGACCTGGAATTAGTAGTAGAATGTCGATACGGCGCTGTCCTGCAAATTTGAGAAAAAGTTGTCAGGACGATGGTGCCCGGCGCCATGGTCCTCCGAAAAATCCGCGAAACGAAGTGGGATCGGTTCGTCTCTGCACAAGGATTCCAAATCTTCAATCTCAGCCACGTACCTGCAACCTACACACAGAAAAGCGAAGACGATGGGGGGTTAGGGATTAGGGGCTTGCCTTTAGGTCAAACCCCGGTTTTGGAATTAACCAAGAAATGAGCAAGTGCTGTAAATGTAAATGACTGTAATGTAAAACAAGTACTAATACCTTGTTCTAAGGATGTTTGTATCCTTATGTGCAAAGGTTTAGATGTTGTATGTTGTAGTATATAGCATGTAATAAGTGATCTCCTCTTCAATGGTTGAATCCTTGACTTGAATGCAACACTTAGTCTTGAATGGAGACTTGGAATGATCAATTGCTTGAATGCTTGAATGCTTGAGTATAGTTTCCACGCTTTTTCCGTCATGTATGTCTTCTATCCCAAATGAGAGAGAAAAATGTAGTTTATATACTTGTCAATTAGGGCTGATAGACTGATTTTCCCGACCTTAGGCCGACCAGGGAAGTATATTTCCAAATTGCAATCAAAAAGACCCGATATCACTTAGGAAACCGGGCCCAAAATAGGACCCAGGGACCAGGGCGCTGGGCGCCATGGTCCTGGAGGACTAGGGCACTGGGCGCCCTAGACCTGAGGGACCAGGGCGCTGGGCGCTCTGGTCCCACCTCCGGGACAGTGGGGTGCAAGGAGGTTCAGGCCAATGGTGCTTGAAAAATGCAGTTTTCAGTGTCGTGAGCAAGTTTTGGGGTCTCCATTCAGGTTGCGTGTTGCATCGCCATCGTGAAGACCGAAATGCAGTCAAAATTGCAAGTGTCGCAATTTTAGGATGCTACATTTAGCCCCCACTTTAGCGGGAGTATGTATGCTCATACTTCCGATAAAGTACAAGGAAACAACGTTGAAAGACTTTCACCACGTCAAGGAGGCAAGACACACCAAGCCCCCAGTGGACTAAGGATCTTACGACTTCGATTGACAAAGTAAAAGGGAAGATCACGAGGAAGAACCATGACTGTTAGTAGTAAGGTTCCCTCACTATGAGTCATGCAAAAGAAATACCAAAAATCTTCAAGACAAAGCTAAGTTTGCCAAGAAATTTTCAAGTATCTTTGAAAGGATAGACAGGGTGTATGCCCCCCTACGTTAAAGCGAACGCACACGCCTCAACGGGGGTGATTGTTTTAACGTAGTGATACACATAAGAAATGAGAAAGGAAAAGGAGCACGTTATCGCAAAGATTTAGCCCCCAAGTGTGAGATAAACCCAAGGATAATAGACACAAAACACAAAGCACGAGGTGACTTCACTTTCCTCGGGGTCAGTATGCTGTATGATAAGTCATGTATATATCATATGTATGTATGCATAATTGTTCTTCATTCCCCAATCAAGGAAGGTCACCTAGAAGAAGGGAACACATGTGTCTTTTGAGTCAACATGAGAGAGACCAAAGAGATCTCAATGCTTTGCATCGTCCTCAAGTAGGAAACACTAAGGACAACAAATAGAAGAATGAGAATAACATATAGAAGAAGTAACAAAAGAGAGGGGGAGAGAATCTGCTATGCTAATGTAACTAGTCTAGCACGTCATCTACCCCCCGATCTTGCTGATCAATGTTTCGGGAAGGCAGGGAACACGCTAGAGGAGGAACATCCAACACAGCAGATGGAGCTATCACAAGATCCAAACAAGGGCTATGTTCATGTTCCAAGCCACATTGTTCTTGTCTAGGAGCTAGGATAAGTGCTTTAGAAAATTCATTAGATAAATGGTTATCAACATCAACAAGTTCATATTCACTATCAGAAGCAAGAGGAGTAACATTTTCATCATGAATAACATTTTCATCTATATCATCATCAAGATTTATAAAAATAGGATCTTTAACTCGCACAGGATCAAGACCATCATGCATCTTATGTTTAGGAGATTTAGGCTCAATATCCGGCTGAGGAGAAAATGGAATAATGCTTGTTGAAGGTGTTTTTGGAGATTGTAAAGTTTGAGAAGCAGCTGCTTGAGCCCTAAGACGACGCTTTCGTCGGCGTTCCCGTGCAGAACGATTACATCTAGTCTTAGTAGGAAGTGTAGAAGGTAGAGGAGGAGGAATGTTCTCATCCTTATCACTTGGGTGTTTAGGTTGTGGTCTCTTAGGCTGGATAATAGGAGAAGAAGAAGGTCTCTTCTCTCTATAAAAGGCAGGAGGAGGAACTGCTCCATATAAAGGAAGAATTTTTGGTTTAGGAAGAAGACGAAGTCCATCATGACGAGGAGGTATAGGTCTACTTTTAGAAGATTTATTAGGCATAGACATAGTCACATCCATGGGGACGGGTTGGGAATCTTCTTGAGGAAAGACATTAGTTTTGTCTTTCAAAGGAAAAGTTTAGGTGTTCTAGGTTCACTTAGAGATAGGATCATATCTGTTTTCCACTTTTGATAAGATTTAAAAAGATGATCACTTCGCGGAGGAAGAGATTGGAATTGTTTGGGCCAAAAGTAATCAATAGGAACACTAGAGGTTCTTTCAGCTGGTTTAAAGAGACTATGATTGACAGTAACAACTTCACCATTATGGGGAAATTTTAAACACTTATGAATAGGAGAAGCAATAGCTTTCATGGAAGATAGCCAAGGATAGCCAAGCTTCACACGAAATTGTTCGGAAGATGGAATAATAGCAAAGTTCACATCAAGAGATTTATTATGAACCTCAATAGGCAATGTAATAGAACCAATTGCAGGAGAAGAAAATGCATCAAATAGTTTCACAATCACATTTGTTTTGTCATAGATCACTTGATTCAATTGCAAAGTAAAAAGAAATTCTTCAGTAATAACATTAACCATGCACGAAGGATCAATAAGCACTCCACGACAAGGTGTATTTTTGACTTTTGCAACTACGTATAAAGGACCATCAGGTGCTCTAATGGTTTCACTAGAATCAAATGCGATGGAAGGTTCTTTAGGGA
Source organism: Cryptomeria japonica (assembly GCF_030272615.1). NCBI lineage: Eukaryota > Viridiplantae > Streptophyta > Pinopsida > Cupressales > Cupressaceae > Cryptomeria > Cryptomeria japonica. Next base: position 208,615,827 of record NC_081412.1, on the reverse strand, counting down.
TTTCTTGCTGCTCTACAAATTTAATCACATTCAGAGTCATAGACACAAGACCATCAGATGAGAAAGAGGAATCATTAGCCTCAATCGCATTAGAGGTATGAGAGGTATGAGAAGGTAATGGATCAGTAAAAATCTGAAGATTTTGGTTAGGAGGAGCTACAGATGTGTTGCCTTTATCATTCACTCTAGAAACAGAAATAGTATTATTATCAATCATATCTTGAATTTTACCGTTTAAAGAAAAACATTTTTCAGTATCATGCCTAGGCTGACGATGAAAGTGACAAAAAGATTTGTGATCAAAATAAGGTGATGTAATCTTTGCAGGATCAATTTGTCGTATAGGAGGAAGAGTAAGCACATTTTGTCCCAATAACTTATTCATAATATCATGCAATGATTCATTCAAAGGAGTATACTTTCTTTCTTTCCTGAAAAATTTAGAAATAGGAGGCACACCTGATGCTGCATTCACATTGTTGTTGATGATGTTTTCATTGAATTTGATGGAATCTTTGTTCGGTTTAAACTTCCCAAATGGTTGTTGACTGCTATCACCCTTATCACTCGGAGCCATAGGATGTGATTGTTCCATTTGACTCACAATCAGTTGATAATTGTGAAGAGTGGCACACAACTGTTGGAAAGAAGTAAACTTAGAAAACAGAAGTTTGTCTCGAATATCTTTTTGCAAATTAGAAATAAAGATTCTTTGAATATCATTATCAGGCACTGGAAAAGAAATTTGAGCATACAAATGCTTATATCTACCAATGAAATCAGTCACTTTTTCTTTAACACCTTGTTTACAATGCATTAAATCAATCAAAGTAACTTTAGGACTTATATTGTTTTGAAATTGTTGAATGAAAGCATTTGCAAGTTGTTCGAAAGAAGTAATAGAATAAGAAGGCAACGAGCAATACCATTGTAGGGCTTTGTCTCTTAATGTTCTGGTGAATAGTTTTGCAAGCAACCTTTGGTCATAAGCAAAATCAATACATATTGTTTGAAAAGTCTTAACATGTGTTAGAGGATCTCCTTTACCATTATAAAGCTCCAAATGCGGGATTTCAACATGTTTAGGAGGAATAGCTCGAACAATATCAAGAGAAAGTGGGCTCGCAACATCAAATGTGGGCACACTAAACTTAGATTGATTCATAGAGGCAATTTGTTGCTGTAAAGAAGAGACAGTTTGTGCAAGATTATTAATGGTAGCTTCAGTCGAAGAGTTCATATTAGGTGTGTTAGATTAAGATGGAGGTGTGATGTTATTGAAAGAAGGTAAAGAGTAAGGTGGTGGGATCCTATGATAGTCAACCATAGGGGATGATTGGATAGGAGGAACACTACAAGGAGGAATGGAATGGTTAAATGAATTGCCCCCTTGCGTCATGTTCATTTGTGAAGATGTAATAGGAACACTCATTAGAGGAATGAATGAAGAAGTCGGATTGAATGAAGGAATAGGGTTAATTGAAGAAGGAGGATTGCCCCCATGACTAGTGATCATAGGAGGAATGTCTTGTATAGAAGTAGCCATGATGTTTGATGTAAAGGTAGGTATACTAGCAATAGAAGTGGTCAAAGGAATAGAATGATTGACTTGTGTAGAAGGCTGTGTATAACCTAAAGATTCAGCACAACTCTTCATAGGCATCACATTCGAATCCACAATATGTGCGATACCACGTAAAACATCAATTCCATTCTTATCACTTTGAAGCATGCGTTTTAGACCCTCAATTAAAGGAAGAGCTTGACTATCGGGATACTCATGAGACATCCATTGGTGAAAATCGTCAAATTGGTTATCCAATTTGGAAAGTTGTTCAACAGAAACTTCATGGGGAGCTTCTTCATCATTCGGAGGATTAGAGGAATTACCCATGTCCTCGTTAAAAAGGCTACTCAAATTAGGTTCCATCTCCTCGGTAGTTAAACCTCAGAAGGACTTAATTCTACGGCTTCGTCTAACGGGAATAGTGTAAGTAGGGCTTACTGTTGTAAAACTCATGCACTAGAGAGAGAGAGAAGATTTTGATTTTAGAGGTAGCAATTTTCAGTAAAAACAGCCAATCTTCCAGATTTAAGCTGTTAAATGCAATCACAATAGTCTCCCGAAATTTCAAAAAAAATGTTCGGGACCGTGGCGCTCGGAGTGCAACACGGTCCTTGCAACATTTTTTGAAATTTGCAGGGATGAAAGGTATGATGATTTTAGAGCTAATCTGAAAAAATTGAGTGATTTTACGATCTGTAGATAGGCCAAATTAAAGTTGCAATCTCAAAATTGAACCCTACCAAGATTGTCGAAAAATGCAAAATTTGAATTTTGGAAAAGAGAGGGAAACTGAAATTTTGAATTTTATGATTTTAGAGGGAATGTCAAAAGCAGTGCAAGTTTTGAAATTTAAAAATTGATTCAATTTCACACAAAATTCAATTTTGAAAGCGGAAATCAAGGTTGTTGTAATTAAGCACTTAATTTCAAAAGTCACAAATTGCAAGAATTTGAATAAAGCACTGAAATTTTGAATGAATGCAAACACAATTTTCAGATTTAGGACAGTAAGAAAGCAATTTTGACACAAAATTTCAATTTCCACAATTTTTGAATGATTAGGAGCCTTAAACCAAGCAATCACAAGACCAACTTTGACTGTAATTTTGAAAGTGTTATAACTAACAAAATCAGCCAAAATTCTGGATTTTAGCAGGAAAATATAGCAAGATCTCGCTCCCGAAATTTTGGAAAAAATGTCGGGGACGATGGCGCTCGAAGTGCAACACGGTCCTCGCAACTTTTTTCCAAATTTTCAGGGATGAAAGATATTGTGATTTTATTACAGAATCCAAAGTTACAGCTGATTTGGAGATGTTTTGATCGGTCAAATTGTCAAACAAAGGTTGAATTAAGAGGGTTTCAAAAATTAGGGTTTTGACATTTAACCACTTAATTTTCAAAATTAAAGTACAGATATGAATTGATAATTTATAATAGAAAAGCAGATCTGAAGCAAGCATTAATAATTAAACATTTCGCAAGTTCAATGTTCAAAAAAAAAAATAAATAAATAAAAATTTAGGGTTTTTATGCAATTACCTCTAAAATTTTGCAAAAGATCAAACATGGAAATGTAATCAAGGAATCAATTTTCAGATCTAATCATGAATAATCAGAAAGGATGATTCACGTCAGGTTCACCAAAATGTAAAGCGGAAAATCGCGGTCGAACCCTAGTTGGTCTCCCCTCTTCTAACTCCGAGGAGAGAGAAGGGAGGTTCGCTAGGATTCGATGGGTTTTCACTTAGGGGAGAGACTTTACATTCAAAAGAGGGGTTGAAACCCACAAGATCCAATCCCACGCAATGCGAGATTGGATGCTAAATGTGTTTCAAGGGTTTGGAAAGAAAAGCTACCCTCTTTTGTAAAGAATGTTGATTAAGGAAATTAAGCTAAGGATGCATAGAAAGTCATAAAGATTCGCTTATAAACTGAGTTTAGGTTATAGGATGAAGCTGCGGACCTGGAATTAGCAGTAGAATGTCGATACGGCACTGTCCTGCAAATTTGAGAAAAAGTTGTCGGGACGATGGCGCCCGACGCCACGGTCCTCCGAAAAATCCGCGAAATGAAGTGGGATCGGTTCGTCTCTGCACAAGGGTTCGAAATCTTCAATCTCAGCCGCATACCTGCAACCTACACATAGAAAAGCGAAGACGATGGGGGGTTAGGGATTAGGGGTTTGCCTTTAGGTCAAACCCCGGTTTTGGAATTAACCAAGAAATGAGCAAGTGCTGTAAATGTAAATGACTGTAATGTAAAACAAGTACTAATACCTTGTTCTAAGGATGTTTGTATCCTTATGTGCAAAGGTTTAGATGTTGTATGTTGTAGTATGTAGCATGTAATAAGTGATCTCCTCTTCAATGGTTGAATCCTTGACTTGAATGCAACACTTAGCCTTGAATGGAGACTTGGAATGATCAATTGCTTGAATGCTTGAATGCTTGAGTATAGTTTCCACGCTTTTTCCGTCATGTATGTCTTCTATCCCAAATGAGAGAGAAAAATGTAGTTTATATACTTGTCAATTAGGGCTGATAGACTGATTTTCCCGACCTTAGGCTGACCAGGGAAGTATATTTCCAAATTGCAATCAAAAAGACCCGATATCACTTAGGAAACTGGGCCCAAAATAGGACCCAGGGACCAAGGCGCTGGGCGCCCTGGTCCCGAGGGACCAGGGCGCTGGGTGCTCTTGTCCTGAGGGACCAGGGCGATGGGCGCTCTGGTCCCACCTCCAGGACAGCGGGGTGCAAGGAGGTTCAGACCAATGGTGCTTGAAAAATGCAATTTTCAGTGTCGTGAGCAAGTTTTGGGGTCTCCATTCAGGTTGCGTGTTGCGTCGCCATCGTGAAGACCGAAATGCAGTCGAAATTGCAAGTGTCGCAATTTTAGGACGCTACAGATGGAACAACAATGAAGTCAGTTGGATTGGTCAAAGATCGTTGTTTGACCTTGCATGCTTGTCCTAATTTTGTAATACCTCAAGAAATGTAAATAGTTGACTTACCTCCACACTTTTCTATTTGCCTATCTAGATATTTCACAACAAAATTAGGAGCATACCTTTTTACTGATTGGTAACACTTGTTTTTCAAAACCCGATATGGTACTAAGGTTACCATTAAGTCAGAATCCCAAGCCACTTGCCACTTAGAGCCATATACCCCAAGTCCTATAAATGCAGATCTTGCCATCAGAGACCATGAAGAGTTACCACCTATCTAGGATCCAGATACACCTATTCAATGCATACCTGATGTGAATTTGGGTGAGTGGGCAGTCCAGAATACTGTAGAAGATCCTTTCATCAACATGGATGAAATAGGTCTTGGTGTTTATATGATTCATGAGGAGGATGTTGTTATTCCAAAGCTTGAAAAAAAGATTTTCTGCTCGACCAGCAGTTAGAACAGCAGAAAAATCAAGTTTGGCAACTCTATTTTGATGGTTCAAGAGGTAAAAATGGTTTCGGAGGTGGTGTTATGTTGGTTTCACAAGAAGGTATGAAATACTACACTGCTTTCAGATTTTCTTTTAGTTGTACAAATAATACAGTTGAATATGAGTCACTTGCATGTGGATTAGAATGGGCTAGAAAAAGAAATGTAAGGTGTTTAAAAGTCTTTTGTGATAGTGAACTAGTTGTGAACCAAGTAAGGAATATCCATGTCACCAAAAATGATGTTTTGAAGATGTAAAAGCATAGAATTTGTGATTTAATTGAAGATTTTGATGCATTTAATCTATTGTCCATACCTAGAAGTCAAAATAAAGAAGCAGATAGGCTTGTTGTTTTAGGAGCTCAGTTTAATACTCCAAAAGAACTAGAAAATATTGATAGACAACAGTATGTTAAAGTTGCCGTAAGGCCCTCAATTCTAGATAACACTATTAATTGGTAATTTTTTGACTCAGATGAGCAGATTACTAATTTCCTAATTGAAGAAGCTGAGTTTTCTACCGTAAGTCAGCATAAGTTCAATGAACAATATGAAAATCAATTTCTCTAATTGAAAACTAACAAACTTCCCAAGGGTTTGGTAACCCTTGCATCTATTTTTAATATAGATGATCACGTCATAAAGGATAAAGGCAACATGTTTGTGAAGGAAGAATATTATGAACCTATTGAAATATTCAAGGACAAGCTACTAAAAATTGGCAAGGTATGTACCCTTGAAGAAAAACATGCTTTTGTAAAACTTTGTCAAGAATTCAATGACATATTTGGATGGAGGTATGAAGATTTGAAAGGATTTGATCCTCATTTAGCTCAACATACCATAGAGCTCATATATAATGCAAAACTAGTAAGGCAGAAACAAATGCCTCTTAATCCAAAATTAGAACATCTTATGAAGACTGATTTAATAAGTTGATTGAAGGAAATATCATATTTCCAATCAAGAACACATCCTGGGTGTCCAATCTAGTTCCCATTAGGAAGAATAATGGTGAACTTAGACTGTGCGTTAATTTTAGAGACCTAAATAGAGAATCCCTGAAAGACCATTACCCGCTACCCTCAATGGAGCAAATATTACAGGTTGTATCAGGTTCAAAGAGATTCTCATTACTTGATGGTTATTCAGGATATAACTAAATTTTGGTCAAAAAAGAAGACCAATACAAAACACCATTTACCACCAAGTGGGGTACAATGGCTTATAATAAAATGTCATTTGGACTAACCAATATAGGGGCAATATTTCAACGTGCAATGGATATGGTATTTCGAGGTCTGATTAACAAGTTTGTTTTGGTTTACCTAGATGATGTAACTATTTTTTCTAAAAAGGCTAATGAACATCTTGACCATCTCAGACATGTATTTGAGAGATGCAGGGAATATGGAGTTTCATTAAATCCCAAGAAGAGCATATTTGTTGTTCATGAAGGAAAGTTGTTGGGATATATTATTTCAAAGCATGGGATTTCAATAGATCTTGGAGGATCATAGTCATACTTGGATTGCCATTACCATCACATAAAAAGGGACTCCAGAGTTTCATAGGTGGGATTAACTTTATCACAAGGTTTATTTCTAATATTGCAACATTGATGCAGCCACTTACAACCATGCTTAAGAAAAATATGCCTTTTCAGTGAACTAAGGAAGGTAAGAACAGTTTTGAAGAAATTAAAGAGGCAATTGTAGAAGATCCTACCCTCATTAATCCTAATTTTAAGAAAGATTTTATTCTATATTATTTTGGGAGTGAGGATACTATTTCTACAATGTTGTGTCAGCAAAATGATGAAGTCTTAGAATAGCCAATTGCTTTCTTTAGTTAGATTTTATATGATTATGAGACTAGGTACTCATTTGTAGAAATGCATGTATTAGCAGTAATCAGAATCCTTAAAAAATTTAGGTACATGCTCTCTAACAATAAGATTCGGCTTATGGTTGTTCATCCTACAGTGAAAGAGTTTTTTCTCAGCAAAGACATAAATGACAAAAGGGCAGGTTGGATTACTAAGGAAATGGAATATGACATCTCTATCATGGTAACCAAGCTAGTTAGAGGCAAGGGTTTATGTGAAGTGATTGCTAGAAGTACAGAAAATAATAAAGAAGAGGAGCAACAAGTTGGAACAGTGCTTAATAATGAAGAATGGCCTGTTGTCACAACTTTACCAGTCACTTGGAATCAGCAAATTGTCCATTATTTACAAACTAGTGACTATCCAGAAGGCTTAGACAGGTCAAAATGAAGGTATTTTAGGCTACATGTCATTCCTTATGCTTTAATAGATGGTATTTTGTTCAAAAAAGACTATAACAATGTTCTATTAAGATGCATTGAGCTAGATCAGATTGAAATAGTTCTAGAAGAATTTCATGAAGGACCTGTAGGAGGTCACTTTGCGGCAAGAACAACAACTCTAAAAATTGTAAGAGTTGGTTATTATTGGCCTGAATTGTTTAAAGATGCTCACCCACCGGTAGGGAAATTTGAAAAATGTTCATTGTTTGGAGGCAAATAGAGGCTAATAGCCTTTCCTTTGCAACCAATTGAAGTAGAGCAACCCTTTGCAAAGTGGGGGCTTAATTTTATAGGACCTATTAATCCACCTTATAGTGTAGGTCACAAATGAATTCTTACAGCAACTGATTATTTTACAAAATGGATAGAAGCAGTTCCATTGAAAGAAGCTAATGAGACTTTTGTCTTGAATTTCTAGCAAGACTTAGTGTCCAGGTTTGGTACCCTAGAATCAATCATTTCTGATAATGCTTTAGCTTTTATTGGTCTTAGAGTTTTAGATTGGTCAGTTAAACATAATATATATTTGAATACTTTGTCCAATTATTACCCTCGGGGTAATGGACAAGATAAATCAACTAATAATAACTTGATCAACATCATAAAGAAGACCATTGTTGAGAATCAGAGAACTTGGCATGAAAAGATCAAGTTAGCCCTTTGGGCTGACATAATTACACCAAAGAGATCAACAGGTAACTCTTCTTATGTTTTAACTTATGGCAAAGAAGCCAAGTTACCTATTTGAGTTGAATTGCCAACTTTAAATTATGTAAAAGAGATTGAATTACTTGAAGAGCAACCAATGTAGATTAGGCTTGCTCAGCTTATGGAGTTAGAAGAAAATCATAAGGAAGCATACAGAAAATTAGAAATTCACAATGCCCAGATGAAGAAAACCTTTCATAGAAAATTTGTACCACGCATATTTAATCAAGGTGATCTTGTTTTCAAGTGGGACAAGTTAAGAAATAGACCTGGTAGACATACCAAGTTTGATGCCATGTGGGATGGCCCGTATATTACCACAAAATACAAGCAAAATAATGCATTCTAGCTTGCTAAATTGAATGGAGAAATATTGCCAATCCCTGTCAATGGGATTCACCTCAAACTATGCTATTAAGTACTAAAAGTTTGCATATGTACATAGTAGGATAGTTGCAGTTTGGTTTTCAGTAGTTTTCATCTTAATAAGTGCTTCGAGCACATTGTTGTTTTAAGTTTAGTTCAGTTTTGTTTCTAGATTCCATAAGTGCAGATTGCACAGTGTGCAGGCTTAGCTATATGCAGAACCTTTGTAGTTTCATTTTCAAGTTTTGTTTAGAGAGCTGAGATGCAGTTCCAAATTTTGAGGAAGGTAGAATTGACTCAATGCTCAATGGATATGCTAGGCTACTGGATTCTACTGTTTAGCAGGAAAACACCTCTGAGAGGTCACCAAAAATGTTACCAAATTTTGCACATGCCAAATTTGGTGCCCAAGTGAAGCCTTGCAATCATTCATTTTGAAAAGGTCAAATCATGAACGAGAAATCAGAAATGCACTATTTTTGTCTAGCTTGTTTGCTTCATGTGCAGATATAGGAAAAGTAAGACAACATGTGGGTTAAAATGTGGCTCCCATAAAGGTTGAGCTCAGCATGCTGTAGATCATAGAGATATTTATGCTCCATTGCAAATGAAATGGCATGTCTTATCAAACTTTCAAACAAATGCATTATTGCCAAGCATGAAACTGACATAACTCTTTCCAAATCCTCCCTACTGTGTGATGAAATAGTGACAAAGAAAGGCTCAGGTGTAGAACATAGGCAATAGCTGGGGATGTGTAAAGCATTTATCCCACATTGGCAGTGCAGAGGGAGTTTATCGCATTTAAATATAAGAACACATATAACTATAGTGTCAAAGATTAAGGGATTTTGGCAAGAAGTAGCTCAGCATAGGTGGGTCCCCCGCATGCATGCTCATCTCAAGGTGCCTGAATTTTGAAGCAAAAGGGAAAATTAACCAGCGAGAAAGTCAGGAAGATCAACGGTGATCAAGAAAGATCCGACGATGGTCACTATACCGCAATAGTAAAATGCCTGTTGAATACTCCTCGTGACTTGGCAACAAAGCACGTACCGAAAAGAGGTGGTTAAAGGGCATGCACATCAAGAAAGATTGGATGGTGGAGTGAAATTTTGAGGCTATCCATGACTATCATTGTACCATGGTTGTGAAGTGCTCAGAATGAATACCCTAGTGACTGGTGATGTGGCAGATAGGTGGCGCCTAGATGAAGGCTAGCTGGATGCACAGACAAACAAGAGAGTGACCTAGCAAACAGATCTTGGCATCGATGGATCTCTAAAAGGATTCACCGAAAGCATTGATTCCATCGACATAAGGTACATCAAAGAAAATCAGAACCAGTCACGTCGATGAAACTAAGGTATCGATTAGAAATGTGAGGAGTTTGTCGAGGGAGGAAGTTTGGCGAAAAAGAATATCAAACAAACCAAGACGGTCCCAAGTCTAGTGGGAGGTCCAAGTGGCGAGACAGGTGGATCTCATGGTTGAACTAGTGGCTGACATGTGGTGACACCGTGGCATAAGAGAGAGCCACTTAGAGAGGCTAAAGGTCGATCAAATCAAGGAAGATCGAGCAGGTTGATAAGATCCAATGGTTGGGCAAAAAGATTTGACAGTGTTCGCTAAGGCGCAACGAGAAGTTGCATGCCAGGTTATCACTGCGACTTAGCGACAAGGTGGGTCTAGCTCTAGTGGTAGGTTGAGGTGGTGGTCCAGTGGCTAGTGAGGTAGTCGGCCCAGAACTAAGTGGTGGGGCTCATGAGAAATACAAGTCAGATGGTGCAAACATGGCAAGTTAGGTGGCACCGAGGTGGACTCTGAGGATATCACAAGGTGCCACATGGTGACACGTAGCAGAAGAGGTGGAAGGTCCAATGGTGATGATGTGGTAGAATAGGTGGGATGTCATCAAAATGAATGTCGAACAAACCTTGGTCTAGATGGATCTCTAAATGGTTTTGTCGAAGGCATCGGTTCCATCGATATAATGTACATCAAAGAAATCCGAATTGGTCCGACCGATAAAATTAAGGCATCGATGAAACTGCAGGTTTGCTGAGACATGTGAATGGCTCGTTGACAGAGGAAGTTTGGCCGAAAGACTGATGTCAAACAAACCAAAGTGAAATAGTGGGTCCGGTGGTGTTGAAGTGGTGGATGAAGCCGTGCTTAGGTGGATCAGGTGGTGAACCAGAGATTGACACATGGCATGGATGCACAAAGAGGTAAAGGCTAAGAAAGTCAGAAAGATCAACAGTGATCAAGAAATATCCAATGGTTGTCACTATGTCACGATGGGAAGATGATTGTCGAATACTCCCCACAACTTGGCGACAAAGAAAGTGCAGAAGAGGTGGGTCTGGTCTAAAGTCTTGAGGCTTTTAAGTGGATCCCAGGTGGATCCATGAACAAATCAGGTTGTAGCACGTGGCAAGGGTCTGCAGACTCCAAAGTGGGCCCGTTTTGAAGAAAAAGCAGAGGTTTAAAGACCGAGCAAGTTCCTAAAGATCTAGAGGTAGAGCGCAAAAAGAGATCAAGGAAGATCAGACAATCAGGATAGTTGTTTTATTGTCTTGTCGATGACCTGATGGAATTTCCTTTGGTGATCAAGTTATTATCGGAGATCAGGAAAACTGGTTGTTTGCAAACGAGGAGTTGTTTTCTATGTGAAAGATTGATGGTTGATTTCTGTAGGAAATATTAAGTGTTATATACCGTTGAAAAGCTCACAAAATAGGGAGATCATTTCCACAATTAGTTTTAATAGAAGTTTCAACACGAAAGGAGATTTAAAAGTTTCATGTAGATTTTTAGGCAATGGGTTTTTCTTTTTACAGTGGAGCTATTTTGGGTGAGACTAGCAGTTCTATATTCAGCAGTGAGGGTTTCTTTTCATATAGCATCAGCTTGAGTCCTATTTTTTGGGCATTAGATATTATTGTTTATAGTATTATGTATGAGTTTTTATGCCATTTTTTTTGGGCAAATTTGCCCAAGGCTTTTTCTCATGCAGATCTTTCTTTTTTAGGGTTTTTTGAGGAGATATTCATCATGATATCTATATATTCTCTCTCTCCTTCTTTTTCCCCTTAGTTCTTTCTTTTTTGCATACACATTTTTGCAAAAAAGCATTGTAGCTTAGTAGTATTTGACTTTTGTAACAGCAGCACTCCTTTTTTTTTCAATAATATAGTAGCGAATTTCCTTCTTGATACTTCTTGTCTAGTGTTGAATGAAAGATATTGATGATTTTTCTGCGATTTATTCCTTGAATCCTTTGATTTTGTCTCTTTCAAGCAATATTATTTCAGGAGGATACATGGTTAATGTAGGTTATAGATTGTGTAATCTGATTTTGATAGGTTTGGAGTTATGATGATAGTTTATTTTCCTTCAAATAGGCTTTCTAATCACAAACTTTCTATGAAATATTTATGTATTCACATGTTCAGCTGAGTTGAGAAGTAATTAGGGTTATTTGTTGAAGGTTTTGTGGTTTAAGCAGGTTGCAAATCTTGAATAGTATATTTGGTGCATCACCTCCATTAGAATAGGTTTTCATTACGTGCAAGATTTCTATCCCTTTTCATATCAAAAGTATTTACAAGAGATTCACCAAATAGGAAGCCGTCCTAATCTCTGAAGATTCCCCTTCACTTTGAGCAACCCACATGCTCGAAGGTGTTTCCATGTTTCACAGGATTGCTTGGTTTTGCACTTAGCATCATGGGTGCAATCCTCAGTGACAACAATTATAACAATATCATTATCGGTTAATTGACATCAATGACAACATAACATTTCATTAATGCAATCTTGATGCAAATGCCAACAATATGTACTTTCTTGAATTCATTCTTCAAGGTGTTGAACAAAAAGATATATCATTCTCAGATTGTGAGGTATTGCATTGATCTTTATTTTGTATCTTGATAACACATTCCATGCTTTGGATAATTGTAGTTGTAGAAATATTTCATAGTATTGTTTATACAAAATATACACACTATTATGTCTTATTTTTACTTATGTGTTTGAATCTTAGGTGATGCAATATAAGAGAATGTACTTGAATGAAAAAAAGATGATACTCTGTGAATGAAACAAAGTAATTATAAAAATGTTGAAAAGCCAATGAGGCATTGAAAAGTCTGTCAGTGAGATAGCATTGTCAGTGAGACATACAAATAGTTAGTGAGGCACTATAAAATATAATGTTTTAGATAAGCGAGTGAGGCAATTTTAAGTGGTTTTATTCCCCTAGAGGGTTTCCACTTAGGACATATTATTGTGTCATATTCTTGTGCATGTTTTATTTATTTTGTTGTCTATTTTATTTGTTTCATGTTTCTCAAAGTTTGTCAAAGTTTGAAAAGATTTTAAAAGGTTAAAATTGTGTATGAACATTGATTCACCCCCCTCTCTCAGTATTCATTGTGCTCCAACATATATTTCATGATTCCATATATTTATTATCTAAATATATATTAATTTTTTATTTTATTACATATATAAATGTTAACATTATATATAATATATATTCTTACACATTATAATATTTAAATTAATGTTAAATATCTCTTTGTTTATTTTTTTGTTAACCATAGGGGTATCCCCATGACCTAGCCCAATGCCCAAGCTACATTACCTTGGGCTTACATATTGTCAATTTGGGGTTCAGGAATGGGTGAGCAAGGGTGAGACCAATCTCTTGGGGATGTAACAAGCCACCTGCAAGACAGGTGCATCGGGTCAGCCTAGGCCTCGAAGTCGAACCTGAGGCCAATGGGGAGAAAACCCACAACCCAAACCAACTCCAAGTTACCTATGTAGGCTAATGTTAAATATATCTCATAATCATATTATTTGTGAGATAGTTATCTCACTCTTGTACCCTTTACCTCTATCCTTTTATCTTTCCCCATCTCTACATCCCTACCTCTACTAATACTTCATTATATCAACTTCTCTCTCTTATTCACTACATCTCTTCTTCTCGCTCTTGGACTCTTTCTTTCCATCTCTCTATCTCTCCCTTTCTCCCCCCCTCTCTCTAATTATTTCTATTTGTATATCTCTACCTCTATCTCCCTATTTCTCTTTGTATCTTTCCCTATCCCTCTCTATCTCTCTGTATCTGCCCCTCTCTCTATCCATGTAATTCCCTACCTTGATCTATTTATATCTCTTCCTATCTCTCTATCTTTTTACCTATTCCTCTCTATCTCCCTATATTGCCCTCTATCTATATATACCCCTCTCTCTCTCTATACATTCAGACCTCTTTCCATCCCTCTCACTCTTATTTCTCTCTTCTCTCTCCCATCTCTAACTATCACTATGCCTTCCTCTCCCTCAATCTCTCCACTCCCCCCCTCTCTAACTCTCCCATATCTCCTTCTCTCACTGCCTCTCTAGCCTCTACCTATATCTCTATCTCTACCTCTCTACCCCTTTCTCTTCCCATATATCTCTATCTCTCTCTTTTTTCTTTCCCTCTCTCTATCTCTCTCTTTTTTCTTTCCCTCTCTCTATCTTCCCCTATTTCTCACTCCATTTCTATTTATCTATCTCTCCTTATCTATGTGATAGATCACCATCAATATCTCTATCTCTCCCTCTCCCACTTCCGATATATCTCTCTCTGCTATGCCCTCTCGCCCTTGCCCCACCAGCCGTCCCCCCCCCCCCTCTCTCTCTCTCTCTCTCTCCCTCTACATCTCCCTCTCCCTCTTCCTAAATCTCTATATTTATACTTGTTTGCCTTTCTATCTCTACCATTCCATATTTCTTCTTCCATCTCTCCTATCTTTATTTAAGTAATCTTCAAATTAAACTCATGTACTACACAAAAATATATAAAAAATAAATCAAACATTTTCCTAACCTATCTTGCACACGTGATCCACATACCCAATATACACCAAGGTAAGATTGCTAGTATTCTCTATTTTAAATAATTCAAGATTTATCTTCTTTCTATCTTTATACTTTCTATTTTACTCACACCATATTTATGTATTTAATTTTAAAATATGTTTATAATATATCTATTTATGCGTTAATGCAATTGAGTTTTAATTTAAGTTCACGGTCTTTTCAATAATGTATAATCTACAGTAAAATAAAAATGATGAAATGTCGGCATCTCACATCCCAAAAAGAAATAAATATACTGGAAAATAAAAGGTCCGTCTCGAGTTAAGCGAGAGAGCTATTAATATAATTCTAAAATACTAACAAAATTTCTTTTGCATCATGATTAGCTTTAAAAACTTGGTTGGGTGAAATAATTGATTCCAATTGAGCACACAATGTACCTAGTCAACAATAAATCGCCAATTCTAAGTCTAATTTAAGAATTCTGAAATATTCGAGAATTGAATGGAAAGTAACACTGACAGATTTCAAGAAGACGCTATTGACTTGGATTAAAGAAGATGCAATTACACAAAAAATGAAAGTTTTGCGAGTGACAATACTCTCGCTTACCTCCACATTAGATCTTATTATGACAGTCTTCTATCATGAATAAACAATGAGATTTCCGAGTGCTACAATCCTTCTCTGTTTCAGCTTCTTCCCCACATTGTGGGAAGTTTCCTAAAATAGATTTCTATATTCCTCCATAAATTTTGGGAAATCTAAGAGGAGCTGCATTGATATCATTCTTCAGATGCATCTCCATAATTGACATATAGTTCCCATTCAGAGGCGGTATTAGAAGAGGATGAGGCAAAAGAGGGAGGAACGATTACAGATAGCCAAGGGCTTCGATTACCGGCTACTTGATCAACAGTAGGTCGTTTGGCTACAGGCTTGATGAGACGAGACTTTTCCGTTGCCTTTTCATTATTTTCTTGCCTCTTTTCTGCAACATTAGGTTTTGGCATTCCAGTTAGTTCTTGGACAACTTTGCTGAATTCGGATGCATCTGTAACCACAACCACCGTAGAAGGTGAAGATGACCGTCCCCTCTTCATTCTTCAACGAATACCAGAGGCGTACTAAATGAAATGGTCTTGCGATTGCCGAATGCCCACAGTTTTCGCTTTTGCTCTGATGATATGAAACTGCAAACTGGTTTGAGCAATATATGATAATGTAACTGTCACTATTTCTTTATGCTTATTCGGGACTACTGATTGCACAAACTTTTCTCAGATGTCCCTCACTTGGAATACCCTAAATGCTATTGATGTAGACGTTTTCCTTTTGCATCGAAATTATTGATTTTGGTGCTCCTGTCGTATTATCGACATCAAGTGTGTATTCAAACAATTTTCCTGACAATATAATAGAATGGGACCCCACCCTCTATTCGTTGTAGTTATAATCTCCTTATCAGAACAGCTTGGATTGGAATAATATTACGTAAGGGGGAATCCAGGGCTGTCATGTGAGGGGTCGTTTTGATCGAGGGCAGTAATATTAAACAAATGTTACCCAGAATTTTTTATGCAGCGGGCTTTTAATGAGCCGATAGGCATTTATTGTGGACTTGAGAGTCCAGAATTGACCGGGAAACCTCCTAAACCACTTTTTCGAAGCCGTCAAACTGTTTTCAGATCACCGGTCATAAAGAAATAACAGCGACGATAACGATGGCACTGTGCATATAGTTATCGGCTAAATATCTGATGTTTCGCTCATGAAACTTTTCCATCTCGCATAGGCTTCTCAATTTCTTCTCACACCTCTTACTTCTGTGCTGTACCGAAACCACTAAGTCATTGTTGTTGCTTTTCTTCACTCAGATTTCGTCCCACCTTCCCCTCTGTTTTCTCACTGCGCAGCCACTACACATATTGTTACCGCCGATACCCCTTAATCCTTATCAGGCTCTCCAATATTTTAACCTGCGATGCCTCCGTTTTATAACAGTTTAGAAATCCGAGGCCTTTCACATTCTTCTTCTCAATTCTTGTTGCCATTCGATTTAGATTGGAATCGACTTTTATTTTGAACAGGCTTAATTCCTCACTCCCAGCTGATATGAATAATCAGCTTCATTCGACCCTTCAACTTCACCTTCATTCGAAAACATTTTGAATGCATTTTGCTTGTTTGATTCTCACTTCATGTGAGTTCAACGGCTTTACACCTGTCAATGGCAAGATTCTAATGCCCTTCCAATTAAAACCTGCGATAATTTCACATTTTGGTAAGCTTCCACATCGAAAGAGTGAATATCCTCCATGACAACTCACCCAAGTTGACCTCAAGGCCAAACTCCATTACAAACAGCGAGGATGCTGGCAAAGGTTGTGGAATTTGGCTTTTCGCCTGCCAGTTTAATTTGCTTGAAAGTGACACAGCCAATTTGTGCATATATACAATCGTTGCAGCCCGATACAACATTCGTTCGAGGCATTTTGTCAAACAGTTCACTCATGTGCCCTGTTTATGCTTCCACATTTAACATTCACATCCGCCATGGCAGTCACAACTACATCTGATCTGACAGAATTTTATGCGTTGATTCATATAATATCATCAAACACCATTTTGATATGATGACTGGGCTTGCCATAAGTTATATTATGCCACATGTCAGGGTACTTTTAACGCTTACTGTGTTTAATATTAAATAATTGTCCCTAATATCTTTTCATAACATTTATACTATCATTAAATTTAGGTCCAATTATCATCTTTTTAACTTTCCTTCACGTCGTTCTTATAGTTTGATAATTTTACTGGTGATCAAAGTTCTTTTAATGGATAAACAGGGAAGAAGAATAATCATGATTGATAATTATTCAAACAACTATAACTCCAAATACATCTGGAAGGCCTATAATATATGAACTATTCAACTCCAAATAACAAATCACATTATTCACTATTTATTTAAAATTGCATCTATGTAATTACATTTTTTCATCTTGTGAATAAAACATATTTTAAACTTAGACAGAAAATTATGGATGATATAACAATTATATTCCAAAGATAATGTAGTTATTATAATATCTATGAACAATAATTAAGTCTTATTTTTAGGAGAATATTAATATTTTAATTTTAAGAAAAATTAAAATAAATTCAAGTGATTAATCAAATGATTTCAATTCTTTGTTTGTTTCCATAATGTATTTCTTATGTCAAGTAAAATTATAACCATTTAAAGAACAAAAGACTAAAATTGTAATCATATTTAATGAAAAATATCTTATTTGAGTGCCCATATTTTCTTTTCAATTTAGAATTTAAATAAATAAATTATACAATAAAAATAGATAATTTTATAATTGTTTAAATAAACACAAAATAAAATATAAATTGGGATCACTTAAACCACTAACTCCAAATAATTTATTAGTTAGTTGGATTAAATGCTTTTTTGAAGTCTAGTTTGGATACAAAAATTTTAACTTAACTTTTGTAATTTGTGTATGGTTAGAGCCCATGCCATTTTAATTTTAATTATAATGTATGTAGAATTTCTAATTTCATCTTCTAATAGATGGAATAGAGACAAACTCTACATTATTCATGTACATGACACATCTACATAATTATCAAACTTGATGATGACACATAATTACAAGTCAACCAATCAAGTGCATTTAAAATGGATTATATTCTTTATAATACAAAGTTCTAATTAAATCAAAATTTTAATTAAGTAAGCCAACATCTACCCATATTTACACATCACCATTATGCATTGAGCAACACACGATACTACCTAATTGTCTAGATGATTGTCACCATCCTCATGTGATTTTGTATGCCTAGCATATGTATATGTATACTATGTGTAATTGGTGTAGTTAATTACTTAAGTATGTTCTCTTATTCTAGAAAATGACCATATTAATTGTTGCATATAAATGTACCACAACATCAAACACTTCACATTCTTCAGCACTAACAAAGATGTTTGTTCATCTCATGAGAACTTGTCAATTGTCATATGTCATTGATGAATTTTGAATTTCAGTTCACATATGTCTAAGTTTGACTTATTTTTGTTCATGTCCCTTTGGTAGACAAAGAAATACTTTCAGTTGGATGACTAAGTACTAAGAACCATGTGAAGGTTAAATATTTTTTTGCTTGATAAAAATTGGACAAGGGACTTCATTTTTAATGTTTATTAAATTTTAATTATTAAGTTAACAATAAGTCCGAATAGAAAAATTGGTATAACTTAACAAATCCATATGATTTAATTATTTTCAAATGTGGGAGATGTCCATGACTTCATTATATTCTTCTTAAGCTAGGATTACTGTTGTCACCCTCGTTATTATTCTTTTTGGTAGTAAGAATTATTGAATCGGTGTCATCTTAAATAGACTCCATATTTTCGCCCAAATCCTCTTCTAACTAATTTTAAATGTTATCCTTTTTAGGATGACTTTCATAATATTAAGGTCCTTTCATTTAAATAATATGTGATTTTGTGTGATAATTTTTTGAAGTGAAAATATTATATGTTATTTACTATTATTCCAAATGGAATGAGAAAATTTAATTAAAAAAAAATGTTGAATATCATCTATATCTCAATATAAGATACATTGATTACTTGTTCAAATAAAATATCATTGGCATCATTGACAACATAACAAAATTTTGAGGTAAGTTTTTTTCTCATGGCTTCAATGAGTTTTGCTTTCTAAATATATACTTTGTCATATAATTTATTGTTGGGTTTTGTTTTCTTTCGAACATCAAGATTCTCACAAATAACAACAAAAAATATCATTTGATATTTTGAGTAATGTCATACTATCTAGCTTCTACTCTTCAAAGTCTTTTATCTATCAAGTTTAAATTCTTGTTGCTTGAAATCTAAGTGGCTTTTAATCAATCTAATCTATATTACCAAAAGAAAAAAACAAAAAACATATATATTTTAGTAATGCATAATGCCAATAAAATTGACTTCAAATTTTCATCTAAAATTATTATTGGCATGTAGCCTAGACAAAAAATTATCATCTAAACATGTATAAACTTATAAACTATTATATAATTAGTTATGTATGATTAAAATACATGTAAATACCTTTAATTTCCTATCGGCTATCCTTTGAACTTCCTATAGGTGCAAGTGCTAGTTGTAAGAAAATTAACAAGTGTAGAAAATTGTAGAGAAGAACAACAACACATAACACTCAGATTTATGTGGAAGAATATGGTAAAAATATACCAGTAAAAAACCATGGGTAAAATATATTTCATATTGATTCTCAAGAATTACAAAGTTACAATAATCTAAAATCTCTACATCAAAACATGAATTTGAGTAGCATAAAACAACCGAGCTGCAGTCCTAATTGAAGACAACTTACAAAATATAGTAAGTATGAATCACACAACTACATGTTTAACACATTTCAAAATTACTATTTATAGTAAGTCTTTGAACAAAACTTTCTATTTATAGTAAGTCTCAAAAAAATGTGTGCCTTCAGCAGGATGCCTAATGAAGTGTCGCCTAACGGTGAGCATCTAGCAATGCACTAGATGACAATCCATGATGACTCAATAACATCTAGATGAGAATCCAAGATGACTCAACCATTAGTAGATGAGAATCCAATTTGGACTTCATGTTCCAACATTAATTAGGCTTGACAAGTACAGCCCATGGTTTCAAGTACACTTAGTTGTCCTATGCTGTGAATCCCAGCTAGATGAGCACACATACAGTTTGACTTTCTGAGGAATAAAATACTTATGATTGCAACTAGAGTCTTGCCAATTTCAATGGTGATAATTATTCAGTTGAATTTGAATTTTTGTCTTCTTTCTTAGAAGACAAGAGGTTTAGTCACTTGATTACAGCTACACATTGAAATTATATTGACTTATTTCAGTTTGCTTTCAAGTAAACCTAAAATTTATCATATCACAACTAACCTTTTCCAACACTAATTTCCTTTAGTTTTGGACTCATTTTAATTGATATATTCTTATATTTATAAGTGATAAGTATTATTTTTTTGTATTATGTTTTATTTATTTCAGTTTTGATGGATCTTTATGTATTCTTTCTTGTCAATATCTATATACATTTATTTTTATATAAATTTTATTGCACTTATTTTTAGATAATCATCAATTATAGTTGGTTCAAATTTTTATGTGCTTATACTTTTGATGAACAAATATCTATATTATCATTTATAAAATAATATTACGTATATTCACAAAAAAAAGGTTGGAGAGAAGTCAAACCTCTAGTGTCCAAATAGGGACAAAACACAAAGAATATGAACATAGGAACAAAAATAATGTCCCTAGGTGACTAAAGAAAGTACTTAAAGGGGGAGGAGGAGTATATTGATTAGCTAATTTTCTCTAAACATCAGTAGGGTCAAGGGTGTCCATGCGATGACCCTAGCCATCATTATCTTTATCTTTATCTTTATCTTTAGCTTCTTCCTTTTTAATGTGGGTTTCCAAAATAATGAGATTCAACTATGAGAACTTTCTAGAACCAAACTAGTTGGATGCAACACTAGTAGCTCACCTAGAAGTTCCTCTCGTGGCTAGTGCAATGTCAAAGTGCTAAAGTGTAGGCAATTCCCAGTGCCACTAACTATGATCGCTTCATGCAACTAAGGGAGAATCCTTGGAGTGAGTGTCTCTAGTACTTCAAGAAGAGAGATTGCTTCCACAATGGTATCCAAAAGGAGAGTGGCCCCTAGAGGAATAGTGAAACCAAGAAACTCTAGCAGTTAATAAGGAGAATTACCCTAGTAGTCAAGAAGCACTTGTTAGTCTTCCATTTCATGCGGAACCCTTTTTATTGCATTTAAATCTAAACTTAAATATTATATTTGTTAATAGAAGGGCAACAACAATGTAGGAAAACTGAGAGGGGGGGGGGGTTTAAATCAGTTTTCACCAAACTCAACCAAGTTAATCACAACTTTAGATCTATTTAGGAGCATCAATAACAAAAATAATCACCACATCAAAAACACACATAACACAAGAATTTTTTATCTAGAAAACCCGATTAATGGAAAAACTACGATGGGAACCTACCCACAATAAGATGATACTTTGCAGTAGTATGTGTAAATATTACAATGGGGAATTCACATGCATTTAGGAAGAATACCTAGAGTTCACTGCTTAAAAACAAGAAGGGATACAACTCTGAGAAAGGCTCATTACCTTACAGAGATCGTACAACAATCCACATTACATGAACTGAAAGAATAGCATCTCCAGATGCTTGATTACAGTTCTGATTAAGCATGTTGTCTGCACAACAACTCTTCTCTTCTCTTCTACACTTTTGAATAATAAATTTTCTTGTTCACACATACAATACTCTAAGATCATAAACACAACCACAAACATATAACTAACATGATTGCATCACCTATTTATATAATTCATCAACCCTAACCTTAAGGTCAGCTCAACACATAAGACCTAATTATAAAATTACATCACACGATACATAAATCCATAACTAGACCAATACAATGTCAGCAAGGACATAACATGGACCCAAATCAAATCCATGAATATGCTACACCATCAAATAATTTGCAAAGATCATCTGCAACACACTACACCACTGGACCAAGAAGATCCTCAATCATGCACACCATAATCAGCACATACAACAAAAACACATAGCACATGATCACAGATCATTAACAAGCAACGTGAATTACACCACAATCATTGGAACAACTTGGATATCAAGATTCAATATTATTCCATCATCAGAGCTCAATAACACCAACTGACATATTGAAAGATACACTTATGAAGTTATAAATCATGAACCATCTGATCATAGGACACACATGAACATCCCAAACACTCACTGAAATCTGTAACTTAAGATATAATTATTTTAGAGCAATATGGATGAAATACTACATCTCTACAACATAGAACACTGAAAAACTAGTCTACATACCATACCTCATAACTCGATCAAATTAACTCATAGCATCATGATACTCATACTAAATCAACTAGAGATATGTATCTCAAAACTCAATAAACCACATCAACACATTTGCAACAGATCACCAAAGCAACTCTATGCAATACACTAGTTCTCTGCAATACACTAGTTATTTGTAATACATAAATATATTGACATCAATGACAACTACATATCCCAACAACTCTAATATCCAACAATCTCCCCCTTTCACATTGATGGAAACATATGAATGTGAAAAATAATCAATGCAATGAAAGAAGTCCATAGCCAACAATCTCCCCTAGAGATCATAAATACTTCAAGGTTTTTCACATGGTTTCTCTCTCCCTTTGACAATAATGCCAAGGATATATATAAATGATGCATCTCTCCCTCTAAGAAGGACAATCTCCCCCCCTTAGGATAAACTCACTAATATAAACAACATACTAACTACTCCCTCGGAGCAGCAACACCAACTCATCAATTTAGATAATAGAATAAGATAATGAAGTCCACTGGATGGTGCAACTCAATGTATCTATTTCATAGCAGGAGGGGCAATCACCCTGAACTTCTCTCTCAGATATACAAATGTCTTTGAAGGAAAAGGCTTGGTAAAGATATGTGCAATCTATTCTTTGTAGATACATACTCCAATCTAACTTCCTTATCACTGACTTTCTCTTTAAGATAATGAAACGTAATTGATATATCCTTTTTCTTAGAATACAACACTAGATTCTTAGAAATATTGATAGCACTAGAATTATCACAATAGATAATAGTAGGCTCATTATAAACAACTCTCATATTCTTCAACATCTTCTTCATCCAAATAACTTGAGTACAGTTGCTAGCAACAGAAATGTATTCAACTTCTGTAGTAGATAAAGAAACAACATCTCGTTTCTTACTTGTCCAAGCAAACAACTTCTTTCCCAACAAGAATTCTCCACCAGTAGTGCTCTTCTGGTCATCAACATCACCTACCCAATCAGTATTAATATAATAATTTAAAGTGAAATCATTGTCCTTTGGATACCACAAACTATAATCATTTATCCCCTTCAAATATTTGAATATCCTTATCACAATAGTAACATGACTTTCCTTAAGATCAACTTCAAATCTAGCAACATGACATACAACATTCATAATGTTAGGCCTAGTCTGAATCAAATAAAGCGGGCCACCAATCATAGATCTATACAAGGTCTGGTAAGCCTTCAAAGATTCATCATCCTTTTTCATCTTACAACTAGTCACCATAGGAGATCCAATAGGTTTAGAATCATCTAACCCAAACTTCTTCAACAATTCCTTCACATACTTAGATTGATATATGAAAATGCCTTTGTCAATTTGTGTAATTTGTAATCCTAGAAACAACTTCATCTCACCTATGATAGACATCTCAAATTCTTTTTGCATATCATCAACAAACTTCTTACTCAAGTCATCATCTCCTCCAAAAATAATATCATCAACAAAAACTTCAACAATAAAAATGTTATCATTATCAATCTTGAAGTACAAATTACTATTAGTAGTACCTTTACAAAATCCCAACCTCATCAAATACCTATCCAATCTAGCATACCAGGCTCTAGGGGCTTGTTTCAGACCATGCAATGCTTTCTTCAATCTGCATACTATGTCATCCTCATCTGTCAATGAAAATCCATATGGTTGCTCAATGTAAACTTCATCTTCCAATTCACTATTCAAAAAGGCTAATTTCACATCCATCTGGTTTACTTTGAATTTCTTATGAGCAAAATATGTAAGAAATAATCTAATAGATTCAATTATAGCTTCCAGACCAAAAGTCTCCTAAAAATCAATACCTTCCATTTGTGAATATCCCTTAAATACTAGTCTTGCTTTGTTTCTAACAACTTCTCCATCTTCATTCAACTTATTTTGGAACACCCATTTAGTACCAATAACATTCTTGTCCCTAGGTCTCAGAACAAGTTTCCATGTTTTGTTCTTCTCAATTTTATCTAACTCCTTTCATAGCTTTTACCCAATTTTCATCTTTACAAGTTTCATCAACATATTTAGGCTCAATTTTAGAAAACAAACATGTCTCTTCAGTAGCAATCCTTGTCCTAGTCATGAAACCTTTATTTTTATCACCAATAATCTAATTTTCTAGAATAATTTAATCCTACATACCTCGGGGTCTTCTGATTATTCTAATTTTTAGGCTCTGGAATTTCTTCATTGATAGCAGCATCAATATTTACTATTTATATCTCTACTAGATCACTCTACTTCATGCTTGGACTCCACACTTGCTTTTTAGTAACATCCTAATCATCAAACTCATATCTGTATGCTCTGATTTTCTTCTCATGAATCTCATCTACCTTCAAATTTGCACTTTCAACTATGTTTCTCAGTCTCTTGTTGTAACACCGGTAGGCTTTTCCCTTAGTAGAGTATCCAAAAAGGAATCTTTCATCACATCTTCTATCAAATTTTTGTATATCCTCATCTCTTTTGATATATCATTTTCTTCCAAAGATTAGAACTGAAATATCTAATAGTAGGAATATGACCAAACCATAGCTCATAAGGGGTCTTACTAGAATCACCTTTTTATATGCACCGAGTTGAATGTGTATACAATAGTGCTAACAACTTCTCTCCAGTAGATATGTGAAATATTCCCTTCAATCAACATAGTTCTAGCAACATCTAAAAGTGTTTTATTCTTTCTTTCAATAATTTCATTTTGTTGAGGGGTTCTCAGAGTAGATAACTGTCTTCTGATTCCATGCTCTTTACAAAGGGAATTAAACTCACCGAAGGTGAATTATCCACCTTTATAAGACCTCAGACACTTCAGCTTCAATCCATTCTCTATCTCCACTCTAGCTTTGAATAGTTTGAATTTCTTCAATGCTTTAGATTTCTCTCTTAGAAAATTAACCCACGTCATCATAAAATATTCATCAATCAACAACATAAAGTATCTATCTCCCTACAAGCTTCTCACTGTAGCATCGTAAATTGTATGCACTTGCTAGGGTGGTACAATTTCACACCTAGTTTAGCACCCACCCTGGCACATTTTGCATTTTGCATTGCATTTTCCCTTTAGCACTTAATTAGGTCTAAGGTTCTATTTTTATCATCTCCCATATCATAAAGTTGGGCCCTTTTCATTAAAGTGTGCCCCTTTCATTTTATTCTTCCAATACATCATTTAATCTAAAACCCTAATTAGGTCCGATTTTGAACTTTAAGGCCTAATTTTGGGGGTCAAAACATCTTGAAATCAGCTGTAACTTTGGGATTCTCTCTAAAATCATCCTATCTGACGACCCTGAAAATTTGGTGAAAAGTTGTCGGGACCATGGCGCCTGGAGTGCACACAGTCCCAGACATTTTTCCTAAAATTTTAGGAGTGCGATCCAATCATAAAATAAAGCTTAACCCCAAGAAATTGGTGGGAGATTCAATCTCTAAGTCAGCCAAAAGTTGAAATTAAGACCTAGGGTTTCATATATAAGAGCTCTCTTTCTTCATTTGAAAGGATGGGAATTTTGGTTTCAAGGGGCCTTCTATGCAGCGAAAGAGCAGATCTTTGAAGACTTCAATAACATTCAACATCCATCCATCAAGTATTCATCAATTTCATTCATCCATTTAAGGCTTTGAAAGCATTGAAAAGCAATAAGGGATCACTGACTGAAGATTGGCTTGTACCCCTCCCTTGGGGTTGGGTATGATTTCATGTTGTTTTCATGTCTTTGCATAAGCCTCATTATATCATTTGTATTCATGCTTTAGATCACTTTGCATCTTGGTTTGGAGCATTTACATTATCATTTACAAGCAATTAGGGTTTACTTTCTAGGTTGCTCTAGTTTTCTTACTTGCATTCTAGGATCTTGCACACACACAAGGTCTGCACACACACTACTTTTACAATACAACTTGGCTATTTGTGGAGGTGGAAATCACCAAAGCAGGGGTTTGACTAAGGCAAAACCCTATATAGCCGCCCACCATACCTTTTCAGATATAAATGTAGATTTCAGGATTCGGACGACGCCGCAAGTTGCAGATCCAGTAGAAGCAGACAGAAACTGAGCTACACACCAAATCTCAAGGCAAAAGACCAGGACAGGGGTGTGGGGCACCCTGGTCCTACCAAGACAGGGGCGCTGGGTGCCCTGGTCCCTAGGACAATGGCGCTGGGCACCCTAGTCCCTCAGTCAAATAGCAAGTCTCAACATTTTCCGATAGCTTTTCAGGTTGCAAAACAGCAGTTTTAGGAGCAATATCAGAACAGTAGTGCCTGTGCCCCCATCCCGAACATTTTCACTCAGATTTTAACTCTAGGTATGCATCTACGTTCTTGTCTCGTCCTTGTGTTTACAACTTTCCATTGTTTAATCTCAATTCTACAATCTTGTTATTAGTTCATACTTGCACTTTGGGGTTAGGAATTGAACTTGCATCATTTTATCTTTCAATTACAACAAAGGAATAGAAACCCTAATAGGTAGCCCGTGGCTCTCTCTTCCACAAAAGGAAGTAGCCAAATGTGTGATACCTCTAGGCTCTTTCATATTCCACAATGTGTGTCAAAAGGTAGGATTAGGGCATGTTAGCCTAGTCTCGCTTTTTTTCCCTACACATTTTGGTGAACCCGACGTGAACTTATTATTGCTTTCTCTTGCATTGCATTTGTTAGATCTAGATCTAGATTTAGTGTGTTTCATTTAAGTTTCATTTTCATTAAAGAAAAGAAAAAAAAAAAGGAAAAGAAAGAGTGTGTTTCTTTGTTTCTTTGCATTGTGGTTTAGGTTTTATGCAATTTTTATTTCAAAATGTCAGATTTTTATTTGCAAGATGTTCATATTTATGATGATGTATGAAATTATGTTGATCATGAGTATAGCCAAGATGAATTAGATGAAGCTTTAGATGAGTTTTTGAACACTAAAGATACCAAACTTTCATTTTACCAAAAACTCATAAACATTGTTACTATGCCATTTTGTTGTGATGAGAAAGATAAGTCGAATGATTCCTCTCAAGGGTACATTCCTATCAACTCTTCCACTAAATCTAGTAACATGGTTGTTTTCAATGATCTCCTCTATGAAGAGATGTCTCCTTTTGAATCAAAAGATAAACCTTTTAATCGATATGATCATGCTTTCTTGGATGATGCTCTTGATGACTTTGTGGCTTTATCGAAATCTTTAAACAAGAACAAAACTTCTAAATTAGTTAACATGATAAACCTGAATGAGCATAATAAGCCTCTCTTTGAAGTCCAAGGTGCTTATCCTCCTCCCACCTTTCAAGTTCCTAAATCACATCTCCTTACTATCCAAGGAGGGTATGGTCATGATTCCTTTCTTACTCCGAATAAACCTATCATCACTGTGCAAGGAAGAAAACCTATAAGTCCTTATAGTTATGCCAAGCAATTAACTAGAGAGAGTTATAATGTAGTTGCCCATACTTATAATACTAGAAATAATAGGCAGCCTAATCCTCCTCCTATTACTCTAGTTTCTCTTCCTAATCCTCAACCAATTCTTCCGCAAGCTCCACATATTTCACAAATGCTTAGTAAGGACTATGATCTTATTGAACAACTTAAAACTACTCTGGCAAAGATTTCTATTAGGGATTTAGTTCAAACTTCACCTGCCTATCATGGGATGTTACAAGATGCTTTAAAAAATTTAGATGTCCCACCTGCAGTGACAACTAATAATAATAATAATAACATGGCTTCCCTGATTGATTCTACAAGCAAACCCAAAGCTCAAATTGTGTTCACACAAGATGAGTTACCTTCTCATGAAATTCAAAATCAATATGATCCTCTTATGATTGTAGTTATTATCAATGAAAGTGCTATAAGATGAACCCTTGTGGACAATGGATCTGACCTTAATGTTTGTAGTATTGATTTATTGGACAAGCTTAATGTGGATCATTCTCTCATTAAATGTTCTTCTATTTCTATTCGAGGCTTTGATAATGTTGGTAAAGAATGTTTGGGTATCATAATCTTACCTATTACAGTAGGTCCTGTTACTTTACCTACACCTATTCATGTCATCTCTGGTAATTTGACTTACAATCTTCTATTAGGGAGACCTTGCCTTCATAGTATGCAAGCTATCCCCTCAACTTTGCATGGGCGAGTCAAATTCATTTATGACAATATAACATACACCTTGCTAGCTGATACTAATCTTCAAGAACCATTATGAACTGGATCTTCTTGTTCAACTACTTCCAATCCTTCTACCACTTCAAATGCATCTACTTCCTTTAAGGATTTTGTCCCCTCTAGTACTCTTGATCCTTCTACTCAATCAGAATCTTCTCCCAAAGATATCTTTTCTCCCGAAAAGGCTCTCTTGGATGATGATTGGGGATCTTTAGACTTTAACCCTACTTTTGTAGGAGAATATAGAGTGCCTAAGATTGAGAAGGGAAAATCTAAGGAAGAAACTAAAGAGAAGCCCACTTTGTCTAAGCAATTCAGTAACAACTTTGTGGCTACCTTCGATTCAAATAACTCTTCAACATCTTCCTCTAATACAAATAGCACTGAGACCTATGGGGCATCACCATCCCTCTCTAATTTAGCATCCCTTCATGGTCGTGGTTTTCACATTTTGGCTAAGAGTGGCTATAGTGGAAATGGTTGTGGCACAAATGAACAAGGAATTAAAGTTCCTTTAGAACATAACATGCATGAATATTCATTTGGACTTGGATATAATCTTTCTAAGCCCACCAAAGCATCTAAAAGACCATCTCTCAAT
This sequence comes from Cryptomeria japonica, assembly GCF_030272615.1. Lineage (NCBI taxonomy): Eukaryota > Viridiplantae > Streptophyta > Pinopsida > Cupressales > Cupressaceae > Cryptomeria > Cryptomeria japonica. Next base: position 208,586,658 of record NC_081412.1, on the reverse strand, counting down.
GTGAATGCTATATTTAGTAGTGATGATGATCTCACTTCAACTAAATCATCTTCTACTTCTATCAACTCTCATTCCCCTCATAAGGAAATCTTGGCGATGAAAAAATCTCTTTATGAATCCCCTCAAATTTCTAAATCCACTTATGAATCTTTATCTCCTATTCATCATAAAGTCCCTTCCTCTAGGGATAAGGCTCTAATAAATTACACTCATCCCTCTTCTAAGATTTCTTGTGACTTTTCTTCTTCAATTTTTATCATTTTATACATGTTTTTGATCTCACTTATAGTTGAGCATTTAGCATGTCATATTCAAATACCTCATTCAATCTATCATGTCTTTAAATAACATTAATGGCTATTATGTTGCTCATCATTATGTGACATTGGTAGCTCATTTACTGGGGGCTCATTGTCATTCATGATGGTACAATTTCAAGTGCAATCATATTTTTGAAGCAACATAATAGCCTAATTTTCTATGTTATCTCTTGTTCCTATGGGGACAAGAGTGATTTCATACATCTCTTCTTTTTATGGTTAAAATTTCCCTTTGGGGTAATAGTGTGGAAATATTGATCATCTTTTCTTTAGAATCCTCTTTTCCTAGATATGGGAGAAGATGTGTATTCTCTTTCTTATCCTACCCACTTCTTGTAAGGAGCATTTTACATACACTAATGTCTTGCTTCCATGAACTCATGTGAGTATGTAGTACATTTTGCTTATGTCTAAATCTCTCCCTAGAAGATTATATAAGTCCTTCTCATTGTCCTTATCCTTGGGAGGCAATGATATTTCCTTATTTTTATCTAAGGATCCACTTTTTCCTATTTCCTGGATGGTGTGAACTTTATTACTTGATGTTATTCCTTGTATGCATTTGTTGTTGTTTGTTCAAGGATTCTCTCTTACAAGAGGTGTAAGTCCTTGACTACAACCTCTTTTGCACTTGGTAAAATACATCTATAATGAATTCACTCTCCCAATTGGGTTAAAAAGAGCATCATCCTTCATTAAGAATCACTTTCACCTTGCAAAAGAAGGAAGTATTGCATTCTTATTCTCTTCTTTGTCTTATTCTAGAAGATGTTATATTTGTTTAAGACAATTCCTCTCAGGGATAGGTGTCTTTTGTACAAAGATCTCTTCTCCTCTAAGGATCTCCTTTACACATACCAGAAGATATCCCTTTTCAACTATCTTATCCTTGCTTAAAGAGTGCAAAACTCTCTTGCTTGGATCTATGACATTGTTGCATTTTTGGGGTATCTTCTTTTGTGATGAAGGTAGGTATCCTTGTTCTACTTTGCTTATGACATTAACATTACACTTTTTGAGCAATGGGTCATTCTCGGAACCAGAGCACAGACTCTTAGAGCGAGATGTCTCCATTTTTCTTTTATGCAAGGTGATTATTCTCAAAACCAGAGCACAGACTCTTAGAGCGAGATGTCACGCTTTTGTACTATACATATATAGGTTGTAGCATACTCGAGCATAGACTCCTATGAGGTGCTTCTAACCTCACTTACACACACATGTACGAGGTTGAGTGGAACTAGCGGCATAAGGCTAGACTTTCTCACTCTCCTCCCTTACATGGATCACCTAAACAGACTCTAGGGGCTAGTTTTCCATGTCCTTTTTCCCATGGATCACCTAGACAAGATCTAGGGGTGAGAAGTCCATGTTTTCTCTCTCACTATTCTTCTCATGGATCACCAATGTGTGTATTCATGCTTTTTTCCTTTCTTTTCTTCTCTTTGCATTTTGTTTCCATTTACATCCTTCATCTTGTGTTAGAGAACTCCCAAATCTTCACACTCTTTGTTGTGTTGGAATTGAGATTTAGTCCTCTTTCTTACCAAATGATTCTCCATTAGTTTTTGATCTCATATCAAATCTTCTTGTGAGCATTTGTCATCAATATTCTTTAACAATTCAAAGTGGTAAACATGATACCCTGTTTCAACTCACTAAAATTAGCAAGCCGAAATAGGGGGGGGCATATAGCTACCCTTGAATTTTCATCACCTTCCTTAGTAAGCATTAGGTGATTTTGTGATCTAACGTGTGTTTTGTAGGGTGCGGTTCCTAACTGTGTACTGCAAATACCGCTGGGGGCTTCGTTCGACAAACTTATGGATATATCCTTTTTCAAATAATGTTTACTTTTCTGTACTTTATCTTGCATATGCACATAGTGTTCATATGACCGCTAAAGTGGGGGCTAAATGTAGCATTGTAAATTGTACGCACTTGCTAGGGTGGTACAATTTCACACCTAGTTTAGCACCCGCCTTGGCGCATTTTGCATTTTGCATTGCATTTCCCCTTTAGCACTTAATTAGGTCTAAGGTTCTATTTTTATCATCTCCCATATCATAAAGTTGGGCCCTTTTCATTAAAGTGTGCCCCTTTCATTTTATTCTTCCAATACATCATTTAATCTAAAACCCTAATTAGGTCCTATTTTGAAATTTAAGGCCTGATTTTGAGGGTCAAAACATCTTGAAATCAGCTGTAACTTCAGGATTCTCTCTAAAATCATCATATCCGACAGCCCTAAAAATTTGGTGAAAAGTTGTTGGGACCATGGCACCCGGAGTGCACATGGTCCTGGACATTTTTCTCGAAATTTTAGGAGCATGATCCAATCATAAAATAAAGCTTAACCCCAAGAAATTGGCAGGAGATTCAATCTCTAGGTCAGCCAAAAGTTGAAATTAAGACCTAGGGTTTCATATATAAGAGCTCTCTTTCTTCATTTGAAAGGATGAGAATTTTGGTTTCAAGGGGCCTTCTATGTAGCAAAAGAGCAGATCTTTTAAGACTTCAATAACATTCAACATCCATCCATCAAGTATTCATCAATTTCATTCATGCATTTAGAGCTTTGAAAGCATTGAAGAGCAATAAGGGATCATCGACTGAAGATTGGGTTGTACCCCTCCCTTGGGGTTGGGTATGATTTCATGTTGTTTTCATGTCTTTGCATAAGCCTCATTATATCATTTGTATTCATGCTTTAGATCACTTTGCATCTTGGTTTGGAGCGTTTACATTATCATTTACAAGCAATTAGGGTTTACTTTCTAGGTTGCTCTAGTTTGCTTACTTAAATTTTAGGATCTTGCACACACACTACTTTTACAATACAAATTGGCTATTCGTGGAGGTGGAAATCACCAAAGTAGGGGTTTGACTAAGGCAAAACCCTATATAACCACCCACCATACCTTTTCAGATATAAGTGCAGATTTCGGGATTCGGACGACGCCGCAAGTTGCAGATCTGACAGAAGCAGACAGAAACTGAGCTACACAACAAATCTCAAGGCAACAGACTAGGATAGGGGTGTGGGGTGCCCTGGTCCTACCAGGATAGGGGCACTAGGCACCCTGGTCCTTGGGATAGTGGCGCTGGGCACCCTGGTCCCTCAGTCAGATAGCAAGTCTCAGCATTTTCCGATAGCTTTTTAGGTTGCAAAACAGCAGTTTCAGGAGCAGTATCAGGACAGTGGCACCTGTGCCCCCATCCCAAACATTTTCACTCAGATTTTAACTCTGGGTATGCATTTGCGTTCTTGTCTTGTCCTTGTGTTTACAGCTTTCCATTGTTTAATCTCAATTTTGCAATCTTGTTATTAGTTCATACTTGCACTTTGGGGTTAGGAATTGAACTTGCATCATTTTATCTTTCAATTACAACAAAGGAATAGAAACTCTAATAGGTAGCCTGTGGCTCTCTCTTCCACAAAAAGAAGTAGCCAAATGTGTGATACCTCTAGACTCTTTCGTATTCCACAATGTGTGTCAAAAGGTAGGATTAGGGCATGTTAGCCTAGTCTCACTTTTTTCCCCTACACACTCACCCTAGTAGGTCCACATACATTAGTATGCACAAAGATCTAACAATCCATTAGATGTATACAATTTTCTCTTCAATGAAATTCTTGTTTGCTTTGCCAATTGACATTCTTTACATACCGGATTAGTAGGATTCGCAATCTTAGGCAAATCTCTAATAGATTGAATAGAACTTATCTTAATCGAGTAGTCAAAGTAACATGACACATTCTCCTATGCCACAACCAACTCTCAACAATCTGAGAAATCAAACAAATTTTCTCACCAACATTCAAATGAAAGATATTACCTTTAGTGTTAGCACTTGATGCAATCTCTATATCTGAGCTATTCAAGATCTTACATTTCTCATTCTTAAATTGCAAATAATATCCCTTATCAACCATCTATCCAACACTCAAAAGATTATGCTTCACACCTTCAACATATAAAACATTATTAGTATTATGCTTACCACCAAGAGAAATAGAATCTCTACCATGGATTACACAAGCTTTATTGTCCCCAAATCTTATTACACCACCATCATACTTCTCCATGTTCAAAAATTTACCTTTATCTGCTATCATATGATGTGAACAACCACTGTCAATCACCCATTCATATTTTTTATCAATCTTAGCAGACAAAGCTTTCTCTTCAACAACACAACTTGTAGAATCAACAGATACCAGATCATCTTCCTTGATAGCAATGAACACAAATTCATCTTCAAAATTATCTTTCTTAGACTCTTCATCTATTACACCTTCATCATCAGTATAATAACATTTCTTCTAATATTTATACTTCTGGATAGGTTTGTATGGCTTATCATACTTTGACACTTTTTAGATCCTCTTTCAGGTTACCTAGAAGAAAAATGACCAATCTTATTGCATGAAAAACATTTCAAAGGTAACTTCCCTTTATACTTACTGGCTCCCTTAGGCAATCTTCTAGCAATAAGTGCTTCAAATTCTTCCAATTCTCTTTCTTATCTAGATACCCTAGTTGAACTTTCTCCCGGATCATACCTCTGCTTCCTGGATATAGTAGCTTTAAATGCAGTCTTAGCTTTACCATGTGATTCACCAAGTTTTCTCAACTCAAAAGTAGCAATCTTACAAATTAGCATATCTCTTGTCAAAGTTGTCACAGTGTGGATCCCATTAATAGCAGCAACTTTATGTTTATAAGGAGGCAAATATATCAACAATTAAGCCACAATAGCATCTTCTTCAAGAACTCCATCGACACATCTAAAGTTCATCGCAAGATCATTCAATTTAGCTATAAAGGATGTAATATTCTAATCTTCTCCCATCTTCAACATCTTATACTTTCCTTTCAAGCTTTGAAGTTTAGAAACTTTCACATGTTTATCTCCTTCATATAAGGTTTCAAGTTTCACCCAAATCTCATGTGTAGTTTGAAAACCCATCACATTAGTCATCTTTGCATCAGTCAGGGCACTCAACAATGCTTCATTAGCTCTTATATTATGTTCAACAACTTTGATTGCATCAGTAGTAACATGGCCATTCAAAGGAACAATGTATGCATTCTTTGTAATCTTCAAATAATCTTCATCGAGATAATTGGGTAAGTGCAAGAAGTTGTGTCCACTTTTTGGCCAAAAAGTGGAAGTTTTTTCCCTTTTTTTTTTTAGTTTTTTTTTATTTTGTCCCATTTGACCTAAATATTTGAGGCACTTAAATGATGATTCTTGAAAAAATTAAGTAATATAAAATCTAGAGCTCGAAGTATACCTTCCAAATATGTAATTTTTTTCAATACCCAGATCTTAAAAAGAAGTTTGAATAGGCATTAGTAAAACCTATAGTTTAAAAGTCACTTTTTAGGACCATACCATGCTTGTGTATGACAAGCATAATTTGACCTAAATGAAACTATTTTTCTTTATCCTTTTGGGAAAAGATCTATAACTCACTTACCTTTGATGAGGATATTATTTTGTAATTTTTTTTCATATATATATTTTTTTTAATTTTTTAATTGGCCATAATCACTGTTTTGAAAAATCCGCATGTACGGCAAGCATAATTTGACCTAAACTTAACATTTTTTTATTTTTTTTTAAACTGTATAGATTTGTTTGTAGTTTGATGCCATATAATTTTTTTTTCAAAAAACTTAAAGACAAAAAAGTTATTAAAATTTAAAAAAATCATGTTATTTCCAGTTTATGGGTCTGTTTCATTAGAAATTATTCTAAAATTAAAAATATTGATCCATTCTCTTAAAAAATTATATATTTAGAATCTAGACAATGTGCACTATAATGGGTTTTTGTTGTTTAAAAAAATTCTGAAAATTAGGTGTTCAAATATATTTTTGAAGCCATTTTTTTGTATGAAGCTTGATTTAGGCTTGAAGTTGCAAGTCAAACCAATTCTGAGCCTCAGGTTCGACTTTCTGAACCATTTACCAAGCCTAATTCCAAACCTACAAGTGGGCCCCACAAAAATCTTTTTACAAACGGGATCCCGTGTTGAGAATGAGATCCCGTGTTGAAAACAAGATCTCGTTCTTTATTGCAAATTATTTTTAAAAAAAAACAAATGGGATCCCGTTTCAAATTAAAATGGGATCACGTTTGGTTTTACCATTAATTTTTTTTTTTTGGAATTGTATAAATATATGATCATTTAACATAATAAAACATGTCGATTCAAATGTGCAAGTTTTTACATGATATATTATGATCTAGTTGTCTTTTGGATGCTTTTTGGTTGCAATTTTAGATCCATTTTTTGAAGGTGGCATTTATTGCATAAGTTTTTAGTCATGGGGTCTAAACAATGTCAAAAGAAGAAACAAAGGAGGAAATTGACCATCGAGGAAATTCAAGAAGAATGAGAGAAGGAGGCCAAACGTCAAAGGGATAGAAGAATGACGAATCGACAAATGAATAATCTTGATGCTTCTAGATCCACAACAATGGAAGAGACAAACATTCAAGATGATGCCTTGGGGGATCAGATGGACGTAGATGATGCAATTATGGATGATGATGATGTGAATGAAATAATTATGAAGAATATTCCAATTGCAACATCCTCAAATCCAGGTACATCTTCAAATTATCCAGGCACATCTTCAAATTCTTCTCTGCAAGACATGGATAATGTGATTATAGGTGATATTCATATTGCTAATTTAGTAGAAGTTGGATATACCAATGTTGAGATTGATAGAATTGTCCATGAAAATGAAGACCTTCATGTTGGTCAAGATGAAATTCTTTTGAATGTTGAAACTGAAAATCCTTTTGAACATGGTGAAAATGAAAATCCTCCAATTGTTGAAGATCAGGGAAACTTTTTTATAAAATTGAAAAAAATGTTTTAGATAATCTTCCTAGTAAGATTTCTTGGAGACAGATAAGAACATATGCCAATAGAATATACAAAGAATTTTTTTACCGAAAAAAACTTGCAATTCAATGTCAACTTATGATGCAATTGATGAGAATGTGGAAAATGAGAAAAGTGATGAAAAAAATAGGCATCTATGTGAAACCATCAAAAAAAGATGAATCTGTTAAGCATGTTATGTCTACTGTTGCAAGTGCCATTGAATCTATTGGTACAACAAGCCAGTCTAAAGATAAGAATGTGGCGCGACGAGCTATAACAACTGTCATAGTGAATAAAGCAACCTTGAATAAAAGGATGGTAAGCAACATTAGTGGAGGTTTAAAGATGCATCCTAAAACATTGGTTAGAGTAGCTAAAAGAAGAGAAAGTATTGAAAGTGATCCAATCAACCAAAGTTGGAGTTTTAGTGGTAGACTTTGTAGGTCAGATATGAAATTGAATATTGAAGTGAAATCTTTGGTTGAAAAGTTTTGGCATGATAATACAAGGGTATCATCTAATGCTAGAGATGTTCTAAAGTTGAGAGTGGGGTGTAAAATTTGTGACCCTCATCCAAAACACCTATTAGACACAACTCAGACTGAATTTTATAGAAAATTTTTGAATGAAGTTTTGTTACCTGGAAATATCACTATAAGTCAAAGATCATTTGAAAAATGCAAGCTCTGGTATGTGAAAATTAACAAGCAAAGAGTCTCTTGTTGTTGTAAAATACACGTGCAATTTCATTACTATTGTGATGTTTTTTGATACATATGTTGTTTTTTGCATATTAACATGCTTATCCAGGAATGTGGTATTGATATGCCACCTGAATCAATCAAATAATTTGAAGCAAGTTTATTTTTTCAAAGAACTAATGGACAATTATTTTATTTACATTCATGCATCTCTGGACAATGTTCTAGTTGTGGCAATTTTTCATCACTAGTAGAATTTATGCATGAGAGTAGTGAAACTGATTTTGGACAACGACTAGTGGATGTTAGAAGATTTAATAATGTCGAGTATCCCTTAAAGGATGGGAAAATAGGAAAGCATGCCGATTTAATCACAGAGAAGGTTAGTGTACATGCATTCATGTCAGAATTTAAAAGTAAGATTGTACCAAAATATGTGACACACTCTCAACAAGCTAGATGGCTTGATTCTCAATTTCGCACATGTAGAAATACATTTCTAGTTGGAAGTATACTATCAGTGGTGGACTTTGCAGAAATCTATACTCTTAAGCCACAAGAAGAAATTCAATCTCAATATTACAATTCCACTCAAGTTGCTATTTTTGTTCATATTGTTTATAGACACGCAGATGATAGCACAGAGGATGATAGAAAAATCCTAAGGGAGTATCATTTCTATGAGAGTGATAATAGGATGCACTCGTTAGAGTTTGTTCAAAATTGTTTCAGCATATTTTATAGAAATATAAGAGAAAGAGGAATCTAGATGACAGAACATCTGATATGGTTAGATAATTGTACAAGACAATTCAAGAATGCTTGAATGTTTTATTGGTTAAGCAGTGCTCACAAGGAATACAATATTCAACATATATTGAGTTTTTTTGAAGCTGGACATGGCAAAGGAGAACATGATGGAGTTGGTGCATGTGTTAAATGAATTATTGCTAGAGAGCAATTAAAATTTGAAGATAATGTAAAATTTAAAGATGCATGTGCAATTGTAGATTGGTGCAACACAACCTTATCTACTGGATCAAGTGTGAACTCTAAAATTCAATGATTCTTTTGGTTATTTGAAGAGGAAAACGTTGTCCAAAACTTGATTGTGAGAAAATTAGCGAATCGGTAAAATGGCATTCATTTAAGAGTTCAAATGAAAGCACATGGACTATATGGATAAGGGAACTTGCATGTTTTTGTGAGTTTTGTATTTCAGGTGATTCTGATGTATGTGAGAATACTGAATGGGTTGAAGATTGGAATCAAAGATCGTTGACTCCTACTCAAGCACAAGACCAGATTAACACAATTGAAGATAATGATGAACTATTTGCATCAGATGATTATGATTGTGTTTCAGACCTTGTGCAGAAAGGTAATCATTTTTAATTATTTTGTTGGCCATTTAATAAAATTAGTTTCAAACTTTTTTATATTTAGTGTAAATTAAAAATGGCATTTTTTTAATTCTAAAGTTTGATAATTTATTAATTTTTTGTTTGTCTAGGACATGTGTATGTCGTTGTTGCACCTAAGGATAATGAAGAGGAAACAAAATATTGGTTGGCTCAATGTGTTGAGACTAAACACAAAATAGTTAATCCTTGAGAAGATGACGATGGTTTTCATTATCTGACTGGTTCAGTGATAGTTGTTGGAACTTGGCTAAGGAAATATTTGACAAGGAAGAATGGTTTGCCTGCTTTTGAAGATTATGAAACACATAAGAAGATAATACACTACTCACATTTGATTGTTGCAACAAATATACAACTAGTGAGATATCGCAACAAACCTAGTAATAAAAAGTTATGGACAATTTCTATGGAGGATCACGAGACAATTATAGATGCTTTGGTAAAAAGAGAGGATGCAGATGGTACAATGGAATAATTATTTAAATAAAGAGGTATGTATACATGTTAAGTGTATGTATGTATATATTATGTACATGTATAATTTCTTTTTATTACATACCATTTGATCATATAGATGGTTTAAATATTATTGTTTGATATATATATGTCCATCCCCTTATTGAGAGCTCTTAGACAATTGTGTTACATGTAATGGAAAAAGTATTTAATATATAGAGGTATGTATACTTGTTTTAAAATTATGTATGTCTTTTGAAATGATTTAAATTGATATTATAAAATGCTTTTTAAATATATATACTTGTTCTCATAATTCATTTAAAATGTGAACTTGACTATTTTGCAGTTCCATCTAGATTCTAATTTTTTTTGTCATTATTTTGATCCCCTTAAGCCACATGTCCCAATTGTACATGCATCCCCTTAAGTCGAGTCATGTCCTAATCAATTAATTTCCCCTTAAGCCGTGTCCTATAATTTACTTCAAATGATCCTCTTTTAAGGTACATGTCCTATTTCTAGTTTGATCCCCTTAAGCCACATGTCCCAATTGTACACCCATCCCCTTAGGCCGAGTCATGTCCTAATCAATTAATCTCCCCTTAAGCCATGTCCTATAATTTAATTCAAATGATCCTCTTTTAAGCAACATGTCTTATTTCTAGTTTGATCCCCTTAAGCCATATGTCCCAATTGTACACCCATGCCCTTAAGCCGAGTCATGTCCTAATCAATTAATCTCCCCTTAAGCCATGTCCTATAATTTAGTTCAAATGATCCTCTTTTAAGGCACATATCCTATTTATAGTTTGATCCCTTTAAGCCACATGTCCCAATTGTACACCCATCCCTTTAACCTGAGTCATGTCCTAATCAATTAATTTCCCCTTAAGTCATGTCCTATAATTTACTTCAAATGATCCTCTTTTAAGCAACATGTCTTATTTCTAGTTTGATCCCCTTAAGCCACATGTTCCAATTATACACCCATCCCCTTAAGCCAAGTCATGTCCTAATCAATTAATCTCCCCTCAAGCCATATCCTATAATTTAGTTCAAATGATCCTCTTTTAACCTTGCACATGTCCTATTTCTAGTTTGATCCCCTTAAGCCACATGTCCCAATTGTACACACATCCCCTTAAGCCGAGTCATGTCCTAATAAATTAATTTCCACTTAAGTCATGTCCTATAATTTACTTCAAATGATCCTCTTTTAAGCAACATGTCTTATTTCTAGTTTGATCCCCTTAAGCCACATGTCCTAGTTTTAACTTAAATTCACCCCCCTAGATTTAAATCCTATATATAATATATATCTAACTATTTTTTGTTGTTCTAGGTTTATCTTAAAATTGTTTTTTGTTGTTGGTGGCATGTGAAATGAGTTCATGAATCTTTAGAATTAAATCAAGATTTCCAATGAATTGGTAAGCATCATTCTTTTTGTTAAATGTTTAGTTTCAATTTCTATATTTGATTTTTTTCAATGATAAATTGTTCAATTGCTTAAATAATTTCCCCTTTTAAGTCACATGTCCTAATTGGTATGTATGCATTATTTTTTTGGTTAAATTTGACTTCTTTAATTTATTTTTTATATTTTTAATTTTGACTTAGTTAATATACATGCATTTAATCAATTATTTCTAATTAAGTTCTGATTAATTTTTTTGTGTGCGCATGTAGGTACATCTTGTTACAAGGCTTTTAATTGTGGAGATCTAATTTAAAATCTATAGATTGCTTTTGAAACTATGGAGATCTAATTTATCTAGATCACTTTTGAAACTATTTTTGATGTCGTGGATTGGATCAAACTTATATAATACTTTAGATTTTAGAAAATTGAGTTACACTTTATTAAGATTTAAGACGTGTGGATCTTGAAAATTTTTAATTTGAGATACATGGATGAAGCTAAGTTATTATATATTCAAGAGATGCACCTGGATTAAACTTGTTTATATTTAAGCTTTTATATGTATATATGTGTGCATGTACATGGTAATTTTAGAAATTATCAAAATTATGTGTGTAATTTGTGTACACGTGTTATTTGGAAAAATATCAAATTGCAAGTGTTTTATTTTTAATAGATGATATATATGTACATGTGTACAATTGTGCTATTTTTATAAATATCAATTGCTCATGTGTGTATATGTGTTCAATTGCACTTGCTATTTTGAGATGTGGATGAAGGTATAAATTATTATATATTCAAGAGATGCACCTGGATTAAACTTTTATAAATATCAATTGCTCATACTACATATATGTGTTCAATTGTACTTTCTTCATTTATTTTTAATCTATTTATTTAGTTTTAGTATCATGTACATACACATACACATACACATACACATACATATATAGATTTAGATTAAAATTAAATGAAATTTACATATAGCTCAACATAATTATAAATAAATAAATATATGTATAAATATAATGTCCATGAAACACATGTATGTATGTATGTGTACTAGAGAAGTGAACACTCCAACGTAAAACATATATATATATATATATATATATATATATATATATATATATATATATATATATATATATATATCACATGTACAAGCACTGCATATATACATATCAAGTCTAGATGCGTGATGATCAACAAGTCCACATGTGGTCAACATGAAATATAATCAAAGTGTACGTGCAAAATAAACAAGTCCATGTGTACACACAAAATAAACAAGTCCCAATGTGTACACATGTACATCAAGTCCATGCTCAAAATGAAATATATAAATAAAGTGCGCAAAATAAACAAGTCCCATGGGATGGAATGATTAAATGTCAGTAAACTGCATGAAATAGGATAATTTTGGCTTAAGGGGATAGGCCTAAATAGGTCGTAATTAAACTTAGCATCTAAAAATTTTGTAATTAATCATTTAAGACACATGACTTAAAGGGATTGGCCTAACTAGGGCAATTGGCTTAAGGGGGTAGGCCTAATTAGGATGTATGTTAATAGATTGGCTTAAGGGGATAGATTAAATGTATGTTAATAGGGGAATTATCGTAATAGTATGTTAAGAGGCCCGTATGGTTGTAAATATAGTTAATTTAATGTACTTAGAATAGGAATTTCAAATTTAGCATCTACAAATTATAGGATGTATGTGGCTTAAGGGGACAAGCCTAAATTATAGGATGTACGTGCATTTCCTAATTACATGTGTCTTAAGGGGCCATGGTCGAAATTAAATTACATTTGATCATAATTAAGTTTAATAAATTGAATATATAGCTAATAGGACCTATTTCATGCTATTTAACATATATGGCATTATTTAATATATATAGTTAATAGGTCCTAGTATGTTAAAAGGGGAATTGTTGTAATAGTATGTTAAGAGACCTATATGGTTGTAAATATAGTTAATTTAATGTACTTAGAATAGGAATTTCAAATTTAGCATCTACAAACTATAGGATGTATGTGGCTTAAGTGGACAAGCCTAAATTATAAGATGTATGTGCATTTCCTAATTACATCTATCTTAAGGGGACATGGTCGAAATTAAATCACATTTGATCATAATTAAGTTTAATAAATTGAATATATAGTTAATAGGACCTATTTCATGCTATTGAATATATATGGAATTTAATAATATATATAGTTAATAGGTCCTAGTATGTTAAAAGGGGAATTGTCGTAATAATATGTTAAGAGGCCTGTATGGTTGTAAATAGTTAATTTAATGTACTTATAATAGGAATTTGAAATTTAGCATCTACAAATTATAGGATGTATATGGCTTAAGGGGACAAGCCTAAATTATAGGATGTATGTGGCTTAAGGGGACATGCCTAAATTATAGGATGTATGTGTAGCATTTCTTAATTACATGTGTCTTAAGGTGACATGGTCGAAATTAAATTAAATTTGATCATAATTAAGTTTAATAAATTAAATATATAGTTAATAGGACCTATTACATGCTATTTAAGAGGCCCATATGGTTGTAATTAGTTAATTTCATGTAAGTTTAGAATAGGAATTTCAAATTTAGCATCTACAAATTTTGTAATTAATCATTTAAGACACGTGACTTAAAGGGATTGGGCTAATTAGGATGTATGTGGCTTAAGATGATAGGCCTAATTAGGATGTATGTGGCTTAATACTATTTGCCTAAATTATAGGTTGTATGTGGCAAGTAAAGGAAAGAGGATTTACTTTAAATATAGGACACACATGTGGCTTAAGGGGATCATTTTATAAGGTCCTATTATATACATATAGTTAATAGGTCCTAGTATATGTTTTATAAGGTCCTATTATACATATAGTTTATAGGTCCTAGTATACATATAGTTAAGGGGATCATTTTATAAGAAGATTTACTTGAAATATAGTTAATAGGTCCTAGTATACATTAAAATGGGTATGATTGTAATAGTATGTTTTAAGAGGGGTATGGTCGTAATTAGCTAATTAGTTAATTTCATGTACTGAGAATAGTAATTTTAAATTTAACATCAACAAATTTTGTAATTAACCATTTAAGACACCTGACTTAAGGGGATGGACGTATGTACACAATATAGGAGATCTTATGTGGTCAAATTGGGTCATAAAGGGTACATGTTGTGTACATAAATGTTAAAAAGTGGCATGTGTGTGATGGGCCTTTAGGACCATATTGTGTTGTAAGGGGTCATGCATGTGTTCTAATGCATGCGTGACTCCTTAGGACCACATATGAGCCCTTTTAACATCCTATTCTTAGTGTATGCAATATACCACAACTACTAGGATGGTAAAAGGGGTCATATGTGGTCCTAAGGGGTCACACATGTGTTCTAACACATGCATGACCCCTTAGGACCAGATTATGACCCATTAGAACAAAATGTGGTCCTAGTAAAGGCTTGTCAAACACATGCACACATTCTAACTCGAGGTATAATATAGACATGCCTCAAACTAAATTATAGGACAAATGTGACTTAAAAGGTGAATGAATTTGAAAATAGGAGATGGCTTAAGGGGATACACGCATGTGTTCTACAATGTATATGTGTGACCCCATGGGATCATGCATAGTGTCCTAAGGGGTCATGTATGTGGTCCTAAGGGGTCACACATGTACATTAGAATGTGCATGCATGACCCCTTAAGACCACATACATGACCCCTTTGGACACTATGGCTGATCCTATGGGGTCATATGTAGTCGTAAGGGGTTGGACATGATGTGATCCTATGTGGTCATAGGGGGTATGTTGTATACAATTTAAAGATGTTTTAAATAGTTTCATTTTTGTTGCAATTTTTTGGTTTTTGTTTTCATTTTCATTTTTGTTTTGATCTAGTAAATTAAATGTTTTGGTTTTGATATTTTTGGGGGTTTTTTGTTTCATTTAAAAAAAATCCTAATCTAATCATTTCATAAAAAAAATTCAAACTAAATTTAAGTAATTCTTAAAATAAAAACATACTTTTCTAATGAAAAAAATTATTGAGCTAAAAAACATTTTTTTCTAACAAAATAAATAAATTTAAAACTAAAAATCTAATTTTTAAATTAAAAATCTAATTTTTTAACTAAAAAATTAATCTAAACATGAATTATTGAATAAAAATGGGTGTTGGGCATACCTGGAAGACTTGAAGGTGGGTTGCTGGCAATTCCTGGGAGGGCTCCACTCCTTGAATCAGGATCCCATATGCTAAAAATGAACCACATTTCGTTAAAAAAATAAAATTATATATTCGAAATGGGATCCTATGTTGAAATGAAACAGGGCCCCGATCCCATTTCATTTCAACACGAGATCCCATTTCATTTTCAACATGGGATCCCATTTGGAGCTCTAGGCTCAGGATCCCATTTGATTTTAGGCTCGGGATGCCGAGAGCCAACAAGATCCCAATTTTGACTTTTTAACTAAGTCCAAAACTTCCACACTAAGTGGACACAACTTCTTGCACTTACCCAATTCAAGTGAACTTCCATCCAGTGATTCCATATAGAGTAATTAGTTCCATCAAATCTTAGACTCTCTTTCTTGAAGATAACAACTGCCATCCCAGATCTCCTCAAGTGGTCAAGCTCCTTCTAGAGGATCTAGCTTTGATACCATTTTTTGATAGAAGGGTAGCAATAATGCAGGAAAACTGAGAGGAGTGGGGGTGAATCAGTTTTCACCAAACTCAACCAAATTAATCACAACTTTAGATCTGATTAGGAGTATCAATAATAGAAGTAATCACCACATCAAAAGAACACATAACACAAGGATTTTTGACATGGAAAACCCAATTAAGGGAAAAACCATGGTGGGAACCTGCCCACAATAAGATGATACTTCGCAGTAGTATGTGTAAATATTACAATGGGGAAGGCACATGCATTTAGGCACACTACTAAAAAATAAGAAGGGCTACAACCTTGAGGAAGGCTTACAACCTTATACAGATCGGACAACAATCTGGATTACATGAACTAAAAGAATAACATCCCCAAATGCCTGATTATAGTTTTGGTTAAGAACACTATCTACACAACAACTTTCCTCTTCTCTTCTACACTTCTAAATGACAAGTTCTCTTGTTCACACACAATATACTCTCAGATTATAAACACAACTACAAACATACAACTAACATGATTACATCACCTATTTATACAATTCATCAACCTTAACCTTAAGGTCGACTCAACACATAAGAGCTAATTAGAAAATTACATCACACGATACATTAATCAATAACCGGACCAATACAATGTCAACATGGACATAGCATGGATCCAAATGAAATCCTTGAATAGGCTACAACAACAAATAATTTGCCAAGATCATCCACAGCACGCTACACCACCGAATATGTCATATAACACAAATAATATCATTGGACTAAGATCCTCAATAATGCACACTGCAATCAATGTGAACAACCAAAACACATGGCACATGATTAGAGAACATCAACAAGAAATGTGAATTACACCACAATCACTATAATAGCTTGGATATCAAGATTCAACATTATTCCATCATCGAAGCTCAAGAACACCAACTAACATACTGAAAGATATGCTTGTAAAGTTCCAAATCATGAACCATTTGATAAGAGGACACACATGAATTTCCTAAACACTATCCAGAATATGAAACTTAAATATAACCATTCTGCAACAATATGAATCAAATACTATATATCTACAACACAAAACACTGAAAAACCAGTCCATATACTGGACCTCATAACTCAACCAAATCAACTCATAGCATCATGATACTCATACTGAATCAACTAGAGATAAGATCTCAAAACCCAATAAATCACATTAGCACATCCACAACATATCACCAAAGCAACTCTCTGTAATGCACAAGTTCTCTGTAACATAGGAATATGTTGACATCAATCACAACTACATATCCCAACAACTCTAATATCCAACAAGATCATATCATTTATTGTAAATAAAATAAACATGTCAATCAATAGAACTATTAGAAAATAAATAATTGCTTTTTTATCTTTCTATATGCTAAACAAAATCACCACCTTGAAATCATGTTGAATGTAGTTATATATGTGAGTGATGTGAGGTTAATCCCCTAAAATAATCGGATTCCATAAATTTGTTTCAACTTGAATTATTTGAAAAATTCATGGATCATGGTTGAAACATTCTTTGTTTTACAAAAACTAGCAAAGGTTCTTAAGAGATATCAACTACTCATAAAATGAGAAATGATGGTCTACAATTCCCAATAGAATAACTTGAATCTCATAGGAAAGCCCTAAAAAATAATAATTTATGAAAATTGAGCCAATTTTTGGCTTTGGAATAACTTATCAAATGGTTTGAAATCTATCTTGTTAAAGAGAGACTAGTGATTAAAATTGGCACCATTGGTTGAAAGTGGTAGCCATTGGAAGGTGGGGAGAAAGCCAAAGAAATCCTTTGTATGGTTTTTTGCAATTTTTATAATGAGTGTGTGGACACCACATCCAATACTTTCACAATGGCTTGAAAGAATTAATATAAATTATGTAAACTATATTATAGCTAGCACTACCTCGTGATTGTATAAAAAGATACATGATCCTAATTAGAAAGCTCAAACTTGGGTTTATCTTCAATCTATGATAGGAGACATATTGAAACTCTAGAGAAGAGATTTTTAAAAGATGATTTTTTTCTTGTGAAGTATTAAGCCACACACATAAGGTGGATTTACCAAAGGGTGATCATGATCTTTAAAATTAAAGTACCCTTAGATATTTTTCTAATTGTTAGAAAAATCAATTGCAAAATTCAAAATCATGTTAGATAAGCTAGGGATTCATGGCTTTCCAGTCTCAAATTTATTTTTCTTTATGAAAGTTGGGTTGGAATATGAAGTGAATTATAGTGTTATTCTAGTAATGGGAATAGTCATCATGGGGTTCTATGGTAGTATCTTAGGTTTTCACCCAATGCAATTATCTAAACCATTAAGCTTTAAACCAAGGGTTGAAGACAAAGGATTTTAGGGGGTTGGCTATAGCTACATGATTCCTACTTTCTGTTTTTTGAAAATTGTCTTCAATAAGGAATTTGCAACTTGGATGTCATATGGTACAAGAAGTCACGTTCTCTAAATTATTTTTGAAGATCTATGTAATTATAAAAATTCCTCAGAATTATAGTACATAAGATCTTTGTTTGTGGTTTTTTTTCTCATGGTATATTTTTATCATGTTTTTTCTACTAAAAGATATTTGTTTATCATTTACTACTTTTTTTACATAATTTTGCAATGTATATTATCACAACAATTCCTTTGGACCTATACTATATTCTTCATGGTGAGAAGGGATTGTATTCAAGTCGCCTTCTACAAAGGTTATCTGAAGAACAAACATATATAATGAAATGACATAAGAGGGTTTTTAATGCTTCATCATCTTGAAGTATGTAAATGATCTACTTAGTGTTGATAGTTAAACCTTATTATTTGGTGGGTAATATCCCAAAACCTCTATAATCTTAAGCACAGTGAGGATTGAGGTGCCCATAGGATAATCCTAGTCATCATGATCTTTATCTTTAATTTTCTATCTTTTTCTTCTATAACATGCGCTGGTAAAATGACAAGAATTAGCTACATGAGAAATTACTAGTGTATATGGTGAAAAAATGATGATGATGATAAACTATTGCAAAACCACAAAAGATCCAACCACAAGAAAAACCCTAGTTCTACAACAAAACCATTCACCATACACCAATGAAGAAACCTAAGAAAAAGCAAATCAACAAATTGAAACAATAATACCATTCACATGCCAAGTAGGGTTTTATCACCATCATCTCCTATCTCCATATATCTTGTTTGATATATTTGCTCTCAGAATTTTATATTGTGCATGAGAGCTCAACAAAGAACGAACTATGGTCATCAAGTCACTTGATTGCATAAAGATTGCTGGATTAGATTAGGATTGTGAAAGGAAAAAGGAATCCTCTTATGTAGTAGATACTTAATAAAATGGAGGGATAAGATTAAGAGGTGAAAGAAATAAATGGTTGACTAGGATTAAAGGGTAGGTAAAAAAATAATTAAATAATGAAGGTGGTAGGTAGAGTAAAATTAAGAGATAATTGACATGTTTCATGAAGAGAAAAAACTAATGAATTAATCAATTAAATAAAAATTTATTTAATTAATAGAGGAAGTGGAACCATTTAAATAAATAAAATATTTATTTAATTTAGCGAAAAGATAAATTAGATAAATAAAAATATTTATTTAAATATAGAAAGGCTAGAAGAGGATTAATGAACTAATTAATTAATTAAAAATCTATTTAATTAATAGAAGACTTAGGATAAAATAATTAAATAAATAAAATATTTATTTAATTAAGCTAGGAATATTCTAGGTGTCTACTACTAGAACCAATTTTGAACGTCAATGCACTAGTAGTACACTACCTAGAGGACCATCATATAGGTGGTAGAGGGAAGCAATGCTAAATATTATGCCATGACCAATGCTATTGACCATGATCCCTATGTTGCAAGGTATGCACCCTTGATCTCCTTGTGTTGTGCAATGCAACGCTCAGGTTTGTGACATGGCATAACCACCTCCTATGGATTGTATAAGTCTAGTGGTTGTATCAGGTATTAATAAGTTGATCGTTTAGTGCATCTACAACCACACTTGTAACAATTGGTATCAGAGTAGGTTCCTCTGAAGAAGCTTAACCACTCTAGGTGCTCCAGGATGGTGACTTACAAGAAGGAAAGTTTGAGATTTGATGGAACTAATTACTCTCTTTGGAAGAGCTACATGAAGTGTCATTTGAGATGCATTGAAAAAACTTACTAGACTATCACAAAGAACAAGTATACTATTCCTGCTAATGGACCTGCAACTCCAAATGAGATAAAGGAATTTGAGTGTAATATTAGAGCTAAGGAAGCATTGCTAAGTACCTTGACTGATTCTGAGATGAAAAACGTTATAAAATTGGAGACTGGTCATGAGATATGGAAGAAGTTGGAAACCTTATATGAAGGAGACAACTATGTGAAGATTGCAAAGTTACAGAGCTTAAAAGGATAGTATGAGATGTTAAAGATGGGAGAAGATGAGAGCATTAATTCTTTTATGCAGAAGGTGAATGAACTAGTGTGCAATATCAGATGTGCCAGTGGAAAGTTGGAAGAATCAAATATTGTTGATAAAGTGCTCAAATCCTTGCCTGCATCCTAAAAACACAAATTTTCTGCTATTGAGGAGATCTGGACTATGACTAATGTGACTAGAGACATTTTTATTGGAAAGCTATTAGCCTTTGAATTAAGTGATTTTGGTGATTCTCTTCCTAAGATAGAATTTGCATTCAAAGCCACTATTTCTAAACAAAGTTATGATCTAGGAGAAATTTCTTCAAGAACGATATCAAGATATGAGAAAGAGATAAAAGAAATGGAGGAAGAAGAGAGATATCATGAGGAGCTTGAAACATTGATCTCCAGGAGATTACCTAAAGGAGTCCATAAGTATGAAGGAAATTTGTCTCTTAAATTCTTTTCATGTAACAAGATAGGACATTTTGCCTCTAGGTGTCTGAAAAGAGTTCCTAGAAAGAATTTCAAGCCTAAATTTTAGAAGAGATGTTATATGCTACTAATGAAGGTGTGTCATATGTTGAATTAGATAAAGGAAATTTGTGTGATAATGAATGGGTGTTTATTGCTATCAAGGAATATGATCCAATACCTATTGATTCTACTAGATAGATGAATGTGGAAAGAGCTTTGGCTATCCAACTTGAAGAGAAATATGAATGGGTGATAGAAAACAGATGCTCTCATTATATGATAGGTGATAAGAGTAAGTTCGTGAGCTCAAAAAATTATGAAGGTGGATTGGTAAAGTTTGGAGATGATAAAGTTGGTATAATTTGTGGGAGAGGTTCTATTTCTCTTGATGGTAAGCATAGTACTAATGATGTATTGTATGTAGAAGGCCTAAAGCATAATATTTTGAATGTTGGATAGATGATTGATAAGGAATATGATATTCAATTCAAGAACGAAAAGTGTAGAATATTGGGTACCTCCATAATTGAGATTACATCAGGTACAAAGACTAAAGGCAATATCTTTCACTTGAATAGTGTCGGTAAAAGATGTTTGATTTCTCAAGTTGATGAAAGTTGGTTGTTGCATAGAAGGATGTGTCATTTGAATTTTGATAACATTTTAAGATAAGTTCTATTCAAGCTATGAGAGATCTTCTTAAGTTGATGAAACCTACTAACCCTATATGCAAGGAATGTCAACTAGGGAAACAAACCAGAATATCTTTCATTAGTAAGAAGCATTTTTCAAATGGATTATTAGATCTTGTGC
The DNA here is from genome assembly GCF_030272615.1 of Cryptomeria japonica. Taxonomy (NCBI): domain Eukaryota; kingdom Viridiplantae; phylum Streptophyta; class Pinopsida; order Cupressales; family Cupressaceae; genus Cryptomeria; species Cryptomeria japonica. Next base: position 208,564,935 of record NC_081412.1, on the reverse strand, counting down.
ATACTAATTTATGTGGACCTTCTAGAGTTAGAAGCTTACAAGTAGACATATATTTCATGTTGCTAATTTATGACTATTCAAGGATGATGTGGGTTACTTTCTTGAGGGAGAAGCCTAAAGCTTTAGAAAAGTTCAAAATTTTAAAAGCTATGGTTGAGATTGAGACAAGTTTTAAGTTGAAGTGTCTCAGATTTGAAAGAGGTGGAGAATCAATTTTTGGTGAGTTCAATGCATTTTGTGAAGATCATGGGATAAGAAGACATTTGTTTGCTCTGAGAACCTCTCAACAAAATGGATTAGTTGAAAGAAAGAACATAACCATTCAAGAAGCTACTATGACGATGATGATTGAAGGAAATATTACAAATGTTTATTGGAGAGAAGTTGTGAGTACTATTATTTACACTCTTAACCAGGTGCATATCAAAGGTGATAATGGTAAGACCCCATATGAATTATGATTTGGTCATGTTTCTACTATTAAATATTAAAGAATTTTTTGAAGTAAATGTTATATCAGAAGAGATGAAGATTTAGGTAATTTTGATGCTAGATGTGATGAATGAATATTTCTTGGTTAATCTAAAAAAAGAAAGGCCTATCAGTGTTATAATAAGAGATTGAAAAAGATAGTTGAGAGTTCTAATGTCAAGGTAGATAAAAGAAATGAGAGTCAGTACAGATCTTGTGGATATAATTCAAATGATTAGAATGGTAGTGCAAATAAAGGTAAGCAACGGTAGATCCAAAATCAAGTTCAGATTATTTTGGTGAATCTAGTGAATCAAGAGGAGGAAACCAGTACAAGTGCAAAAGAAAGAAATCAAGAGTCTGAAATTCAAGAAAATCCTAAGACTCCTAGGTGTGTAAGATTGAATCATTCAAAAAAGCAGATCATAGGAGATAGGAATAAATATGTTCAGACTAGAAAGAGAATTGTTGTATAGGGTGAACTCACAAAGCTGGTTCCCACTTTTTGGTACATCCTGATTTTTGCTGAAATCATACATTTTTTGGAAAATATAATTATTTAAGCTTTAAGAGGTCCCATTTGAAGTAATTAATTGAAGAGAGTTAGATCAAAGGCTCTTAGATCAAAATTTCTTGGATAGAACCTCTCTACTTCTAAATCATACTTGCAATGGAGTCTCCTTTGCATCTATCAAATGCTGATAAAAAACCAATTGTACATTAGCTTTTGAGGGGTCAAATGAATTCATTTAGAAGTTTTGTTTTCTTGAGGATTTAGTCCTTATTATAAGCTTTCCAAATAGTATAATTTTTAATATATTTAAGTTTATTAATATATTTTTATTTTATTTTTTATGAATGTAGGTTTTTCACCGAACATGAACTTCTTTGTTCAATGCATTGGGAAAAATAGCAAACTAATTCAAAAAAAATTTGAAAAATATCTATGCCCTAGGTATTGATGTCTTCTTTCTAACAAAAAAAATAAAACTTAATTTTGATATATATAGAGCAAGTTATGTGTTCAAACATACACCTATATCTAAATTATAATTAGTCGGACTTCAAAACTTAATAAAATAAAAAATATTCAACATATCACTATCAAACCAACTGCATGCCCTGGGTATTGATGTTACAAACTAAAATTTAAAAGAGATAAGTTTTTATCATTTATAGAAAAAAAATTATATGTTTCGGGATGCACATCACTCTTAAATAATGTTGTTTCTTGTAAAAAACTACTTTTGAAGGAGATGGAAAAATCAATAAAATTTTATTCAAAAACATTTGAAAAAAATATATTTAGAATCTACAAAAAGGATGTTACAAATCACTAGTTTACATCATCTCCAAATTCTTAACGATTTAAAAGTTATAGGTGTTGGAAAGTGAAGGTTTTTTGCAAAATGTTCATCTAAGTGTCAAAGTTGGTCAAAAAGTGGGAACCAGTATTGTGAGTTCACCCTATATTAGGTTGAGTATTTTTTGATTTCTAAGATTGAACCTAATGATGTGAATGAAGCATGTAAAGATGAACATTGGGTAAAAGAAATGGAAGAAGAATTGAATCAGATTGAGAAGAACAATACATGGATTCTTGTTCACTAACCTAAACATAAATGTATTTGGAACTAAATGGTTCTTTTAGAACAAATTGAATGAGCAAGGTGAAGTTGTTAGAAACAAAGCAAGACTTGTTTGCAAAGGATATTCTCAAAAGGAAAGAATTTATTTTGAGGAGATTTTTGCTTTGGTGGCAAGAATTGAAGCTATTAGATTATTTTTTCCTTGTGTTTCTTAAAATGATTTCAGATTTGATTAGATGGATGTCAAGTTACCACTCCTAAATGGTGAATTGGAGGAAGAGGTGTGCATAGAGAAACCCAATGGATTTCAGTTGACTGATCAGAGCAATATGGTGTGCCGATTGAAGAAAGCATTGTATGGATTGAAGTAAGTGGCAAGAGAATGGTATGCTAGATTGGACAAAGTATTTGTTCAAGCTTGGATTTAATAAATTTTGTGCAAAGAGTTTTCTAATGAGATGTCTCAAATTGGAGAGATGAAATTCTTTCTCGAATTGCAAATTACTCAGTTGGAAAAATGAGTTTTTATATCATAGTCCATGTATGTGAAATAGTTGTAAAAGAAGTGTGCTTTAGATGATACAAAGCCAGTTGGGACTCCTATGGTGACCAGATGTAATTTGACTAAGGTTGATGATTATTTTAAAGCAAATCAGGCAAGACACAAATCTATAATTGGTGGATATCTATATTTGACTTAGACTAGACCGGATATCATGAATGCTATTTGTCTTGTTGCTAGATTTCAAGTTGATCCTAAGGAATCTCACGTTTTAGTTGTTAAAATATTTTTCAGATATTTGAAAGGAACTATAGATTTTGGTTTATGTTACCCTAAAGATAAATATTTTACTTTCAGTGCTCTTACTAATGTTAATGACTAGAAGAGTACTAGTGGTGGTGCATTTTCTTGGGTTGTGTAGATGAAGCAAATGTTGAAGGATATCAGAGTTGTGTATAATTAGCCTATTGCTATATATTGTGACAATTCAAATGCAATTAAAATTTATAAGAATCTCGTATTTCATTCTAAAACTAAGCATATATCAATCGAGTTTCAGTTTTTGAGAGACAAGGTAAATGAGATGGAAGTTAGATTGGATTATATGCGTACAAAGGAATAGGTTGCAGACATTTTTAGGAAGCCTTTCCCTAAAGATACTTTTGAGTATCTCATAGAGAAGCTAGGGGTAATTGCCCCTCCTAATAAGAACTAAGGTGCATTAGTATGCATCAGTCTAGTGCATTTCACAACTATATCTTGTGATCGAGATTGATGAGTGGAGGTTGCTACTCAGGGGGAGTAGTTAGTGAGTCTGTTATTATGATTTGTGGTGTAAATATGTGTCTTTTCTATTGATGTCTTGAAGGGAGAGAGAGATCCAGGTGAAAAATTGTGCAGAGTTCAGGGGAAAGAGTATCAGAAGAGAGAAGATATTTTGGGGAGAGATTGTCCATTTCTTTATCATTGATTATTTTTCACATCATATGTTGCCATCAATTCCAAATGGGGAGATTGTTGGATGTTTGGTGAGATTTCTGCAAATATATGCTTTGATGATATCTAAGAGATGTGTTGTCATTAGTGTCAACATATTTCTCTATGTGTGAAAGTGTTGCAGTGAGTTTAGTGTGTTGGTTTGTTCAACATGTTGATGATTAGAGTTTGCGGATTAAAGGGTTTGTAGAGGCTTGTGTATAGATGATTTAGTATGATTTTCTGAGGTTCACATAAATGTTTGAGTGAGTTATGATTATTTATGTTGTGTCTTTTTTTCTTGCTATTCAGTGATGTCAAAGTCTTCAGTATTTTGATCTGTATTTCTCTGCATTGTAATATGTTGTTTTGTGGATTTGGAAGAATGTTTGGGATGATGATGTGTGTCTTAAATTCAAGTGGTATTAGAGCTTGGTCACAAGTTCAAACCCCTCACTTGCATTGGGGAGGGGATTGTTGCAAGGTGTGTGCCCTTGGTCTCTTTGTACTATGTAGTGTAGCACTCGGGTTTGTGATATGGCTTAACCACCTCCTATGGATTCTATAAGTCTAGTGATCTTATCAAGCATTAACAAGTTGATCTTTTGGTGCGACAACAACTGAACTTGTAACACCATTCATGCAACCAAAAGAGAATTCTAAGAGTGAGTCTCTCAAATAACTCAAGAAAAAATAGTACTTCAATATTGGTGTACACTAGAGGGAAAGTGGCCCCTTGAATAAGAGGAATATTAAGAAAACTTGGCCACTTCATAAGGGGAATTAGACTAGTGTTAAAGTAGAATTTGTAGGTGGACCTCTACAAATGAAACTTAGACTCTTGCACTTGAATTTGTAACGACATATTTGATCATAATATAGCTTTAGAGTAAAATAAAACATGTTATCAATAGAGTTATTACAAATAGTAGATCAATTTCTTTATTTCTATATTGTGAAGAGAATCTCCATCCAAAATGAATGTCAAATCTAGTCGTATTTGTGATGGATGTGAGTCCAATACCCTAAAATAATCATATGACTTATTTTTTTCTAGCTCGAAGAATTTAATAAAATCTTTTATCAAGGTCTAAATATTTTAAATTTTTCATCCTTTGAAAAACAATCACAATGGTGCTTAAAAGATAACAAATACCCCCAAAGTAGGCAATTTCTATCTATAGATTGTAAATGGGATAACATAGAGCTAATAGGAAGGCCTTATTTAAACAATGTTTTAAAGGTCATGATAAATCAAAATTTTCCAACAAAGACTTATGTTTTCAACATCTTTCTTTGTTAACATCCCCTCCCCCATTATCTAGAGCACTCATGTCTTCCAAGGTTTCATTGCACTAAAATAATTTGTTGTGTAGTCTTCTTTAAGACAAAGTTATTACCCTTCTATGGCCCAAACGAATGAGAAAATGAAGAAAAGACCTTGATAATCCTACTTTTATGTGTATCATCAGCTCCTTGACCGTCCCACTAATAAATATCAAGATTCACATATTAAAATTTAACAATTCATCAATTATGATATCATTTAGGTAAAAGGTGATAATAGTTGGAATCTTGTCATCAACATTCTAAATAACATTTAAGTTCCTATTATGTTTTTGGTTAAATGAAAAAAAGGTTTTGAAGGGGCCTTGAAACCTTTTACAGTATAAAATAGATAAAACATTAAAAGCCCAATTAGATAGAACAAAACACGAGAGACAAAAGGCCAATAAGAGAACCAAATGAAACAGAGGGACAACACATAACCATATACGGGACAACCCAGAACAAAGAAGAAGAGACCTAATATTTTTTTTTGAGAAGCTCCACAACTTCTTGCTCTAGTTGGACCATTGAGGCAACAACACTCTTGATATCCTCCAACTCCTTGGCTTGCTGAGCCATCTTCCTTGTACTTGTCTAGGTTATTTTCCCATGTCCAATAGCCCCACCCTCAAGGGTTAGAACCTTATCCTCAGTAATATCTATTATATCATTTTCATGTTGGATCTATTAAAGTTTTCTAATCATCACCCTGAAGCTATCAATAGAGGCTTTCAGAATGTTTTGGCTTTGTTCAGCAATTTTCTTCAGGGCATTGTCATGGTTTAGAGCCCTCTTCTCCAATTCATTGAACCTAGCTTCCACAACTTTAAATTGAGATCTATACACTCCAATGATAGTCTCTACATCATTGATGGATTTTCCTAATTCATTTAGGTAATTAGGCAGGGAACTAAGATTACCTATCCCAACAGCTTCTAAAGTATCCACTTTCCTAGAAGATTTTGCCTATTTGGTGGGTTAGTGCAGGATCATGGGGAGGCAAAAAGTGGCGATGTGAAAAAAATAGCATTTTCCACTCGCCTAAAAAAGCAAAAATCCATGTTGCTTGGCCTGGGTGTTAGTACACCTTGGCATGGTAAACATCTAAGCAAATCAAATATCGAATAAAATTGGATATCCGAGAATATCGGATATCTGATTCTTTTAGGTAATTTTAAATTAAAAAATCAATTATATATTATATAATATATAATATATAATATATATTACATATTATATACATATTATATAATATATTTTATAATACAATGTTAATAAAATAATTTAACTATTAAAATCCGATATCCGATTTTATCGGATATCCAATTTTTTGAGACAATATAAGTGGACTGTGACAACCCATGAGTTATTTTTCACCCACGGGCTGCATGATTTTTTAAAATCTGATATCCGATTGGACCTGATATCCGATTTTCTGACCCAATTTTGCAAAAAAAATCCATTAAAAGGTACGATTTTTATTGTTTTTCATCATTCTCATTCACATTTTTGTATTTTTTTTAATGTTTATTTGTTTTTTCATTCAAAGTATGTTTTTTCATGAAAAGTAGGTTTTTTAAAATCAAATACAAAATTGTTTAAATTTGTTAACTAAATTCAATTGTTTACATTCAATTAGGCTAAAAATGGGGGATAACAATGAAAACATTGATCAACCACAACCGCAACAACCAAACCCTCTTGTACAAAACCCTCATTTGGCAAACCCCTCCTCAATTCAGGATTTAATTGCACAAAATTTGAACCAATTGAGGGGGATTGCAGATGTCTATCATAGGATCCCTCGCCTAAACCCAATGTTTCATCCCCTCACATCGATCATAAAGAGTATAGAAACCGTCACTAAGGAGCACAATATCGCTCTTTTGTGGCGAGATTCTATGAGGGAACAATATGCAGATGGTTTGTCCTATAAGGAGATCAAGGATATCGAGATATCCAAAGCCACTATCATCACATTATTTGTGAATCCCCGCACTGGTCAACGCATAGACCCCCAAAAAACAACTTTCTATTAAATGGTGCAGAAATGATGGTATTGTAAAAAAAAATTGGTATTGTTGGTGGATGGTTTACGATAAACCACCCAGCAACAATCTTGATGTCCCCTTCTACTTCATCAAAAAATTGTTTGTTGAGTTTGTTTTAGGAAAACATGTGAACTACTTTGACATCCAACCTTTCTAGGGTGTAGGTTTAGGTATGCCTCAAAATCGACCTAGGGCAGTCAGAGTATTTCAAGGCCCATTTGTCCCCCCTTCTCTTGTTGATCACCCACCTCCAGTGTAGTATCTAGATATCATTTGTGAGGTGGCATCATAGACCATATTGGCTATTCACTCTTTAAGTAGAATTTTGGTTTCTCACTCTGGGGCAGTAGCTCTGGTGTAGGAGCACCTGAGCACCTGAATGCTCAAATCCTAGCAGGTATAACATTTTATTGCAAATTAATCATGTGTGTTTATTTTATGCTTCTAGTAGGTTTAATAGGTTTTTTTTGTGGTTTAATAAGGCTTGGAACTCATTTGTGTTTAAGAGTTTCCAAGATTTTTGTTTTTTTGCTCGGTAGGCTAAAAATTGTCAATTTTGGGTCCAAATGAGCATTTTTGAATTTTTGATGTTGGAAAGCCTTGAAAGGCATTGGATCATGTTTATATAGTGTTTCTATATGATTTTGAGTCATTGGTTTGAGTGGCAAGTCACCGGAAGTCAAAATGCAATTTTTGAGCAACAAAAGTTGTCAAAAAGTTGTCAAAAGTTGTCAAAAAAGTGGTTTTTGGTGGTTTTGGTTATTTCTAGCCTATACCTATCCATAAAAGGGCTTCAAAAAGTTGGCACATGTATATAAACCATGTTCCAATCATTGTATGGGTTGTTCATTTTTGGAAAATTAAGAGAAATACTTATTTTGCTCTCATTTTTGTGAGTTTTTAACTAATTTTCTGCACTTTTTAGAGTACAGTCTGTACCATGGCTCCATGAGTCTGTAATGAACCTGTTTTTGATTGATTTGATCTCCTTTGATGTTTTAGTAGTGATCTCTGATCTTTTCTTGGGGTTTGGAACAAGTTTTGTTTGAAGTGCTCTTGAGAAAAGCATTGTTTTGTGGTTCCAATGGAAGATCATTCATGGTCCAATTGATTTCTTCAAAGTCTCTTCATCCATGGCTTTGAGGAAGTTTGTTGGACCCTCTATACATACTGTACCATACATTTATTTCCCTTTTCTAGCAATGCACAAGTGTTTGTAAGCCCATGGCAAGTGTGTGAAGTGAGCAACTTGGCTTGGGTATTCTCAAATTTGTTTGAATGGTACTTTGCTATTCATAGCACTGTACTTTGATAGTTTGATGAAGAAATAAGTTGGAAAGAGTCTTCATTGTATTCCACCACCCTTGTCTCTCTCATGACTTGGTTGGTTACAAGAAGCAAAGGTGTAATCAGATTGTAAAAACAGTGTGTCACTGTTTCGTGCATAAAACCTCATTGCCAACCTCCCAAATGGATAGCATGGCATGATGGATTTCTCTTTATGCATCATGGGAATGTATTTGTAAGTGTTTTCAAGGTTAAGAAGACAGGGTACACCATTTGATTGTAAAGGACCTAAATAAGGACCCTAGAAAGGTGTATTTCTTTGTCACAGTCTCATAATGCTGTCATGTTTTGAGGCATCTTCTTAAGTGTTCAAATTTACAAGATCCTTGAAGAGGATATATGTATTACTTTACCTTGTTATTAACACCTTCTTGCAGATCAAGGACAGAGTAAAGAAGCAAACAAAACAAAGAAAGGAAGTTGCTGTAAAAAATGCACCTTATTGCTGTCAAAAATGCAGTGTTGACTGTGTATGAACAGCAGTTATAGAATCCTTTCTTATTTGTTGTGCATGGTGTTCCAACTAATATAAAACCATTGTTTCATCCCTAATTGACATACTTTCATTATATATGGTTTACAAATGTTCAAAATGAATGCAAAACCTTAAAAAAATTGCTGTCCCAGGCCTCTAGACTGTTATTTCTGTGTAAGGGCAGTAGTATGGCATTTATTTGTCATAATATCAGTGTTCTAAGATAAGATTTGAATCTTTGGGAGTGTTTGGTATATATTATAGAAAGTTTTGAAACCTTTAATTTGGGTCTAACATCATGGAGGAAACCTTTAATTCGCAAACCCTCACCAAAACTCTTAAAAACCCTTGAAAAGTGCCTATTTTGTGGGACAGCATTAAAACAGTCCATACAGTACTTCCCATAGAAAAAATCCTTGAGCTTTCAACATCAAATGACCATATCTCCAAGGGTTTGTCATGAAGTTTAGCAGGTTGAGCAGGGTGAACAAATTTCACTAAAAACTAGGGCTAATTCTAGTAGCCTTTTTGGAGCAAATTTGACAATTTCATGAAATCGGTAAGGAAGGAGAAGTAAATGATTGTTTGAAATCATCAAAACTGATCAGTTAAGACTTGAGACACCCTACTACAATCTTCATAGCATTTCATTAAGTCATTTGACCAAAATGACCACTTGAACCTAGAAGTTGCCTTGAGTAAACCAACGTTCTTTGCATCCAATTTGGATATTTTCACTATTGAAGGGTAAAGGACAGTCATCATACTTTGCAGACTTGTTTAGATGTTCAGTCAACACATTAATATGATTGAAATTCTTAAAGATGCAAACAAGGTTAGGTAAACCATGGTTCTCCAACAGTTGCCCATTCCTGGAAGAGAGGAGATTCAGCCAGTTGGACAACCAAACTTGTTCATTTTTGGTGACACACAAGAGGACCTCATTTCAGACTTGAATGCATTAGCGTGGAAGGTTAGGAGGAGTGATGTCCAATACAATAGGGTGCAAATAGTGTTGAATAGAGAGGAGGAGATAGGAGAAAGGTTTGGAAGAATCCCATTTGTGCCTAGGGATTGATTGCACATTGAGAACAAAGCCCACCAAGCTCAGAAGAAGACTAACTTCTATCATTCCTCCTCATCATAGTGGTATCAGAGCCAATTCAGATTTGGGTTGAGAGATTAGCATATGTCTGGTAGTGAGTTAGTGGGAGACAACACCGACAACATGGTGACCAATGCAGAGTTAGCAAAGAGGATGGAGGATCAGGGTGAAGAAAATAGACTCCTTAGGGAAAGATTACAACAACTTGAAAGAAAGTTGAACCAAGAGTAGAAGTCAAGACTGAAGAAGCCAGTGAGAGAGTAGAAAGTGCTGAAGATAAGAAGGAAACCTTAGAGGAAGAAGTCCTAGAACCAGATCCAATCTTGGATAAAGAACAAGAAACCTTTTTACAAGCTTTGAAAGCTTTGACTAGAAAGGCCCTAGATGGAGTGTCCCTTTTTAGTGGCAAGATGGAACCAGAAGCACTAATGGAGTGGATAGAGGGTCTAGAGAATCACTTTGAATGTGATGGCATTACTGAAGCACAGAAAGTGAAGGTAGCCAAATCCAGAATGAGAGGGGCAGCCTTGACCTGGTGGAAATTCATCCAAGAGGAAAGGGTGAAAGAGTGAAAGAAACCCATAACCACTTGGAAGACAATGGTAACTAAGATCAAAGACACCTACATGCCTGAAGATTATGAAATCCAGTTGCATAGGAAGAGACAAAACTTGAGGCAGAAAGACCTAGATGTCAGTAGTTACACTGAAGAATTCCAAAAACTAAGCCTTAGATCTAAGGTACAAGAAGATGAAAATGTCAGAGTAGCTAGGTATCTCAATGGGTTAAGATGGAATATTCAGGAAGAGTTAAGCCTATGGTGTCCCAACACATTACAGAAGTGTTATCAATTAGCATTGAAGGTAGAAGAGAGAAACAAGAAGAAACAAGAACATAATGGTAGAGGCAGAGGTAGAGGAAACAGAGGCAGTCATAGAGGCAATTTTGGGGGAAGATACACAGATCATAGGTCCCAGGGAGAGTCTAAGCTTATTGAGCAAAGCGGGGATTCTCAGAGTAGACCCAACTATAGGGGTAGGGGATCAGGCAACCCAGGAAGGGGTAGATCTAATGGACCTGGAAGAGGTTCATACTTCTCCACCATGAAGTGTTACAACTGTCAGAAACTAGGCCATCCAGCATATAGATGCCCAGAAAAGCCAAGCTCATCTCAAGGAGGTGATAAGAGAGTCCATTTTGTGCAAGAAGAAACCACACCAAGTCAAAGGTGTCTACCATCAGAAGAAGGGGAAAACCTCATGATCAAGAGGATCCTCATGAAAGAGCCATCTCAAAAAGATATGTCTCAAAGGAAAGCTCTTTTTAGGATCAAATGTAAGATCCAAGGAAAGGTGTGCAAAGTTATCATTGACTCAGGATCAACTGATAACATCATATCAGAAGAAGCTGCTACAAAACTTCATCTACCTAGAATACAGCACAATGAGCCCTACAAGGTCACATGGTTGGAAAAAGGGCAGCATGTATTAGTGAGTGAACAAACATGGGTAGAGTTTAACATAGGTGAGTACCAAGATAAGATTTTGTGTGATATACTACCTATGGATGCTTGTCATTTGCTTTTAGGAAGACCTTGGCAATTTGACAGGAAAGCACAATATGATGGAGAAAAGAACTCATACTCATTTTTCAAGAATGGTATCAACTATGAAATTCAATCCCTTAATGAAGAGAGTGAGGGCAGCAAACCAAAAGTTCCCAACATTTTGTTAGTTGGTGAAAAGGAGTTCATTCATACCCTCAAAGAAGGTGACGGCATAGGTTTTGCATTAGTAACTAAACCAGTTGATGAAAAGAAAGAAAAGAAGGTAGAAATCCCATATGAGGTGCAGCAACTTCTAGATTAGTTTAAGTCAATTGTTAATGATGGTCAACCAACCTCTCTACCTCCTCAGAGAGCCATTAGCCACAAGATAGATTTCATCCCAGGAGCATCCTTACCAAACAAAGCTGCTTACAAAATGACACCTGAACAAAATTAGGAAGTGGCAAGACAAATCCAAGAGCTATTAGGCCAAGGATTGATTAGAAAAAGTATTAGTCCATGTGCAGTACCCACAGTGTTAGCACCTAAGAAAGGTGGGGCTTGGAGACTTTGTACAGATTCAAGAGCAATAAACAGGATCACAATCAGGTATAGATTCCCCATTCCTAGGATAGAAGATCTTATGGATTGTTTAGGGGGAGAAAAATATTTCAGTAAGATAGACCTAAAAAGTGGTTATCATCAAATCTGCATCAAAGAGGGAGATGAATGGAAAACAGCTTTCAAGACAAATGAGGGGTTGTATGAATGGCTAGTCATGCCATTTGGGTTAACAAATGCACCCAGTACATTTATGAGATTGATGAATGAGGTGTTACATGACTTCATAGGAAGGTTTGTAGTTGTGTACCTTGATGACATCTTAATTTTTCAGTCAAACCAAGGAAGAACACCTCCAACATTTGTAGATTGTCTTACAAAGATTGAATGATGAACAACTTACTATCAACCTAGAAAAATCTGATTTCCTCAAGCAAGAGCTGGTCTATTTGGGTTTTGTTGTGTCAGGGGGTGATTTGAAGATGGATCCAAATAAGGTAGAAGCCATAGTTAATTGGCCAACCCCTAAGAATGCTAGTGAGGTCAGGAGTTTTCATGGACTTGCTCAATTTTATAGGAAATTTATTAGAGGTTTCAGTGAAATATGTGCACCTATGTTGGAAACCATTAAGGGTGGTGTGAAAGTGAAATTTCAGTGGACAGAAGCAGCCAATAGGGGATTTGAATTGTTGAAAGTCAGAGTTGCTACCCAACCAATGTTGATTCTACATAGTTTTGACAAATTGTTTACCTTAGAGTGTGATGCAAGTAATATTGCTATTGGTGCTGTTTTGAGTCAGGATAATAGACTTGTTGCATTTTTCAGTGAAAAGCTTAATGATGCTAAGAGGAAATACTCTTCATATGATCTTGAAATGTATGCTTTGGTTCAGGCACTTAGGAAATGGAGGCATTACCTTCTTCCTAAAGAATTTGTGGTTTACACTAACAACCAGGCACTTAGTTTTCTCAATTCACAGGATAAGCTTAGTCACAGACATGTTAAATGGGTAGAGTCTTTGCAAGCATATACCTTTACTTTGAAGCATAAGAAAGGACAGTGCAATAAAGTAGCTGATGCATTGAGTAGAAGGTTACTTACTGTTCAAGAAATTCATATTAGAAGTATTGGTATAGAATGTTTTAACGATTTATATCCACATGATTCTGATTTTGCTGATATTTACAAGGTTTGTCAAGATTTTCAGAATACTTTTCATAGTGAATATGCTGACTATACTTTGCAGAATGGATTGTTATTCAGGGGTGGATAGCTGTGTGTGCCAAAAGGTTCAATGAGGGAGAATCTGATACAGGAAAAGCACAATGGTTGCTTGAGTGGTCACTTTGGTCTTAATAAGACTTTGGAATTGGTTCAGAGGCACTATTTTTGGCCTAAGATGCAGGCAGATGTTAGGAAATATGTTGAGCAATGCATGGTATGTCAGAAAGCCAAGGGTACTAGTACTAATGCTGGTTTGTATCAGCCTCTTCCCATACCCTCTAGGCCTTGGGATTGTATCAGTATGGATTTTGTGGTAGGTTTGCCCAGGACTAAAGCAAGGTGTGATAGTATTTTTGTGGTTGTTGACAGATTCAGCAAAATGGCACATTTCATACCTTGCAAAACTACTAATGATGCTAGTCACATTGCTTTTCTTTTCTTTAAGGAAGTTGTAAGAATTCATGGTTTGCCATCCAGTATTGTATCTGATAGAGATGCTAAGTTTTTGGGTCATTTTTGGAAAACTTTATGGAAGAAATTGGGTACTAACTTGTCTTTTGGCTCAGCTTACCATCCACAGACAGATGGCCAAATAGAAGTGGTGAACAGAACATTGGGTAATCTACTCAGATGTCTTACCAAAGAATATGGGCAAAGTTGGGATCAACTCATCCATCAGGCAGAGTTTGCATACAATGACAGTGTAAATAGATCCACTGGTAAGAGCCCATTTCAGATTGTTTATGGAATGCATCCTAGAGGTTTTTTTGAGTTAAATGATGTAACTAATTTGTAGCATGTGAGTGGTACAGCAGATATGACACAGTCTATGAAAGAAATTCATGAGCAGGTACAGAAGTCTTTACAGGAAACTACTCAAAAAGTTAAGGAGAGAGTTGATGCTTCAAAAAGAGATGTTCAATTTTTAGTGGGTGATTATGTGATGGTCCATCTCAACAAGTCACAGTTACAGAAAAGAGTGCCTACTAAGTTGTAAATGAGAAGAGTAGGACCATGCAAAATCTTGGCTAAATATGGCCATAATGCTTACAAAGTTGATTTGCCTAATGAAGTTTCTATGTCTCCTATTTTCAATGTTGCGTGCCATTCAAAGGGGAGCTACCAATAGATTCACAAAGAGTTTCAGATCTTTCTCATTCCCTTTCTAATCTTTCTCTCCCCTCTTCTTCTACTCCCATTCCTCAGCAGGTACTAGATTCAAGAATCATCAAAAAGATAAGACACCATACCTACTTGGAGCATCTCATCAAGTGGAAGGATAAACCAGCTTCTGAAGCCACATGGATACCTGAAAGTGACTTTCTCAAAGCTGGAATTCCTCTTTCTTTACTTCCCAAAGGAGTCACATGACTTCTTTGTCCTTAGGGGAGTATGGTGCAGGAGCACCTGAATGCTCAAATCCTAGCAGGTATAACATTTTATTGCAAATTAATCATGTGTGTTTATTTTATGCTTCTAGTAGGTTTAATAGGTTTGTTTTGTGGTTTAATAAGGCTTGGAACTCATTTGTGTTTAAGAGTTTCCAAGATTTTTGTTTTTTTGCTCGGCAGGCTAAAAATTGTCAATTTTGGGTCCGAATGAGCATTTTTGAATTTTTGATGTTGGAAAGCCTTTAAAGGCATTGGATCATGTTTATTTATTGTTTCTAGATGATTTTGAGTCATTGGTTTGAGTACCAAGTCACCGGAAGTCAAAATGCAATTTTTGAGCAACAAAAGTTTTCAAAAAGTTGTCAAAAGTTGTCAAAAAAGTGGTTTTTGGTGGTTTTGGTTAGTTCCAGCCTATACCTATCCATACAAGGGCTTCAAAAAGTTGGCACGTGTATATAAACCATGTTCCAATCATTGTATGGGTTGTTCATTTTTGGAAAATTAAGAGAAATACTTATTTTGCTCTCATTTTTGTGAGTTTTTAACTATGTCATGTTTGTGAACATATGTAGGTTGTGTATGAAAATATTGAAAACATACCTCTCCTACCGAAGACATACATCAAGAGTTCTCCAAATTTGAAGAGAAAACGTGGAGATGAGGTAAACAAGAATAGTTCAATTAAAGTTCATTTTTATGTTAACTTTTTGAATGTGAGTTATATAATATAACTAATCTTAATCGTGGTTTTTTTTTTCTTGTGGACCATCCTTCAAAGCTGAACAGTGTGGCAAAGAGGATCGATTTTGATGATCCATCAGTATCTTAGGATGTTATAGATAGTTTTTGGATGCTTACATGTCTAGTTGGCATGTATATTTTGTATATGGACATGCTTTCACGTATATAGACATATATTTTGTTTAAGTTGGCATTTATGCCATATTTGTGTATGGACATATAGTTGTAATCATTTGACACTTTCATATATATAGAAGTTGATATTTGATCATATAAATTATTGCTCATGTGTACATGGTTTTATCATGGAAAACATTAATCTTCAATCCAATAATTAACAATGGTTAATAATGGTTATTTAATGAACAATACAATAAAATTCATTATTACCCTATCAATTATCCTATTTTGGCCCCCCACTCAATTGAACACCCGGGGTCATACCCTACCGGTGTTGTCCCTTGAGTACCCTAAGTGCTAAAAATTGTCAAACTTTGACGGTCCCTAACTCAGAATCCATGGCACCTATAAATGATCCATTTGAACCTATGGGGCCATGAGAGGGGTCCCTACAAAATCCTATCTCAAGTTTTATTAGGGAAGCATTTTACACTTGGCAAAAAAAATCATCAGTCTCATTCAATTGAAAGTTGTCGCATGAACAGTTTTTCACTCTTCTCATCGTGATAATGACCATCAGTTCCAACATGTCTAGTAAGGAAATATTACCCTATGATTGCTCCTATTTTTCCCCCCCAGTCGATTGAACGCTCAGGGTCATAGCCTACCAGCGTCGTCCCTTGAGCACCCTAAGTGCTAAAAAATGTCAAACTTTGACGGGCCCTAACTCTTAATTTGTGGCACTTGCAAACAATATATTTGAACCTATGGAGCCACAAGAGGGGTCCCTAAAAAATCCTATCTCAGTTTTTCAATTTCTCCTATGGTTTTCTTAGCGCAGCATTTTTTTAGTTGGCAAAAAAATCGTCAGACTCATTCAATCGAATGTTGTCGCATGGCCAATTTCAAGTTGTGCTCATAGTGATAATGAACCATTGGTTCTGACATGTCCAGTTAGGCATTATTACCCTATTTATTCTTCTATTTTCCCCTCCTCCACTTGGTCAAATGCTCGGGGTCATACCCTACCGACATCATCCCTTGAGCACCCTAAGTGATAAAAATTATCAAACTTTGACGGGCCCTAACTCAGAATTCATGCACCTCCGAATGATCCATTTAAACCTATGGGGACACAATAGGGGTCCCTATAAAAGCCTATCTTGGTTTTTCAAGTTCCCTAAAGTTTTATAAGGCAACATTTTTTCTGTTGGCAAAAAAGTCATCAGCCTCATTCAATCAAATGTTATCGCATGGCCAATTTATTGTTCTTCTCATCGTGATAATGAATCCTTGATTATGAAATGTATAGTTAGGCATTACTACCCTATGCATTCTCATATATCCCCCCCCACTTGTTCAAACACTTGGGGTCATACACTACTGATGTCGTCCCTTGAGCACCCTAAGTGCTAAAAATTATCAAACTTTGATGGGCCCTAACTCAGAATCCATGGCACTTGCAAATAATCTGTTTGAACCTATGGGGCTAAGAGAGGGGTCCCTACAAACTCCTGTCTCATTTTTTCAATTTTCCCTACTTTTATTATGGAAGCATTTTTGCAGTTGGCAAAAAAAATCATCAATCTCATTCAATGGAATGTTGTCGTGTGGCCAATTTCTCGTTCTTCTTGTCGTGATAATTAACCATCTATTCCAACATGTCCAGTTAGGAATTATTACCCTATTAATTCTCCTATTCTCCCCCGCCCCCCACAACTCGATCGAATGCTCGGAGTCATACCCTATTGGCGTTGTCCCTTGAGCACCCTAAGTGCTAAAAAATGTCAAATTTTGATGGGCCCTAACTTAGAGTTTATGGCACCTGTGAACTATCTGTTTGAACCTACGATGCCACATGAGGGGTCCCTACGAAATTCTCTCTCAGTTTTTCAATTTTCCCTTCGATTTTATTAGGGAAGCATTTTTTTAGTTGGCAAAAAAAATCATCAGTCTCATTCAATTGAATGTTGTCACGTGGCCAATTTTTTGTTCTACTCATAATGATAATGAACCATCGGTTCCAACATGTCCAGTTAGGAATTATTATCCTATGAATTCTCCTAACCCCCCCCTCCCCCCACTCGATTGAATGCTCGGGGTCATACACTACCAGCGTCGTCCCTTGAGCACCCTAAGTGCTAAAAATTCTCAAACTTTAATGGGCCCTAACTTAGAATCCATGGTACCTATGAATAATTTATTTGAACCTATGGGGCCAAAAGAGGAGTCCCTACAAAATCCTATCTTAGTTTTTCAATTTTCTCTACTATTTTATTAGGGCAACATTTTTTCAGTTGGCAAAAAAATCATTAGTCTCATTCAATCGAATGTTGTCTAGTGGCCAATTTCTCATTCTGCTCATCGTGATAACGAACCGTTGGTTTTGACATGTCTAGTTAGGCAATATTACCCTATGCATGCTCCTATTCCCCCCCCCCCCCCAAAACTCAGTCAAACGCCCAGGGTCATACCCTACCAGTATCGTCCCTTGAGCACCCTAAATTATAAAAATTGTCAAACTATGATGGACCCTAACTCAGAATCCGTGACACCTACAAACAATCTGTTTGAACCTATGGGGCCACGAGAGGGGTCCCTGCAAAATCCTATCTTGATTTTTCAAGTTTCCCTACAGTTTTATTAGGGCAACATTTTTTCAATTGGCAAAAAAATTGTCAGTCTCATTCAATTGAATGTTGTCGCATGGCCAATTTCTCATTCTTATCATCGTGATAATGAACCATCAGTTCCAACATGTCCAATTAGGAACTATTTCTCTATGGATGCTCCTATTTCCCCCTTCCCCTACTAAGTTGAACTCTTGGGGTCATACCCTACCGGCATCGTCCCTTGAGCACCTTAAGTGCTAAAAATTGTCAAACTTTGACGAGCCCTAACTCAGAATCCATGGCACTTATGAATTATCCATTTGAACCTACGTAGACATGAGAGGGGTCCCTACAAAATCCTATCTTGGTTTTTCAATTTTCCCTACAGTTTTATTAGGGCAGCATTTTTTTAGTTGGCAAAAAATTCATAAGTCTCATTCAATGAAAAAATATAGATAAACAAGCATTACACTATAGACACATAATGATCATCAATATTTCCATGTATTTAATACATATAATTATCATTACATTTTCATGTGACATCCATGAATGAATATGTAAACTTGATTTTTCCTCATTATCAATACAACTACACCAATATACTCATGTACAGATACATTGTATATCATCAATATAACTAAACCAGTTTGCTCATGGACATTGTAAATCATCATAACAAAGTTACATCAATTCATATCCATATACAAATACAACATCCCACTTCATCTGCATCAGACATCCTCATGTCCTAAGAGAAAATCTTATGTATAGCAATTCCTGCATATAAATGAAGACCAAAATAAGCAACCTTTTTATGCAGAATGAAAGTGCTACAAGAAACAAATTATAAAACTTAATACAAATTATTTTGTCAAATTATAAATAGATAATTTGAAAAAATTTAAAGATGTACAAGATTGTATAATTAGGAAACTTACCAGTTTATCTACAAAGTCTACAAGCATAACTTTGAAGAAAGACACATGTTGATTAAAGCCCTTCTCATTGCATTTCTCTGCATGGTTGAAGATGATGGTAGATATTGTCATTTCTAAATGGAAATAAATTCACTTGACTTAGTGTTTATGTACAAAATTTAATCTCATTAATGCACAAAGGAATATGTACCATCACCAAGAGTAAACTAGTCAATGACAAATGATCTAGCATGAACCTATATTTTTAAGAATTGTTAGTCTGCACATAAAATGCATGCATGAACATAAAGGCTTTATGATAATCACTTCAACTGAAATGCATGATAATAAATGAAAATGTGGGATTATATACCATAAAAATATGTCCCTTCAAATTATATCAAGAGAACCCACTATGTTGATGCAAAAATCATAATGCGATAGTGTTGTATATCATAAAAAAGACCTGAATGAGCATAAAAGTTTTGTGATAATTATATAATAAAAAATTGTTAAATATTATTGTCTAATAACAAAAATTGTAAAGCTCATCAAATGCATGATAATAAGCCGTGTTGCAAAAAATACATCCCTTCAAATTATATTGAGTGTACCCGCTATGTGCATGCAAAAATCATGTTGCCAAAAAAAAAATGTTCATCAATAGACCTGCATTTTGAACACATCCTTAATATACACATAACAAACTTGAACATTAAGGTTTTATGATCATTGTTTGAAATGAAATGAATGATAAAAAAAATAAGGCACTATTAATGACCTACTACTCAAGTATGCCTAAAGGGTCATCTCTTTTCTTAAGACTATCCAGTATTGCTTCATTATCAACAGTAGTCACTATCCATAGGTCTTTGGTCTTTGGTTTTTCTTGATGCTTCAACAAATTTAAATTTATAACTATAATAAGTTGTGAATACATGAGAATGGTTTTGTGTCAATCATAGTCTTCAAATGCAAGCATGGTCATTCTTTATAATCATGTATGTTTGTAACCAAGTTCCCACAACAACAAATAAACCTGTAGGATATGTGAACCCATCATCATCTGTCACTAGTTGTGTTAGCTTCCATTTTCCCTATACACATCATGCCAACCAATATTCTGATCTCTCTTCATTCCCTTGCAGTGCAACAACTGCAAAAACATGTCCTGGCTATACAAGATCTGATAGATGGTCATACTCAAGTGAACTTTCCATGTCATCATTTGATAATGATATTGTTTGAGATAAAGGAGATAGATATTCAGAAACCCACGTATCAACCCACTCACTTGACTTGCACTGATCCCAATCACACCTAACACAACTCTGACAAAAACAAGCCAATGATTATGTCCAAATGGTCCATGTACTTGCATCTGAGATGAGAAATGAATGTATCTTTGAAGAATCTTTAGTTGTTTGACAATCCAATAAGTATCCCATTGTGACCTCCTCAACCAAAAAAAAGAATTTGGTCACTATTGAATCAAGAGTACCTCCATGTGACAATGATGAACTACACCAATCAACAATAGAACATGCATCAAAGAAATTTGCACCTGAAGTCCTTAATTTCTCCTTAACTAGAGCTCTCTTCAAATATGCACTTGTTCCATCATGCTCCCCATTCCCATGCCCTACCTCAAAAAATACGAAATATGAGGTATACACCTCTCTACATGCATTCTACTCAAGCAATAAAACATATGGGCATTCTTGAATTGACTTGTATAGTTATCTGACCATATGATATGTCCATCAATTGAAATATCTTTCTCATACAAAAACTCAAAAAATTCTCAAAAGAATGTTGCACATACTCAGAGGAGTGTGATCTATCATCACTCATATAAAAATGATACTCCCTGATTATCTTCTTGTCCTCTTTTGTACTATTAGGAGCATGTCTATATGTAATGTGAACAAAAATAGCAATCTGGATTGAATTGTAGTATTGAGACTGTACCTCATTTTGTGGTTACAATGTATAATTCTCTGCAAAATCAGCCACCAATACAATAGTGCCAATCGGGAAAGATTTCTTATACATCTTGAACTATTGATCCAACCATTGAGACCTATGGGTGTGTCTTGCATACTTGTAGAAATTTTTTTGCTTAAAATCCAAAATAAAATCAGCAACACCCACTTCTCTTGAGACTAACTCGCATCTAGAACCTTCACCTCCACTCTTCAAAGTATATTTCACTGTCTCATATCTTTTTTTCTCAAAATAATTCTTTCCAAACTTGTGTTTCCTACTCTTATGAAAACATGAAATAAACTTTGACAACTCACCACATTGTGAAAACTTCTCATTCAAATAATCATTTCTATAGAAATAGCAGCCATCATCTCTAGGGCATAAAAATAGATCTTGCAAGTCTCGTGATAATCTCAAAAATAGCATTGCACCACACTCCTGCAACATCTCATTAGTATACACTGTAGAACGAATATGGCATAAAAGTTCATGGTACATTGAAAAATCCACATGGTACTTTCAACAACAAGTATTACAAATCTTAAGAGGTACACAATAAAATGTCTTGAAAGGTTCAAAAGACCTTTGTGATATTTGCAAAGTTGGATGTACTTCACAATTTGTTTTGTACAACATTGTTTGGCTTGATTCCAAGAAATATTTGGCATGCGGTGTGCGGTCTTAGTTGCCGATTCTTAATTTCAAAACGTTCTCTATATTGGGTGATACTCTAGAATTAGAGTGCCAAAATTGTTGAATCTCCTCCTTCACATTTTCAGTCAACTTTATAACATGTGGAAGCCTCATACCAAAATCCCATGTTTGTTGAAGTTGATCATCAAGTCTTTGTCTTCGTGCAAGTGCTCTATCCAAATTTTTACGGTTTATGTTCAAATCAGCACAAGTTTGTCTCATTTGATGAGCCTTCCTCAATTGATGGCTTACTAAGGAGGTTGTAATCACTCTTCAAGCGGCTCTATTATCTCTTTCCTTAGTATTATTTCCAATAGAATTTAGAGAATCAAATAGATTTTTGGCAGTAATAGAATTTCTCTCCATCTTCTTGTTCATACGAATCTTCAATTTGTTTAGCAATGGTCTCATCTTTATCATCTTTAGCAATTGAACAAAAAGTTGGCATTGCTTTGTCAATGTCCTATTGCTAAAATTTTGGTCAAAAATTTGTGTAGCCCAAAATCGAACGGTTCTTGTTGACCTCTTGCCTTCAAGATTCGCAATAATGTTCTCATCAATTTAAAGAAACCATTTTGGGGTTGTTGAAGGTCTTGGATTTGGAATTTTTATTTCATCCATGAGAGGGTATTCATTTCTAAAGTAATTAGGTGTTACATATTGTTCACTTGGTTGAGAAATTCCACCTTCAATGTCAAAGTTTTCCACATTTTCACCTGCAATGTCAAAATTTTCCACATGTTCACCTCCTATGTCAAAATTTTCTACATTTTCACCTCTAGTGTCAAAAATTTTCATATTTACACCAAAATTATGGACACCTTCATTGTCATCTCCCCAATTTTCACTTTCCATTCTCACATCATGTTGAGCATTTTCATTATCACTTTGAACATTTTCAACATGTTCAAAATTCACTTTCAAAATCTACATTTTCATTTTCAATAACCTGTTCAACATTTTCAAATTCAATTTCCTCTTCACTTGAAGTAACATTAGTAATATTTAACATACCTTGTCTTCTCCTCCTATGACCTTCTCTATCTCTTTCTCTATACACTTAAATTTAGTCATGTGAAAGTTTTCTTTTGCATTTAGACTTCCGACAAGTACTACTCCCTATATACCTCCACAAAGATGCTCCTAAATTATTGACAATGTAAGATTTGACTTTAAGAATCTCTCAAAAGCACAAATTTGTCTCAACCTATATGAAAACCTATTATTGTCGATAGAAAATAGATTAGGGGAGAGGGGGAGAGAGAGAAAGATTAGGGGAGAGGGAGAGAAAGAGAGAGAGATTAGGGGAGAGGGAGAGAGAGAGATTGGGGGAGGGAGAGATTGGGGAAGAGAGAGAGAGAGAGAGAGAGAGGGGGGAAGGATGGGGTAGTAGGAGAGAGAGAAAGATTAGGGGAGAGGGGAGATAAAGAGAGATTAGGGGAGAGAGGGGGGGAGGGGAGAGGGGGGGAGGGGGAGAGATATAAGGGGAGAGGGAGATAAAGAGAGATTAGGGGAAAGGGGGATAGAGAGCAAGGGATTAGAGGAGAGGGGGAGAGAGAGAGAAAGATTATGGTGTCCTAAGGGGTCATAGGACACAATATATGACACCATAGGACCCATAACGACCCAATATTGTGTCCTAAAGGGTCATATGGTGTCCCATGACCCCTTAGGACACCATATGACCCCTAACAACACTATATGATGGCATAAGGGGTCATTTGACCCATAATGACACCATATAGAGTCATAAAGGGTCATATTATGTCCAAAGGGGTCATATGGTGTCTTAAAGGGTTCATATGATACCATATGACCCCTTAGGACACAATATGACCCCTTAGGACACAATATGACCCAAAACGACACAATTTGGTGTTGTAAGGGGTCATATGATGTCCTAAGGGTTTGTAGCACACAATATGACCCCTTGGGATGTCATAGGACCCATAACGACCTGATATGGTGTCATAAGGGGTCATATGTTGTTCCTAGGGGTCATATGGTGTCTCATGACCCTTAACAACAAAATATGGTGTCATAAGGGGTTATATGACCCATAACGACACCATATAGAGTCATAAAGGGTCATATGGTGTCTTAAAGGGGTCATATGACACAATATGATCCCTTAGGATACAGCATGAGCCATAATCACATAACTTGGTGTGGTAAGGGGTCATATGGTGTCCTAAGGGGTTGTAGGACAAAGTATGACCCCTTAGGACACCATATGACCCATAACAACTAAATATGCTATCATAAGGGGTCATATGTTGTCCTTAGGGGTCATATGGTGTCCCATGACCGATTAGGACACCTTATAACCCCTAACGACACTATATGGTGTTATAAAGGGTCATATGACCCATAACGACAACGTATAGAGTTGTAAAGGATCATATTGTGTCCTAAGGGGTCATATGGTGTCTTAAAGGGGTAATATGACACAATATAACCCCTTGGGACACAATATGACCCATAAAGACACAATTTGGTGTTGTAAGGGGTCATATGGCGTCCTGTTGTAGGACACAATATGACCCCTTAGGACAACATAGGACCCATAACGACCCAAGATGGTGTCATTAGGGGTCATATGTTGTCCTTAGGGGTCATATGGTGTCCCATGACCCCTTATGACACCATATCACCCCTAATGACAACATATAGTGTCCTAAGGGGTCATATGATGCGTAACGATATTGTATAGAGTCGCAAATGATCATATAAAGTGGTCATATGACACAATATGACCCATAACGACATAATTTGGTGTTGTAAGGGGTTATATGATGTCCTAAGGGGTCGTAGGACACAATATGACCCCTTAGGACACCATAGGATCCCTAACAAAATCATATAGTGTCATAAGGTGTCATCTAACCCATAACGACAACATATAGAGTCATAAAGGGTCACTTTGTGTCCTAAAGGGTCATATGGTGTCTTCCCGTGGGACACAATATGACGCACAATGACACAATTTGGTGTCTTAAGGGGTTATATGGTGTCCTAAGGGGTTGTAGGACATAATATGACCCTTTACGACACCATAGGACCCATAATGACCCAATATGGTGTCATAAGAGGTTATATGTTGTTCTTAGGGGTCATACGGTGTCATAATGGGTCATATGACCCATAGCGACACCGTATAGAGTCATAAAGGGTCATATTATGTCCTAAGGGGTCATATGGTGTCTTAAAGGGGTCATATGACACAATATGACCCCTTAGGACACAATATAACCCATAACAACATAATATGGTATCGTAAGGGGTCATATGTGTTGGTATTTTGGTATGATTTTTTCATTGATGTCAACACCTACTAAAAACAAGAACTTTGAAGATTCAGCAATATTCACCGGCAAGCAAGTAAACTGTGCAATAGTTACTGGTATATGGTTCATCGGCAGGATATAATGTTCACCAGTACCTGGAATGATATGGAAGAAACTTGGTAATGTTAAAGACATCGTGTGGACACTTTGTTTTGAAGAATTAATCATTGGTATATTCATATTTGTATATTTGCTTTTATCGGCAAATAGGTCCACGTTATCTAGGGTTACATTGGTAGGTTTATCTTTTTTAGATCAGCATGGCACGCTATGGAGATGATTTATTATTGTTGTAAATGCATTAAGCCGACATGTTTAATCAGTTATTGCATCGAATATTATATTGTTTGTAAAATTTTTTTATTGTAATATCTTGTAGAGCTGACCTACTAAAATTGGTCTTAAGGTATGGTATAAATGTAAGATCTTATTTGTAAGATAAAGTGTGGAATGCGAAAAAAGAATTAAGTGAAGGTATATGTGAGATCAAGCAGAGGAATACATGAAGACATCATTTGAAGGTGAAGTTAGGTTTTTGTAGAAGCATATCAGCATTACACTGGTACTGAATCCAACATATGAAGATGCTATTTTGTGCAGTACATTCTTATTGGATTTAATCATCCAACTGTAGTCAGTGTGACTCCCATTTTGTGATTGAGTAGTGAGCTCTAGGTTGTTGGCCTTTCTGCAGGTGCAAACCCCATTTATGTACACTTACTATCTGTAGTAGTATCATCTGATTGTGGGTAAGGTTTCCCACTGTGGTTTTTCCCCTTACAGGGTTTCCACGTACAAATATTGGTGCCATATGTTGTGGTTGACTTTATGTTTATGTTTCATGCATTAATCCTTACTGGTATAGCAATTTACTGTTAACACTATCTACCGACATACTTAACTGGTTTACCAGTATTAAGCATTAAGTTGGTTAATTAGTTTTTGGTTTGAATTTATTAGACAACTGATTCACCCCCTCCCCCCCTCTCAGTTGTCTCTGGGACCTAACAATTGGTATCAGAGCTTAGTCCTCTTTTGCAAAAGTTTAACAACTTGAGGAGATCCAATCTCTACTAATTATTTCAAGAAGGATAGTCCTAAACTTGATGGAACCAACTATGGGATATGGAAGATCAGAATGGAGACACATCTGAATTGCATTAGTAAAGACATCTGGGAAGTTACTAAGAATGGTTATTCTGCTGCTAGAGCTGGTCAAACTACTCCAACTACCTTAGCCAAAGATGAAGAGAATGATTGCAAAGCAAGAGAAGCACTTTTGAGTGCATTATCAGATCAACAAATCATGGGATTATCAGATAGGTCTACTGCTAAAGCTATTTGGGATTGTTTGGAAACACTGAGTGAAGGAGATTCCACAGTCAAAATTGCAAAACTTGAAAGCTTCCAAGTTAGGTATGAACATCCGAAAATGGAAGAAGATGAAAGGATTTCTTCTTTTATGGAAAGAGTAAATGAAATTGTTTTGGGTATTAAATGTTGTGGAGGAACTTTGAGTGAGGATGAAATTGTTTCAAAAATCTTAAGAGGTTTGCCACCGGCATATAAAATGAAGGTTACTACTATAAATGAGTTGAGAACAATGCCTAATACATCAATAACTACGGATACATTGATTGGAAAATTTTCAGCCTTTGAAATTGAGGAATTTGGTTTTGTTGCTACTATAAAGATAGATTTGGCCTTTAAAGCATCAACATCATCTACTCCATCATTTGACAAATCAAACTAGAGAGCCTTTTATGCAAGAGAACTTGAAGAAACTAGGAAGGAGAATGAAGAGCTTGAAGAACTTGAAGCATTATTTGCAAGAAAAAATTCCAAAAGGTCCAATTGGAAGTAAGTATGAAGGTAAAGCACCCTTTAAATGTTTTAACTACAATAAGATTGGTCATATGGCTTCAAGATGCACTGATAGACATGCTAGACTAAGAGAAGAAGCTAGAAGAACATACAAGCCTAATCCTGAATATCAGAGATACATATTTAAGAAGAACAAAGACAAATCTTGTTACATTGCTGATGAAGGTGTGATTGATGATTTTGATGAGGATCCAGTAGACAACGGATGGGTTTTTGTTGCTATAACAGAAGATCAATCGGCACCTATTGCTCAACCGATAGAACAAGCCCTAGCAGCTAAAGTTGAAACAAAGGATGAATGGATCATTGACTCAGGATGCTCACATCATATGACTGGAGACAAAGGTAAATTCTTGAACTTTCAAGAATACAATGGAGGTTTAGTAAGATTTGGAGATGACAAAGCCTATTCAATCAAAGGTAAGGGTTCAATATCTCTTGATGGTAATCATAACACTGACAATGTCTACTATGTTGAAGGATTAAAGCATAATCTTTTAAGTGTTGGTCAATTAGTTGAGAAGGGATTTCAGTTACAATTTAAAAATGGAAAATGCAAAATCATGAATAGAACTGGTTTGGAAATTGCAACCGGTAATCAGACTAGAGGCAATATCTTTCACTTGAATAACAGTGAAAAGGCATGCTTGAATGCACATATAGATGAAAGTTGGTTATGGCACAAGAGACTATGTCATGTACACTTTGATTGCATGGTAAAAATCAGTACTTCTAAGGCAGTTAGAGATCTACCTAAAATTGTGAAACCTCAGAATACAATTTGTAAGGAATTTCAATTTGGAAAACATGTTAGAGCTAGTTTCAAAAGTATTCTAGAAAAATCCAATAATGCTCTTGATTTGATTCACACTGATTTATGTGGTCCAGCTAGAACTAGAAGCTTACAAGGTGATAGATATTTCATGCTAATTATTGATGATTATTCTAGAATGTGTTGGGTTACTTTTCTTAGAGAGAAAGCTGAAGCACTTGGAAAGTTCAAACTATTCAAAGCAATGGTTGAGAATGAAACCAGTAAGAAAATCAAATGTTTAAGATCAGATCAAGGAGGAGAATTCACATCTAAGGACTTTAATACATTCTATGAAGTGAATGGAATCAGAAGACAGTTATCAACACCTCAGACACCACAGCAGAATGGAGTTGTTGAAAGGAAAAACAAAACTATCTTGGATGCAACTAGAAGTATGTTATCTGAAGCAAATCTACCACATGTGTATTGGAGAGAGGTAGTTAGCACTACTGTCTATACATTCAACAAAGTTCACATCAAAGGTGAAACCGGTAATACCCCTCATGAACTATGGTTTGGTAATACTCCTACTCTTAAGTATTTTAGAATTTTTGGAAGTAAATGTTATATTAGAAGAGATGAGTATATTGGCAAATTTGATCCTAGAAGTGATGAAGGAATATTTCTTGGTTATTCATCTAAGAGCAAGGCATATATATGTTTTAATAAAAGATTGTAGAAAATTGCTAAGAGTACAAATGTAAAGATTGATGAACAATTCAGAGGAACTTCAAGGTATATAGACTCTGAACCGGCAACATAAATTATGACAAATGAACATACACTGAATCCATTGGTACAGAATGAAGATCTAGTTACTCCGATATCATCAGAGGATTCCATAGTAATTCAAGAACAACAACAAACTAAGACACCCCAGTATGTAAGATTGAATCATTCTAAAGATCAGATAATTAGAAACAAATTTAAAGGAGTTATGACAAGAGGAAGATTGGCAAATGAAGATGTATGTCTTATTTCTCAAATTGAACCATCGTCTATCAATGAGGCATGTGAAGATAAATTTTGGATTAAAGCTATGGAAGAAGAATTAGGACAAATTGAGAAAAATAATACTTGGACATTAGTTCCCTAGCCTAAAGATAAAAATGTAATTGGAAATAAATGGGTATTTAGAAACAAACTTAATGAAGATGGTAAAGTTGTCAGAAATAAAGTAGGACTAGTGTGCAAGGGATATTCTCAGAAAGAAGGAGTTGATTACAATGAAACCTTTGCACCGGTAGCCAGAATTGAGGCAGTTAGATTATTCTTGGCTTTTGTAGCTCACAAGGACTACAAAGTTTATCAAATGGATATTAAATGTGCTTTTTTGAATGGAGATCTTGAAGAAGAAGTATATATTGAACAGCCTGATGGATTTTCTTTGACAGATGACAATGATATGGTTTGTAGGTTAAGAAAAGCTTTGTATGGATTGAAACAAGCCCCAAGAGCTTGGTATGTAAGGTTGGATAAGTATCTTTTAAAGATTGGTTTCACTAAAGGAAATGCAGATAGCAATTTATATTACAAAGTAACTAATGATGACATCTTGATTATTGAAGTCTTTGTTGATGATATAATATTTGGAGGAGAAGATGGATTATGTAAGGAAATTTCTCTTGAAATGCAGCAAGAATTTGAAATGTCTATGATTGGAGTAATAAAATTCTTTTTAGGTTTGTAGATTTCTCAAACTGATAAAGGTATATTTTTGAGTCAATCCAAGTACTTGAAAGAATTACTAAAGAAATTTGGGATGGAGAACTCTAAATCGGTAAGCACACCTATGACTACAAATGACAAATTATCTCAAAGGGATGAATTTACACCTGTTAATCCAACTAGATACAAATCTATGATAGGAGGTTTACTATATTTGACACAAACCAGACCTGATATCATGAATGCAATATGTATTGTTTCTAGATTTCAAAGTAATCCTAGGGAAAATCATGAATCAATAGTAAAAAGGATTTTCCGATACTTACAAGGCACATCAAATCTTGGATTATGGTATCCTAGAGATGGAAATTTTGACCTATGTGCATACATAGATGCAAATTGGGCAGGAGATGTGGATGATAGAAAGAGCACCACTAGATGAGCATTCTTTCTTGGAAAGAGATTAGTTTCTTGGTTAAGTAAGAAACAAAGTTGTACATCTTTATCAATAGTAGAATCAGAATATGTTGCAGCAGCAACTAACTATACACAGGTATTATGGCTTAAGAAAATGTTGAAAGACATAAAGGTAAAGTGCAAGGAACCTATTACTATTTATTGTGATAACACTACAACAATTGATATATCTAATAATCCAGTATTACATTCTAAAACAAAACATGTTTCTATCAAAATTAAATTTTCTAAGGGAAAAAGTTGAAGAAAAGGAGATAAAACTGGTTTATGTGAATACTAAAGAAAAACTTGCAGATATTTTCACAAAACCTTTTCCTAAGAAGACTTTTGACTATCTCAGAGATTAGCTTGGAGTCATACCACCATCGGTAGAGACTTAGATAGTTGATGATTGTCATCAACTGACAGAATTAAAAAGGCAAATCTTTTATTCCGGTATTTGATGAGGAAGCTACTTCTTAGGGGGAGTGGTTGGTATATTGAATTGGTTGGTATTTTGTATGAACTTGACTTTTTGTAACTTTGGCATTTGATGTCAAATTGGGAGAGATATCTATGGAAAAACACATTATCTTTTTAGGAAGATATTTTGAAAAAAATATTTGAGGAGAGATTGGTATTGAAAATAAATCTTTGGATAAACACATGTTACTCCTAGGGGAAGAGATTATTGTTTAAGGGAGATTGATTGGTTTTTGTATTTGGCATTTCTATTTTGGCACTTTGATGGTTTTTCCATCTTGTGTTACCATCAATGCCAAAGGGGGAGATTGTTGGTATTTTGGTATGGTTTTGTCATTGATGTCAACACCTACTGAAAACAAGCACTTTGGAGATCTAGCAACATTCATCAGCAAGCAAGTAAACTGTGCAACAGTTACTGGTATATGGTTCATCGACAGGATATAATGTTCATTGGTACCTGGAATGATATGGAAGACACTTGGTAATGTTAAAGACATTGTGTGGACACTTTGTTTTGAAGAATTAATCATTGGTATATTCATATTTGTATATTTGCTTTTACCAGCAAATAGGTCCAGGTTATCTAGGGTTACACCGGCAGGTTTATCTTTTTTAGATCAGCATGGCACGCTATGGAGATGATTTATTATTGTTGTAAATGCATTAAGCCGACATGTTTAATCGGTTATTGCATCGAATATTATATTGTTTGTAAAATGTTTTTATTGTAATATCTTGTAGAGATGACCTACTAAAATTGGTCTTAGGGTATGGTATAAATGTAAGATCTTATTTGTAAGATAAAGTGTGGAATGCGAAAAAAGAATTAAGTGAAGGTATATGTGAGATCAAGCAGAGGAATACATGAAGACATCATTTGAAGGTGAAGTTAGGTTTTTGTAGAAGCATATCAGCATTACACCGGTACTGAATCTAGCATATGAAGATGCTATTTTGTGCAGTACATTCTTATTGGATTTAACCATCCAACTGTAGCCAGTGTGACTCCCATTTTGTGATTGAGTAGCGAGCTCTAGGCTATTGGCCTTTTTGCATGTGCAAACACCATTTATGTACACTTACTATCTGTAGTAGTATCATCTGATTGTGGGTAAGGTTTCCCACTGTGGTTTTTCCCCTTACAGAGTTTCCACATACAAAGATTGGTGTCATATGTTGTGCTTGACTTTATGTTTATGTTTCATGCATTAATCCTTACCGGTATAGCAATTTAATGTTAACACTATCTACTGGCATACTTAACTGGTTTATCGGTATTAAGCATTATGTTGGCTAATTAGTTTTTGGTTTGAATTTATTAGACAATTGATTCACCCCCCCCCCTCTTAGTTGTCTCTGAGACCTAAAAATATGGTTTCCTAAGGGGTCATAGGACACAATATGACCCCTTAGGATACCATAGGACTCATACAACCCAATATGGTGTCATAAGTTGTCATATGTTATCGTTAGGGGTCATATGGTATCCCATGACCCCTTAGGACACCATATGACCTCTAAAAACACCATATGGTGTCATAAGGGGTCATAGTGTGTCATAAGGTAGTAAGATGAAGCATTATTACAATTTAAAAAGAAATTCCAATATTGGTTACAAAAAATTGACACCTAAGGGGTCATATTGTCGTAATTTGTCATAGGATACAATATGACCCCTTAGGACATAATATGAACCTTTCTCCCTCTCTCTCTCTCTCTTTCTCTCTCTCTCTCTCTCTCCCCCTTCCCCATCCCTCCCTCTCTCCCACCTCCCCCCTCTCCCCTAATCTCTCTCCCTTCCCCCTCTCTCTCTCTCCCTCCCTCTCCCATAATCTCTCTATATCCCCCCTCTCTCTCTCCCATAATCTCTCTCTCCCTCTCCCCTAATCTCTCTCTCTCTCTCTCTCTCTCTCTCTCTCTCCCTCCCTCCCTCCCTCCCTTCCTCCCATAATCTCTCTCCTTGCCTTCCCCCTTAGCTCTCTCTCTCTCTCTCTCTCTCTCTCTCTCTCTCTCTCTCCCAAATCTCTCTCCCTACCTTCCCCCTTATCTCTCCCCTCTCTCTCTCCCCATCCCTCCCTCTCCCTCCCACTCTCCTAATCTCTCTCTCTCTCTCTCTCTCTCTCTCTCTCTCTCTCTCTAATATCATATACTAATTTATTTATAAAATAATATATTATATATTAATAAACAATAGATTAATTATGTGCAAATTTAGTTATTGAATTTACTTATTAAAATCATATATTTGATATAATTGGATATTCAATTCTACTAGATATTCAATTTTTGTTTACAAATTTTAAATTTTAAATTTTGGCTCGGGAATGCTTTGGGATTTGGCTTGGAAGTGACAAGCTTGGAAAGTCAACTAATAAAAGTGTTTTTCAGTATTCCTTGATTTTCTAGACTTTACACTGGTGGCTGATGACTTTTTTTATAGCCAAAATTGATAAAATGAAAAGGATCTTTTAAGGTCATTCTCAGCTTTCCAACAATATAAGGCTTGTCTTATTTTGTTTTTGATAAATAATTATTATTTATTTTGTAATTGAATTTTAATAGAAGTCCTTATTGATAGACTGATTATAAAACACTCATAACTTTTGAACGGTACAACATTTTTGAATCTAAAACATGCATCACATCCTATGGTTCATCTACAATAGGGAAAAATTAAAAAAAAATTAAACTTCATAATGTTTTGACCAAGTTAAGGTGGTCAGACGTATGAGTTTGTGAATTTGTAAAAAAATGTATTAAAAAATTCATAAATAGTTATTTACTTTATAAAAAATTATTTAAAAATATGTGTCACATCCGGACATGAGTATAATACTTATATTATAAATATTAAAGAAAAAATATAATTTGATTGTGATTAGGGTTGTCAGACATACACCTACTTCTTATCTTTTTCTTGAAATTTTAGTACCACTACATTGAAATTTGAAATTTTCATCAAATAGGATTTTTTTTTTCAATAAACAACTAGTAGCATAAAAAATACATTCAATTTTTTATAGATTCTCTTCTTACATATTTTAAAAATAATGTTCACAACTTATTCAAATTTTTATGTGAAGTTGCATAACTCTGATTTTCTAAAATTTCATTGCCACTTAAGGGCCTGTATTGGCACACCATGATCTTGCACATAACCTAGTCTTCAAGCTATCCATCTCCAATAGAACTATTCAATAAC
The DNA here is from genome assembly GCF_030272615.1 of Cryptomeria japonica. NCBI lineage: Eukaryota > Viridiplantae > Streptophyta > Pinopsida > Cupressales > Cupressaceae > Cryptomeria > Cryptomeria japonica. The sequence goes on along the minus strand of NC_081412.1, from coordinate 208,531,436 downwards.
CTTGTAAAACTCCATCATCCCATTCTTTACGATATGAAGCATGGTCATAGGAGAAATTTTGTTGCCTTTGTTGAACTCTGCAAAGACAACAATATTTTCTAGGGTCCCCACATTAGTAGTAGTAGCTTTGTCATTGGGAGGAAAAGTCTCACCTTCCATCACCATCTTCCTTTCTTTCTCAACATCACAAGTCCTTTTATTAGGGTCTTGAGGAGTAGCGTGGATCTTAGAGGTATCATCCTCTTTCTCTGGGCTAATATCAGTAATGACAAGACTCTGCTTAGTTTTCTTCTTGGGTGGAGGGGTAGCATATTCACATTCAGTCTCCTTCCCCTCATCATCCTTATCATCTTCTTCAAACCAGCTGTCCTCCTCCTACACCTTACTCCTATTTCTTTAATCCCTTTTCCAGCTATCTTTTTTCCCAACCTAGATGCCATATCTTTATCCTTCCCCTTTCTAGCACCTTTAGCATAGGTAACCATGTCAAAATAATCTTCCAAGTATGTATCAAACCTCTCATATTCACTATCAATTGAGTTTTTAGACTCATCTTCCGAGTTTGGAAGGTCAGTGATAGAATGCTGCACAAAGGAGGCCTTAACATGTTTGTATAAGAGAAACATTAACCCTTCATGCATGGTGATGCAGAGCATCATGAAAAACCAACCAAGCACCCCAAACCAATCATAGAGTCCCAATCCTAGGGTGCTTAATGACCCAAAATCATCATCAATCTGAAACATTGATATGTTTGAGGCATCTAACAATATTAATATCAACTAACCAATCCAATATCAAATCTTTCACATCATTTATAACCCTTTAAACATTATTCAAGACCCAAACAATGCATTATGTTGTCCCAGTTAATGACAATCTGATAGACTCATACTCTATTATTAATAACTTTCAAACCTGCAACTAATTTGCAGATCAATTCAACAAGGCTGTAGAAACCTAGGTTTCTAAAACCATATCAAAACTTTAGAACAATCCAATGGTGGAGTTATGAGTTATGGTCTCTACACCGAGACCCTTTTGACTATTGTAAAAAACAAAAAAATCTGCATTCCCAGTCCGCCTAGGGCATCAAATATCTCATAAAATAATTAACCAATCACATTAAAACTGAATTAATTTGAAATATAATTCAACCCTCTAGAAAAAAACAAAGTTACAACAATTTCCAATGGTGCAATCAAAAAATTTTAGTGAAACTCTTCACAAACCCCAATTTGGAGGTTTTTTTGATAGTTTTCACCAAAACTGCATAACTTGCTTCAAAGTGATTGAAATTAAATGAAATCAAAGGGAAAACAAATTTAACTCATGAAATTATCATATCCAATATATTTCCAATGGAGATAAATGATTTTTCATAAAGAAAAACATGAATGAGTAGATTGCAATACCCAGAAAACAATGTGGAGTGTGTAAAAACTTTAAATGCTATTCATTTCCTTCCTCCAATAATACACACCCCCATTGGATTCAATAAAATGATGCATTTTATAGCCTCCACACATCCATATTTCATTTACAACTACCCAAGACCAATTACATCCTTGGTTTGTAACTTTTAGAGCATGGTTTGTTGCTTGACAACATTTTACATCATTGACAACTTTCACATTTTGGAAAAAATGACCTCTAAGCTTCACTTAGACACTTTGAAAACCTTATAATGGACTCAAAACAAACTTTTACATCATTTTTACCCTTTCATGTCTCTTTTACACAATATTGACCTCCTTGACCATATTAGGACCCAAATACTCAACTTGAGCAACTTGTTACAAATGAGTGACATTGTCTTACAAAATGACCCATCATGCCTTGAATTACATCCAAATGACCATAAAAGAAAATCATAGACTCAAAACCTTATGAAATTACTCATGACATAACTAGTGACAAGGTGCTCCTGCAACACATGGGAGGGTTGATATCCGGGTTAGCCCTAAAATCCTTTATGCTAGTATTTAAGGAGATAAATAGGTAGAAGGGAATAAACACCAAATCTTTATGGCGAAAGTGATTCAAGAGAACAAAATGATATCCATAAAAACGAGAATATCTACCATCAAGAGTGATATATTGCATCGCAACAAACAAAACCCATCTCCATACCTTTTTAATCACCTTCGACAATTACTAGGTCTTGCTGGATTTCACCAATTTGGCTTTCTCAGATTCTTCCTTTTGGAATCACTTAATTGCTGCCTCAGTGAGCTTTCTGTCCCTGTAAAATTTTCTGCTCTCCATTGGCAACCCAGTGACTTCAACAATTATCCCTTCATCAATTTCCACCTTTCTTCTTCATAAGCTCATTTTTCCCTCCTTCTAATTCTTCTTGAATAATCTGGTAATAGTAGGGTTTTTACCTATGATTCCCTCCATATACCCTCTCATCTTAGAAGTCTCCAAAATAGGCCATGCTTCCAACTTCTTCTTCCATTGATCATAGGAAAATGACTCAATCCTTTTCCTATTGCCTCCCATACTATCAATGGCAAAATTTCTCCCTCCCTTCATAGTGCAGAGCAAGACAAAAACAAAGACCAAAGTGCATAGCAGGGAAACCCTCAAAATAAAAATGAGCACCTTGAAAGCATGCGGAGTCCTGTCCATATTAAACACTAGCTCAACCTTTGAGCACCAATCTTTCCAACTCATTATGGAAACTTTCATTGATAAGTACATTGTAATAATCACTTATCACGCCCTCTTTTCTATGCACTCTATCATAAATGAGGATGGCATGGGCATCATGAGGAAGATCCAAATCACCTCTCTACCTGATCATTTGTTTAGCACAAACAACCATGTTGGCAGCCCAATCAGCCATAGTATTGGTCTCTCTATAACTCCGAGAGAACACATTGCTCAAAGGACTTAATTATATCTTTGGCCTAAGATATAATTGTTTTAATGATCCATGACGGGGAGGATAGACCCTTTAGGAATTTAACAATGTTATTAGAATCTCCCTCAAGACAAACTTTATTAAATCCCAAATATTTAGCAAGGACAAGGGCTTGATAAGCTTCCATGGCTTTGACTAATTGGTTGGTATGGGATTCCACTAGGAGTGCCACTGCCACAATACAATAGCCTGCTTTATTTCTTATCACTCCCCCACACCTAGTCGGACCCAGGTTTCCATTGGCTACCACGTCAAAGTTAGCTTTAATCCAAATGGTTGGAGGAAAAGCACATTTACTACTTTCTCTATTATTCTTCTTATCACCCGTCTATAGATGCAGAAACATTCCATTTATTGAACAAATCCAATTCATCCTTGCTCTGAAAAAGAAGAGGCTTACCATTAGCTTTTAAATTTTCCACAATGGCCCACTTAATTTTAGAGAGCACCACTTTAGGAGGGAATAAGGAGTCTCTAAATATTTTGTTGTTAATTTCTTCCCAAATTCCCCAAACCACATGGGGCAGAATGAGGTCCCATAGTTGTTTGATAGAGTTGTTCATGGATAGGCATCTCCAACCAATGAAACATTCTTGAATAGAAGCAAGAAAAACTCAATTCAGATTCCATAGATGCATAATCTATTACCAAATAGCATGAGAGAAGGAATAGTGAAGAGAGATATGGTTAACATTCTCTTCCTCATTAAGGAAACGGTGGCACCTATTGGCCAGAAGGAAGCCTCTTTCGCAGAGATTATTAGTGGTAAATAGTTTATTTTGCAAAAGGATCCATAAAAATATATTAATCTTGGGAATAAGATGACAAATCCAATCTTTAGAAAAACAAGGGGATTTCTCAAGAGAATGGGACAACCAAATAATAGCTGAAGCCACCGAATAACTGCCAAAAGAAGAACCACCCCAAATGATTGTATCATCAAGCAAAGGGTCCACCAAAATAGAATTAAGAAAAACCATGACAGGGTTAAGGGATGGGTCTATGGAATTAGGATTTACTGAGTGGTTGTTCCTCAAATAATCAACCACCCTGGTTCCAAATCTATCCTTACACATAGAGATAAAGGGAGAAAAAGAATCCTTGTTGGAGAGGACGGTCTCCAACAACCAAATATCCTCCCAGAAATTGACTTTTCTACCATTACCAATAGTCCATCTTTTACCTATTCCAACAATAATTTTAGATTCAGCAACATTATTCCAAATCACAAAACTAGAAGGGGCTTCAAAGGAATTAAGAAATTTTACAAGAGATGTCTAAGGTTGCATGTATTTAGCTTTCTAGATTGAATTTCTTTCACTAGTTTTCCCAAACAATTTCTAGATTTGTTTGGCAAGAAGGGCTTTATTAATGGTTTTGATATTTCTCAGACCAAGGCCACCCATTTTTTTAGGTCTAGAAACTTTTTCCCAGGCGATCAAAGAAATCATTTTCCTCTCCTCAACTCCTACCCAAAGGAAAGACTTTTGAATCTTTTCAATAGCATCTACAAAACTTGGTGGGCATTCTAAACAGACTTAAAGCATACACAGGTAAACTCTAGAGAGAGGATTTTAATAATTGGATCTTCCCAACTTGACCCAGAAGAGCACCTTTCTATCTTGCTAATTTTTTGTGGAATCTATCCACCAATCTACTCTAAAATGTCTTGGGTAGCTTTCTGCACAAAGGGAGACCCAAATAGATAGAGGGGAGTAAATTGATCTGAAATTCCAAAATTCTAGCAATTCTCTCTTGCTTGTCTTTAGGTATGTTGAGGAAGGAGAGGGAGCTTTTCATCTAGTTTATCAGTTGTCCTGAGGCTTGGCAATAGTTATTTAGAGCTGATTTTATGGTTTTGTCTTCCTTGAGAGTCGATGCACCCAACAACACCCTGTCATCAAAAAATTATTGATGAGAGAAAAACCTCTCAACTGATGAAGGTTTGACATCTTTCAAATGACCTTTAGAGACAAGTTTTCTGATATATCTACCTAGACTTTCAACCAAAAAAATGAACAAAATGAGGGATGTAGGATCCCCCTTTCAGAAGCTGCTAGAAGACTTGAAGAAGGGGGTAGGAGAACCATTGACAATAACCAATAGTGAGGGAGCAAAAATTAGTTTGGAAATCAACTTAATCACTCTCTCACGAAATCTAAAAGTTTTAAGGATTCTAAAAAGAAAATACCTGTCCACCTGATGACAAGCTTTCGATAAATCAAGTTTCATTAGGAATCCTCCAGAGAGTGAATGATCTCATGGATCATGATGATGGAGTCTAGAATCTGCCTTCTAGGAACGAAATCAGTTTGTTGAGGAGAAATGATATCAGGAAGAATAGAAAGAAGTCTTAAGGTTACAACCTTAGATATAATCTTATAAAAAGAGTTGAAAAGACTAATAGGTCTGAAAATCTCTATAGCATCAGCACCCAAAATCTTAGGGATAAGGACCCAAAAAGTGGCATTGATCTCTTTCAAAATTTGGTTAGATCCAAAAAATTCTTTAACACCCTTGACAATGTCTTGACTTATAATGTGCAAAACAACTCAAAGAAGAACATCAGAAAGTCATCTGGACCTGGGGCTTTGTTGCATTCAAAGGAAAAGTTTTCCATCTTGATCTCAGCTTCAGATAGAATAGTAGAGAGAAAATAATTCTGGTCTCATCTGATCATATTTGAGATAGCCTCAAGGAGTAAATCTTGGGCACTTTTATCCAGATTATAGTCAGCCAACAATAGAGATGAGAAATAGGATCTAGCTTCCTTTCTTATTTCCTCTTCCTGAAAGGACAAGGTCCACCTAATAAAAAATTTTGAGATTCTATTGGTCGCCTTATGTTTCATGGTAGTCATATGAAAGAATCTAGTATTCTTATCTCCTTCCCTAAGCCACAAAGATCGAGAGCATTGTTTCTAGAATACCTCTTCTTTTTTAAAGATATCATGATATTTAGATAAAATCTCATTCTCTGAGGTAATAGAGACCTCATCATACCCATTAGCTTGGAACTTTTCCTAAATATCCTTGAGATCAAACTAGATCACACATTTAGAGTCAAAAATATCACCATAGACTTCCTTATTCCATCTCTTCACTTTATCGTCCACATGCCTTAACTTTTTAGCGACACGGAACATGATAGAACCCTTCACTAAGATATTCCACCAATATTGAATAGCCTCCTCAATCTTAGGGTGGACCATCCACATTTTCTCAAATCTAAAGGAGAAATTTCTCCTCCTAGAGATACGGTCTACAACAAAAGAGATCAGATAGTGATCCAAACCAATATGGGAAAGACCATTTAAAGAACTGATATAATGATTGAACTAATCATTAGAGATGAGAGCCCTATCAAGTTTCACATGTATAAGATCAGAGCCAGTTCTTCTATTAGTCCACGTATAATTAGCACCTTGAAGATCCACATCCTAAAGTGCCTGATTATCAATGAAATTCATCAGATCCATTCTACTCTCAAGTTCAGAAGGAATCCCACCAAATTTATCATTCTCCTTGAGAGGAATGTTAAAGTCTCCCATCACCATTCATCCTTAAGTCTTGAATTGAGCCCTGATAGAATCTATCTTATTTCAAAATCTTGTTCTCCCTTGTTTTGAATTTGGGGCATTGATATTAGATAAAATCCAAGTAGTCCCATCTTTAATGTGATGAAATCTAACAAACATCATATTATTGTCAAGCCAAACTAGATTCCCCTTGACATGCTGAAGGTTCCAAAAGAGGGCAATGCCTCCAGAGGCACCATCTGAACTACCCCTTAAAGCCCCACAATTATTAAACAGTTCAATTATTTCCACTTTACCCTTAGGAATTTTAGTCTCTTGAATCAGAACAATATCAGGTTTGTGATCCCTAACAAGGTTCCTAAGAATCTCCTATTTATGCAAACCATTAAGTTTGCAAATGTTCCATGAAATAATCTTCATATTCATTTAAAAGAACATACCTCAGAGATGGTCAACTGGGTACATTTCATTATATTCTTTCTAGCTTCTAGCTCCCTCATCAGATTAGCTGATTTCCATCTTGGCATTGATGGGTTTGAACCCACACACACTTTGGCCCTCCCCCTGAATTTCATAGGACTAGTTTGGGGTATATATTTAGGAACCTTTTTCCCTCCCCTCTTTCTTTGTGTGACATCATTAATCTAGATTTCATCATCCATAGGGTTTCGTGCAGTAGTTTTTTGCAAGGCATCAATTTTTGCTTCTTCATCTGCCCATTTAGAGCTTATATTGAGAAGAGAAGTTGTTAGTTATGATGGAAAGGTGGATTTAACATACTCAATGAGCTTCTAGAACTCAGAAGCATATGTTCCTCCAATAATATTGCATTGTTGGGTATCTTCAAAGTTGGGATAAGTATCCTCTCTATTCAAGTCCTTTGTAATTGAGTTTGAATCATCCTCCACATTATTCTCTTGCAAAACCACATGCATTTCCCCTTCCTCTAGATCTTCTTCCTTCTATTCATCATAGTTGGGGCTAGTCTTTTTTCCTTCATCAGATATAGTCTGGTCTCCTTATATATCTTCCTTCTTTGATTCCTCTATACATACCTTATTATCATATTCCTTTTGTTCAAAGGTATCAAGAATGATAACATTTAAATCTCTTCTTCTGCCTTCTTATTGGTGTTTTTAGCTTTCCACTACAACTTCCTTTCTTTTTTGGATTTTTCCTTTTTAGCCTATAGCGGGCATTTCGTGGCAATTTGTATATCTGTTTTACAATAGAAACATGCAAAAAGAACACTCTTGTATTCCAGCGGTTGGATCCGTTTCCCAAGCCTAGAGTTAATCTCTATTGAGAGAGGCATATCTATTCCTTGTGAAACTCCCACACAGATTCTTGCAAAGGTGAGTCATCTTCTAGCTACAGTTGTCAGATCAATAGATAGGAGCTCACCAAAAGAATTGGCCAATCCATTAAAGACCTCTTCAACCCATACTTCTAGGGGAAGACCCGAGAGTCTTACCCAAACAAGAGCCTGAGAAAAGAAGGGAGCATTGAGATCCAACAATGGTGACCACTTCTGAAGTGCCAACGCAGTCTTCCCAATCACCCAAGGAATACCACAAAGAATCTTAGTTATATCTTCCTCACAAGAAAAGTTAAAGGAAAGAGCCCCTTTTGGCCTAGCAATAATTTCAACCTGTCCCTTAAGAACCCACTTTTTTCTAGCATACTCCCTAAGAACATCAATATTAGGTCTAGGACCCATGAATTTATCAACGAGAGTTAGGGCCATCAAAGTATATTTTGCTCAATCACTGGATTTGAGACTTCAATTACAAATCTCCCTTTCTCAGGTTCATAAATATTACATACCTTAGGGAGAGAAGACTTCCCACATATTTTAACACCAAACAAAGAGCACCATGGATGAGACATGTCCACCTGATTGGGTTCCTGTCTTGAGATTTCTCTAGCACATGTCGATCCACCTCCACCCAGATCCAAGGGTTTGTAAACCCCTTGTGGGTCCTCGATGACTGGGTTCTTGCCATCCTCTTAAGGATCTGCAGTCTCATGAGCATCTCATGATCCTTCCTTTTTGCTAGCGTCCTACATCGCAAGGCATGTACATAAAAAGATTACTTGTTGGGGGCTTATTATCATTCATAGTGGTACAGTTTCAAAAACAATCATATTTGGGGGACAACGTAATTCAGATTTTTTTTTTTGTTTCCATGATTGGGGGAAAAGAATAATTAAATCCAATCAATTCCTTCTTTCTAAGGATTAATTTTTCTTTTGTTGGGTTGCATATTTCATACATTGATGTCCTTTTGACATAGAATTATCCCTCATGTGAGTACATATGTGTTTTATTGTTAGGACCTATTCCTTGCTTCAAATAGCACATATTTTATAAATAATCTCTCTCAAGTGATAGAAAGTGTGCAATCATTTGCTAAGAATCCACCTTTTCCTAGAAATAGGGAAAGTTTACATTAATATTTTGCCTCCCCTTTTCAAAGATGTTATCCTTATTAAAGATCTCCTCTATTTTTTAAGGTATATATTTTTGGATGAATATCTCTTCTTCCTTTTCATTGCATCTAGGTAAAAGCACAAAGTTGTGTCACATTTCAGTCCAACTTATCAACAAATGTGATTTAAGTAATTCTAACTAAAAATTAATTTTAGTCAAACATATGGTCTATAAAGATGCATTATAGCTATCTTATATAAGGCCAAAACTTATCCAATTATAATTTTCTACTAAATATATATTTTATACCACTTTGGGTCGAATTGCCAAAAAAAAAATTGTTTTGAAAAACTTGATGTTTCAACAACTCCTACCCATATAAATAATATTTTTTTTTTAAATGTAAAAATACTCATTTAGAGATCTATAGGTGAATTTTCCAAGATATATATCTTTTAATATTTTATATTTAATATTTTATTTTTATTGAATGAAGGTCATCAACACTCAAATATAAGGTTGATTATCTTATAAAAGAAAAATACTAAAATTTATTTAAAATTTTTGAAGAAAATAAATGCACTAGAGAAAACAGTCTATGTCAATATGATATAATTATTTTTTGGTTTGGATAAATAATTAAGAAAAAAGGTGATGCCAAATGGAAAGAGTTATATTTCAGTACACACAAATTTTCAAATTTATTGAAATATATATACATAAAAATAGTGATTTTTTTAAATTTTTGCACTAAAATTCCAAGTTATCAATATACACAAAAAATTCAAGAGAAAAAAGGTAAAATTTACTATATATAGTGTGATGCCTCGTGTAACTTCAGTTTCAGTATTTTATCAACAACTAAATTATAGTGTTTACTTTATAATAAGTATATTCAAATAATTTTTTATTTTATTTTTAAAAATTAAAAACATTAAATACATAAAAATTATACATTTGATTAGTTTACATCATTTCAAAATTCAAAACACATATTTCACTTTCTATTGATTCAATTTAGAAAGTTGAATCAACATTAGCCATTTCCTTTATAAAAGTGTGACACAACTTTGTTCTTTTACCCATCCCTCTAAAGGATCCCCTTGTACTTGTTGCTAGCTATCTCTTTCACAATTATCTCTTCCTTGCCGATAAGAATTATGCCTCTTTTGCTTAGATTACACAAACTTTGTTGCTAAAATGATATATCCTTGGCTAGAAAGGCATGTATCATTTTTTATTATTCTTTCAACCTTAGTATATGAATACAGACCTATGTTGACATCTTAAGGGGGGCATATATGTGGTCTCCTTATTTAATTTTCTAGATTTCCTTATAGAGAATGCTTTGTTTAGTTATTTTAGGATGAATCAACTAGGACCTTTCTTATTCAATCTTATTTTAGGATGAGTCAACCAGGAATCTCTTTTTGTTCTTTGCATTATATTTAATGAGGTTCTAACTAGGACTCTTCTTTTTCAAATTTACACCAAATTTTAGGATGAATTGACTAACATGATACTAGTTGCTTTTAACTCTACTAGCTCTTTTGCATTTTATTTCTTTCTCTACCATGAACCCATAGCATAACACACTTTGCTAGTGTTCGATCATGGTTTCTTCTCCTTTCAATTGGTGTATATCCTTGTTCCTTCTATAATTCCACTTATGAACTTGCAATAACATATCAAGAATGATGCCAATGGTTGAGACATTTTAATGTTGAGGTCTTTCCAACAAGTTGACCTGGATCTTTCATTTTTAGTAATAACATTTTCTTTTGTGTATACTTGAAGGTTACTTGGTGGAATGATAGGATCCTATGCTTGGAGGATTGATCATTCCTGAGTATTATCCCATCCCTAGCTTGTATTTCACTTAGATGCTCTATCTCTTTGTTTCAAATTTACCATTAGTATGATTGTAAGATTGTATTCTACTAAATTTGGGGTTAAATGTAGCATTGTAAATTGTCCACCTTTAATTGGAATGTCCAATTTCACACTCTCCTAGCACCCATTTTAATATTTCCCTTTCCTCTATGCATTATAGGACCTTTGTTGATTTAAATTAATATTTAACTCAATATAATGAGTCTTATTTAACTTGAACACATCAACACTATTATTTGGGCTCTTAATTCTAGTTGTACCCTTTATCTTTTATTATCATGATTTATTATAAGTCTTACATGATTTTATATCACAAGACATGTTTCCGCATATAAACATTATATATTTTCATACAAATTTATTTTTGACATTAGAACCCTCTTATATCACATTCATAAAATGTTGAGCTGAAATTATCAGGACAGAGACACCCCTATCATCTAGGTCCAACACATTTTTTCCCAAATATTGGGAGGATAAAAATATAGTACTATTGTATTCAAATCTAGCTCCATGCAAAAAATAATTATTATAAATCGGCTTAAAGATTATTTTATTATGAAATCCCTAGATAAGGAATCTCTCCCAATTTATTTCACCTCTTTATTGCATCTCATCATTATGCTATTATTCCAATTCTAGAGCAAAACTTCAAGAGAAATCTGAGTCTAAGGAGTAACAACCTATATCAGGGAATCTTAATTTATGTTTCAATTATGATTTTATGATGGATTTTTTATGATTTATCATGTTATTGCATCATTCAATGGAGGACTTATCTTAAGGATGTTTCTCAATTAATTAAAGGTATAATCATTTTAGTCAATAATTTTTTATTTTTTTTTGGTGTTAAGAGTGTCCCTGTGACATAGCTTGGTGCCCATTTTGTGGTGAGGTGAGGTGAGACTAATTCCTCTGGTGTAGGTAAGGGCTTGTATCTTGCACACACTATATAAATATTAGGTTCAAAGAGACAATGTAGTGCCCCTGCCTAATTCATCTTTCTTTTATGCATTAATAGACATTATGGAATTAGCTTAGACTCTTGTATGATTCCTTTGATGTATGCTTGTGGATATAATTATATTTTAGATGCTTATAGTTTATGCTTGACATTTTATTTTGACAGTTGATACATTATGGTTCATGTAGATGATGATATATTCATGACTATTGTGATGATTGGACATATGTTTCATATTTGTGAGAACTCATTATATATTGTGGAGGTTTATATTTGCATATGATGAGATCATGTTATGTGCTAACCCTAGTTCATGCTTAATGGGATATGATGATACTTCTAGGGATGCTATGGTTGCCATGATTGTATTATCAATATATTCATCAAAGAGATTATATTATACCACTCATTTATGATCTAGGTGTGATACCACAACTCTACTTCACCTCTCTAATTATTTCATGTTAGATGAAATGTATATGTTGTTGCATAGACATTAGTGGGTGCAGGAATATAGGTACTAGACATCAAATCAACCTAGTTTCATATGTCTGAGCGCATCTATAATCTCAATGGAAATTTTCTTGTAGGTGACATGAGACCTTGTCACACACTCTAGTCTTAGTTGGTACCTTGTTAGTTTTGGTGTTGTGGCTAGAGTTTCCTTGTGGAGTTGTGGTTATTAATCAATTAAATTATTAATCAATTGATAAATATAGTTTATTGGTGATTAAATTAATTAATAATTGGTTTGGTTAATTAATTATAAATATATATTTTATTATTAGGAGATAATAATTTATTAATATTAATTTATTTAGATTATATTTAATTGAGTATTATTATTTAGCATTATAATTTTTTATTTAATTATTTATTTACCTACCCTCTTCTAGTGTCTTAAATTTTTGGTAGGCCAATTTACACCTCATGTTTGTGTTATAATCAATGACAGTACCAAAGGCACTTAGAGGGGGGGGGGGGTGAATCAGTGTCTAACCAGTTAGCAGAATATTTAAACTTATTAATAACTTTGTATCTGAAAAATAGTGTATTGGTAAATAAGAATTAGTGCAGCAAATAAGAATAACATAGACAACATAGAGAACACACCATAACATAATATATTAATGAGGAAACCAGGTGTGGGAAAAACCTCGGTGGGATTTGTGATGCACAATATTCATTCACTGGCCAATGAATAAATATTACTTACAATGAGGGTCCTGCACATGCAGGAAGGCTAGCAGCCTAGAGCTCACTACTCAACTACAAAACTGAAGTCTCACTAACTTACAAAATCCCATACAATGTACTGCTTTAGATCAACATCAACTATGACAAGTTCAATAGTAGTTTAAGCTTAGTCTATAACCAAAACCTTTGCTGTCAACTATATCACCTTATATAAAAATATCACCTATACTCTATCTCTCATACATCATATCCTCTCATGTGTCAGAATAACCTATAAGATCTCATACATATATATGAGTCTTTTACAATATGCCATGTCAGCTTTTACAAGAGATAATTACATTATAAAACAATAAACAAAAGTTTATTCCATGTTGGCTTGAGTGCCAGTATGCATTGTTGTCATTTCTGATGAAGTGCCTTCTGGTGTATGTAGAAGTCTATTGCCAGTGTCGATAACTATCGGTGGGCTGCCAGGTGATTGCTAGTTGGTTGACAACATCAACTATTCTCATAAGAGTGTAGAATGCCAACAATCTCCCCGTTTGGCATTGATGGCAACACTCATGAGAAAAATCCAAAAACTGTTCCAAAAATTGAAGTCAAAAAGTTTCCAAAAAGATGTGCTCCTCCTGAGCAAATGATCTCCTCTAAATAAGCAATTTTTTCTCTCTACTACTCCCCCTTTGACATCAATGACAAAGATTGTCAAAAATAGTCAAACGAGTGCAAAAATTTCACCTCAAAGTCTGTAACCGATTGGTTACAATCTGAAAGATATCTGCCAAAACTAGATTAAGACTCTGCATAAACCATTTGTTGTCATTCAAGGTTGCCTTAGTCTATTGGATCATGTCAGTGAGATAATGCATGTGATCTTCTTGTGATCGTTCTCCTTGAAGTAATGCCTTAGATATTTCTATTCTCTAAGAAATAAGATCATCCAACTTGGAACCAAGTTTATTTTTAAGCTCTTGGGCATTAGACCTTATCCTTGCCTTTTATTTCTCAAGTTTCTCTAATTTTTCTTCAAAACCTGCCATTTCCTACTCAAAAACTGAGATGTGACCGGATGAACCAATTATGTTATTAGCTATGTCATTGGTTTCCTTTTGTATTTTACTGATCTCCTTGTCTATGTCTGCTATCAGAAGGTGAGGTTTGCATGTTTCCCCATATAGCTCTTTGTACTCCAAAATTGTAGAGTTCAATGCTGGTAATAATGTATTCAGGTGTTTTGTACACTTCTCTATGGTGTCATCAAAGAATTTTTCCTTCTCTTTTTCAACTCTCTCCTTTATTGTATCTTCATTCACCTTATCAACCGTTATTACATTGTCAACAATAAATTTGGACAATGTGTCCAATTTACCTAAAGAATCCTTAATATGATCTATGTTACAATTTGGTGCAATCAATTTAAGAATAGGTATAGTGTTATCAATTGCCGTGTAGGCCAATGCATTGCAATCCATTATATTTTTGATTGAATCCAAAAGTACCTCTATAAAACTGGTAGGTCTAAATTCACTTGCTGATGTGTTGGATGTCTGACCAATTACCTTTATTACCTCTGCATTTCTATTAGTTGTAACCATTTTACATATGTTTTCATCTGGTGGATCAGTATGGGTTTGCATCTCAACCTGCAAAGGTTTCTCGGACTTTTTTGATGTCTCGATGATTTTTAGTTTCATTGTTTTAGTGTGTACCTCTGCCTCAGATTGTTTTCTTGAAAGTTCAACTATCAGTATCTCTATCTTTGGTGGCCCTGTGCTAGCATCTATACCTTTAGTAGCTTTTTCAGTATCTAATGGTTGCTTTGTTTGGCTTGGGATCTCAACCTCAATAGTTTATGCTGGTTTCTCTGCCATGTTGCCACTGTCAACATTGTCATCCTTAGCCTCTGACTTATCCTTGTCCACAACAATATTTACTTCTTGAGTATCCACATTCATGGTAAAAAGTATCTCAGATTCAAGATTTGTGTCATCATGTGTAGTACCTTTAGTGTCAATAACCAGTGGATCATCTGTGTGTACTGGTGCAATATCCAAAGGTGGTAGTAGATTATCAGTAATCTTGATGTTTCGAATTCCACCAATCTTTCCTTTTCCCTTGTCCTTGTCCTTCTGATACACTTTAAATATCTTTTTCGGTCGATTCATTTCCTCTTGTTTTTCCTTCTCCACAAAAAATATATCCCAATTATCTATAGTTTCATTTGCAATGTCCTTTACTCTTCCTACCATTAAAATTACTTGTCAGTGTCCACTAGCAAAAATAGATCGGTTAGCCTAAGAAATTAATTCATCAATTTCCTCTTTTGAATTTATAGAATGTGTAGCTAGAAGTTTTTCAACTTTCAATTTCTTATTAATTTCATTACTGTTATCCTTTTTACTTCCAATCTCCTATAGAGTTCAATAGGTAAGTCATCCACAACTTCAATTAAAACCTTTTTATATATGTCCAAATGTAAAATTATACTATTATAAATGCTTTCCCTGTCAAAATCATTAAATGTGTTATACAGTTTGTGTACATTAGCCAAATTTCCATCATCAGTTATCTCATTCAATACATCATTCAAAGAAGTGGTAATAGGTTGTTCTTTCTTCTTTGGTGTGAGTTTCTTGGGTAGTCCCCTTACTGCCTATTGTTTCTTCCTCAAATTCCTTGTTCTCTTAGGTGAAGGAGAGGGTACCGGTGATGGTTTTATCTTCCTCCTTTCAAATATTTTAAACTCTATTGGTTTTCACTGTCAGTTCCAAAAGATGTGTCAACCGATGAAATATGTGCCTCCGAATGAAGTCCTTCAAGCTCACTAGCTGATATGCCATTAATGTTCATTACATTTTCCTTGATTTCCTTAACTTAGAAGCAACTATAACGAATTTTTCTCTTTTCTTCCTTTTCTTTAACAAATTTACATCTCCTTGAATATTCTTAGCACTACCAAAGATGTTTTCTGATGGTTCTCTTCATGCTTCTAGTAAAGCTTTAGCATATGTCTCCAAAATGGTAAGATCTACTTCATATCCCATTTCAGTCACCCAAATAGTCCTAGGGAGTGTTGCCTCCATCCATGTCTCATCTATTTTGATAAACAAACAAATTTCTTTGTTATATTTGTCAACTACACTCTATGGTAGCCTTTCTCTAGTTCTCATTTTAGCTTGGAATGTTTTGAAGTAGTCTGTTATGTTTTTGTCTCTAGTAGTTCCCATGCCAGTAAAAGCTTTGTGTAGTTTCTTTCTGACTGGTATATCATAACCAAAGTCTTTAGGTCCAGTACCGAAGATCTGCTTAGTGAAATACAACATCAAGCATACCAAAATATTTCCAAAGTGGAATGTCCCTTTCTTATCTCCTTTGATCTTTTTCAAATTGTCAATGAGTTCATCTTTTAGCCATTCACACACATCTATCATTGCATTGTTGTTAACCATCTCATAGGCACTGTTTATACAAAGACTAGAAACTTAATTAAGCATGTTAGCATGTGTGGTCTATTGGCATTATGAGAACCAACATGAGCCTTATGTAAACTGGCATGAAGACATAATGATATTGTATGTTGTCATTGATGTCAATATGAGACATAGTGTGAACTGGCACATGAGATAAGAGAAGAAAAAGATACCGGCATATGTGTGAACCGGTATATGCCTAAGTGAAGCAGCACATTTGTTCAAAGTGAACCGGCATGTAGTTATGGGAACTGGCACATGGAAGCACTATATGACTACTGGTTGGTAAGGCAGCTTCCACTTCGAGGTTTCCAGTTGGAGTATCTCAAGTCTGTGTGACTCAATCGGTGATCTTTGTGTGATGAGTCAATAGTATGATGGAGGAAAGATCGTGTTGCCACGTAAGCTATGCACGTGAAAGATCTTGCATGAAGAAGACTATTCCTATCTACCTTGGGAATGTGCGAAGTCTGTCAAATAGTGATAATGCATGATGGGTTATCAGCCACCGTGAAAACGGTGGATAATGGATGATGGAGAATGTCTTGAGATCGACTCAAGACTAGTGCATTCAATGTAGTATGTTTCAACAGTCAAGATCGAACCGTTTGAATTGCTCAACCTAACAGGTTTAGGGTTTAGGGTTTTTGCTACTGACCTGTATGTTCCCTATAAGGTCGATGTTAGGTTTCTGTGTAAAGTTGTTGGCAAAAAGTAGTGAGTGTGTATCGAATGAAAGTGATACAAGATTCTTTCTAGACCATAGGAGAAAAGAGATACCTGCAAAGTGTATGTGCAGAAGGAGAAGAGGAGCCTAAACGGATCTGTATTAGTATTAAGTATTGTTAACAAATCATTGTAATACCTGTTGATCTCTAACCACTTCAACAGTTGCAAAATCCCCTAACAGGGTAGCCTTAACTGGCTTGATTCAAAATCCCTTAAATTGGGTGGTCTTAACCGACTTGTTGTAAATCCCTTAACCGGATAATTTGAAGCTAATGAGTTCTGAGAAGCTAGAAAAGCTTAGGAGATCCTTTCAGCTATTGAGTTCTTAAAATCCTCTAACAAGGTGACCCTACCAGGTTTAACCCTTAACCGGGTTTAACCCTTAACCGGGTGATCCCTAACTGGGTATCCCTTAACCGGGTGATCCCTAACAGGATCGGTTCCTACCAGAACCCATTGTAATGTTCTTAACCAGACAAGGCTCCTAATAGAGTGGACTTCTAAAGAGTTCAAAAAGCAACTTGTGGGTATTCATCCCCACCGTGGTTTTTCCTAGTTGGGTTTCCATGTGAAAAATATGTGTGTCATGTGAAATGCTTTTGTCTTGTGATGCTTTGTTTTATCTGTTATGCACATGAAGTTTCTATGTTTTATGCCTATCTATAAAACATATTGAACTCACTATTGTGAAGATTTGATGGTTAGATCTACTAGTTCATGCATGAGAATATTATGATAATGTGGTATTGAGCTAAGAGAAAAGCTTAGTAAGTGACCAGTTCATGACTAATTGAGTTATTCTGGATGCTACCGGTTGCAATCTGTTTTACTAGTATCTCTGTTTATCAGTCATTGAGAGTGGTTGCTATCAAACCAGTTTTGAACTGTATTTGTGTCTGTACTGATTCACCCCCCCCTCTCAGTACCGGTTTGATACTAGTGGTTCATCATTGAGTTATCAATTGGTATCAAAGCCCTCTAGGTCCTCTGTGTTGTAAGCTTAACCGCTTGAGGAAAAGATCCTAGCCAAATGATGAAGAGGGAAGGTCCAAAGTTCAACAAGGAAAACTTTGGTATATGGAAAGATAGGATGAAGATATTCATAGAAAGTATGGGTGTTCAACACTCGAGTTATGTTGAAAATGTATATGTTGTTCCTACCGGTACTCTCAGTGATGACCAAAAGAGAGAGATACAAGAAAACGGGCAAGTCATGGAAGCCCTCATTAGTAGTCTATCTGACATTAAGTTTATTGATGTTTAGGACAAGGCAAATCCCAAAGAAGTATGGGATGCTCTTGAAAATATCTATGGTGGTGATGAGCATGTAAAACAGGCTAAGGAATACAACTTGAGAGGAAAGTTTGAAGACATGAGAATGGTTGAAGGAGAGACCATTTAGCAGTATGGAATAAGAATCAAAATAGTTGTTGGAGAAATAAAGAGTGCAGGTGGCAAAATAGAAGATTCCACTATGGTAAGTAAAGTCCTGAGATCCCTGTTGCCAATCTATGCAATAAGGGTTGCTGCTATTCAGGCGCTGAGATCAATAGACAAGTCTAAGGCATCCTTGGACTCCATCATAGCCAAGTTGATAGCTTATGAGCTAAATTGCTTTGATGGTAGTGTTCAAAAGTCAAAATCAGCTTTTAAAGCTTCTGCTATACCATCCAGAAAAGGAAAAGAGGCTAGCACTAATGGGGAACCTAGTCAGAACAGAGAGATGAAGGACGAAGAGTTTTTGATGGAATTTGAAACTCTTCTGGCCAAGAGATTCCCAAAAGGAACTAGTAAATACAAAGATTAACTACCTTTGAAATGTTTCTCTTGCAACTAGATAGGACATATTGCTATGAACTATCCTAATAGTGACAACAAGGAAAAACCGGAAAGGTTCAAGAAATTCAAAGGAGGAAACCGGAGAAATTATTTTGTGGTAGTTGATGAAGGTGTCATAGATGAGGAATCTGAAGATGAAGAAAATGAAGACATTGTGTTCATTTCTATAAAGGAAGATGTGACAGACAAGAAGGCTCTTGTCTCTTGGTTTGATGATTCCAATGAGTGGATCATTGACAGTGGCTGCTCTCACCATATGACTAGTGACCAGAGCAAGTTTCTATCATTAGAAGAGTATGATGGTGGTGTGGTTCACTTTGGAAATGATGCACCATGCATGGTCAAAGGTAGAGGGTCCATCTCCTTGAATGGAAAGAGTAGTGCTGACAATGTGTATTGGGTTGATGGTCTCAGACACAACCTTCTAAGTGTTGCCCAGTTAAATGACAGTGGACTCGCTCTGCAATTCAAGAACGGAATTTGCAGAATCAAAGGTAGAGATGGTAAATTGGTAGCCACCGGCATGCAAACTAAAGGTAACCTATTTCATCTAAATGCTAATATAAGTACATGTCTAATGGCTAAGCTTGATGATAGCTGGATATGGCATAGGAGATTCTTCCATGTGAACTTTGACAACATTGTGAAGGCTAGTAAGATCAAGGCAGTTAGAGGGTTGCCGGTGATGAGCAAGCCAGATAATACCTTGTGTAGAGAATGTCAATTGGGGAAAATGTCTTCCTCAACTTTTAAAGGTAAATCTTTCACTACTGACAACTTGTTTGATCTTGTGCATACTGATTTATGTGGTCCTATGAAAACTAGAAGTGTGCAGGGTGATAGGTACTTCATGATTCTCACTGATGACTACTCAAAAATGATGTGGGTCACATTCTTGAAAGACAAGTCTGAAGCTTTTGGGAAATTAAAAGCTTTCAGAGCATTAGTGGAAAAGGAAAGCCATAAAAGGATCAAGTGTCTCAGAACTGATCAAGGAGGGGAATTCACTTCTAGTGAATTCAACAAGTACTGTGAAGAATTTGGCATCAAGAGATAGCTGTCTGCCCTGTAGACTCCATAGAAAAATGGCCTAGCAGAGAGGAATAATCGAACTGTGGTTGAAGCAGCTAGAGCTATGTTGATCCAAGGAAAGGTTGCTCACACCTTTTGGAGAGAAGCAGTGAGCACTGCAGTTTACACTATGAACCGGGTACTCATCAAAAAGGGCAAGGACAAAACTCCTTATGAGTATTGGATCGGTAAGACCCCTATGGTAAATTATTTTAAGGTCTTTGGTAGCAAATGTTACATCAAGAGGAGTGAACATCAGGGAAAATTTGAAGCTAAATGTGATGAAGGAATATTTCTAGGATATTCCACCAAGAGTAAAGCTTTCAAGTGCTACAACAATAGGACTCAGAGAATTATGGAAAGCATCAATGTAAGAGTTGATGAATCCTCTGAGAAGACTGAGAAAACTGGTAGTGAGCAAGTTGTAAATGAACCAGTTCCAACCTTCTGGGAACCGGTTGTCAGTCAAGCGAGCACTAGTAACAATGTTCCTAAACCGGTGAATGTTGATACTGATGAAGATAAGGATGAAGAAGAAAAGAAAGAAGAACCAATTAAGAGCATTCCTTAGTACGTCAAGTTGAATCATGATCCCAAGCAGATCATAGGTGATAAGGATGCAAGAATCCTTACCAGAAGAAAGATCATAGAAAACTTATGCATGATCTCTGAATTTGAGCCTAAATCATTCAAAGAGGCTCATAATGATAAAGACTGGATCAAGGCAATGGAAGAAGAACTTGACCAGATAGAGAAAAATGGTACATGGTCCTTGGTACCAAGACTAGAGCATAAGAATGCCATTGGCACCAAATGGGTGTTTAGAAATAAGTTGAATGAGGATTGCATAGTGATTAGGAATAAAGCCAGACTGGTATGCAAAGGATATGCTCAAGAAGAAGGTGAAGACTATGGGGAAACCTTTGCTCCTGTAGCCAGATTGGAAGGAGTTCGTATGCTTCTTGCATATGTAGCTTTTAAGAGATTCAAGGTGTATCAAATGGATGTAGAATCTGCATTCCTAAATGGTGTACTTGAAGAGGAGGTATATATTGAGCAACCAGATGGGTTTACCCTATCTGAAGATAGTGACATGGTATGTAGGCTACACAAAGCATTATATGGTCTAAAGCAAGCACCTACATTCCCATCTTGTGAAGATTGGATTTGAGAGAACAAGTGAAGATAGTAATATCTACTTGAAGTCTGAAGAAGATCAAATCTTGATCTGTGAAGTCTTTGTTGATGACATCATCTTTGGTGGAGATGACAAGATGAGTCATGAGTTTGCTGATGAGATGAGGAAAGAGTTTGAAATGTCACTCATAGGGGATATTAAGTTTTTCATTGGACTACAGATCCAGCAGATGAAAGATGGAATCTTCATCACTCAATCCAAATATGTCAAAGAGGTGTTGAAGACTTTTGGCATGGAAGATAGAAAACTGGTTGGTACACCGATGGTGACCGGTTGCAAATTGACAAAGGAAGATGACTCCACACTGGTTGATGAGAAGGTATACTGATCAATGATTGGTAAGTTGCACTATGTAGTGCATAGCAGACTGGACATTGCACATGCAATTGGCATCACTGCAAGGTTCCAAAAGAGTCCAAGAGAATCTCACTTGAGTGTAGTCAAATGGATTCTTAGGTATCTGAAGGGAACAATTGACTATGGATTATGGTACCCATATAGCAATAATTTCAATCTGAAAGTATTCACAGATACTGATTGGGTCGGTAATGTGGATGACTGGAAGAGCACAACCGGTGGTGCATTCTTTCTTGGTGGTAGACTGGTCTCATGGATGAGTAAAAAGCAGAGTTGCATCTCTCAGTCTACAGTGGAAGTGGAGTATGTTGCAACTTTCATGAACTGTATTCAGGCAATCTAGATGAAGCATGTACTAGAAGGCTTCAAGATCCCTATACCTAAATTGATAAGTATATTTTGTGATAACACAAGTGCTATCAATATATCAAAGAATTCGATTTTACATTCTAGAACCAAACATTTTGAACTTAAGTATCATTTCTTGAGGGAAAAGGTTTAGAATAAAGAGATTGCACTGGAGCATGTGTCCAGTAAGGAGCAGTTAGTAGACATATTCACCAAGCCTCTCCCAAAGACAACATTTGTGCATTTGAGAGGTGATTTAGGGGTATTTCCCCTTAAGGAGGTGAACTAAAAGTGGTAGTTACACATCAGTCAGGTACTAAATAGATAAATATTTGGTTGATTGGTGTGTTTAAGGATGCTACTCCTCAGGGGGAGCAGCATAAGGAAACAGTGGTGATTGTACCTCCACTTTGGCATTGTTGTCAAAGGGGGAGAAGAAGTGAAATGAAAAGACATCTACAACAACTGGGGAGAAGATGTGAAGCAGAGAAGATATCTTTTGTATATTGCCATCAATGCCAAAGGGGGAGATTGTTGGCATTATGAGAACTAGCATGAGCCTTATGTAAACTGGCATGAAGACATAATGATATTGTATGTTGTCATTGATGTCAATATGAGACATAGTGTGAACCGACACATGAGATAAGAGAAGAAAGAGATACCGACATATGTGTGAACTGGTATATGCCTAAGTGAAGTGGCACATTTGTTCAAAGTGAACCGACATGCAGTTATGTGAACTGGCACATTGAAGCACTGTATGACTACTAGTTGGTAAGATAGCTTCCACTTCGAGGTTTCTAGTTGGAGTATCTCAAGTCTATGTGACTCAATCAGTGATCTTTGTGTGATGAGTCAGTAGTATGATGGAGGATAGATCGTCTTGCCATGTAAGCTCTATGCATGTGAAAGATCTTGCATGAAGAAGACTATTCCTATCTACCTTAGGAATGTGCAAAGTTTGTCAAATAGTGATAACACATGATGGGTTATCAATGGCCATGAAAACATTGGATAATGGATGATGGAGAATGTCTTGAGATTGACTCAAGACTAGTGCATTCAATGTAGTATGTATCAATGGTCAGGATCGAACCATTTGAATTGCTCAACCTAACAGGTTTAGGGTTTAGGGTTTTTGCTACCGACCTATATGTTTCCTATAAGGTTGATGTTAGGTTTCTATCTAAAGTTGTTGGAAAATGGCAGTGAGTGTGTATCCAATGAAAGTGATACAAGATTCTTGCCAAATCATAGGAGAAAAGAGATACCTGCAAAGTGTATGTGCAGAAGGAGAAGAGGAGCCTAAACAGATCTATATTAGTATTAAGTACTATTAACAGATCATTGTAATACCTATTGATCTCTAACCACTTCAACAGTTGCAAAATCCCCTAATAGGGTAGCCTTAACTGGCTTGATTCAAAATCCCTTAAATCGGGTGGTCTTAACTAGCTTGCTGTAAATCCCTTAATCGAGTAACTCGAAGCTAATGAGTTTTGAGAAGCTAGAAAAGCTTAGGAGATCCTTTCAGCTATTGAGTTCTTAAAATCCTCTAACAAGGTGACCCTACCGGGTTTAACCCTTAACCGGGTATCCCTTAATCGGGTGATCCCTAATAGGATCAGTTCCTATCAGAACCCATTGTAATGTTCTTAACCAGACAAGGCTCCTAATAGAGAGGAATTCTAAAGAGTTCAAAAAGCAGCTTGTGGGTATTCATCCCCACCATGGTTTTTCCTAGTTGGGTTTCCATGTGAAAAATATGTGTGTCATGTGAAATGCTTTTGTCTTGTGATGCTTTGTTTTATCTGTTATGCATATGAAGTTTCT
This sequence comes from Cryptomeria japonica, assembly GCF_030272615.1. NCBI lineage: Eukaryota > Viridiplantae > Streptophyta > Pinopsida > Cupressales > Cupressaceae > Cryptomeria > Cryptomeria japonica. The sequence goes on along the minus strand of NC_081412.1, from coordinate 208,507,630 downwards.
ATGTTTTATGCCTATCTATAAAACATATTGAACTCACTGTTGTGAAGATTTGATGGTTAGGTCTACTAGTTCATGCATGAGAATATTATGATAATGTGGTATTGAGCTAAGAGAAAAGATTAGTAAGTGACTGGTTCATGACTGATTGTGTTATTTTGGATGCTACCGGTTGCACTTTGTTTTACTGGTATCTTTGTTTATCAGTATTGAGAGTGGTTGTTGTCAAACCGGTTTTGAACTGTATTTGTGTCTATACTGATTCACCCGCCCCTCTCAGTACCGAGTTGGTACTAGTGGTTCATCATTGATTTATCAAATATTTTCAAAGCGGAATGTCCCTTCAACATCAAGCATACTAAAATATTTCCAAAGCAGAATGTCCCTGTCTTATCTCCTTTGATCTTTTTCAAATTGTCAATGAGTTCATCTTTAAGCCTTGTCAATGAGTTCATCTTTAAGCCATTCACACACATCTATCATTGCATTGTTGTTAACCATCTCATAGGCACTGTTTATACAAAGACTAGAAACTAAATTAAGCATGTTAGCATGTGTGGTCTTGTATCGTAGCACCATATTTACAAATCTCACATTGATGTCTTTGATTTCATTTACTCTTAGTGAAATACAAAATCAAGCATACCAAAATATTTCCAAAGCGGAATGTCCCTTTCTTATCTCCTTTGATCTTTTTCAAATTGTCAATGAGTTCATCTTTTAGCCATTCACACACATCTATCACTGCATTGTTGTTAACCATCTCATAGGCACTGTTTATACAAAGACTAGAAACTAAATTAAGCATGTCAGCATGTGTGGTCTTGTATCTTGGTACTAGTGAAATGCAACATCAAGCATACCAAAATATTTCCAAAGCAGAATGTCCCTTTCTTATCTCCTTTGATCTTTTTCAAATTGTCAATGAGTTCATCTTTTAGCCATTCACACACATCTATCATTGCATTGTTGTTAACCATCTCATAGGCACTGTTTATACAAAGACTAGAAACTAAATTAAGCATGTTAGCATGTGTGGTCTTGTATCCTCGCACCATACTTACAAATCTCACATTGATGTCTTTGATATCATTTACTCTTAGTGATCTATTGTCAGATGTTGCTCCGGATAGGCTCATCATTTTTTTGTTAGGAATTTTCTTAGTCTTATCAAGTCTGCTGTCGGTTGAGGGTAAACCACTCATTGCCATAATTGCTTGCCATGTTATTTTGTAGACAAAATCCAACCATAATAATTATCCATGTTCTCTACTCAATACAATCCTTACTACTTCCTTTGGAAATTGGGGATTGTTCAGTATCTCCACAAAACCTAGAGTTTTCTTATAATTTTGTGTTCGGGTTTAACAACACCATTTTCATCACAAATTACCTTAGTAAACATTTAAATCAATTCATCAGAACCTAGTTCTTTTATATTGCAATGTATATAAATCCTAGGGTCTTCTACAAATGCTACACCTTTAGGAATTTTCCAAAATGCCCCTACAAAGTCATCTTTCTTAGCAATTTTTGGAATTATCTTAAACATGGGCCTAGGGCCTTTCACATTTTCCACAATGGTAGGGTTCGAAATAAACTGAGGAGCAGAAGAAGAAGCCATTGAAAAATACCTTTTACTTGTTTGGAAATATTCTGAATGCCTAAAGAAATCACTCCACACCTTCGCCTTGAATGCCTTCACTCTATTTTTACATTCTCTGCTAATTTGAGTGCTCGATGAGTCAAAAATGAGGGAAATCAGCTAATTTATAACGACATTTCTTCCACCAACCATATTAAATGCTCACCGGTTAAGTGAAAACATAACACATCTATCGATAAGGAATAAATCTATCTTCTCACCATTGAACGAGGGTAATCTGCATGATTTTCAACTTGCTGCAATACCCCCAAAGGGTTACTTTTTAGTTGGATGAAGAATCTCCTACTGATGGAGGATTAATCTGTTCTACTAGTATAGAGATAGTTTCATCAACTATCTAATCTCTCTTCCTAATCCATTGTTTTCAAAATTCTTGCTTTACCTCATCTACCTTTTCTTTGCCTTTCAAACTAGATCCTTTATTATTTGTCGGTGAAGTCTTGCTTCTACAAAATTTAGCAATATATCCAATTTTATTACAAGCTTAACAAGTCACATTATTCCTCTAAATAGCCTTTCCATATCCTACATCAGTTTTTGTTTTGTATTGATTAGATAAATGTCCATACCTTCCACAAACATAGCATTTCACATTCATTCTACAATTTTTTGAATTATGACCAACTTTGTTGCATTTAGAACGTTGACCGGTGGGTGCATTAATATTCTAATTGTTTCTAAATCTATAATGATTTTCTCTATGACCATATTTGTTGCAATTGAAACATTTTCCATCAAACTTATAAGCATTAGGTTTTCTTACCAGTTTGTTCTGAATTAGATTGTTTGTAGTATTGAAGCTTTCTCCAACTTCAAATCCAAGTCCATTGGTATCTCCATTAGGTTTTTGACTTTTTAGCATGTCCTCAATCTCCTCTGAACTTTTCTTGAATTTATCTCTGTGTTTATTTGCAGTAGCCAACTCATTTTTCAGAATTCCCTTTTGTCTCATAAGCTCAATTTTATCATGTTGCATGTGAATCAGATTTGTCTTCAGCATATCATTTTCATGACTAAATCTTAGATTTTCATTTCCAACATAATTGAGTCTCCTAGTCAGGTCTTCTTCAATATCTTCACATAACCTCATAGTCATATCTTGCATTTCATTCTTCATATTACTGTTTTCTTGTCTCAACTTGTTTGCAAGTTCTCTAAGAGTTTCCTTTTCATCATCATCATCATCTTTCTGCATCTTCTCATGAAGTTCTTTTCTTTTATTTTGTGCTATAGAAAAGTTCTCCTAAAGTCCTTTAATAAATTCCTATGCAGTCCATAGATCATCTTCAAGTTCGATATTCTTCAATTTCTCTGCATCATAATCTACAAGAGCTCCTTCCAATTGTTTTCTTAAGTTCTCCATCTGTACTAGTGTCGGAATCTTCCTCAAGTTGTTAGGCTTTTGAAAATAGAGGACCAAGCTCTGATACCAATTGTTAGAATCAATGAGAGTCCCAAAGACATTGAGAGTGGGGGTGAATAAGTGTCTAACCTGTTAGCAAAATATTTAAACTTATTAAGAACTTTGTATCCAAAAACAATGTAACGGTAAATAAGAATTAATGCAACAAATAAGAATAATAGAGACATCATAGAGAACACACCATAACACAAGATGTTAACGAGGAAACTCAGTGTGGGAAAAATCTCAATGGGATTTGTGACCCACAATATTCATTCACTAGCCAATGAATAAATATTACTTACAATGAGGGGCCTGCACATGCAGGAAGGCTAGTAGCCTAGAGCTCACTACTCAACTACAAAACTAAAGTCTCACTGACTTACAAAATGGATTAACAAAATCCAATATAATTTATTGCTTCAGATTAGCATCAACTATGTCAGGTTCAATACTAGTTTAAGCTCAATCTATAACGAAAAACCTTCACTGTCAACTATAGCACCTTATACAAAATATCATCTATACTCTCTCCCTCATACATCATATCCTCTCATGTGTCAAAATGACCTATAAGATCTCATACATATATACGAGTCTTTTACAATATGCCATATCAACTTTTACAAGAGATAATTACATTATAAAACAATAAACAAAAGTTTATTCCATGTCGGCTTGAGTGCCAGTATGCATTGTTGTCGTTGTCAGTGTATGTAGAAGTCTATTGCCAGTGTCGGTAACTGTCAATGGGCTACTAGGTGATTGCCAATTGGTTGCCATCAATGACAACATCAACTATTCTCATAAGAGTGTATAATGCCAACAGTTTGTACTCCCACTTTACTGTGTTTCCCCCTCATCTCCTAGTTGGGTCCATTCAATGCCTTAATTCCAACTTTTATTCTCGATACACTTGAAAATGATCCCTTGGGGTTGTGTCCTCCTCCATGGACCCTAATTTTGGTCCTTGATGTAAGGAAATTAAGTAGGAGAACAAATTTCTACACTAACCTTGAGAGGAGGGTAATGCAAAAAAATTTATAGATCATTACAACAGTTACAAAAAATTAGCAAAAGTAAACAAAATATCATGCATACCACAATACAATAACATAGTTATTTATGTGGGGAAAATCTTTTCGAGAAAAAAACCCACACTCAAAAAGAAGCTCAATATATTATTCAGTAATCAATAATAGATTACAATATAATTTCAAAGGAAGATCTTCACAAGGTTACCACTAATCAAATACTCTGAGGTAACTCAATAGCCATAAGACTCTTACACACATCCTCTATCTTACGCACCTCATATATAGGAGACACAATACAAAAAGTGTTAAATGACATTCGAAAACCATGGGCTGAAACCACCCAATAAAGTAGTTCTGACCTTATCTCTATTCTAGATGCCCTATGATGTGTCAAAACAAACATAAAAAATGTGTTCCTCCCTTTTATAGCTCATTTATGTGTTTGATGTAATTTATATTTCCGATTTCAGGAGTCCAAACTTCTAGAGCCCATAAATTATGAACCGTGTGTCCAATTGACGAATCGTTTGAAGCACCAAAAAGCTCACAAAGTGTTCTATAACCTCATAAATATATATTTCATTTAAAGCCAATTTTTAGGACATTTTAGGGCCTCTAAAGTCTTCAAAATTAATTTTAAACCTTTCATCACACCCTCAAAAAATGGAAACTTTAATATCTTCAAAAATAGCTATGATCTTACGATGAAAATTTACCGGCATGCTTATCTTGCCAACTAGAAGCTTTAGGGAGAATTTTGCACCATTTAATGGTCAAAGGAAAACTTAATATAAGTAGTAATCTCATGTAAAGAGAAGGTTTAGACACCATTTTCCTAACATTCTCCCACTTATCGAACACCTTGTAAGAGAAAAGGGAGAATCAACAAACTCTGAACACCATCTAAAATTCTCATTGCTAACAACCTTAGTTAAAGAATTGGTAACATTGATGAAAGTCTCTAAGTTAAATAAACTTTACCCTTCCATCTTCGACCATATCTCTGACAAAATGATACTAAACATCAATTTTTTTGCTCCAGTCATTAAATGTCGAGTTCTTAACTAGGAAGATCATACTTTGACTATCAAAATAAATTGTCATTGTACCTTATTTTATTCCAATATCTAAACATAATCTTTTAAGCCAAAAGGATTCCTTAAAAGGATGAGTATCTACCATATACTTTGCATCTATAGTAGACAAAGAAACCACAACTTGTCCCTTACTCATCCAACTAATTGCACCACCAATTAAAGTAAACAAATAAGCACTAGTGGATCTTCTACTATCAATATCACATACCCCATCTAAATTCACATAACCATGAATATCATGGGAAATCATGTCTCCAACCAAATTACCATGATAACACAAAGAATACTCGGAGATACCCTTCAAATATCTGAAGACTCTTTTGACTGCATCCCAATGAAATCTACCAGGATTAGACATATATCTTTAAAGATCTCCCACTACTTGCAAAATGTCTAGTCTAGTATAGACCATACCATACATCAAATTTTCAAATGCACTTTAGTAAGGAACTCTACTCATATCTTCCATCTCTAATGGAGATGTAGGACCATCTAAAATAAATAATTTTCTTCAACTATGAAGGAAACACATAATGGTCAGTTGTTGGCATAATGAATGAATTGATTATGTGTTGCATTGATGTTTTGTCATTGATGTCAACACTACCTATTATGATTGGTTAGCCGTAGACAAGTTTTGGTTACCAACAGAAGAGACTATTTGTTGGACACTTCTGGCATGTTTGGATCAGTGAAGTATATTTGATTTCATGTGTTATATGCTTCATGAGAATGTTTTGGTCAGTTGGTATTGGCTTGGTAATCAGATACTATCATACACTCTAGTAAACCCTTACTGACACTGGTTTAAGGCTTTACCAATAGAGAATTCATTGTGGACAACCGAACTACTCCATTGTGAAAAAGTTCTTCTACCTCATAAGGACACAACCACCTTGTTTGGAGTTTTCCCATGGTATCCTTATATCTAGAATCATACAAGAGTGCCCAGTCACCAACTTTGAATTTCTTTTCTCTGATATATTTATCATGCCATCTAGCTCTTTGGTTTTGAATCAATTCTATCTGTTGAATAGCTATCTTTCTCCATTCATCAAGAGCATTTAACTACTAAATGTGTTCTTTCTGTGCTTTAGGCAATGTCATATTCAGTTGTAGGGTTGTTCTTAAGGTTTTATGCTCAAATTCAATAGGCATCATTTCTGTTTTGCCATAGACCATCTCAAAAGGTGTGAATCCAATTGGTGTTTTCCATGTTGTTCTATATGCCCAAATTGCCTCTGAAAGCTGATTAGACCAATCTTTCTTATGGATAGACATTGTTTTTGTAAGAATAGCCTCAAGCTCTCTGTTGGTAACCTCTACTTGGCCATTAGACTATGGATGGTATGGAGTAGATTTCCTGTGTCTTATATTATATTCATTGACTAAAGCTTTTATCAATGTTGATGTAAATTGAGGTCCCTGATCTAAGATGATTTCCCTGGGTACTCCATAGCTTGTAAATATTTCCTCATAGAGAAACTCAGCTACCTTATTATCTCTTGCATGTTGCATAGCTCTAGCTTCTACCCATTTTGTCACATAGTCTATACATACCAAGATATAAGATTTTCCATTAGAAGGGGATCAATGGGGCCAACAAAATCTAATCCCCATTTATCAAATGGTGTAACAGACATTTGAGGATATAGTGTCATCTCATCATATTTTGTAGGTCTACCCATTTGCTGACACCTATCACACTTCCTTGTGTACTGAGCTGCATCCTTGTGTAGTGTAGGCCAATAACAACCAATATTGAGTATTTTCAATGTTGTCCTTTTGGTAGCAAAATGACCTCCACATGATTCATCATCACATGCATGCAAGATGTCATATGTTTCATCTTCTCTGACACATCTTCGCATAACTTGATCAGATCTAGTATAAAATAGACAATCAATAATCCATGAAAAGTTAAAACTTTTTTCAACTAGCAACCTTCTTTCCTTAGGAGAAACAGAAATTGGCATCTTAGTTGCAGCTAAATAGTTGGCAATATCAGCATACCAAGGAGTATGAGCTTGTATGAGAAATAAATGCTCATCTGGAAAAGTGTCATCTATCATTGTAGAGTCTTCCTACAATTGAAGATGTGAAAGATAATCTGCAACAACATTATACTTCCCTAGCTTATCAGCAACTGTGATATCAAATTCCTGCATCAACAATAACCAGTGAGCCAATCTATCAGTGATGGATGGCTTATTCATAAGATATCTAATTGCAATATGATCTGTATGCACAAATATTGGATACCCTATAATATAATGTCTAAACTTGTTAAGGGCATATATGACAGCTAGCATTTCTTTTTCATTAACTGTATAATTCAATTTAGGTCCTTGCAAATTCTTGCTGATATAATATATTACATTTTCCAACTTGTCAACTTTTTGTCCTAACACTACTCCTAGAGCATATTCAGATGCATCAGTATGGATTTGAAATGGTAGAGACTAATTAGGTCCTTTAAGAACTAGTGCTTGAGTCAAAGCATGCTTAAGCTTTAAAAAAGATTCATTGCATGTTGAGGTCCATTTAAATTCTGCATCTTTAGTAAGCAGTGTATATAAGGGACTTGCAATTTTGTTGAAATCTTTAATGAACCTTCTATAGTATCTAGCATGGCCAAGAAAACTTCTCACATCTTTCTGCTTCACGGGGTCATTAATTTGCTGAATAACCTCAATCTTTGTTGGATCCACTCGTATTCCTTGTATAGATATATGATGACCAAGGACTATTCCTTCTTCCATCATAATAAAACACTTTTCACTATTTAGAGACAAGTTGTAGTCTTCACACCACTGCAAAACTTTCTTCAAATTATCCAATGTTTGATCAAATTCAGAACCATAGGTTGTAAAGTCATCCATGTAAATTTCCATTATATCTTGAGAAATATCATAAAAAATACTGATGACTGCCGTTTGAAAAGTGGTAGGAGCATTACACAACCTAAAAGGAAGAACAGAATATGCATAAGTGCCCCATGGACAAGTAAATGTTTTTTTCTCCTGATCCTTAGGAGCTATTTGTATTTGATTATAGCCACTAAACCCATCCAAAAATGAAAAATATCTCTTACCAGCAAGAGAATCTAAAACCTGATCTACAAATGGCAATGGAAAATGATCCTTCCTTGTGGCTAAGTTCAAGGCTCTATAATCAACACATACTCTCCATTTGCCTCCCTTTTTAGGAATTATCACCAAGGGTGATACCCATTGACTATCAGAAATAGAATAGATAAATACAACTTTCAACATTTTCTACAATTCTTCTTTAGCTATCTCCTTCAGGGCAGGATTGACTCTTCTTTGAGGTTGTCTAAGGGGACAACACTCATCTTTTATGTAAATGCAATGAGTACAAACTGTTGGGTCAATTCTATGGAGTTTTAGCAAGTCTACCAAGCTATCATTCTGAGTATCTGCTATATTCTTGTTGATATTCAAATATTTATTCAATGCAACCTCTATCTTGATAGTAAGATAAATCTGATTTATATCAGAAACATGAGAATATGATAATTCCTATGGCAACAAGGTATGCAAGATATCAGTGGCTGCAGGAAAATCCAATCCTGCAATATTTAGAACCAATTCCTACAATTCTCGGTCTTCTATTAATTCATTTGTCAGAACCTTATAAAGGATTGATTTTTCATCATGTAACTGCATAAGTGGCACTCGATTAATCATCATAAGATGATTAATAGAGTCAATTTCTTCAGATTTCTCTCCTAAAATAGGCCAAACAGCCTACTGCTACTCAAGCTAAGGTTGTACAGGGGAATACAAGGCCAATGTTTTTGTGGAACTGCCATCTGAAATAGTCATGTCTCCTAATCTACACCCAATACATGCATCTGCTGTGGCAAGCCAGGGTCTTCCCAAAATGACTGGATATCCCCCCAATGTTGCTTTTGGGGATAAAATCATAAAGTCTGTAGGGTATTCCTAGGAATCTAGTATGACCACTATATCTTCTATCATACCATCAGGTCTTACTGTAGAGCCATCAGCAAGTTGAAGAACTATGGGTGTAGACCTTAAACCATCTATCTCTAGATATTTCATTACTTCCCTCATCATTACATTAATGGCTGCCCCTAGATCAACTAAAACATTCTTTATTTGACTACCATTAATGACTATACTCACAACAAGACTGCCTGGATCAGAATACTTTGGAATAGCAATTTTTCCTAACATAATATCAGCTAATTGACCCATAACATGAACTGTTTGTGGATCATTTTTCTTTTTGCCAGGTTTCTTTAGGCATGCCTCTCTCAATGCCTTACCATATATTGGAACACCCTTATTGCTTGCAGCAATGGAATTTTAACACAAATGTGCTTCAGTTGATCAAGCATATCAAAGCTTTGTTGTTGATCAGTTGAAACTTCTTTGTCTTTCAATCTTTGGGGAAATGGTGGTAATATTTGATTCTGAGGTATCACATCATTAGGATCAGAGATTGGCTACTCTTCTTGTACCTCAGTAATAACTGGCTGAGAGGGACTAGGTAGTGTTGTTCCAGATTGGAGGTGAATATCATCTACTGATAAAGAATAGGCTAGGTATTGATTAGCATCAATTGAATAAGCTTGTTGTTGTTGCTGGGATTTGATATTTGGATTAGGCAACGGTTGAGTAGGCAGTTGTGTTGGCTTGGGAGGTGGTGATGTGGCTACAGGAGGTGGCATTAAAGTAGGAGGTTGTGGTTGCTGAGTAGGAGGCTGATATCTAGAAGATTGGGATGACCATGATGGGTTTCCCCTCCATTGAGAAGTAGGTTGCTAATTCCCTTGAAACTGGTTCCCTGTACCTTGAGGTGGATACCAGTTTCCCTATGGCTGCTACCACTGGGGTATCTAATTAGCAAATTGTTGTCCTCTGCCTTGTGATCCATACCAATGTGGATAATTACCAAAATTTTGAGAATACTATGGTTTCCATTGGTTATTTGGTGCATAAGAATCACCACTATAACCAAAAAATGAAAGTGGATCAGGTGGCATACCTTGTCTCAAAAAATTTGTTCTTCTCTGAGAAACATAAAAGACTTGTTCATCCTCCCCTTGAATTGGTTTGAAATCAGGTACTTCAACATTTGCAACCATCTTACATCTATAATCTTTCTTTTGTTGCTTACAATGAGGACAAAATTCTGCAAGAAATGCATCAGCTTCCTCATGCTTCTTCTTAGCTGCCAATGTATCCAACTGAGTAGCCATATTATTTATAATGTCCTCCTTGAAATCTTTTAGCAAATCACTAAGTTCCAACCTAGAAACTCCATTTCTAGATGATGATGATGGTGCTCCTGGCTTAAATCTCCTATTCTTCTTAGAAGTAGATCTGGAATACTTCTTGCAAATTTGTTCTATTTCAGCCCAAGTAGATTGTGTAATGTCACCCCCCCTATTAGATCTAAGGAATCGGTGCATTCATCACTGATACCCCTCAAGAATATCAATTTGAGGGAATCTTCATTCAAAGTACTATACTTGGACTTCTTGATACTAAACAAAAACCTTTCTAGATAATCCTCAAGGCTCTCATCCTCAGTTTGTGTCAATCTAAAGATATCATCCCCATGCCGATCAGTGCCTCTACAATAATCTTTATATTTTGTAAGAAACAACCATTTCATATCATCCCATGTATTGATTGTGCTACTACCCAAGCTCATGAACCATCTCAAGGATGAATCCTTCAAAGTGGCTAGAAAAATTTTGTGTCTATGGGCATCTGTAGTATAGTCAAAACTCCTACAGAGAACATCAAACTCAAACAGAAATGTATCCAGATCCTCTATGACCAACCCATAGAACTTAGGAAGAGAAGATGCTGGAATGTTCTTGAGGTTAGCATTATCATGCTAGTCAGAGATGGAAAACTCAAATGTTGGACTAGGTGGTGGTGGATTATTTCCACCAGGAGGTGGGTTCCCTTGCATTAGACTTATGGGGGGTATTACAATAGGCAACTCTTCTTCTTGTGGACCAAAAAGGAGGTAAATACTACCTTCTGGAAATTCAAACTCAGGGTGATTTAGATTTTGTGGGACTTGATATAGCTCAGAAAAGGGTTTATATATGAAGAACTATCTTCTACTTGAGTAGTATGAGTGGGTAAAAATCTACCTCTGGCATCTCTTCTATTATGCATGCAGATTCGTGAAATTCACACAAGTAACTAGAAACTAAAATAATCATAAAAGGCTCTTAGCTTGACACCATCTCCAGCAACGGTGCCAAAAATGTCTACCCCAACTATAATGATAATAATACCTCTAATTGAAATCTCAATCTGAAGTTTGGACATTCATATGGTAGAGTTTACTATTCTCGTGGCTGGTGTTCATTTAGTTGTCAATCCAGGAACATAAAACTTGAAATGGATCTACAATATATATGTGTTAAGCTCCTTAAATGATTATTCTTAATTACTGTAAGAAAGGTAGGAATGGAAATCATAAAGACTAAATGAAAGCTTTTCAAAACTCTGCTGAAATGAACTAATGGAAATAACAGGAATCACACCGTTCTTCCTTGGCTATAGGAACAGTCAAAGGATCTATTTCTAGTGGCTGCAGGAACAACCCAGTCATGAACTTCTACTGCAACTAAGTAAAAACTAACTTCAATAATCATAAACACAAGATCACTCACCAAGTGGGCCCCCTTGGATGAGTGATATCAAACTCTCAACAAAGAACTCTTAATAGATCAAAATAACATATTTTTATTCATTTCTTCCTGAAAGACAATTACATTTCAAAAGGAGAAAATTCAGAATACTTGACAAAAACTCTGCTCAATCCCTTTCCATTCTATCTAACTCTTAGAAAAGAAGGAAGAGCTTATTATAAAGAAAAGATAGACTACAATGGAAAACTCTGGTTATGCCTAGAAGAAGAGGTAGATAGTTGTCAGATGAAGAGGATAACAAAGAGCTTGGCTGCAGGAATTGTGGATCTAAAACTGAACCATGGTCTTTGCATGCCAAAGATATATTTTGCAAATTAAACATGCACCAGAGTTAAACTCCCATGGTGAAGTACAACTACTCCGATTATGCCATAGATTGTGCTCACGTGAATCTCCTTCAATTTGACCTCCAGCTATCTGATGTGATTCTCTAGTCCTTAGGCATGAAAGAGAATTCTCCACCGCAACATCAATTATTATCTGCACTAAAATAGAAACAATATACAAGGACATGCATATGTATCTTACTTAACTAACACATTCATTAATTCACATATGAAATCATCCTAAATAATCCACATATCACAGGGACAAACCATTTGGCTGCAGGAATAAATTGGCATGGCTACAGGAATTAACAGACAAGGCTCAAACATGATTTCTTAAGTTTAGTTTTAAAACATGGATTACATATAGTCACTTCACAATATTTTACTATCATAATGCAACCCAAAAGATGCCAAAAACCTAAGAGTCCTGATAAAAAACATGTCAATACACCAACTTATTAGATAGGCCCTCTCATTATCTTCGATGTTAATGGAAAAGACTCATATTTCCTACAAAAAATGAATGGTGAGCTATAGGAATTCCTAGTGCATGGACAATTCCTAAAGCACTACTTCTCATAACTCATTTTGTCCATGCACAATAGTTGCAAAAATTGTATATATTAGGTTTGCTTTGGTTAGGGTTTTGTTTTGGTTTGCATCCCAGAGTTTTGATAGGTTCTTGTTTTGATCTCACGTCCAACCTTCCCCAGTCAGAGCCGCTATTATCAGTAATTTGGGTGGTGTTGTAATAAACTTGACACCTCTAAAAGTTTCTACAAATTTTCAATGTTCCTAGTCTTCAAGTCAATAACTTCTAAGGGTTTTTAGTTTAATAATTTTAAATCATAAAAAAATTTATGTCTCTTGTCCTAAGGGAAGGTCTTCCTAATCATTACCTTTTTCGCCACTTAACTGGAAGGGTCTTTATGTCGTTGAAAGGGGCCATTTAAGGCTTAAGCCTAGGTGTGTTTAATCTCTTTAAAAGTTAGAGTGCTTTATTTTTCCCTAAGTCCTATGTAAGACCTTTAATGCATGTATTAGGTTCTTAAAAGTTGGGAAGATCAAAGAGATCCAACAACAGTCATGAGACCATGATGGGAAGTTGCACATTGAATAGTCTTCATGACTTAGCGACAAACTGCCAATGGCAAGGATGGGTGGAGATCCAGTGGTAGAGAAGTGGAGGTTAAGCGGCGAAGGTTATTTAAAGTGTTGTCAGGTCTTGGAAGATCCAATAGTGGTCGTAAGACTAGGATGAGAAGATGCAAGTCTTTTACCCATCGCGACTCAATGACTAAAGGCAGACACATGTAGTATGGTGTGCCCCCTTCATAGGACCTAAGAGATTAAAGGGCATGTTAGATTTGAATGATCTAATGGTTGTCGCTGAACTGTAAATGAGAGTTGCAAGTTTTTTACTCTTCACGGATCAGCAACTGAAGGAAAAAGTGCACTAAAAGTCCCTTTTGTCCGTTGGAGCAGAAATTTTGAATTTCAAACAAATTAATTGCAGAGCGTGTGTCTTGTTTAATGAGAATTAATGCTGATTTACCACCGAGGTAGCTTCATAAAATCTTTTTTTTCTAGATTTTGATTGTAAAAGGCTTTTGAAGGGTTTGCGGAGACAAAGTTTGAAGCTTTAGTGGGTTTTCTGGTGACAAGTAAGTTGTTCTGTGACTGCTATATTTGCAATTTCTGCTCTTGTGTTAGCATTGTTTGGTTCATGAAAATTCAAAGGGTTGTTTGAATTAAAAGGTTAAAATAAGACAAACCCTAAATTTTTAAAATGTCACCATGACAAGAGTTCAAAGGGAAAATAGATTATCAGGAAAGGGCCATCTATGAAGATTTTTTAGAACAGCTAGTTCAGTCTACGAATAGTTATACCAAACAGAAAGAACTTGTACCCAAATCTCCCCGATTAAAAATTGGTGATGGATTGTTTGACAAAAGATATTGGTTAAGAGATCCCTAGATAGGCATGTTTGGTTTAGGTTTGTTTAGGGTGGGGTTTTGTCAATGAAATGCATCTGCTCCTACAATAAACATATGGCAATTAGATGTTGGGAAATTGGTGGTCCCTGGAGTTTTTTATGGATGTTGACTTCTTAACTCAAATTGTAAAGAATTATGACTTTGTTATCAGAATTGTAAGGAATGTAAGTGGAAGCCCTTTGATTGAAGTTATAGTTGATGACATTAGAAAGGTTTTCCAGCTAAATGTGTCTTCAAATTATTTAGAGCCGATTGATTTTGAAATGTCAAAGAAGGTCTATGATACTCAAAAAGACCATCTCAGAGGTGAACCAATGAGGGGATTCTTTGCAAAAATAGGAGGGCTAAAATTGGTAGGGCCTAGTACAATTGAACCTTTCCGTATGAATTTTTTCACCTTGAGGGCGAAAGAAATATATTGGTTTCTATGTTAGATTTTTGGAGAGGATACAAAAAATGCTATGCCAACTCATTATATGCTCATGATGGTACAAATTCTCAATCCATCTATAGCAATAGCTAATGACTTTGCATCTTATCCAGTGAATGTGATTCATGAGGGTTTGATTGGGATTAATAATGCTATGGTGGATAAACCTTTTGGCTAGTATTCTTTATTAATGCATATGTTCTTGTTCAAGGGTGTAGACTATTTTGCAAAGGGTATGGACTTACTGAGAGTCAAAGATGGTGAAGACATGCTAGTGCAGTGTAGTTATGGAGTGCAGATCTATCCTAGGATAATGAAGATGCTAGCTACTTAAAGTTTGATAGATGTTTTGCATCAAGTTTAAGAATTCTCTTGTGTCAAAAGAACCTAGGATCCCAAAAGTTCTTCTTGAATTTATCAGACCCAAGGAATTTGTAGAAGATATCAAAATTATGCACAATTGGGGTGATATAATTTTGTATCCTGGTTCTACTATTTTTAGAGTGTATGGTTTTAGGGGAACTCCATATTTTATCCCTTATCAGCTCCCCTTGAAAATAGGTTTTGTTGAGACCATAAGGTAGATTGGGGGTCTACAAGAAGCAAAATTGATAAATAAGGGTAGAGGAAAAAAATTTCCAACCATTACCATGGCACACCAATTTGTCATTACTAAAGGGGGTTGGGAGCATTTTGATGAGTTCTTCAAGCCCTATAGATTGGAAACAATAGTTGCAAGATTTGTTGACCCAGAGGTTTTTTTCAATGGTATGTTTAGAAAGAAGGTCAGGTGTGGTGCAAAAGTTCATCAATTCCACTTCCCTAAGGATTTAATAAGAAATGAGTTTAATCTAGCAGACCAAGAGGTGAAGAAAGAAAAACAGTTGGTATATAAGAAAGCACTTGACTTTGTCCAGTATTTTGATAAAAGTTATGATCCACTGAAGAGCTTTCATCCAATTGGGGAAAAGTTAAGTTTTTAATAGAGTATTTTGAGGACACCATGCAAACACTAAATGAGAAGAAAGATGTAGTGATAAAGGTAGACCCGGAAAAGACCAAACTCATCTTGAACAAACCTCTTTTTGCTAAGATCATTGCTCCTGGTGAATCTGTAATATATAAGAAATCAGGCTATAATGTGGTGATGCCTAGGAAGGATGAGCCTTCTACATCAAAGGGAAAAAATCCAATGGAGGATGCTCCTGAGTCCCACACTTACCCAAAGAGGCAGAGATTGGAGGAAGAGGCACAACCAAGTGAAGCTATGTATTCACCTTCCAAATCCCCATTACCTATAGGTGATGAGCAGGCCATAGCTAAGCAACTAATGCAATTAGGAAGCTTGGGACAAATATCTTTTACTTATGGAGAATTGTTGGAGGGAGTGCCAGAGGAGCCAGTAGGTGCTAAAATGGTTTAATTATTGAGGAATTTGCTAGGAGAGAATTGGATCATGTTATAAAACAAGCCTATGATGAGTTTTTGGTCGATGGCAATTTTGTGAAGTCAGGAGCCTTTTTGCAATTTGTTTGGAGAAAGTATATGGATCAATTTAAGGTGAGATGTGAGAAAAGAAAAGTTGAGAAACCAAATAAATATCCATCTTCTATTGAAGCAAAAATTAAACAGGAAATTCTAAAAGTATTTGAGTTGATTACCCCAGAGGAGGTGAGAAAATTAATTGAAAGTGTCAGAGTGTTGATTCTCCCAAAATGGGATATAGCAGATATTGTGGTTTTTGATGTAGTAAGAAAAGAAACTAACCCCTTGGAGGGGATCACCTATAGTAATGATAATGTATCTCTTGTAATGTGGTCATTAAAAATAGAAGAGAATAGAAAAAGAAGGTGAATCCTCAAGGTTTGATTACTCAGGGGGGATGATATTGAAGAGGGTTAAAGATACAGGTGTAACAGAAGTTGTTGGCATGATTTTAGAGTCTTCTAATTTTAGTATGGTAGTGGTTGAGAAGGAGGCAAACAAGAAGGCTGATCTGTAGGCAAAGTTAGAAGTAGTTCTCAAGGCTTACAATGATGCATAGCTTGAAATCACTTCTAGGGACAAAACAATTGTAGAATAGAAAGGTAGGTTGGGAGGACAACATCAAACGGGTAAGTCTTCTCAATTGATGATTGCCTCTTCTCCTGCCATGGCCCCTCCTTCCCCCATGACTTCAGGCTTTCAGCCAATATTAGCAAACAAGAATGATGAAAAATTTAGAGACACTATTTTTAAATTTGTCAATATTGTTCAAGTAGCAATCGTATATTTGAACATGAAAAGAATAATGAATCGCTTGGATTCTTTGAAGCAGGAAAAGGCTACTTTGGAGCCAGTCTTAGACAAGTGGATTGTAAGAGAAGTAGACTTAGAGTCAATATATTTATTTTCTCAGGAAGAAGTAGGTGTTGATGATGTAATTAAGTCTACTTGTGAGTTACTTAAAGACTTGTCTAGGTTTGCAGCTAAAAGAATAGATATTCAAAGAAAGGCAGGTTTATTCCGACAAGAATTTGCCATGGAAAAGTCTAAATTATTTCCTTGAGGTTTCTTAGGTGAAAACAAGATGAAAGAAAAGGAAGTGTGGATTGAGGAGCTAGGCCACAGGCTATCTCAAAGGATAAATAATATCATAAATATGGATAATACCTTTTTGTTTATTCAAAGAGGAAATTGAAAAGATAAAATCATATTTTTGCTTTTTAGAAAAAGAGGTTAAACAATTAATGATGAAACAAAAAAGTTTGAATAAACAAAAGCTTAAGATTATCAAATTTCCTTAGCCCAATGATGAGATGTTCAAAGTTTGGGAAAGCAAGTACATTTTAAAAGGGATAGGAGAACAAGAAGGTCCCACTGATGCTCCAGCATGTGATAGTTCACTCGCATCCTGAAGCACTTTTCTTTTTGTAATAGATTTTGGGTAATTGGAACCTCGAAGAGTTCAAAATATCTTAAGACAAAGGCACCACGTATTAGAAACCTGCCCTTTTGGTTGTTTTCTAGCTAGATGACCAATCAATTATAGAAGTACATATTCCAAAAGAAGCTATGCTTATCCCTCAAGTACAGTCTTGTAATTAGTGTAACTTTTAGAGGGAATAGATGTCATGATAGGAATATTCTTCTAGGTAAGTCCAAAGCTTGTTGCATCCAAAATTCTATAAAAGGATACTAGGACTACCTAGAAAGAGATCACAAAATGTTTTGTAGTGAATCTTTGGCAAAATATATGCAGACTTTGTTTTTGGAATTTGGAATCATTCACATATCTTTTTAATCTTTGATGAAGGAATAATAATATCCAGTCAAAATATTTCAAGCTCAGATTGTTGGCATATGATGAACTTATATGATGATATGATGATAATTTATGTTGTGATTCATGTTAATAAGTGTAGGTGAACCGGTATGAAGGGAAGAAGTAAACCGATATCATGGTTTCACTAAGTGTGACTACCGGTTGGTAGTCTCGGCTTTATGGTTTCTGGTTTGGCAATCTATCTTGTGTGATGCAACCAGTGACATTCTGTGATGAGTTAGCTAAGAGATAAGGATGAGACCAAGATGCCACATCCGTTTTGTGCATGTGAAGGATTTCCTTGAGGATCTTGCATGTGAAGATCGATTGCATTAAATGTCTACCTTGGGAATGAACATTTTTTTAGCGGTATGTGAAGAGAGCATGATGGGTTTCTGATTTCCATATGCAGTGAAGAATGGATGATGCAGAATGACTTGTGATCTATTTCATATTATTTTATTCTATGCAAAGTGTTTGAATAGTTAGGATTGGACCGCTTATAATTGTAAACCTAAAATGTCTAGGGTTTAGGGTTTATGCTACCGACCTAATTGTTGTCTATAAGGTCAATGATGTTTGTTATTGTAAGTGTTGGCAAATGTTATCTTTGTATCTGAGTGATGAGATACTTGCAAGACCAATGAGTGGAAAATTGTAGAGTAGAGCAGTTGAGAGGGATATGCCTTAGCATGTAGTGTTGTTATCAGATCAGAGCTTTACCTATTGTCTTCTAACCATTTCAACAGTAGGAAAATCCCTTTACTGGGTGGCTTTAATAGGATTATTGTAAATCCTCTAACCAGGTGACTCAAGATTATTGATTTCTTCAAATCCTCTAGAAAGGTAACCTTTAATAAGGTTTCAACCTTTAACAGGGTATATAGCCATCCCTTTACCGGGTGATCTTTAATAGGATCGGTTCCTAACATAAACTTATTGTAAAGTCTTTAACCAAACTAGGCTCCTAATAGAGCGAGCTTCAAAAGAGTTCAAAAACAAGCTTGTGGGTATTCATCCCCACCGTGGTTTTTCCAATTTGGGTTTCCACGTGAAAAATTTGTGTGTCATGAGTTGTGCATTTTTCATGTGATGATTGAGCAGACTTTGTTTAGGTGAATATGCATGCAAAGCTAATGGTTATGGTATTACTGATACAACACATGCCTATGTATGTTGGTGAAGTAGTTATCAAGTGTTGAATGTTATTTGAAGTATTCAATTTTATTGGTTTAGCTGTCTTAAGTCTTTTTGTGTTTAACCAGTATTGCCATGGTTAAGTTCAGTGATGAAGACAACCGGTTAGCATTGTTTTAACTTGATAAGATGCTGAGAAGTTATTGTATGTACTGATTCACCCCCCCCCTCTCAGTACCTATTAGGGTATTTGTTTTTCATCATTATTCATTAATTGGTATCAGAGTGCCTCCAAGTCCTTGGTGATATAAGCTTAACCACTTGAGGTAAAATATTTTGCTTTAACGATGAAGAGGGAAGGTCCTAAGTTCAATAGAGATAAATTCAAAATATGGAAGGACAAAATGAAGATTTAAATCAAGAGTTTGGGTGTTCAACACTAGAGCTATGTTGAGAATGCCTATGTAATCCCCACTGGAACTCAAAGTGATGATCAAAAAAGATATTCAAGAAAATGGCCAAGTCATGGAAGCCCTTATTAGCATCCTACCTGATATTGAGTTCATTGATGTACAAGATAAGGACACTCCTAAGGATGTATGGGACACATTGGAAACCATTTATGGTAGTGATGAACATGTCAAGCAAGCTAAGGAAGAGAGCCTTAGAGGAAAATTTGAAGACATGAGGATGGTTGAAGGAGAGACCATTCAACAAAATGGCATAAGGATCAAGACTATGGTTGGAGATATCAAGAGCACTGGTGGAACAATTGATGATGCCACTGTTGTCAATAAAGTTTTGAGATCATTGTTACCAGTCTATGAAATCAGAGTTGCTACTATTTAAGAGCTAAGGTCTATTAACAAAACCAATGTATCCTTAGACTCTATGATTGCAAAGTTGACTGCATATGAGTTGAATAGCTATGATGGCAGTGTTTAGAAGACTGAGTTAGCCTTTAGAGCATCTACTGTACCAACCAGAAAAGGAAACGAAGTAAGTACCAGTTATGAATCTAAGCAATGTAAAGATATGGATGGTGAAGAGATTCTAATGGAGTTTGAAGCTCTTCTTGCCAAGAGACTTCCAAAAGGCACTGGAAAATACAGAGGTAAGCTTCCTTTAAAATGTTTTTCCTGCAATAAGATAGGACATATAGTTCTTAATTGTCCTAACAATGACAATAAGGATAAACCATAGAGGTTTACAAAGTATAAAGGAGGAGGTAGGAGAAATTGTCTTGTTGTAGTGGATGAAGGTGTTACTGATGAAGAATCTGAGGATGAAGAGAATGAAGACATAGTGTTTGTAGCATTAAAGGAAGAAGTGTTTGACAAGAAAGCCCTTGTCTCTCACATTGACAACTCTAATGAGTGGATTATTGATAGTGGGTGTTCTCACCACATGACTGGTGACTAGAGAAATTTTATGTCTCTAGAAGAATATGATGGAGGTGTTGTCCAGTTGGGCAATGATGCACCATGCTTGGTGAAAGGTAAAGGATCCATCTCATTGAATGGAAAGAGCAGTGTGGATGATGTCTACTAGGTAGAAGGTCTTAAGAATAACCTTTTGAGTGTTGCTCAGCTAAATGACAAAGGACTCATTCAAGAGTTTAAAGGTGGAGTCTGCAGTATAATTGGAAAGAGTGGTGAACTTATTGCCACTGGTAAGTAGACCAAAGGTAACTTGTTTTAGTTGAATGCCAAGATTAGCTAGTGTCTAATGGTGAAGTTTGATGACAATTAGATATGGCATAGGAGACTTTGTCATATGAATTTTGATAATATTGTAAAAGCCAGTAAGATCAAGGCAGTAAGAGGATTGCCTGTGCTAAACAAACTGGAGAATTATTTGTGCAGAGAATGCCAACTTGGGAAGATGTCTTCCTCAACTTTTAAAGGTAAGTCTTTTTTAGTATAGAACTTACTTGATCTTGTGCACACCGATCTGTGTGGTCCAATTAAAACTAGAAGTATTCAGGGAGATAAGTATTTCATGATTCTTACTGATGACTACACAAGAATGATGTGGGTCACATTCTTGAAAGACAAGTCTGAGGCATTTGGAAAGTTCAAAGCCTTTAGAGCATTGGTAGAGAAGGAAAATGGTCAAAGGATAAAATGCCTAAGAACTGATCAAGGAGGTGAATTCAATTCTGATGAGTTCAACAAGTATTGTGAAGAGAATGGTACCAAGAGATAGCTCTTTGTCTCAAGGACACCACAACAAAATGACATAGCATAAAGGATTAATAGGATTGTAGTTGAAGTGGCTAGAACAATGTTGATCCAAGGAAAGGTTGCTCGCACTTTTTTGAGAGAAGCAGTGAGCACTGAAATCTATACTATGAACTAGGTACTCATCAAGAAAGGTAATGATAAAACCCCTTATGAGTACTGGACTGGGAAGACTCCCACTGTGAGTTATTTTAAAGTATTTGGCAATAAGTGTTATATCAAGAGAGGTGAGCATCTGATCAAGTTTGATGCTAAATGTGATGAAGGAATATTTTTGGGATATTCCACTAAGAGAAAAGCTCTCAAGTGCTACAACAGTAGGACTAAAAAAAATATTTGAGAGTATCAATGTCAGGGTTGATGAATCCCCTAAGGAGCTTGAGGAAACCTGCAGTGAGCAAGTGGAAGATGAACTGGGTGTAGCCTTTTGGGAACTGGTTAAGAAAGAAACAAGAAAAGACTTCAGTGTTCATATACTGGTAGAAGTTGTAGTAGGTGAAGAAGAAGATGGATAAGAAGAAGAAGAGGAAAAGAAAGTAGAACCAACTAGATTCATTCCTAGATATGTGAAACTACATCATGATCCGAAGTAGATCATAGGAGATAAAGATGCAAGGATACTCAGAAGAAGAAAGGTGAAAGAAAACTCTTGCATGATTTCTAAATTTGAGCCTAAAACCACTAGAGAGGCACTTACAGATGAAGATTGGATTAAGGCAATGGAAGAGGAGCTGGACCAGATAGAAAAGAATGCAACATGGTCTTTGGTACCCAAACCGGAACATAAGAATGTCCTAGGTACCAAATGGGTCTTCGGGAATAAGCTGAATGAAAAAGGCACAATTGAAGGAACAAGACAAGACTTGTATACAAGGGATATGCTCAGGAAGAGGGAGAAGACTATGGAGAAACCCTTGCCCCAGTGGCTAGACTAGAAGGTGTTCGAATACTACTTGCATTTGGAGAATTTAAGGGATTCAAGGTATACCAGATGGATGTGAAGTCTACATTCTTGAATGGAATCCTATAAGAGGAAGTGTATATTGAGCAACTAGATGGGTTTTCCTTAGTAGAAGATAGTAACATGGTGTGTAGATTATACAAGGCCTTGTATGGATTGAAACAAGAACCAAGGGCATGTTATGAATGGTTACACTCTCATCTTGTGAAGATAGGATTTTAGAGAACAAGTGAGGACAACAATATCTACTTGAAATCTGAAGGTGATCAAATTCTGATCTGTGAAATGTTTGTAGATGACATAATCTTTGGAGGAGATCATGAAATGAGCCATGCACTTGTAGATGAAATGAAGAAAGAGTTTGAGATGTCTCTGATTAGAGAGATAAAGTTCTTCATTGGTCTACAAATCCAGCAGATGAAATAGGGTATCTTTATTACCCAGTCCAAGTATGTCAAAGAGGTATTGAAGACCTTTGGCATGGGGGAGAGAAAACCAGTTGGTACACTAATGGTGACCAGCTGCAAATGGACTAAGGAAGATGATTCAGCGTTGGTGAATGAGGAGGAGTACTGATCAATGATCTATAAGTTGCACTATGTGGTACACAACAGACCAGATATTGTTCATGCAGTGGGTATTGTGGCCCATTTTTAGAAAATTCCAAGAGAATCCCACTTGGTAGCAGTCAAGAGGATTCTTAAATACCTGAAAGGGAGAGTAGATTATGGATTGCGGTATCCATACAATGGTGATTTTAATATTAAATTATTTACCGATGTAGATTGGGGAGGTAATGTGGATGATTGAAAGAGCACAACCAGTGGAGCATTCTTTCTTGGTGGAAGATTAGTCTCATAGATGAGTAAGAAGCAGAGCTATATTTCCCAGTCTATAGCTCAAGTGAAGTATGTGGCAGCATTTATAAACTGCACTCAAGCAATCTGGATGAAACATGTATTGGATGGTTTCAAAGTACCTATATCTGAACTGGTTAGTATTTTTTGTGACAACACAAGTGCAATAAACATTTCCAAGGATCTGGTATTGCATGCTAGAACTAAGCACATTGAGCTCAAGTATCATTTCTTGAGAGAGAAGGTTCAAAATAAAGAGTTTGTATTAGAACAGGTTCCCAGTAAGGAATAGTTAGCAAACATATTTACTAAACCCATATCGAAGACTACATTTACCCATTTGAGAGGTAAATTAGGGGTTTTTCCCCTTCATGAAGTGAATTAAGAAATGTGTGCTCCACATCACTTAGGTACTACAGTGTCAAATCTTTCAGGATTGATGTGTTGAAGGATGGTACTCCATAGGGGGAGCAACATAGTGGAGAATGGAAGCTCGTGCCTCCACTTTGGCATTACTGTCAAAGGGGGAGAAGATATTTGATGATGTATGATATGGGAGAAGATATCTATTATAGTTGCACTCATCTATGCTGTTTATAGTTGTAATGCTACACTGCCTATTGCCATCAATGTTAAAGGGGGAGATTGTTGGCATATGATGAACTGGTATGATGACATGATGATAATGTATGTTGTCATTGAAGTCAATAAGTGCAAGTGAACCAGTATGAATATTGGAAGAAGTTGTTATTGATGTTCAAGTTGGAAAACTGGTATGAAGGGAAGAAGTGAACTGGTGTCAAGGTTTCACTAAGTGTGACTATCAATTGGTAGTCTCAGCTCTAGGGTTTTTGGTTTGGAAATCTAGCTTGTGCAATGCAACCAATGACATTATGTGATGAGTTAGCTAAGAGATAAGGATAAGATCGAGATGCCACATCAGTTTTGTGCACACGAAGGATTTCCTTGAGGATCTTGCTTGTGAAGATCAAGTGCATTAAATGTCTACCTCAGGAATGAACATTCTTCTTAGTGGTATGTGAAGAGAGAATGATGGGTTACTGATTTCCATATGCAGTGAAGAATGGATGATGTTGAATGACTTGTGATCTGTTTGAGATTGTTTTATTCTATGCAAAGTGTTTGAACGGTCAGGATTGGACCGCTTATAATTGTAAACCTAAAATGTTTAGGGTTTAGGGTTTATGCTACCGACCTAATTGTTGTCTATAAGGTCAATGATGTTTGTTATTGTAAGTGTTGGCAAATGTTGTATTTGTATCCAAGTGATAAGATACTTGCCAGACCAATGAGTGGAAAACTACAGAGTGTGATTGCAGAGTAGAGGAGCTGAAAGGGATCTACTTTAGCATGTAGTGCTTTTATTAGATCAGAGCTTTACCTATTGTCTTCTAACCATTTCAATAGTAGGAAAATCCCTTTATCAGGTAGCTTTAACATGCTTATTGTAAATCCTCTAACCCAGTGACTCAAGATCATTGAGTTCTTCAAATCCTCTAGCAAAGTAACCTTTAACAAGGTTTCATCCTTTAATAGGGTATATAGCCATCCCTTAACTGGGTGATCTTTAACAGGATCAGTTCCTAACAGAACCTTATTGTAAAGTCTTTAACTGGACTAGGATCCTAATAGAGAGAGCTTCAAAAGAGTTCAAAAACAAGCTTGTGGGTATTCCTCCCCACTATGGTTTTTTCCCATTTGGGTTTCCACATGAAAAATCTGTATCATGAGTTATGCATTTTTCATGTGATGATTGGGTAGACTTTGTTTAGGTGAATATGCATGCAAAGCTAATGGTTATGGTATTACTAATACAACACATGCATATGTATGTTGGTGAAGTAGTTATCAAGTGTTGAATGTTAGCTAAAGTATTCAATTTTACCGGTTTAGTTGTCTGAACTCTTACTGTGTTTAACCATTATTGCCATGGTTAAGTTCAGTGATGAAGACAACTGATTAGCATTAACTTGATAAGTTGTTGAGAAGTTTTTGTATGTACGGATTCACGCCCCCCCTCTTAGTACCAATTAGGGTATTTGTTGTTCATCATTATTCATCATAGATCTGTGTTGTCTTTATGTTTGCATGTTGGTTTTCATTTTTAATTAGATAATGAAGGATTGTTTAATTAGATGATTTGCAAGGCAATCAATGGGAATGTTTTAAGTCTTTTGCTGAAGGAGAAAAAATAAATATACTTAATCCATCTTCATTGATATCAGTATATTCACATGAATTTGATGACTAGGTCTAGTACAGATTGGAAGTCTGTGTATGTCAAGCATATACATATTTAATAAACCAAAAATAGGATGTATATAAATTATGTTGTCAGATTTCAATCTAGTTTTTGATGACTCTGATGCCCGAATAAGGCACTGGTCTAAATTTCTAGTGTTTGTGACATCTTTGTGGTCCTATATAGTCAAAATAAATGTTTCGTTCATGTTTTGTTGCACTAAATTGAAGAAGTTTGCAGAAATTTGCACTAGTTTTTTGTAAACCATCTACTAGGTTGTGAGAAAGTAGTCACAATTAGGTTCACCTGCCTAAGATTTGTAAAGCTTGAAGTGTAGGAGGTTTTTTCCTTGTAAACCTCATTAATCTTGTCTTGTTTCCTATTCTTGTTGTTCTCTTCTTTTTTAAACAGAGATATAATTTATGAAGAGAAAACAAAGTAGTTAGAAATTGAGACTAACAAGAAATCATAATTTATTATTTCTTTGAATGGCAAGCATAATACTAATAATGTCTATTATGTAGAAGCTTTAAAGTAGAATCTTTTGAGTGTTGGCCAATTGGTTGATAAAGGTTTTCAACTTCAGTTTAAAGATAGAAAATGCAAAATCATAAACAAGACTGGTTTGTAGATTGCAACCAGTATTCACACATGAAGTAATATCTTTCACCTTAACACTGGTAATAAGACAAGTTTGATTCCTCATATTGATGAGAGTTGGTTATGGCATTAGAGGTTGTGTCATGTTGATTTTGATTGTATTGTTAAGATCAGTTCAACTAAGGCAGTTTGAGATATACCTAAGATTATGAAGCCTCATAATCTGGTGTGTAAGGAATGTCAATTGGGTAAGAAAGTCATAAGTTCTTTTAAGAGGATAAATCATTAATCTAATGATGTACTTGATTTGATTCATACTGAATTATGTGGTTCAACAAGGACTAGAATCTTTCAAGGTGATAGGTATTTCATGTTGATTATTTTTGACTATTCTAGAATGATGTGGGTGACTTTTCTAAGGGAGAAGTCTAAAGCTTTTGAGAAATTCAAGATCACATCATGGTAGTGAGTTCACTTCTCATGAATTTAACAATTATTGTGAGACAAATGGAATCAAGAGACAACTATTTACACCTAGGACTCCTCAGCAAAATGGAGTAGTGGAAAGGAAGAACAAAACCATTTTGGATGTAGCAAGATCTATGATGATGGAGGCCAAATTGTCTCATATCTACTAGAGAGAAGTAGTAAGTACAACAGTCTACACATTCAACAAACTTCACATCAAAGGTGAAACTGATAAGACCCCTTATGAACTATGGTTTGGACATACACATGCTATTTAATATTTTAGAATTTTTGGAAGTAAATGCTATATCAAAAGAGATGATTCAATTGGAAAGTTTGATCCTAGATGTGATGAAGGTATATTTCTTAGTTATTCAATTCAGAGAAAAGCATATAGATGTTATAACAAAAGATTGTAGAGAATTGTGGAAAGTGCTAATGTGAAAGTGGATGAGTAGTACAAAAATCATTCTATATCATGTGATAGGGAACCGACAGTGGAAATGATCATAACTGAATCAACAATGCCTCAATCGGTACAAGAAGTTGAGATAGTTACACCGACACAATTAGAAAATTCAACTGTGACTGATGATCAAAGCAGTGAACCTGAAGTTCAAAAGACACTAAGGTATGTAAGATTAAATCATTATGAAGATCAAATAATTGGAGATAGGAACAAGGGAGTTTTGACAAGAAGAAAACTGGCAAACGAAGAGGTATGTCTTATTTCTCAAGTTGAACTGGCAACTGCTATTGAATCTTGTAAGGATAAACATTGGTTAAAGACTATGGAAGATGAATTAGACCAAATAGAGAAGAATGAAGCTTGGTCTTTAGTTCTCGGCCAGGCCTAAAAATAAGAATGTTATTAGAACTAAATGCATTTTTAGAAATAAACTGAATGAGGATGGTCAAGTTATAAGGAACAAGGCTACATTGGTTTGTAAAGGATATTCTCAAATGGAAGGAATTGATCATGGTGAGACATTTGCACCTGTAGCTAAAATTGAAGTTGTTATACTATATCTTGCCTATGTAGCTTATAAGAATTACAAGGTTTATCAAATGGATGTTAAATGTGCATTTTGAAATGGTTAACTTGAGGAAGAAGTTTACATTGAGAAACCTGATGGATTTTCACTAGCAGATGATAAAGATATGGTTTTTAAATTGAAGAAAGCTTTATATGGTTTGAAAAAGGCTCCTAGAGCTTGGTATGCAAGGCTAGATAAATATCTTTTAAAGCTTGGTTTTAATAAAGGCAGTGTTGATAGTAATTTATATTATAAGATCACTGATAATGATATTCAAATTATTGAATTTTTTGTTGATGATATCATTTTTTGAGGAGAAGATAAATTGTGCATGGAATTTGCTAACAATATGAAGAATGAATTTGAAATGTCCATGATTGGTGAGATGAAATTTTTCTTAGGTTTGTAGATTACTCAAACTGAAAAAGGCATTTTTATTAGTCAAACTAAGTATCTAAGGGAATTTTTGAAGAAGTTTGGTATGGAAAATTCCAAACCGGTAAGTACTCCTATGGCTACAAGTGAGAAATTATCTATCAAGGATACTTCTACATTGGTAAATATAACAAGGTATAAGTCTATGTTTGGTGGTATGTTATATCTAACTCAAACTAGACCTGATATTATGAATGCAGTAAGTATTGTTTCAAGATATCAAAGTAATCCTAAAGGAAATCATGAATGTGCAGTAAAGAGGATATTCTGGTATTTGCAAGGAACAACAGAATATGGTTTATGGTATTCTAAAATTTATGATTTCACTTTATGTGCATATATTGACTAATATTGGGCAGTAGATACTGATAACAGGAAGAGAACTTCTGGTGGAGCTTTCTTTCTTGAAAAGAAACTAGTTTCATGGATCAACAAAAAACACTCATGCATTTCCTTATCTACTACAAAAGATGAGTATATTGCAGCAACAACTAATTGCACTCAAGTCTTATGGATGAAGAAAATGTTGAAGGATATCAAGGTAAATTGTAGTGAACCGATAGTTATCCACTATGATAACTCTTCATCTATTGACATGTCTAAGAATCCAGTGTTTCACTCTAAGACTAAGCATATTTCCATAAAGTATAACTTTCTGAAGGACAAGGTAGAAGCAAAGGAAGTCAAATGTGTTTATGTGAACACTAAAGAACAAATTGCAGACATATTCACTAAACTGTTGTCTAAGGAATCATTTGAGTATTTGAGAGATAGGTTAAGGGTTTCTACCCCTCTAACAAATTCTTGATTGATGAAGTTTGTCATCACTCCGACATGCATTATCAGAGACATTATTCATTTTGGCACTGATGAGTGGTGCTACTACTCAGGGGGAGTAGTCAACTTTGAGTTTTAGAGGTTTATATCATTGATTTTATATTTTTGTCATATTTCTGGGATTGATGTCAAAGGGGGAGTGATAGTAATGTGAAAAATCATTTAGAATCTTACAAAGATATCATTCACAGGGGGAGACTTGTTTGGCATTTTTTGGTACTTACATGTTTTTCACATCTAGTGTTTCCATCAATGCCAAAGGGGGAAATTGTTGGCATAATGGATGAATTGATTATGTGTTCTATTGATGTTTTTTCATTGATGTCAAGACTAGATATTATGGTTACTTACCGGTAGACAAGTTTTGGTTACCGATAGGAGATAAAGTGTTACTGATAGAAGAGACTATCTATTGGACACTTCCGTCATGTTTGGATCAATGAACTATATTGTATTTCATGTGTTATATGCTTGATGAGCATGTTTTGGTTAGTTGGTATTGTCTTGGTAATCGGATGCTATCATACACTCTGGTAAACCCTTACCAGCACTAGTGTAATTTCTTCATGGATTTCAGGATGCTGAAGATGTTCTTTAATCATGCTTCAACTGCTTGAAGACATTGCTTTGGTGTGATGGACCCAAACTAGGTCTGGTACCTATCTGGGTTATGGATCGGTATCATGTTAACATGTACTCTACACGTTATCGAGATGTTTTGAAAGGATTTATGGATTTGTTATTATTGTTTTGGTTGTAAGACGACATGGCATATCATTGTAATATGGAAAAATGTAATGATCTTATTGTAATATGTTTTAGGTGGCTGACCTAATTGATTTAGGCCTTAGGGTTTGTATAAATAAATGGTAGAAACTCTTTGTAGAGTATTATGGTTATTGGAAAGGTCATGGTCAAGGAATGTAATGTGCGAATATTGTAATATCATTTAGGTAGAGGAGTTGGTCGATCATTGGTGATCGAATTAGATTTAGAAGAGGATTTAATCCTCCAACATTGAGCTTAACCTATACTGTAATCAGGCATGGTAGATACCATTTCTGGTAGTTCACTCTATTGGATTATTGTCCATTTATCTTGAGATGGTTTTAGCCTCTCTGTAGTCAGTGAGACTTTTTTGTAATGAGCAGTAGGCTCTAGGCAGTGTACCTTCCTTCAAGTGTAGGCACCTCATTGTAACACATACTTTCTGTAGAAGTATCATCTGACTGTGTGTAGGCTTCCCACTATGGTTTTTCCCTTTCTGAGTTTTCCATGTACAAATCATGGTGTTATGTGGTATGGTTGTTTACATTGATTATGAGGTTAATTGTTAAGTTGTATTATTTATTAGTATTTGTTCCTTCCGACATCTGTATGTAATTTACTGGTACTTGATTTGTTTAAGGTTGTATTGTTGATTAAAAGCTATAATCTTGTAACAATTGATTCACCCCCACTCTCAATTGTTCACTGGTTATCCTAACATCTACAATCTTGCATGTTGAACCTCTAAAATACTAAATTCACATACTTACTTTTCCCTATCCATAACTTTCTATTCACTCTATCTCTTCTAATTTCCATCTCAAGAATGTGATTTGTAGCACCAAGATCTTTCATTTCAAATTTAGCAACAAGCTGAGACTTTAGTTCTGAAATCATACATTTACCTTTACCAATGAATAACATATCATCAACATATAATGCAATGTACATGAAATGATCACCATCAGATTTATAAAAAACATAGTGATTTGATTTAGAAGGCTCAAATCCTAAACTCAAAACATATGTATCAAATTTTTGGTACCACATCCTAGGACTTTGTTTGAAGCCATACAAAGATTTCTTCAATTTGCATACCAAATTATGTTTACCTTTCATCACATAGAACTCTAGCTGTGTCATATAAATATCCTTCTCCAAATCACCATGAAGGAAAGCAGTTTGCACATCCATTTTCTCAACCTCTAAATCAGAAGTAGTTGCAATAGAAAGAAAAAATCTAATGCATGTCATTTTTACAACAAGAGAAAGTATCTAACCATAATCAACACCCTCAAGCTAAGAGTACTCTTTTGCAACCAACCTTGCTTTATACTTCTCAATGCTTCCATCTGAACTAATATTTTTCTTGAACACCTATTTGCAACAAACAAGCTTTCATCTTCAGGCAATGGTAGAAGATCCCATGTATCATTCTTTTTCAAAGCTTCCATTTCTTCTTCCATCGAAATCTTTTAGGCTTGTGCACCATTCATAACTAATACTTTTTCTATAGATCTAGGTTCATCCACATTAGTAGTCAAAGAAAAAATACATCTCCAATCATCAGGTGAATACCTTTTAGGTCATTTTCTATGTCTTATAGACCTTCAAACATGATGAGTTGGAGGTTCTTCCTCCTCTTCTAAAGATTCTAAGCTAGATGATCTCTCCTCAACTTCTTGCCTATCAAGTGGTCTCAATTCAACTCTTTTAGGAATAGAAGGAAATTGAATCACATATTCCTATTTAGTCTGTTCTTGCCACAATGTAACAAAAGGAAACTTAATTTCTCTAAAAGTAACACTTCTACTATGAATTACCTTTTGTGAAACAAGGTCCCAAAGATTTTATCCTTTCACACCATAACCATAACTAATGAAGATACATTTCATAGCCTTGTTCTCCAATTTTGTTCGCTTCTCCTTTGACACATGTACACATGCGTCACAAACAAAAACTCTAAGATGTCTCAATGAAGGCTTGTGACTTGACCATCATTACATAGGTATTTTATCAAGAAGAGATGATATAGGAGATGTGTTAATCATGTAGAAAAAAGTGGCAAAAACTTCAACCCAAAACTTTTGTTCTAGACCAACACCACTCAACATACTCCTAGCCTTCTCTATCAATGTCTTGTTTATTCTTTCTGCAACTGCATCCTGTTGTGGAGAATACAAAGTTGTCTTCTATCTATTAATTCCACAATCTTTACAAAATCTATCATAATCACTAGAGAAAATTCACCACCATTATCATTGCTTAAATATTTAATTTTCTTTCCAATATGCAACTGAACCATTTCTTTAAATTCTTGAAAATAACTGAAAACTTCATATTTACTCTTTATAAAGTATACCCATGTCCTAATAAAATCAACAATAAATAAAACATAATACATGGATTTTTCAATTGAAGGAACATGTAAAGGACCAAACACATCAGAATGAATAAGATCTAAAATACCACAAGATTTATGAGAACTTGAGTAAAACTGAATGCGGTTTTGTTTTCCATAAATACAATGCTCACAGAAGTGAAAGTCAAGATTACAATCATTCAAACCTTCAATAAGGTTTTTATTTTTCAAGGTCCTTAGACACTTTTCTCCAATGTGGCCAAGTCTTTGATGCTATAACATAATCTTCTCTATTGGGTAACTTTGCTTCAGAAGAAATGGCACCCTTAGGTACCCAAAATCCACTTCCATCCATTGAATGTGAAACCCTCAAATCTTCCAATGAAGCATCCACAAATTTACTTTTTATAGAAGTTCTATTATACTCAACAGTGCATGCCTCTAGCTTATATAAATTGGTGAACCTAACACATCTTGCAATCACCATAGAACCCTTAATCATCTTACATCTTGCATCAAAAAAGACTATGTGCGCACTCACATCAATTAGTTTTATCACAGATAATAAGTTTTTTTTTGATCCAGGGATATGCAACGCAAGATAAATCCTTTTTATTTTATCATCAGGAAATGTGATCTAAACTTTACCTTGACCAATAATGTCTAAATGTGAATCATCACCCAAGTATAACTTGCCTCCATTAAATTATTCATATTCAAAAAACCAATTTTTATTGGAAGTCATATGAAAAGATTCACCTGAGTCAATTAACCATGCATCATTACCTACATGTGTATCCAAATCTACAACGAATACATCATAATAAAAATCAAACTTCTTATTATTC
This sequence comes from Cryptomeria japonica, assembly GCF_030272615.1. Lineage (NCBI taxonomy): Eukaryota > Viridiplantae > Streptophyta > Pinopsida > Cupressales > Cupressaceae > Cryptomeria > Cryptomeria japonica. Next base: position 208,474,824 of record NC_081412.1, on the reverse strand, counting down.
TTCTTCTTTTCTTCCTCATAGTCCTTACAGATGTGACCTAAATTACCACAATTCCAGCAAATGACTTTGGACTTTCTAGGAGATTTCAATCTCCCTTTGGATTTGGACTTATTGCACTATTTATTCTTCTTGCCTTTCTTGTTAGGCCTTCCTCAAATAGTTAAGGATTCCTTTGAATTGATGGATACCTTCCTCTACATCTCTTCACCATGTAGGGAACCCACCACATCTTCAGACTTCAAAACAACATAAGTACTACTGATAGCCATAACAAGAGAATCCGATGGATATGACAAAGAACAAAGAAAGATTTGGCATTTCTCCTCTTCGTCCATCTTAACACCAACTTATACCAATTGAGCCACCAGTATATTAAATGCTTTCATGTGATTTATAATTCATCCACCCTCTTCCATCTTCTAGGAATACAATTTTTCCCATAAGAAAATTTGATTTAGTAAGGATTTGTCTTGATACATCTCACCAAGCTTAGTCCATAACTTCTTTATAGTGTTCTCTTCATGGACATTGATGAAAACAAAGTCTTCTAGGTATAATTTGATTAGACCCTAGGCTTTCTGGTCCATAATAGCATATTGAGTAGTTGTAGTAGGATTTGTAGGTCTTGAGAAATTTGCATCAACAACATCCCATAGATCTCAATCTATTAGAAGATCTTCCATCTTCACCTTCTACATCTCAAAATTACTACCATTAAATTTCTCCACCTCTATACACCCTGACAAACTTGCCACCTTAAATTTGTCACAACAAGATTAAAAAGTATCTTCTGTACAAGCTCCCACTCAAATCTCAATTAGCTGAAAAAATCCAAGAATCCACATCTAAAACCAAAGGTGATCAAGCTCCCATACCACTTCTAAGGAAGTTAAGTAGTCAGACAAATTCCTACACTAACCTTGAGAGGAGGGTAATACAAAAAAAATTATAGATCATTACAACATTTATAGAAACCTAAAAGAAATAAACAAAATATCATGCATACCACAACACAACAACATAATGAATTACATGGGTAAAACCCTTTCGGGAGAAAAACTCCACACTCCAAAAGAAGCTCAATATATTATTATTCACCAATTAATAACATATTACAATATACTTGCAGAGAAAGCTCTTCATAAGAGTACCACTAATCAAAGACTCAAAGGTAACTCAATAGCCATAAGACACATACACACAACCTCTATCTCACACACCTCATATATAGGAGATACAATACAAGAAACCGACAAACAGTATTACAAAACCATGGGCTAAAACCTCCCAATAAAGTATCTAGTTGACCTTATCTCCATTCTAGATGCCATATGATGTGTCAAAACACACATCAACATGTTTTATCCCCCTTTTATAGCTCATTTATATGTCTGATATAATTTATATTTTGTATTTTAGGAGTCCAAAATTTCGAAGGCCATAACTTGTGAACCATGTGTTTGCTTGACAAATTGTTTAAAGCACTGAAAATCTTGTGAAGTGCTCTATCACCTTGTAAACTGATAAGCTATTTATGCCCACTTTTTAGGGAATTTTAGAGCCTCTAAAGTCCTCAAAATTAATTTTCAACCTTTCATCACACCCTCCAAAATGGAAACTTTAATATCTTCAAAGTAAGCTATGATCTTGATACAAACATTTACTGGCATGCTCATCTAACCAACCAAAAGCTTTGAGGAGGATTTCACACCATTTCATGCTCAAATGAAAAATTACTATAAATAGTAACCTCATGTAAATGCAAGGTTGAGACACTATTTTCCCAACACTTGATTTAGGAGGACTAGGTTGCCACCAATGGCTTGGTTCCCCTAAAAGGGGCCAAATTTTCAAGGGAGGGATGAGACCCATCTCTCCTATAAAAAATAAATTTAATAGCTCCATGTGAAAATTGGAGGTTGGTCTAATTGCTAAATTGGCCTAGATCATCCTATATAAATATATTAATCAATTAATTTCAACTTGAAGACTCCAAGTATTGAAGTGTTCATCATCAATCATTTTTCAAAAATCTTCAAGGCTACATTTCCTTCATTTAACCATTGTGGATATGGTGTAGGAGCATCCTTCAAAGGGCTCCCACCATTTGTTTTGTTTGTGTTCTTTCTTCCTTATGAAGCCATTGAATATAAAATAAAGAGCCATGTGCTCAATGGTCCTAGTTAGGGTCCTAGTTGAGGTCTTAGGGTCTTGAGTCAAATTTGAGGATTTCTTGGAAATAGATGGTATGTGTGCATTTGAGGTGTTTAGGGGTCCTTCATAGCATGGTGGTGTCCTTAGGTTGGCCCAATGTGGGTCTAGGAGTCAAGAAAAGCAACATTGGGAAAGTTGCTCAAAAGTTGCAAAAGTTGCATGACAACTTTTAGAAGTTGTCAAGCAACTTTTCCACCATGAGGTCAAAATATTTAGTTTGTCATGGAAAACCCTAATATGGGCAAACAAACTGAGGAAAAGGTAGTATAAGTAATTACAAACCCTAAGTTAATGGGTTGGATGTCATAAATTATATGGCCCAAGCAAAGTGACTTGACTGTGACTGCAATTTTGTTTCTAGTCGGCACAAATTGAGTAAAGAAAGATCATTAATGGATTGATTTGCATGAAAAATTGTGTGGAGTGTCTTGTATGGTGTATTTAATCTCATTTTGAGAATTTATATTAGGTTTTGATTTGTAAGTGAGGTGTGTTTGTAAATATTTTGTAAGTTGTCTTCTCACTGTCCAGTTTTGGACTGGTTTGTGCAAATGGAATCATAACTCCATTCCCCATTGTGGAATCACCATGACACCATGGGGAATGAGAGTGCAGACCTTGTACTATAGTTCAATGCAAGAAAGGCCCTTGAAAATGCAAGGAGGCCATTTGAAGACCCATTCCTAGGCGAGACTGGACAATGCCCGACTAGGAAGGGTTAAGTTGTAGAGGTCTTGGAGAGCAAGATTGGTCAGAGGAGAGTGCACCCTTTGGAGGAGGTGTAGAGGAGTGTTTGAAGCACCATTGGTGTGAAGGAGGAGCCTCCACCAACTGAGACAAGGTGGCTAAAACACAAAACATACATTGTGACCCAGGAAGACCATAAAAACTCTCACAAAACCCTTAAAAACCCCAAAATTCACCCAAGGCACTGTACGACCACTTGGAGGCTCAAAACTAGAGAAATCCTTGAGCCCTTGCCAAATCAATGGTAGTCCATTTTGGGATTTTGGGTAGTTTGTGCATCATTTGTGAGAGGGAGCCCTAAAGGACCGGGTAGGAGGCCTAATTGGTCCTAATCCTTGTAGCCCTATTTTGGAGGCAAAACACAAAATAGTGAAATCGGTAGGAGGGATGAAGGTTGTTACTTCTTGGGGACACATGGATAGATGTAAAACATGGTTTAAGACCTGTCCTAACCTTGCTAGGACCTAGGAAGTAGTAGGACAAGCCAATCCCTTATTAACCATAGTAAGGGGTTTTGAGTCTCATGAGTAGGTGAGACCTTAGGAGCAGCATTGCAACTCATTGGTGGGTGGATTGGGAAAGGTTAGGGGATTCCTCAAGCAAGGGAAGTCCTAGAGACCCTAGGGTGTGAAGAGAACACCACATGATCCAAGGGAAGGATCCAAGAGCATAGACTAGGCTAGTCTATCCCAAACCCCATCCCATCAGATTGGTATTAGAGCAAGTTAAAGATTTGGTGGACCGTGTATGTCTCTATATTCTGGTGAATCAGTAGGGGAAAGCACAATGGTCACCAATGGAGAGCTAGCTAGGGAGGTAGAAGAGTAGAAGGAGAATAATAGACTCCTTGAAGAAGCTATGAGCGAGATAAGGGATAAGCTGCAGGAAGTGGTGGATCAGAGGACACAAGGACCTTGGGGTGAAGACACCAAGGATAAAGGCAAGAAAACTATAGACATAGATGACATTATACCTGAACCAGATCCCTTGTTCAATGAAGAACCTTTTGTGAAGGCTATTAAGGCTTTGAACACCAAAGCTTTTGAAGGATTACCACATATCAGTGGAAGAATGGACATAGACACTATCATGGAATGGATTGAGGGCATGGAAAACCACTTTGAGTGTGAGGGAGTGACAAAGGCTCAAAGGGTTAAGGTTGCAAAATCAAGATTAAGGGGAGTAGCTTTGACATGGTGGAAGTACCTAGAAGAAGAGAGAGTTAGCATGGGGAAGCTACCTATTGCAAATTGGAAGGCCATGGTGAGTAAGATCAAGGAGAACTACTTACTAGAGGATTATGAAGTCCAAATTCATAAGAAGAGATCGGGATTGAAGAAAAAAGACCTTGATGTGACCTCCTACACCAAAGAATTTAAAAAACTTTTCCTTAGATCCAAAGTCCAAGAAGATGAATCTATTAAGGTGGCTAGGTATCTAAGCAGCCTAAAGTGGAACATTCAAGAGGAGACAAGCCTATGGACTCCTACTACTATCCAAAAATGTCATCAGCTTGCTGCCAAGGTAGAAGAGAGGAACAAAAGGAAAGGAGACTCCAATAACAGGGGTAGAGGCAGAGGTAGAGAACAAGTGAATCACCGAGGTGGTTACCAAAGCAAGGCAAATGAGCAAAGGAACCAAGGAGAAGCCAAGTTGACTGAACATGGCAGTGAAACCAATCTTAGAGGGGGACATTCTAGAGGAAGAGGTGCACAAGGTGATCCAAATTGGGGTAGAGGTACAGGCAGAGGTAAATCCTACTTTGCAACTATGAAATGTTACAATTGTGGTCAATTGGGACACCTGGCATATAGATTCCCTGACAAGCCTACATCATCAAATAGTGGAAAGAGGGTTGCTTATGCTCATGAAGACTCTTCAAGTAGAAAGACACTTAAGGTGGACCATATTGAATCAGAGATTGGAGAAAATCTGATGTTCAATAGGGTCTTGATAAGACAGCTAGTCAAGAATGAACCTAGGCATAGGAGAGCATTGTTTAGGGTGAGATGCAAGATTCTTGGTAAAGTTTGCAAGGTGACAGTCGATTCAGGGTCAACTGACAATATAATATCAGAGGAGGTAGTCAAGAAGTTGAAAGTCACAAGGATACCCCACACTAACCCATATAAGGTGACATGGTTGAATCATGAGTAGAGTGTGCTTGTCAATGAACAAACTTGGGTAGAGTTATCTATTGGAGGATACAAGGATAAGATCCTTTGTGATGTGTTACCCATGGATGCTTGTCACTTATTTCTAGGTAGACCCTAGCAATTTGATAGGAAGGTGATCTATGATGGAGAGGAGAACTCCATTTCCTTTAAGAAGGATATCAAGACCTTCAAGATTCAGTTCTTAATAGAGAATGAAGAGGGAACTTCAAAGACACCTGGTGTCTTATTGGCTACTAGTAAAGAGTTCTTAAACTTGCTACATGAGGAGAAGATAGTTAAGTGTGCCATCTTTGTGAAGCCAAAGGAGGAAGAAGACAAGTTTCAGGTAGAAGTACCCAAGGAGGTGAAGCAAACGTTGCAAGAGTATCAAGACATAGTAAGTGATGGAGCACCTGCAACACTCCCACCAAGAAGGTCTATAAGCCATCAAATAGGTTTTGTTCCCGGTGCATCCCTACCTAACAAAGCTGCATATAAACTCACACCTGACCAAAACAAGGAGGTAGCAAGGCAAGTGTAGGAGTTATTGGAACAAGGGCTGATTAAGAAGAGCAACAGCCCATGTGCAGTCCCGGTAGTGCTTGCATCAAAGAAGGGAGGCAAGTGGAGACTTTGCACTAACTCAAGGGAAATCAATAGGATCACCATAAGGTATAGGTTTCCTATTCCTAGAATAGAGGATTTGATGGATTGTTTAGGAGGTGCTATGTATTTTACTAAGTTGGACCTTAAAAGTGGTTATCACCAGATAAGAATTAAGGAGGGTGATGAGTGGAAGACTACTTTCAAGACCACAAAGGGATTGTATGAATGGATTGTGATGCCATTTGGACTCACCAATGCTCCAAGCACCTTCATGAGGTTGATGAATGAGGTGTTGAAAGTCTTCATAGGAAGATTTGTGGTGGTGTACCTAGATGACATTCTCATCTATAGCAGAGCCAAAGAGGAGCACCTTGAGCATTTGAGGTTAGTCTTAGAGAGGTTGCATGAGGAGAATTTATCCATCAACCTAGAGAAGTGTGACTTCTTGAAGCAAGAGCTGGTCTACTTAGGATTTGTGGCGTCTAAGGGAACCTTGAAGATGGATCCAAGCAAAGTGGAGGCAATCTTGAATTGGCCTGCACCTAAAACAGGGACTGAAGTTAGGAGTTTCCATGGATTAGCTCAATTCTATAGGAATTTTGTGAGGAACTTCAGTGGCATATGTGCACCAATCCTTGACACCATTAAAGGAGGCCTTAAAACTAAGTTTAGGTGGACTGAGTAGGCTGACAAAGCATTTCAATTGTTGAAGCAAGAAGTAGCCACAAAACCTATCCTTCTCCTACCTACTTTTGACAAGCTATTCACATTGGAGTGTGATGCAAGTGGAATTACAGTAGGGGGTGTATTGAGTCAAGAGGGAAGACCTGTGGCATTTTTCAATGAGAAGCTCAATGAAGCAAAGAAGAAGTACTCTGCCTATAACCTAGAGTTGTATGCATTAGTGCAGTCTCTAAAAAAATGGAGGCATTACCTACTTCTAAAGGAATTTGTGGTGTTCATAGACAATCAGGCTTTGAGTTACATCAACACTCAAGAGAATCTCAATAATAGACACTTGAAATGGATGGAATACCTCCAATCCTTCACCTTCACCATCAAGCATAAGAATGGGCAACTTAACAAGGTGGCAAATGCCTTAAGAAGGAAGATGTTGATAGTCCAAGAGTTACAGTTGCAGAGCATACAAATAGAAGGTTTCAAAGGACCTCTATGAAGGAGATGAAGGCTTCTCATCAGCTTACAAGGTTTGCAAGGAGTTTGAGAACCATTTCCATTGTGAGTATGCAGATTACACTCTCCAAAATGGTCTCTTATTCAAAGGTAATCAGTTGTGTGTACCAAGAGGATCCATGAGGGAAAACCTCATCCAAGAGAAACATAATGGTATCTTAAGTGGACACTTTGGAGTCAACAAAACCTTGGATTTAGTACAGAGGTACTACCATTGGCCCAAGTTGCCAAGAGATGTGAAAAGATATATGGAGCAATGTGGCGTGTGTCAAAGAGCAAAAGGAGGATCAAGCAATGCTGGTCTCTATCAACCATTGTCGGTCCCTAATAGGCCTTGGGAATGTATAAGCATGGAGTTTGTAGTAGGACTTCCCAAGACAAAGACAGGTATGGACAACATCTATGTGGTAGTAGATATATTTTCCAAGATGAGCCATTTCATTCCATGTAAAACTACACATGATGCTAGCTATGTTGCACATCTCTTCTTTAAGGAGATTGTTAGGATTCATGGACTCCCTTTAAGAATTGTTTCAAACAGGGACAACAAGTTCATGGGTCATTTTTGGCAAACATTATGGAGGAGACTAGGAACTAACTTGTCATTTAGCTCAGCTTACCATCCACAAATTGATGGTTAGGCTGAAGTCATAAATAGGTTGTTAGGCAACTTGTTGAGGTGTTTAACTAAGGAGTATGGGTAGACATGGGACCTAATCATTCCTCAAGCAGAGTATGCATATACTGATAGTGTGAATATGACCATTGGAAGAAGTCCTTTTGAGGTTGTCTATGGTAGACATTCAAGAGGAGTGTGTGAACTCAAGGAACTTAGTTCCATGGAGATGAAGAGTGGGCAAGTAGAGGAATTTACTCAAACCATAAAGGAAGTCCAAGAGTAGGTTAAAAAGGCCATCCTTTAATCCACTCAAAAACTAAAGGCCAAAATGGATGAGAAAAGGAGAGAAGTTCAGTTCAAGGTGGGTGACTTTGTGATGGTCCATTTGAGCAAAGCTAGGATGCAAAGTGGTAAGCCTACCAAACTGCAAATGAAGAGGGTAGGACCTTGTAAAATTTAGGCAAAGTATGGTGAGAATGCCTATAAGGTTGATCTTCCTTTAGACTTAGCCATTTCAATAGTCTTCAATGTAGTTGATATGATCATGTACAAGGGTGAGATAGCAAGGCAGACTGAGAACCAAGCCAAGGTACTACAAGACTTGGATGTGAATACATTACCCCAAGTGAAGCAGCCTATAGTAGAAGAGATCTTGGAGTCAAGGGTGAAGAATTATACTAGACACTACGTCTACATGGAGCACTTAGTGAAAAGGGAAAATCAACCAGTATCTGAAGCTACTTGGGTGGAGGAGAGCAAGTTTAAGAAGCTTAGCATTGATCTGACTCTTCTCACTCCCCTAATTTCTTAGTTTTTTGTAGAGGGGGAGTATGGTGTAGGAGAACCCTTCAAAGGGCTCCCACCATTTGTTTTGTTTGTGTTCTTGCTTCCTTATGAAGCCATTGTATATAAAATAAAGAGCCATGTGCTCAATGGTCCTAGTTAGGGTCCTAGTTGAGGTCTTAGGGTCATGAGTCAAATTTGAGGATTTCTTGGAAATAGAGGGTATGTGTGCATTTGAGGTGTTTAGGGGTCCTTCATAGCATGTTGGTGTCCTTAGGTTGGCCCAATGTGCGTCTAAGAGTCAAGAAAAGCAACATTGGGAAAGTTGCTCAAAAGTTGCATGACAACTTTTAAAAGTTGTCAAGCAACTTTTCCACCATGAGGTCAAAATCTTTAGTTTGGCATGGAAAACCCTAATATGGGCACACAGACCAAGGAAAAGTTAGTATAAGTAATTTTAAATTCTAAGTTAATGGGTTGGATGTCAGAAATTGTACGGCCCAAGCAAAGTGACTTGATTGTGACTGCAATTTTGTTGCCAGTTGGCACAAATGGAGTAAAGAAAGATCATTAATGGATTGATTTGCATGAAAAACTATGTGGAGTGTCTTGTATGGTGTATTTAATCTCATTTTTAGCATTTATATTACATTTTTATTTGTAAGTGAGGTGTGTTTGTAAATATTTTGTAAGTTGTCTTCTCATTGTCTAGTTTTGGACTGGTTTGTGCAAATGGAATCATAACTCCATTCCCCATTTTAGAATCACTATGAAACTATGGGGCATGAGAGTGCAGACCTTGTACTATATTTCAATTCAAGAAAGGCCCTTGAAAATTCAAGGAGGCCATTTGAAGACCCATTCCTAGGCGAGACTGGATAGTGCCTGACTAGGAAGGGTTAAGTTGCAGAGGTCTTGGAGAGCAAGGTTGTTTAGAGGAGAGTACACACTTTGGAGGAGGTGTAGAGGAGTGTGTGAATCACCATTTGTGTGAAGGAGGATCCTTCACCAATCCAAAAAAGGTGGCTAAAACACAAAACATACACTGTGACCCAGGCAGACCATAAAAACCCTCACAAAACCCTTAAAAACCCCAAAATTTGCCCAAGGCACTGTATGGCCACTTGGAGGCCCAAAACTAGATAAATCTTTGAGCCTTTTCCAAATGAATGGTAGTCCATTTTGGGATTTTGGGTAGTTTATGCATCGTTTGTGAGAGGGAGCCCTAAAGGACTGGGTAGGAGGCCTAATTGGTCTTATTCCTTGTAGCCCTATTTTGGAGGCAAAACACAAAATAGTGAAATCGGTAGGAGGGATGAAGGTTGTAACTTCTTGGGGGAACATGGATGGATGTAAAATATGGTTTATGACCTATCCTAACCTTTCTAGGACCTAGGAAGCAATAGGACTAGCCAGGCCCTTATTAGGCATAGTAAGGGGTTTTGAGTCTCATGAGTAGGTGAGACCTTAGGAGTAGCATTGCAACTCATTGGTGGGTGGATTGGGAAAGGTCAGGGGATTCCTCAAACAAGGGAAGTCCTAGAGACCCTAGGGTGTGAAGACAATACCAGGTGATCCAAGGGAAGGATCTAAGAGCATAGACTAGGATATTCTATCCCAAACCCCATCCCATCAGTGGATAAAATTAAAAGATTCATATGTAAGCATGCATGTGTGATTAGGGTTTTCTCATGTTCATTCCATTTCATACAACATACATGATTACATTCAAGAAGAAAAGTATCATTACCAATCATTGCAGATCTAAGGTATATCTTTCCATTATTTATTTCAGTATTTTCAATATTCATTGAAGGTTAATTCCTAAACTAGGGTTTGTGTTTAGGAAGCAGGTATGGAGTTGTGATCTTTAGGGTAAGCTTTATTGATGATGACAAATTGATCCCCCATTGGACTGTAAAAAGTTCAGAGGGTGAGAGTGACCATCACACCACTCCCAAAAAAGCAGGAACTTGTTGAAACAAATTAGAATCCTATTACAATCCTCTGATATAGTTTCATGGTTTGATTTGATGACTGTAGCATAATGTTCATGTATTTTTACATCAGTTCCAACATATTTTCCCTAATTTCAACATCTTCAACAATTCAACTCAACTTAAGGGAAAGAAGAGGCTCATTCAACACTCTTGGAATTTGATCATAATTTATATCTCTTAGGTTTAGATCTATCAAGTTCCTATCTTTCACTAATGTAATGGTCCCCAAGTCATAAATTAGTTATTTCTTCCTTCTATGGTGAAAACCCTAATTTTTCACCATTATATTTTCATAAGCCTGACTCCTTACACCTTTAATCCTGAGTTATGTTCTTAGATCTGATTATTTATGCAATTGAAAATTCTAATTTATATCTAGAAGTTTAATTTCTAAGTAAATTTAAAAAATTGAGAGGTTAATTTCAAAATAACCCTAATTTTTAATTCTAAAACTGAGCTTATGGGTTGTCTGCTTTAGATTAATTCTTTCAAATCTGATTTGGAAAAAAATCAAAATTCATATTTAAATTCATAGATCTCATTTTAAAAAAATTACATAAATTTAGAGGTTTAATTCATAAAAACCCTAATTTATTTTGGTTAATTGGATTTGTGATTTGCTTAATTCATCACTTCAATTTTCAGATCTAATTTTAAAAATTGATAATGGCACTTAATGGATTTGATTTATTTTCTACTTCACATTTTTTTTTTTTGATAGGTAATGCACCGAAGCTGATAAGGTGTACATACTCTACCCCCTTTGTGAGATTTGAAATTGTGACCACTATTTCAAGAGAACAAGTTCTCCATCACTAGGCCAACTCAAGTTGTACTTCTACTTCACATATTATTACTTTACTATTCACCTATATTTATCATGATCATGTGATGGATAATGGCTTCTTTCATTTCACATTGCTTCTTTTCATTCATAGCACTTTGGCATTTACATTTTTTGAATTTTCAAATTTCTTCCTTTCAATCAACTACATCTCAAAGATTTCATTTATAGTGCATATTATTTTATTGTGATATTTCTAGGAAAATGCATTACATATATAGATTGGATTAAAGTTTTTGTAGATCCCAATCCTAGAGATGTTAATGATAAACCTAATATTTGTACCTTTCCTAGGGTATCTAATGTGAATGAAGAATAAGACAATACTCTAATCAATGATCTCTCTAAGGGAGAGAAATCATTGAAGAGAAATATGGTGCCATATTCTTCTTATACACATACCCTGGCATAAGGGGGTGAAGATTAAAATCATGGCATTTCAGTCTCTCTAGATCCTCTTGTAAAGTAGAAAATTGGAAGCTTAGCAAATTCACCATAGGGAAAGGAGAATTCACTAAGCTCAATTTTCACTTGAGGAGACTTTACATTCAAAAGAGGGGATGAATCCACTAGATCCAATCCTAAATGATGCAAGGACTTAATGCTAAGTAGATTGGTGGCGTTTGAAATGTTTTTCACCCTCTTTTTTAAGTTGACTAGTTGAATTAAGGTTAAGTGTGGGAAATAAAGACAAAGCATGGGAAAACAATGAGCTATAGATTCAAAATTTAGTCATGCATCTGGATCTGAGAAGTTTGAGATGATTCAGAGATACTTTGTGAAATTTGGCAAAATTTGCAGGGATCGTGTGTCCAAACCAAGATGCTCTCCTATCCATCCTCTACACTTTTTGCATGTCAAAAAGGGTTTTTCCATCTCTACAAATAAAGCTTAAATCCAGAAGTATAACCACGCACCTGATTCCTACACATAGAAGGAAAGGGAAATGTATTGGGAATAAGGGTTTTCCTTTAGGTCAAACCTCAGTTTTGGAATTAACCAAGTGGTTGAGATAATTTAATTGAAATGAATGAAAGTAGAAATCCTCCTCTTTGAGGGGATGTTAAATTGATTGAAAATTAAATACTTATACCTCCTTGTGAAGTTTTGCTTTCCTCCATATCGAATTATGATTTCATGAATTAGGATGATAATCTCCTTTTCAATGCTTGAAATCTTGACTCTATCATTGCTCCAAAGCTTGAAGGAAGAATTAAAATGCTCAATTTCTCTTGAATGCTTGATCTTGTGAATTCTCAGATGCTTGATAATGATTATGTATATATATCAAATGAGAACAGAAATCCCTCTTATATACTTGTACATAGGATTAATTGACTAATTTTCTAACATGAGCCAACATAGGGGGGGATATTCCTACTTCAAATTTGAGCTAGGAGAGGGAGAGGGGTCCAAGATATGTCCCCATTAAGGGGGACAAGGGCACCATGCCTTGGTCCTGCCCTAATTTGGGGCATGATCAAGGTGTGGGTAGGGTGCATCATTGAGTTAGATCAAGTTTTTCATATGTGTGAGTATAATAACGTCTCTGATCAGGCTGAGGAACACAAACACTAAGGAAAAGACTTAAATTCAGTTAAAAATTGGAAGGGGTGCAATTTTAGGACGTTACATGTAGCCCCCACTTTAGTGGGAGTATGAGCTTACACAAATACTTACAATAAACTAAAATGAATTCAGATTAAAATAATTTCACCATGTCAAAGAGGCAAGATTCACCAAGCCCCGAGTGGAATTTAGGATCTTACGACTTCAATGATAAGGTAAAAGGGAATATTATGAGAGAGAAAGAGATAACCATGGCTACAAATAGTAAGGTTCTCTTACTATGAGTCATGAAAAGAAGATGCCAAAAATCAAAAGGCAAATACAATGTTCTCTAAGTAACTTAAAGTACCAAAAGAGAATCATGAGTGGAGTGTATGCCCCCACATTAAATCAATTGTACACGCCTTGGCAGGAGCAATTTTCTTTAAGGTAGGATACACCTAGAAAGACAAGCACGTTATCACAATAATTTATCCCCTAAGAGAGGATAAATCAAAAGATAATGAACACAAAGCACAAAACAGGAGGTGGTTTCACCTAAATTTGAAGTTAATATGCTTTTAATGATAACTCATGTATATCATGTATATATATGCACAGAATCATCCTCATCCCCCAAACAAAGCAAACTACCATGAAATAAGGGAACACATGTGTTTTTTCATTCATAATAGAAGAGACCAAAAGAGATCTCAACACTTTGCATTTTCCTCAAGTAGACAACACTAAGGACAACAAATAGAAGAAAAGAGAAACAAATAGAATAATGTCACAAATAAGAAAGAGAGGAGAGAGATAGAGTCTATGGTGCTAATGAAGCTAATCAAGAACATCATCCCCCCCGCGATCTTGTTGATCATTATATTAGGAAGGTGGACAACATGCAAGAGGAGCCACATCAAGCACAATAGATGAATCTATCACAAGTTCCAAACAAGGACCATGCTCTAATGATGAGTCACTTTATTTGTTACTAGGAGCTAGGATTAATTATTTTGAATTTTTTTAAGATAAATCATTGTCAACATCTATAGATTCATATTCATCATCAGAAATATTAGGATCAACATTTTCATCATTAACAATATTTTCACCTATTTCTTCATCAAGATTAATAAGAATATGAACTCTAATAGGAATAGAACTTGAACCATCATTTGTCTTAAGTATTTTGCATCTTGGAGAATTATGTTGAACATATTATTTTGGAGAAAATGGAATCATATAAATAGTTGGTGTTTTAGGAGAAGAAATGGTCTAGGAAACAAATTCATGATCTTTAGCACAACGTCTCTATAGGCGTTCTCTCACATAATGGTTTTGTCTAGGTTTGGATGAAGGTTGAGGAGGTTTAGGTTCATTAGGTATGGGATTTGTCTCTTCTTTTAGGGAAGGTTGAATGGGTTGAGTTATTTTAGGTTGGATAATAGGAGAGGTCAGTCACTTCTCTCTATAAGATGAAGGAGGGGGAACTGCACCTTATAAAGGAGGAATGGGATGTGTAGGAAGTTGACTAGGTCCATAATGATGAGGAGGGATAGGTCTACCCTTAGGAAGAATAGATTGATGTTTAGGAGGAAGATTTTTTCTCCCTTTTGGAGGAAGAGTAGATGTCCATGGGGGAAGGAATAGACTCTTATTTAGGAAGAAGAATATCTCTTTTCTTAGGAGAAAGGATACTCTTTGTTGGTTCCCAAATCGACAAATCCTATATCCTAGAGGAATTGTCACTAACTCATTGACAGACTTAGGATTAGTTTTGGCCAACAAATAGGATTCAACACAAAGGCTCCAATCTTCTACTCTTTAGGCTCTGTAGGACCTAGGTTGCAATGTTTCACAACATTTTAAATTTACATGGACATGTATTGCAGTGTTTTAGTAGATTCTTTCAATGAAAATATACCACGTAAAAGTATGATATACTATGAATTTTGGCTTGAATCTTAGTTTTTGTTACTTGTATTGAAACCAATTCTAATCTATTCTACTCCTAATGCACAACAACTAGAAAATAAAATATAAAAGATGAAAAAAGAATGTTTAAATGATCCTAAAACCAAGAAAAGTATGACCAGTGCCTATTCGAGGGAAGGACAGAGTCAAATAACAAATTTAAAGATAGACAATATCATGGTATCAACATTAGAATCCAATACTAAGCACTCTAGATTTGCTTAGAATGCTCAAACTAAGAACATATTCATCAAATTCCTTACAAAACCTCTCACATAAATTTTGGAGTATTCAAGACAAAATTTAGTTCATTTACTTGAAATGAAGCCTATCAAGACATGCACATTGTTTATTGAAGAAGACAAATTGAAAATTTCATTAACATAACAATTCATACAACACCATACAATAGATTTGAGCAAGAAAATAATGTTTTTGTAGACGTCTAAAAATGGTCAATGCTTGCGGAGTCATACTTTAACATTTGTGCATTGCCTTATTTTAGGGTTTTTGCGTCGCTTTAACATTTCTCCTATGTTTTGCACTTGGTCTTTATCATTTGCAAGCATCAAGTCATTCTTCTGCATTCTTCAGTTGTCTCACTCTCAAATTTGGTCTTGTCGACAACAACTTTCAATCATGATTTTGATCAATCCTATATTGTTGCATCAATGTGCGTACTCATTTGTCATCATTTTGGACATCGTCAATCCTAATTAGGGTTTTTTCCTCTTTTCAATTTTGTCATCTTGCGATTGATTTTGTCATCGATCATGGTCATTTTCAATCTTGTCGTTTTGCAATCTATTTTGTCATCGATCCTTATCCTCTTGTCAAATTTTGTCATCTTGCGACTAATTTATCATCGATCGTCATCGTCTTTCTTAATCATGTCAATTTGGAACAATTAGTCATTGTTCCTCATCAATTGGCACATTTGTCAATCAAATCATTTATCAATTCAAAATCATTATCAAATCGAATCGACATTAAGACCTAATTGTCATCCTTGCATTTCTAATTCATTTTCTGAGGTTTTATGATTTATTCATTTAACCTAATTTGTCATTTCTTCCTCTAGGTTAAATAATTTATTTATTTATCCTAAAGTCTTCTCATCGCAATTAAATGTTCATTTAATTGGCTAATTATTCCTCTTTTTGTGAATTAATTAATAAATGACAAATTATTAATTAATTTACCTAATTTTCTAATTTTCTATCATTTCTAATTTCCTAATTTTTCATCATTTCTAAATTCTTAATTTCCACCTATTTTCTAATTTCCTAATTCTAATTTCCACCTAATTAAATTGTCTCTAGTTTCTCCCTATTTTTGTGCTTCAGTGGAAGCATGAATTTCTCATGTGTCATACTCTTGGCATAGTAAGATGTCATAAGGTTCTAGTTCTCTAACCTTTGCATTGGCAATATGTCATAATTCATGACATAGAAGGTGTCATAACCTTCTTCTTTTCACTCAATTGTGCCATTTTTGAAATCAATTGCTTCTAATATCCATTTCATGCTAATTTGATGTTTTCTCCAATTTGTCTATAAATTGGATGATTTTTCTTCAATCAAGGGTAATCACTTTGTCGAACTAATTAGATTATCAAATTTCTAATCAATCACGCTTCGAGTACTCTTGCACCATAATCTTGTCTATTTACTTTCATCTCATGTGTATGCACTTGAAGGTGAGATCCACAAACAAAGGCTATTTGGAGAAGAAAGAAGAACAATGGAGCCACATGAAGGAAGCATTCAAATCTACATTTGGTTTGCATAGTCTTTAGTTTTGAATGTTTTATTTTCATGTCTTTATTGAGTGTGTTTAGGATAGATCATTACATTTGAGCTTTTGTGATTGGGCTAGATTAGTTTTCATATTGTTTGTGATGATTCCTAATTTCCTAGCATACAGTTTTATTTACAGATTTTTGGTATAAAATGACACATTCATGATAAAAGTCTATGCTAAAAATTTGTAGAAGACTATTTGTCAATATATTGCTTTAAAACTATCCTTGTACATACTAAACAAAAAATTTCAGAATCGTTCTTCTTTCCCTTGAATTCCCTTTTATGACCTAAGGGAGGAAAGCAAGCTTCAGGCCAAGAAGACACATGTCAAAAGTACAAATCATTATAATTTTCCATAAAGCACATTCTTGTCCTTGTCAACATGCATGCAATCTTCCTAGCTTCATTAAATGCAGGCAGCTGGGAAGTCACCATCCTGGAAGCTTTAGGTTGCAGGTCTACAAAATCTACCTCTTCATTGGTACCTTGACACATTCTCTTGTCAGGATCTGAAGTACATTTTGGCATTTGGTAGTATGTAACCTGGAGAATGGTCCTTGATCATTTAAAGTCTATGTCAATCCTCCTCAAAATTTGTAGCCTATACAAAATCTTAGTTAACAAAAGAAAAAATGTAGCTAGTCTTCTTCCTTAGGCTTCTCTTCCTCCGAGGAGTAGTACCTTCTATGAAATAATTCTATCTCATCAACTAGACAAGAAAAATAACTCAACCCCTGCAATTTATTCATTGCTTCCTTTGTTTTATGGGTGGGTACAACTGCAGCTCCCAAGGCAAATCTATGGTACATCTGATCTACCTGCATGATCTTATCAATAATATTAAAAGTGGTATCCCCTTGGTTTGGATCAGTGGCCAAAGATGTCAAAACTTCATTTATTGCATCTTGGAAGCCTTGCCTCCACTCTTCTAGGCTCTTGATTTGTCCACCATCTATTAAAATTATAGGGACGTGCCACTTTTTAAGCCCTTGGAAAGAATTGATCATTACCAACACCGATTTCTTCTCTTCTTCTATTTTAGACAACTCTTTAGTTAATATATTATAATTTTTCAATGTGACCCCAACAATTTGAGGCGATTGGGCCACATTTTTTACTGCCAGCATGACCTCTTTCAACTGTTGACCCCTTGGTAACCAAGTGAATCTTATTGGTTGAAAGAATGAAATAATCTCATCCAGCTGACTTAGGAGATAAGATGTCAAAGAATATGAAGAATTAATTTCATCTAATTTGTCAATAATTCTATTTGAAATCCTCAAAATTGAATCTCTCATGATTTCAAAATAATTATTTTCACCTGCATCCTTAACTCTCTGCAATTATTTATTCATTCTTTTTAATTGTCCAGTCCTAATTCCTCCTGAAGATCTATGGTCAACTTTTTTATTTACTCCTTCTATGTGAAATTCTTAATAAATAACTTGTTATTTGCATTGAGTGCCACATGCATGTCTTTTAATCTTAAATGTTTTTTCTTAAGATCATCCACTTCCAATTGAGAAAATTGGACTACATGTGAGGTGATTGCTACAACCTCTGATGCACTAGTGTCTTCAAGGGTCCTAATTACTACATCTCATGTCCTTTGCTACCCACCTTCCAGAACCAAAGGCTTCTGAAAATTTGGGGTCCTTGATCATAGAGAAAAGGCCTTTAGGCCTATACTCACCCCAGACCCATGGTCATTGAACTATTTTACAGAATATGGGTCCTTCTACCACATAATTTGATCCAATAGATAGATTTTCTCAAAGTCCCAGCCCAACACAATAAGCGTGCCACTATTTTTAACCATATCCCTGCCTTCCTCAAGGGTGTAATTGAATCTACTCCTATCAAAATTTCTGATCTCCTCATTAGATAGGTCTTTTAATTTTTGCCTTAGCCAAAAAGATCTGAAAATGAGAGAGTTCACAAAATTGTCATCTGCTACAAAATTCTTTGAGGCAATTATACTTTCATCGTCTACCTCCTCAACAGGGATTGTACTTGGGATAATGGCTCTATCTGATCCATCTAGGACTCTAGCAGCCTCATCTTCATGGAATGTTTCTCAAGGGCGAGAAGGGGTGGCACACTTGCATCAAAATCCACCTAGACATCTACAAAATCAAATATATTTGCCTTTTCCTTTTCAACTCTCTTGATCTATTCAGTTGCCTTTTCGAGAAGTGCAAGGAGATGTTTTCTCAACTATCACTATATGCCCTTTCATTTTGTATATTAAAGGGGTGGGGTCTCAATTTTAATCCCTTTGTCCATGGAATCCCTCCTCTCCATTTCAATTGTTATTATATCATCTGCCTTTCTAATCATGAAAGACATCCTCACAAAATGAGTTTGGAACTCCCTGTAAAAACCTTCAAAATTGGGATCCTCCTGTTTCCTCTCTTGCTCAAGCCTCTGCATTATCTCCCATTTCTTCTTATGTTTCTCTACTTCAGTAGAGAGAACATTTCTTATCAAATCTTCCCATTCATCAAAAGAATGAAAATAACCCTTCTCTTTCAGCTTGTTAAGTCTGGGGTCATTTATACATCCTTCAGGATCAAAATGTTGAGCTTGGGCAACTTTCAACCTGTAATTATTTATGAGGAAATATTACACCTTTTCTAGGGTGTCACGTCCTACAGTAAACTCTTCAAAATTGATCACCCTGGGGAGGAGTCTCCCATTCTTATCTCTTGGAGCTTGTATCCTCTCCATCCACATTAGTTGCCAAATTAATTCAATGAATGCTATCCTAGGAGAGACAAAAAGTGGAAAAACATGCGATGCTTTCTCACACCCATGTACTCTGATAATGATGCAGTTGCCATACAAAAATAAATCAAAACAGTTATGGATGAAGGCTCCTTCTGAGTACAACACTCCTTCACCCCTGCAACTCCTTATCCTCAAAATTTGGATAATATTCTTTGGCAGCCTAGGCAACCTCACTTGAAGCCTTGACAATATCATCATAACAAAGTGATCAAAGAAGAGAAAGTAATTGTCAAGCCTGGATCCTTTGTCCCACACCTAAGTCCATCTTTGTACTTTCCTTGGAAGAAATGTGTGTGGAACATTTATCCTTATTATCAACTATGGACCCCAATAAGCCATGTTCTAGTAAAGAATCATATGACCAACAAAGAATAGTTTCTGAACTCCAGCTTCTCTTTTTTATTCCTTGCTGACACTAACCCTTCATAGAGCTTATCATGGATAATGGCCGGAAAATCATACAAATCATTTATTGTGGGGTGCTAGATATTAATGACAATCATCATGAAATCTATGGGCATTTGGGTTAGCCTGTAGTCTACTCCAAGCACCTACCCTAATGCATAGTAGGTTTTAACAAAATAGGTATCAAATCACTCTAATATGAAGGGATTCCTCTTTGATGGAAGGACATAATTTTGTGAATTTTGATAGAGCTTCTTCATAAAGTGAAGAACAAATTCCTTTCTATACCTATCTTTTTTTATATTGGTAATTCCTCTCCATATTTCCTCTGTTGATTTCCTTGAGAAAAGACCTATCTAAACCAAACATTCTACAATAGACCTGTGTGAAATGTCCTAAATGACATAGCCATCCTTTGATCTTACAATCCTTCTTGGGGGGTCATAGGTAGTATCTATTTCCCTTATCAACATTGGTTCTACAAAGACATTCGACACCACTAGCTTCCCCAAGTTTAGTGTCTGAGGATTTGACACTAGGACAGGTTTATCTCTATTGCCATAAAAAGAATAAAATACATCCCACCCCCTTTCCTTTGTAATTGCATCTTTGCATCCTACCTTCTTGTCATGGAAATAAATTTTGATGCTGTGATTCATAGAGGATCCCTCAAATAACTCTAATAGGTCCTGGTGAAGGCTCATTGTCTGTCTAGTTGGTCTCTTTGCATCCTCCAACTTCCTTTCAACTTCATGTTGCAATTCCTATGTTGTCATCTCAAGAGCAAGGGGGTGGTTGGCATTGTCTCTAGTTTCTCTTCCTAAGTTGATGACTCCCCTCTAGATGTTTTTCTAGGTCTCTTGGGAGCTTTGTAATCAGGTCATTTTGCTAGAGCAATTTCCCTCTTCTATTTAGTAGGGTTGTCCCTCTATAGGGATTTCTCTTGAGGAATTGGGGTTTCCTTAGTGGGTGGGTTCTTAGTAGTAGGGGCATTTTCTATAGGAGGATGAGCTTTAATGGTATATGTTTCGACGAAATATTTATAGAAAACTCTTCTCCTCTTTTTAATTGGTTTCCTAACTTTAGGAGAGGGGGCAAGCTCATCTGAAGACTCGCCTGTCAGAAATAATAGTGATAGTCTTTCAAACTGCCTTCTTCTTTAGGAGGGAAACTTGCTTCAACTTCTTCAAAAATTTGTGGGTTAGATTCAAGGCTTGGTTCAATAGCAGGATAATTCACAATTACTAGCACAGTCAAGATTACATCAAGTGGAATGACATGGGTAATTTATGGCATTGTAGAGCTAGTGCTAGCTCAGGGGTACTCTCAGCAGTCGGAGTAGCAGGAGATGCCATTTTAATTTCTAAAAAATGGAGGAAATCCTAGAATTTTAAATATAGACTAAAACCCTACAAACTCTGGGGCATACACACAAAAGTTTTGTGTATTACAACTACAATAGACTAGAAAATGAAAAAAGATGGCAGGAAATTTGACTTATTGGTCTTTTTATGAGCTAAATTTGTTGGATGACACGTTTCTTTGCTGAAATTTGATTTCCTTCTCACTAAGGGACACTCTGTATTTTCTTCGGATCAAAGTTATTAGAGAAAATCGAAGAATTTCTCTTTTATGGTGACACCATTAATTTCGTCGTGTTGGATAGGGAAAATTATTGGCACCAAGTTTGAATTTCATCCATCAATCAGGATTTGAATGATCGAGATTGTCCTTGACAACCATCAAATGATGACATGGCATTTATTAGACTGTAATTGGCTAGCTCATATTTTTTAAAATCCATGTTGTTTGGACCCTTTTTGTGATTTTGTGTTATTCACCATCTCTGCAGGATGTCTTTCTCATATTCCTCTCTATTTCCTTATCCCGCACCATCTTTTTCTATCTTTACAATCTTCAAGGGAATAAGGATTCCATGTATTTACCTTTGTTTCTTATCCCATGACTTCTGAAAGCATTCCCTACAGCCTTGCGGGATAGGGCCATGCTGCCCTCTCTTTATCGACACCCTTTTATCTTTATCCCACTGCTTATTCATCAATGTTGTCTCCTCTCCCAGGATAAAGCCTTTTTATACCTTTTGAATATCCTCTTATCTCGTGATACTCATAGATTTATGTCCTTTTCTACTAGAAAGCACCCTTCCTTGACAATTTTGTACCACGCAGGATAAGCCTCTTAAGCTTTTCCCCTCTTATCATGCAATCTACCTCTTATCCCTATGGTAATGCATGGGATAAGAGATCTTGTCAATTTTTCCTTAAAATTATTATCCCACGACCTTTACTAAGTAAAAGAAAACCCTTGCAGGATAAGGCCCATTGTATCTACCTTATTACCTTTTATCTCGCAATACCTTTGCATCAACTTATAAACATTGCAGGATAACTTTACCTTTTGATCCTGAGCCATTTCTTGTCACATAGGCCTATCAAGGCATCTTAAAACCATTGAGAGATAAGACCTACCTCTTTGCTTCAATATATTATCTTATCCTGCTTGGACACATTACACAACAATAACTGCTAATAAGTCTGTGAACAGTTCTTATCCCACGTGAGCCCTTTGTTTATATGAAATAGCCGTAGCATAAAGATCTATTTATTATCTTTGTATTTTTCTTATCCCATGGGGCTTCATCATGAATTCAAAAGTTTCATGGGATAAGGCTTATTCTTTGGGCTTTTGTGAATCCCTTATCCCACATGGTCGAGACCTTTCACTAAAAGGACCATGAGATAACATTTTCTTTGTATTTCGTTTGACATGCTTATCCCGCATAACTATGAGACTAAAATGGGAATTTTATGTAAACCATTTCAGCATGTGGAGACTAGCAGAGGGTAATGTGACCGTGCATGGGGACTTTCCTAGGGAATTTTTAAAAGACAAAGACATGGGGACAATCCGATGACAACTTAAAGCTAGGGTACCGATGGATATAAGTCAACTGTAGAATATAACATTGCCTGGTAAAATAAAGGGAAAACCTTATCAGCTCCAAAATCCTTTGTAAAAACCCTAAACTCTCAGATCCAACACATAAGCAAGGGGCAAATAAAACCAATTTTAAAATCTTACAACACTCTTCTCTTTAGGAGAAGGAATAGGTGCCTCTTGCGGAAGAATATTATTTCTTTCCTTAGGAGGAAGAATAATCTTATCCTCATGAAGGGGTATGTGATCATCAAGAGGAATGCTAAGTGTTGGATTTCTAGGTTTAATCAAGGATGAAATAATTTCATTTTTCCTATTTTGATATGATCTAAAAAGATAATCACTTCTAGGTTGAAGATGTTGGAATCATTCGGACCAAAAGTAATCAAGACAAACATCTCCATGCCTCCTTGTAGGTTGATACATGCTATGATTAATAGGTATGATTTCACCATTATGAGAAAATTTTAAATGCTTATGAACAATAGAAGTGATCACTTTCATGGAAGAGAGCCAAGGATGTCCCAAATTTATAGAAAATTAATCGCATGTAGGAACGATAGGAAATTGAACATCTTAGAATTTAGTGCTAACATCAATAGGAAGTATTATAGAACCAATAGCATGACAAGATAAGTCATCAAAAACTTTACCTACCACATCAGTATCATCATATATCACTCAATTCAATTGCAAAGTATAAAGAGATTCTTTAGTTCCCACATTAACCATGCAAATAGGATCAACAAGCACTCCTATGGAAGCTATACCTTTGATTTTCACACTTATGTATAATGGGCCATCGGGTACTTTAATGGTCTCACTTGGATCAAATATGATGCACAAGTCCTTAGGAGGTTCTTTTTGATCTACAATGTTCACCACATTGTTAGATTCAAGGCCAACATCATTAGGAGAGAAAGCAAGATGATGACTCTCAATCACATTAGTGGAAGAAGATGGGAAAGGATTAGTGAAAATATAAATATTTTGATTAGGAGGAGCTCAAAATTTATTTCCTTTATCATTAACATCTTCCATAGATATATTATTGTTATCAATCAACTCTTGAATCCTTCTTCTCAATGAAAACCATTTTTCAGTATCATGACCAAGTTGACGATGGTATTGACAAAAGGATTTAGAATCAAAGTAACATGTAACATGTATTTGTCTTAGATGGATCAATTGGTTTTATTTGGGTAAGTTTTAACACATTCCTTTGTATTAACTTAGAGATAATTCTATGCAAAAGATTCATTCAAATAAGTAAATACTTTTTCTCTTTCAAAGTATTTAGACAAAGGAGGCAGACCTGTAGCACCTACCAGTTGATTGTTGTTGTTTTTGTCATTGAATTTGATGAATCCTTTGTTTGGGTTGAACATTGCAAATGGTTGTTGAGTAGTATCACCCTTATCACTTGGATCCATAGAAGGAGATGGTTTTTCCAATTGACCCACAACCAGTTGATAATTGTGAAGTACTTCACACAACTACAAAAAGGAAGTAAACTCAGTTAAGAGAAGTTTATCCCTAATATATTTTTGTCAATTAGTAATAAAAATATTTTTAATATCTTGATCATGCACATGAAAATAAATTTGAGAGCACAAATGCTTATATCTACCAATAAAATTAGTCACTTTTTCCTTAACACCTTGTTACAATGCATCAAATCAGTCAAAGTAACTTTAGGACTAATTTTATTGTAAAATTGTTGAATAAAAGCATTATCTAGTTGTTGAAAATAAGTAATAGAATAAGGAGGCAAAGAACAATAACATTTGAAAGATCTATCCCTTAATGTTCTAGTAAACAATTTTGCTAACAAACACAAAGTTTGGAATTTTTTAACATGAGTTAAGAGATCACCTTTTCTATTATAAAGTTCCAATTGAGGGTCTTCTACATGTTTAAGAGGGATGACTCTAACAATGTCATTGGATAATGAGCTCACTACATAAAATGTGGGCACATTATACTTGGATTGATTCATAGAAGCTATTTGTTGTTGTAAAGAAGACACCATTTGGGCTAGACTATTTATTGTAACTTTGATACAAGGGCTTAAATTAGATATCTTGGATTAAGAGGGAGGAGTAACATTATTGAATGAAGGAAGAGATTGAGAATAAGGAGGTGGAACATTATGATAAGTAGGTAATGGAGAAGTTTGGGTAACATATGGAAGACTCATAGGAGGAATGAAGGAATTATGAACGAAGGAGTTTCTCCCTTGACTAAGATTTATAGGTGGTGAGTGTGATTGGATAACAAGGGGAACACTCATGGTAGGATAAATGAAAGAAGAGTTATTTCCCCCATGAAAAAAATTTGTAGGTATGCCATTTTGTATACAAGTAGCCACATGATATTTGATTTGAAGGTAGGAACACTAGTCATAGGCGTTGTCAAAGGAATCGAATGATTAAATTGACTTGGAGGTCATGTATAACCTAGGTTTTCACCACAACTCTTCATAGGAATGATATTAGAATCAACAATATGAGAAATACCACACAAGATATCAACACCTTGTTTATCACTTTGTATCATTCTTTTTTATCCTTCAATCAATGGGAGAGTTTCACTTTCCGGGTATTCTTGACTCGTCCATTGTTGAAGATTGTCAAATTGATTGTCCATCTTTGCCAAATGGTCAATGGATACCCTAGTTAGTGACTCCTCATTATAAGAATTATCAAGAGGATAAATGGGAATATGAGTAGGATTGGAAGAACCACCAATATCCTCATTGAAAAAGCTATCCAAATTAGGCTCCATTTCCTTGGTATTTAAACCTCAAGAAACCTTAATTCTACAACTTATTCTTACGAGGATACTATAGGTAGGACTAATAGTAGTAAAACTCATGCAATAAGGGAGGGAATTTTGAATTTTGAATTTTAAAATGCAATATGCTAGGAAAAGAATAATGCAATCACCTAGGAATTTGAAATTCAAAATTAGGGCTTTGCTAAAATAACCTATTAATTTAAATTTGAAATTATCCCTTACAAATTTAAATTTAAAATTAGGGTTGAAAATGACCTCTTAATATTAAAAACTTGAAAATTAAAAGGAGGGAAGATTAAATTTAAAATTAGGGTTGTCCAAATCTAACCTCTTAATTTTAAAGTTTGAAATTTTGGAATGTTGCAAAATTGGAAAAATCAATTTAATTTTAAAAATTAGGGTATACGTAATTAACCAAGTCTTAATTTTAAAATTTAAATTCAAAATTGAAACGTTGAAAATTAGATTTTTTTTTTACCTTAGGGTTGCCTAAAATCAATAAAATTTAACAAATTTATGAAATTGAGCAGTAAAATACAGTCAAAACAAGCTCCCAAAATTTGAGGAGAAAAATTTGAGACCAAGTAGGTACCTACTTGGTCTGACCAACTTTTTACCAAATGTTTAGGGAAGCAAGATATTGTAATTTTAATGTGAATTCTAGAAGGATATTGGAATTGGAGATGTATAGATATGGGAAAATAAGCTTTCAAGGTTGAAATTGGACACACGATGTTCGAGAAGATGATTAATTGAAAGAACAACAAAAAGGGAACACTTAAGGGCCAAATTTTATGATGTTTAGAAGTAATAGAAGAGGCTTTATATTTACTTAAATCAATTAAATGCTTAAAGGAAAATTTGAAATTGCACAAGATTAACTTAAGTTTAAAAATTAGGGTTTGTTGCATAAACCGCTTAATTTTAAAAATTTAAATCTAAAAATTTGAATATTGTAAGGTCAGAATTTGAATTTTGAAATTGAAGCAAGTACTCAAATCTGAAAATTAATTCAATATCTACACAAGCCACAAGTTCAATTTTAAAATGAAAAATTAGGGTTGGTTTTATTTAACCACTTAATTTTAATTTTTTTAGAAAAATGAACATGTAAGAGAAAACTTGAATTGTAAAATTGAAGGGTTCTCAGATTTGAAACAATAAATCCAATTTAGACAACTAATAGCTGAATTTTGAATCTAAAAATTAGGGTTTTTGTGAATTTAACCTCTAAATTTTTTAAAATTGCAAAGAAATTAAACTTGTAATTGAAAATTTGAATTTAAATTGCATACACATAGATATGAAAACAAAAAACTAGAATCATGGTGTTCATGTTGGCTTCACCAAAATGTAAAGTGGAGAATTGCGAGCTTAGCAAATTCACCACAAGGAAAGGAGAATTCACTAAGCTCAATTTTCACTAGGGGAGACTTTACATTGAAAAGAGGGGATGAATCGAGTAGATCCAATCCTAACAGATGCAAGTATTGAATACTAAGTAGATTGGCTGTGTTTGGAATGTGTTTGACCCTCTTTCGTAAGTTAACTAGTTGAATTAAGGCTAATTGCTGGAAATGAAGACAAAGCATGAGAAAAAAGTGAACTACAGATTCAAGATTTGGTCGTGCACTTGGACCTGAGAAGTTTGAGATGATTCCGAGCTGCTTTGTGAAATATGCAATAAGTTTTAAGGATCGTGTTTCCATACCAGGTTTCCCTCCTATCGGTTCTCCAAACTTTTCGCGTGTCAAAAATGGTTTTTCCATCTTTGCAAATAAAGACTAAATCCAGAAGTATAGTTGAGCACCTGCTTCCTATAAAATGGTAGAAAATGAACGATGGAGATTAACGAAGTATGCTCAATGGTTAGGATTGAACCATTTGAATTCCTTAGCCTATTAGGTTTAGGGTTTAGGGTTTATGCTTCTGACCTAACTATTTTCTATAAGGTCGATCTTGTGACTCTTTCAAGGGTTGTTGGAAAATGTTGTGTGTGAGTATCCAAGAGAAGGGATACGTGATTCTTGCCAGACCAGAGGAGAGAAGTGATACCTACAGAGTGTAAGTGCAGAAGGTGAAGAGGAGCTTAAGTGGATCTGCATTGGCATTGAGTGCTGTTACTAGATCATTGCAATACCTATTAATCTCTAACCACCTCAACAGTTGTGAAATCCCCTAATAGGGTGGCCTTAAGCAGCTTGTTGTAAATCCCTTAACAAGGTAACTCAAAGTTATTGAGATCTGGAGAGCTAGAGAGCTCTGGAAATCCTTTAGCTATTGAGTTCTTGAAATCCTCTAACCAGGTACCCTTAACAGGGTTTAACCCTTAACCAGGTATTGTAGCCATCCCTTAACCAGGTGATCCCTAATAGGATCGGTTCCTAACAGAACCTATTGTATCTATCTTTAACAGGACAAGGCTCCTAATAGAGTGGACTTCCAAAGAGTTCAACAACAAACTTGTGGGTATTCATCCCCACCGTGGTTTTTCCCAGTTGGGTTTCCACGTGAAAAATATGTGTGTCATGTGTGATGCTTTGTTATTACCTGTTCAGCATATGATGGTTCTGTGTTTTATGCCTGTCAATAAAACATGTTGAACTAGTTGTTGTGAAGATATGATGATAGACTACATGTTCATACATAAGGGTGAAATGGTAGTATAGTTCTAACTTGAGTGGAAAGCTCAGTGAGTAACCGGTTAATGATTGTTTTAGTTGTTCTGAGTTTTACCAGTTGCACTCTGTTTCAAACTGGTGTCACTGTTTGCCAGTCATTTGGAGTGGTTGTTGCTGAATCAGTTTAGGTCTGTATTTTTGTCTGTACTGATTCAACCCCCCTCTCAGTACCAGTTTGGTACTATTTGTTCATCATTGAGTTATCAATTGGTATCAGAGCATCCTCCAGGTCCTCTGTGTTGTAAGCTTAACCACTTGAGGTAAAGATCCTAGTCAAATGATGAAGAGGGAAGGTCCAAAGTTTAACAGGGAAAATTTTGGTATATGTTAAGATAGGATGAAGATATTCATTAGAAGCATGGGTGCTCAACACTGGAGTTATGTTGAGAATGTCTATGTTGTCCCTACCGATACTCTCACCAATGACCAAAAGAGAGAGATACAAGAAAATGGGCAAGTCATGGAAGCCCTTATTAGTAGTCTATCTGACATTGAGTTTATTGATGTACAGGACAAGGTAAATCCCAAAGAGGTATGGGATGCTCTTGAAAATATCTATGGTGATGATGAACATGTAAAATAGGCTAAGGAAGAAATCCTGAGAGGGAAGTTTGAAGATATGCAGATGGTTGAAGGTGAGACCATTTAGCAGTATGGAATAAGAATCAAAATAGTTGTTGGAGAAATCAAGAGTGCAAGTGGCAAAATAGAAGATTCCACTGTGGTAAGCAAATTCCTGAGATCCCTATTGCCAGTCTATGAAATAAGGGTTGCTACTATTCAGGGGCTAAGATCAATAGACAAGACCAAGGTATCCTTGGACTCCATCATAGCCAAGTTGATAGCCTATGAGCTAAATAGTTTTGATGGTAGTGTTCAAAAGATTGAATCAGCATTTAAAGCCTCTGCTATACCATCTAGAAAAGGAAAAGAATCTAGCACTAGTGGTGAACCTAGACAGAGCAGAGAAATGGATGATGAGGAGATTCTAATGGCATTTGAAGCTCTCCTTGGCAGGAAGCTTCCTAAAGGACCCAATAAATATAAAGGTAAGCTACCTTTGAAATTCTTTTCTTGTAACCAGATAGGACATATTGCTATAAACTATCCTAATGGTGATATCAAGGACAAACTAGAAAGGTTCAAGAAATTCAAAGGAGGAAATCAAAGAAACTATTTTGTGGCAGTTGATGAAGGTGTCACAGATGAGGAATTAGAAGAAAAAGAGAATGAAGACATTGTGTTTGTTGTTGTAAAGGAAGATGTGGCAGACAAGAAGGCTCTTGTCTCTCAGTTTGATAATTCCAATGAGTGGATCATTGACAGTGGTTGTTCTCACCATATGACTGGTGATCGGAGCAAGTTTCTATCCTTGGAGGAGTATGATGGTGGTGTGGTTCACTTTGGAAATGATGCACCATGCATGGTCAAAGGCAAAGGGTCTATCTCTCTGAGTGGAAAGAGTAGTGCTGACAATGTGTACTAGGTTGATGGTCTTAAACACAACCTTTTGAGTGTTGCCCAACTGAATGATAGTGGCCTCACTCTGGAATTCAAGAATGGAGTCTTCAGAATCAAAGGAAAAGATTGTGAATTGGTGGCCACTGGCATGCAAACCAAAGGTAACCTATTTCATCTAAATGCAAATATAAGTACATGTCTTATGGCTAAATTTGATGATAGCTAGATATGGTATAGGAGACTTTGCCATGTAAACTTTGATAACATTGTGAAGGCTAGTAAGATCAAGGTAGTTAAAGGGTTGTCGGTGCTAAGCAAACTGGATAATACCTTGTGCAGAGAGTGTCAATTAGGGAAAATGTCTTCCTCAACCTTTAAAGGTAAATATTTCACTGCTGACAACTTGCTTGATCTTGTGCATACTGATTTGTGTGGTCCTATGAAAACTAGAAGTGTGTAGGGTGATAGTTACTTCATGATTCTCACTAATGACTACTCAAGAATGATGTGGGTCACATTATTGAAAGACAAGTCTGAAGTCTTTGTGAAGTTCAAAGCTTTTAGAGCATTAGTGGAGAAGGAAAGCGGTAAAAGGATCAAGTGTCTTAGAACTGATCAAGGAGAGGAATTCACTTCCGGTGAATTCAACAAGTATTGTGAATAAATTAGCATCAAGAGGCAACTGTCTGCCCCCCAGACTCCATAGCAGAATGGCCTAGCAGAGAGGAATAATCGGACTATGGTTGAAGCAGCTAGAACCATGTTGATTCAAGGAAAGGTAGCTCACACCTTTTGGAAAGAAGTGGTGAGCACTGCAGTCTACACAATGAACTGGGTACTCATCAAGAAAGGTAAGGACAAAACTCCTTATGAGTATTGGACTGATAAGACACCTATGGTTAGCTACTTTAGGGTATTTGGTAGAAAATGTTACATCAAGAGGAGTGCACATTAGGGCAAATTTGAAGCTAAATGTGATGAGGGAATATTTCTAGAATATTCCACTAAGAGTAAAGCTCTCAAGTGTTACAAAAATAGGACTCAGAGAATTATGGAAAGTATCAATGTGAGAGTTGATGAAACCTCTGAGAAACCAGAGGAAAGAGGCATTGAGCAAGCTGTAAATGAACTGGTTGCAACCTTCTAGGAACTGGTTGTCAGTCAACCAATTACCAGTAACAGTGTTCCTGAACTAGTGAATGTTGAAACAGATGAAGATGAGGATGAAGAGGAAAAGCAAGAAGAATCAGTAAAGACTATTCCTCGATATGTCAAGCTGAATCATGATCTTAAGAAGATCATAGGAGATAAGGATGCAGGAATCCTTACAAGAAGAAAGATCAGAGAAAACTCATGTTTGATCTCTGAATTTGAGCCTAAGTCATTCAAAGAGGCTCATAAAAATGAAGACTAGATCAAGGCAATGGAAGAGGAACTTGACTAGATAGAGAAAAATGGTACATGGTCCTTGGTACCTAGACCAAAACAAAAAAATGTGATTGGCATCAAATGGGTGTTCAGAAACAAGTTGAATGAGGATGGCATAGTGATTAGGAACAAAGCTAGATTGGTGTGCAAAGGATATGCTCAAGAAGAAGGAGAAGACTATGGAGAAACCTTTGCTCCTGTAGCCAGATTGGAAGGATTTCGTATGCTTCTTGCATATGTAGCTTTTAAAGGCTTCAAAGTATATCAGATGGATGTAAAATCTACATTCCTAAATGGTGTACTTGAAGAGGAGGTGTATATTGAGCAACCAGATGGGTTTTCCCTATCTAAAGATAGTGACATGGTATGTAGGCTACATAAAGCCTTAAATGGTCTAAAGTAGGCACCTAGGGTATGGTATGAACGTCTACATTCCCATCTTGTGAAGATTGGATTTGAGAGAACAAGTGAAGATAGCAACATCTACTTGAAATCTGAAGGAGATCAGATCTTGATTTGTGAAGTTTTTTTTGATGACATTATCTTCGGTGGAGATGACAAGATGAGTCATGAGTTTGCTGATAAGATGAAGGAAGAGTTTGAGATGTCACTTATAGGGGAGATTAAATTCTTGATTGGACTATAGATCTAGCAGATGAAAGATGGAATCTTTATCACTCAGTCCAAATATGTCAAAGAGGTGTTGAAGACCTTTGGCATGGAAGATAGCAAACAGGTTGGTACACCGATGGTGACCGGTTGCAAATTATCAAAAGAGGATGACTTAGCATTGGTTGATGAGAAGGAATACCGATCAATGATTGGTAAATTGCATTATATAGTGCATAGAAGACTGGATATTGCACATGTAGTTGGCATCACTGCAAGGTTCTAGAAAAGTCCAGCATATGATGGTTCTGTGTTTTATGCCTGTCAAAAAAACATGTTGAACTAGTTGTTGTGAAGATATGATGATAGATTACTTGTTCATACATAAGGGTGAAATTTTAGTGTAGTTCTGAGTTGAGTGGAAAGCTCAATGAGTAACCAGTTAATGATTGTTTTAGTTGTTCTGAGTTTTACCGATTGCACTCTATTTCAAACCGGTGTCACTATTTGCCAGTCATTTGGAGTGATTGCTACTGAACCATTTTAGGTCTGTATTTTTGTCTGTACTGATTCACCCCCCTCCTCTCAGTACCGGTTTGGTACTATTTATTCATCATTGAGTTATCAGGAATAGATACTAATAAACAATACAACTTAACAATTAAACAAATAATCAATACAAAGCAATCAAACCACATAACACCATTATTTTTATGTGGAAAACCCAAAAAGGGAAAAAACATGGTGGGAATCCTACCCATAGTCAGATGATACTTCTGTAGAAAGTATGTGATACAAATGAGGGGCCTGCACATGCCAGAAGGTACACTGCCTAGAGCGAATTGCTCATTACAAAAGAGTCTCACTGACTACAGAGAGGTTATAACCACCTCAAGATAAATGGACAATAATCCAGAGTAATGAATTGCTAGAGATAACATCTACCATGCCTAATTATAGTCACTGTTAAGCTCAATACCGGAGGCCCTTAACCTCTTCCTTAATCCCAATTCGATCACCTATGATCAACCAAATCTCCTTCGCATATGATTGTTAGGTCCCAGAGACAACTAAGAGGGGGGGGGGTGAATCAGTTGTCAAATAAATTCAAACCAAAAACAACTTAACCAACTTAATGCTTAATGTCGACAAACCAGTTTAATATGCCAGTAGACAGTTTTAATAGTTAATTGTTATACCAGTAAGGATTAGTGCATGAAACATAAAGATAAAGTCATCCACAACACATAACATCAATATTTGTATGTGGAAACCCTATAACGGGAAAAACCATGGTGGGAAACGTTACCCACAATCAGATGATACTACTGCAGATAGTAAGTGTATATAAATGGGGTCTGCAGATGCAGAAATGCCAAGCACCTAGAGCTCACTGCTCAATCACAAAATGGGAGTCACACTGACTACAGTTGGATGGTTAAATCCAATAAGAATGTACTATACAATATAGCATCTTCATATCCTAGATTCAGTATTGGTGTAGTTCTAATTGTCTTCACAAAAACCCTCCTTCAATCTTCAAATGATGTCTATGTGTATAGCTCTTCTTATTCTCGCATATACCTTCACACTATCCTTTTTCGCATTGCACTATTGATCTTACAAATAAGATCTTACATTTATACCATAACCTAAGACCAATTTTAGTAGGTCGGCTCTACAAGATATTATAATAAAAACATTTTACAAACAATACAATATCCGATGCAATAACTGATTCAACATGTCATCTTAATGCATTTACAACAATAATTAATCATCTCCATAGCATGCCATGCTGATCTTGGAAAGATAAACCTGCTGGTGTAAACCCTAGACCTATTTGCTAGTAATGGTAAATATGCAAATGCTAATGTACCAATAAACAAAGTGTCGAGACAATTTTTTTGACATAACCAAGTGTTATCCATATTATTCCAAGTATCAGTGATCATTATATCTTGTCTGTGTACCAGATACCAGTGACTATGCATGAGTCGCTTGCTGGTGAATGTTATTGATTCTCCAAAGTGCCAGAGTTGATAAGTGTTTAGTAGGTGTTGACATCAATGACAAAAACATACCAAAATACCAACAATCTCCCCCTTTGGCATTGATGGAAACAAAAGATGGAAAACCCATCAAAGTGCCAAAACAAAAATGCCAAATACCAAAAACCAAAAATCAAAATACAGATACAGAGAGTAATAATCTCTCCCAAACAACAATCTCTCCCTCTAGGAGCAACATGTGTTTTCCTTGTGTTTTTCCATACTAATCTCTCCCCCTTTGACATCAAATGCCAAAGTTCTTACCAAGCTAAGTTCATATACAAAATGTTGGCATTTTTGTGGTTTATGCTATGATTGTCATTGATGGACACACACTTGTATTGAGATCCCCTTTATATGTATGAGCTTATGCTCAACCGGTATTTGTTCCAACCGGTATGTTTTATACTAGTCCCTAGACTAGTGGCGATTTTGCAGAATGTGTTTCCCAGTCTGAAGCGGCATGTCGACCCCAAGTGGTTCGCAGATAACAAGCGGTACGAGGGAGAAAAGTGGCACAAAACATTCTTACCAGTCTTCATTTTTGACAAATCAGCAACCGATATTTTGTATGAACCGGTAATACTCTATGATGAGTTACCAACTGACATTTTGTGATGAGTTACCAATCCACCAATTGTTTGACGGTGTTGACACATTGACGGTGATTCTTGTGTCATGTTACTGAGTATGTCTAGATTCATTGAACCTAGGAAATTGTAATGTAATCCTATTGGACTAACATGAAATTAGATTCCTTTAAAAGGACATCATGTCTAGGGTTTTCAAGTTGTTGTTGCTATTGCTGAAAGAGTTAATGTCAAGCTAGGGTTTAAGGTAGAAGTTGAGAATGATCTTATCTGAGAAGATCAAGTTGTAATTGTGAGAGAGAGAGAAGACTGAAGTAATGCTAGAATGCATTAGCTGTGAGAAATACTAGATCTAACCAAGTAGTTTGTGCTATTAGATAGATCAAACACTTGTTGATTACTCAAATCTTTCACAAGTCTATAGCCCTTAACC
Organism: Cryptomeria japonica; assembly: GCF_030272615.1. Taxonomy (NCBI): domain Eukaryota; kingdom Viridiplantae; phylum Streptophyta; class Pinopsida; order Cupressales; family Cupressaceae; genus Cryptomeria; species Cryptomeria japonica. The sequence continues at coordinate 208,440,126 of NC_081412.1, read as the reverse complement.
GGGTAGGCCTCAAAGCCTTTGTAAAATCCTCTAACAAGGTGGTTCACACATGTGAATCTAAAATCCTCTAACAAGGTAGTCTTTAATCGGACTTATCTCCTAACAAAGATTGAGATTCCTAACAGGATTTGTTCTATTGAAGAACATTGTAAGACCTTAATCGGTCTGACCTTAACTGGTCTGGTTTCTATTCTGCAGATAGTGACTTGTGAGTTCCATCTCACCATGGTTATTCTCAGTTGGGTGTCCACATCAAATATCTTGTGTTACGGTTGTATTGCTTTTGTGGGTGAATGCTTTATTCACATTTTGGTTTGCATGTGTGGTAACCAGTTTGACTGTTAGACTGCTTTACCAGTTTATGTTTAGACTATGTAAGTGTTTTAGTGCAGAGATTTTTGGCATACTAATTCACCCCCCCTCTTAGTATTCATCAATTGGTATTAGAGCCTACCTTTCTATAAGTTTAACCAGTTGGAAAGAGATATGGGGGAATACACCTTGAGGGAACTTACTCAATGGCTCACTAAGTCTGAGAAATCCTATGATGATCTTATGGTCAAATACAAGGCATCTCAAGCAAAAAGAAGAAAACATGCAGAGAGACTGATAAAACTATCTGAAAGTAGTTCTGAAGATGAAGCTAACATGGAAGCCATGATTGTTGAAGTGAATAAGCTGAATGATTCAAACTTCAATCTAAGAAAGGAATTGGAGGGACTGACTATTTGGTTTAGTCAAGAGCTTGAGAACCAGAGAAAAGCTGAAGATCAGATAAAGGATAAAGATCATGAGATCTCCAAGTTGAAACAAGAGATTAGTGCACTGACTGCTCGCCTTCATGAAAGCAGAATGGAAAAGGAAGACATGCAAGGAGAACTAAACATAACCATCACTGAAAATGCAAGTCTAATGGAGACAAATAATACTATTTCCAAAGAACTCTTTCATTCAAAGGAAATACTTGCTAAGTTTGGCAAAAGTACTGTCAAGCTAGAGCAAAAGCTTGAGTCATCTAGACCAGCAAAGAATACCAATGGTCTTGGTTTTTCTAGACATGAGGAAGGAGAATCCTCAGGAACAAATGCTGAAGCATCAAAGAAGCAACTGACACTCAAAGAAAAAGGTAAGAAAAAATTCAAACCTGTTTGCTTTAACTATCTTAAAGAAGGACACACTGCCAATGTATGTAGGAGCAAAGCCTACAATAATTTTCCTTATTTCATCAACAATGTACCTAGATTCAATAAGTTCAATGGTCATTGTTATGCATGTAACAAGTTTGGGCATAGAGAATTTGAATGCAGGTCTATAGTGGATAACACTGGAAGATATCCTCAGAGGACCCAAGGAACTGGTCCTGAATCTTTTATGAACTGGAACCACAATTGGTTTAATATCTTCAATCATCAATCAAGAAGCGGTGGTCATCAAGTGGCAACCAGATGGAGAGAAAGTTGTATGATCTATCATGGTCATGGTCACACTGCTGCAACATGCAGAAGGAAGAATGGAAGCATGTACAACGGACCTTGGAGAGCACCTGGACTTGTTTGCTATCACTGCAACAAACTGGGTCACATTGCAAGATTCTGCAGAAGCAGAAAAAGTATATCTGATGATATACCAGTTACTCAGGAAGGATAAATCGATGTTGAAAAAGTTCAAGGGGACATGAATAAAACATGGAGGAAGAAACCAACAATGTCAGAAGAGGAACCGGTTTCTGCACCTAGTGTGGAAATATCAGAACCGACAAACTAAGCCTCAAAGGCTTAGGGGGAGCAAATGGCGAAATGATTTTGAACCCTTGGTTAACACTAGTAAAAGACCTTAACCAATATGCTATACCTATCACTTGGTAGAAGACCAGAAATGGTAAAAAGGCAAATTAGGGTTTACGCCCTAATAGTGGAGCATTAATGATGGTAGGTGAGAGACATGTATAAATGCATTTTTCAAATCATTTCTCACTATCTGTTTTTGAGTGAAGAAAAGTTTTCAAGTCCAGAGTGAAGAAAAGGCGGTTTGAGCTTAGATTTCAAGAAATTGGATAACCTTGAAAGAGAGTCAAATCTAGTTTGCAAGCGGTAGTGGAGAACTCAAAGCAGTGATTTTGCATCTGATGGAGAGTGAAGTGAAGCAGAATTAGGAAGCCCTAAATTTGTGTTTGAAAGGTATTTTTGTGTTCTTGAAATACTCTTCAATGGCTTTTGCATCTCATACCAGTTCAAGTACATCAATTGAGTCAGAAAGTTTTATTCAGAGGAAGTCAAAATATAATGCTTTGTCACAAGTCCCGACTGGAGTCATAGTCAAAGAAGGAATTTTTGATTATATTGATTGCAAAATAGAAGACCTAGGGTCTTTAGCCATTCATACTCAATTAGGTCTATTTTGCAGAAATGACAAAAGGATCAAACTGGAGTTCAGTATCTTGGAGAAGAAGAAACTCCATAATGCAGCATATTTTCTAGAAGACTTCACAAAGGATCACATCAAGATCATCTTGAGCAGAGTCCATGGTGACAAGATGTACCTGGAGAGGATGCATGATATCATGCCTAAGGCAATTCATGCAGTCACTAGTTTCAACAAGACAGGGGAAGTACCAGCCCTAAGAATAGTAAGCAAAACATAAATGAACAAGCTCACTAGTTCAACAAGTGATTCACAAGGTATGACAGTTAATCCTATCAAGGATGATCTGGTGAAATATGCCTCCATGGTGATAGGCTATAGAACATTCTCAGCCAGCAGGATTAATTTTGTATCTACTGCAGTGGTAAATGCTGCTTACTGGATGATTAAAGAGGATAAATCATTTGACCTATGCACTGGTATGCAGAGGCAATTCCTATTAAATCTAAAAGCAATCAAAAAGGATAATTCACTGAGGTTTAAGTTTGGACAACTACTAGTAGGGTTGTTTTTCTATTTCCAAGGCTACTTTCCTAGTGTAGGAGATGTCCAGTGGTCTCCTGACCAACTAGTAACCAAGTAGATAAAGGAAAGTGTTTAAGCCATTGGAATCAGCTACCCTGAGGTACTAAACAAATACTTTGATGAGTTCAGAAGAAAGATGAGTCAGATGGTAAGAATCTTAGGAGACATAGTGAAGAAATATGAAGATGACATATGTTTCACCATTTAGGTGGACAAATGCTTAATGGAGACTGTTGAGCCTAGAATGGAGGAAGTGGAGCCAATGGGCTATGAGGTTATGTATGACATGCTGGAAGGGTATGCCTCAACCCTTATTTCCTCGCCTCTTGATCCAACGGCTAAGAGGACTAGAACCTACTTGGAGAGGATCGCACTGGTTGAAGAACCATCGGTGAAGAAGGGAAAAGAACCGGCAGCTAAGAAAGCTAAGGCAAAGAAGAACTATGACTCCAAGAGTGACCAAGCAGTCACCGACAAAGAAGAAACCAGAGGTAACACTGGTAAAAGTCTTCGAAAGAAAGAGGAAGACTAAGGCAAATGAACCGGACTCTAAAGAAATAGAGTCTGATGAACAACCAAAGAAGGCTAGACAAACCAAGAAGATGAAGAAGAATGAACTGGCAACATCCACACTGGTAAATATAGATATCTCCTTTTACAAACCTTTGATACATTGTCAAAGAATAGTAAAGAATATTAGGAGAAAGTTACTTCATGATTTAATAGATTATTATGATAAATTCAATAGCAATGAAAAAGATGAAGTACTATAGGAAATCATTCTTTATTTATGTAAAAATTACTGGTCACCATCAGAGATTAAATCTTAGACACCAGATTCATTATTTAAAGCATTGGATAAAAAATGGTGCATTTCCATTGAAAAGGAACAAGAGATTAGGGAGAAAGTTTTTGCATAGTACTTCCCCAAACTCTCAAATTCAGAATTGTTTGATGTATTGGATCAAAATAAAGGTCTCTTCTTCACAAGGAGAAGAAGACTCTGGTTGTTGGAGGGGAGAGTTGATGATGTAGAAAAGGATACACATTAGCACATGGCCTATGCTATCAGTTCTCACAAAGCACGAATGGCCAACCTCCAAGCAGAAAAGGAACTAGTTATTTCCAAACCGGATGAGATTTTTGATGAGGAAGGAAACCTGGTGGAAGAACCAATCGACACCATAGATGTCGATGCCCTAGATGTAGAAGATGTCACTCAAGACATACCTTCTGAGGGTACTAAATAGGGGCAACAGGCCGATCAGGGTGGTGAACAAGCTATGCACACACAACAAGCAGCAAAAGATCAGGAAGAGAAAAAGCAAAAGGATGAAGATGAGAAACAGAAGAAAGAGGAAGAGAAGAGAAAAGAGGAAGAGGAGAAAATAAAAGATGAAGAGAAGAAGAAGCAAGAAGAAGAAAGGAAGAAGAAAGAAGAAGAGGACAAGGAAGAAAAGAAGAAGAAAGAAGAGGAGAAGAAGGAGGAGGAGGAAGAGAAGGAGAAAAAGGAAGAGGAAGAGAAGAAGAAAAAGGAAGAGGAAGAGGGAAAAAGAAGAAAAGGAAGAGCAGAAGAGGAGAGAAGAGGAGAAGAAAAAGGTAGAGGAAGACAAGGAAGAAGAGAAGAGAAGAGAAGTGGAAAAGAAGAAAGCTAAAGAAGCCAAGGAACGAGAATTAGCAAAAAGCTCTCAGGTGGAGACTCCAAAGGAAACCGGAAGTCAACCCTCACCAGTTGATCTCTCTAGTCCTATCGATCTCCAACCTGCAAGTGAGTCAGAGCTTATGTAGAGCATCAAGGTTGCTCAAGAGTGCCTTGAGATCATTCATAGGAAAAAGGAACGGGACATCATTCAGGCAGCTGTAGACACACTTACCGGTTTAATCCCTGACACTAATCTTCCTGACACTGATTCATCACTAGCACAACTCAAACTTCTATGTACTATAGTGGATGATCAGGTGCAGAGTCTAGAAGAAGTAGCAGAGGCCAATGTAAAGAAAGAGCAACAAAAGGCTCTTAATGTTGCTCTAGTGAAGAAATTAAATGAGCTTAGGACTGAACTGCTAAAGGATCAAAAGGACATAAGAAGTGCCTTAGATGAGGGAAACTTGCTACTCAGCAAAATTTGTCAACCTCGTCTATTCTGTGATGATGTGCTAGCCAAGAAGCAACAACTTCAAATGGACTTATAGTCCTACTTGAGCACATTCAAGACTCCTTATGACTCCTTTGCAGCATATGGGCAAACCATTCACTGGTCCCAGATCCAGTCAGCCAAGATGGAGCAAGAGATTAGTACAAGGTTTAGGGATTTGTAGGAGCTTCAACTGGTATTACTTCCATGACTGCAAATTCTCTAGAAATGCTATCTGAACTTGGATGCCCTGATAATCACACAAGAACTGAGCACAATAGATGCCATGGAGGAATAGGTATCACAAATACAGATAGAGAAGGAAATGGTGACCTCCCTACTTGAGTCCTGGTCTCTTTCCATGAAACAATTTTTGTAGGACTATAAAGTGGTTTTTGACAATTATTATTCATTATTGTCATAAACCTTTTTATATATATATGGAAATAGGTTTTTCATCGGTACTTTGTCATTGTTGGCAAAGGGGGAGAAGTATATGGTTTTAAATTTTGAAATTTTGATATATGCTGTGATATATGCTATATGCTCTGATGATTATGCTCTGAATGCAAAATTGCTATACACTCTATTAATTAAGGGATAGTGTATATGCTTAGGGGGAGTAATTTTGTTAATGGCAAGTTTTTGTTGTAAAACACTTAGATGTCAAAATTTTATTTTCCTAAGTGTTGCCATCAATGCCAAAGGGGGAGATTGTTGGCATTTTTGTGGTTTATGCTATGATTATCATTGCTGGACACACACTTGTATTGAGATCCCCTTTATATGTATGAGCTTATGCTCAACCGGTATGTTGTATACTAGTCCCTAGACTAGTGGCAATTTTGCAAAATGTGTTTCTCGGTCTGAAGTGGCATGTCGACCCAAAGCCGTTCGTAGATCACAAGTGGTACGAGGGAGCAAAGCGGCACAACACATTCTTACCAGTCTTCATTTTTGACAAATCGGTAACTGGTATTTTGTATGAATCAGTAATACTCTATGATGAGTTACCAACCGACATTTTGTGATGAGTTACCAATCCATTGATTGTTTGATGGTGTCGGCACATTGATGGTGATTCTTGTGTCGTGTTACAGAGTATGTCTAGATTCATTGAACCTAGGAAATTGTAATGTAATCCTATTGGACCGACATGAAATTAGATTCCTTTAAAAGGACATCATGTTTAGGGTTTTCAAGTTTTTGTTGCTATTGCTAAAAGAGTTAATGTCAAGCTAGGGTTTAAGGTGGAAGTTGAGAATGATCTTATCTGAGAAGATCAAGTTGTAATTGTGAGATAGAGAGAGAAGACTAAAGTAATGCTAGAATGCATTAGTTGTGAGCAATACTGGATCTAACCAAGTAGTTTGTGCTATTAGATAGATCAAACACTCGTTGATTACTCACATCTTTGACAAGTATATAGCCCTTAACCAGGTAGGCCTCAAAGCCTTTGTAAAATCCTCTAACAAGGTGGTTCACACTTGTGAATCTAAAATCCTCTAACAAGGTAGTCTTTAATTGGACTTTGAAATCTTGAAACAATACATATTGCATTCATGATATCAGGTCTAGTTTGTGTCAAATATGGTAAACCTCCTATCATAGATTTGTATCTATTTGGAATAACAAGTGTACATTCATCCCTTAGTGATAATTTGTCATTTGTTGTCATAGGTGTGCTTATCGGTATAGAGTTCTCCATCCCAAATTTCTTTAGTAACTCTTTTAAGTACTTGGATTGACTCAAGAATATATCTTTATTAGTCTGTGAAATCTTCAATCCTAAGAAGAATTTTATTTCTCCAATCATAGACATTTCAAATTTTTGCTGCATTTTTATAGAAAATTCTTTACATAATCCATCTTCTCCTCCAAAGATTATATCATCAACAAATACTTCTATAATCAATATGTCATCATTAGTCACTTTATAGTATAAATTGTTGTCTGCATTACCTTTAGAAAAACCAATCTTCAAAAGATACTTATCCAATCTTGCATAACAAGCTCTTGGAGCTTGTTTCAATCCATACAAAGCTTTTCTTAACCTGCAAACCATATCTTTGTCATCTATCAAAGAAAATCCATCAGGTTGTTCAATGTACACTTCCTCTTCAAGATCTCCATTTAAAAATGCACATTTAATATCCATTTGATAAACTTTGTAGTTCTTGTGTGCTGCAAAAGCCAAAAATAATCTGACTGCCTCAATTCTAGCTACCGGTGCAAAGGTTTCATTGTAATCAATTCCTTCTTTTTGAGAATATCCCTTACACACTAGTCTTTCTTTATTTCTAACAACCTTACCATCTTCATTAAGTTTATTTCTGAATACCCATTTGGTTCCAATTACATTTTTATCTTTAGGCCAAGGAACTAATGTCCAAGTGTTGTTTTTCTCAATTTGTTCTAATTCTTCTTCCATAGCTTTAATCCAAAATTTATCTTCACATGCCTCATTAACAGATCATGGTTCAATTTGAGAAATAAGACATACCTCTTCATTTTCCAATCTTCCTCTTGTCATAACTCCTTTAAACTTGTTTCCAATTATTTGATCTTCAGAATGATTTAGTCTTACATACCATGGTGTCTTTGTTGGCTGATGTTCCTTAGTTACTGTGGAATCCTCAGATGATACCAGGGTAATTGGATCTTATTTTTGTACTGGTGGATTTAGTGTAGGTTCATTTGTCAAAATTTTTGTTGCCGGTTTAGAGTCTATATACTTTGAAGTTCCTCTAAATTGTTCATCAATCTTCACATTTGTACTTTCAACAATTTTCTGCAATCTTTTGTTAAAACATTTATATGCCTTGCTCTTAGATGAATAACAAAGAAATATTCCTTCATCACTTCTAGGATCAAATTTGCCTATATACTCATCTCTTCTGATGTAACATTTACTTCCAAAAATTCTGAAATATTTAAGAGTAGGAGCAATACCAAACCATAGTTCATAAGGGGTCTTACCGGTTTCACCTTTGATGTGAACTTTGTTGAATGTATAGACCGCTGTACTGACTGCCTCTCTCCAATATACATGTGGTAGGTTTTCTTCTGATAAAATACTTCTTGCTGCATCCAAGATAGTTATGTTTTTCCTTTCAACAACTCCATTCTGCTATGGTGTCCGAGGTGCTGATAGTTGTCTTCTGATTCCATTTACTTCACAAAATGTATTAAACTCCTTAGATGTAAATTCTCCTCCTTAATCTGATCTTAGACATTTGATTTTCTTATCGGTTTCATTTTCTACCATTGCTTTGAATAGTTTGAACTTTCTAAGTGCTTCTGAATTTTCTCTGAGAAAAGTAACCCAACACATTCTAGAATAGTCGTCAATGATTAGCATGAAATATCTATCACCTTGTAAGCTTTTAGTTCTAGCCGGACCACATAAATCAGTGTGAATTAAATCAAGAGCATTATTGGATTTTTCTGGAATACTTTTGAAACTAGCTCTAACTTGTTTTCCAAATTGACATTCCTTACATACTGTATTGTGAGGTTTGACAATTTTAGGTAAATCTCTAACTACCTTAGTAGTACTGATCTTCACCATGCAATCAAAGTTTACATGGCAGAGTCTCTTATGCCATAGCCAACTTTCATCAATATGAGCAATCAAGCATGTCCTTTCACTGTTATTCAAATGAAAGATATTACCTCTAGTCTAATTATCGATTGCAATTTCTAAACTATTTCTATTCATGATTTTGCGTTTTCCATTTTTGAATTATAACTGAAATCCTTTCTCAACTAATTGACCAACACTCAAAAGATTATGCTTTAATCCTTCAACATAGTAAACATTGTCAGTGTTATGCTTACCATCAAGAGATATTGTACCCTTACCTTTGATCAAACAAGCTTTGTCATCTCCAAATCTCACTAAGCCTCCATTGTATTCTTGAAAGTTCAAGAATTTACCTTTGTCTCTTGTCATATGATGACAACATCCTGAATCAATGATCCATTCATCCTTTACTTCAACTTTAGCTGCCAAGGCTTGTTCTACCAGTTGAGCAGTAGGTGTCGATTGATCTTCTATTATAGCAACAAAAACCCATCCATTGTCTATCAGATCCTCATCAGAATCATCAGTCACACCTTCATCAGTAATGTAACAAGATTTGTCTTTATTCTTGTTAAATTTGTATCTCTGATATCCAAGGTTAGGCTTGTATGTTCTTCTAGCTTCTTCTCTTAGTCTAGCATGTCTATCAGGGCATCTTGAAGCCATATGACCAATCTTATTGTAGTTAAAACATTTAAAGGCTACTTTACCTTCATACTTACTTCCAACTAGACCTTTAGGCATTTTCCATGCAAATAGTGCTTCAAGTTCTTCAAGTTCTTCATTTTCTTTCCTGCTTTCTTCAAGTTCTCTTGCATAAAAGGCTTTCCAATCAGATTTGTCAAATGATGGATCAAATGATGTTGATGCTTTAAAAGCCAAATCTATCTTCATAGTAGCAACAGGACCAAATTCTTCAATTTCAAAAGCTGAAAGCTTCCCAATCAATGTATCCCTAGTTACTGATGTATTAGGCATTGTTCTTAACTCATTTATAGCAGTGACTTTCATTTTATATGCTGGCGGCAATCCTCTAAGAACATTTGAAACAATTTCATCCTCACTCAAGGTTCCTCCACAACATTTAATACCCAAAACAATCTCATTTACTCTTTCCATAAAACTAGAAATCCTTTCATCTTCTTCCATTTTCAGATGTTCATACCTAACCCAAAAGCTTTCAAGTTTTGCAATTTTGACTATGGAATCTCCTTCATTCAGTGTTTCCAAATGATCCCAAATAGCTTTAGTAGTAGGGCTATCTGATAGTCCCATGATTTGTTGGTTTGATAATGCACTCAAAAGTGTTTCTCTTGCTTTGCAATCATTTTCTTCATCTTTTATCAAGTTGGGTGAATTGGGCTAACTCTGAGTAGGAGTAGTATAACCATTCTTTGTAACATCCTAGATGTCATTTCCAATGCAATTTAGATGTGTCTCCATTCTGATCTTCCATATGCCATAATTGGTTCTATCAAGTTTAGGACTGTCCTTCCTGAAATAGTTAGTAGACATTGGATCTCCTCAACCTGTTAAACTTTTGCAAAAGAGGACTAGGCTCTGATACCAATTTTTAGGTCTCAGAGACAACTGAGGAGGGGGGGGGGGGTGAATCAGTTGTCAAATAAATTCAAACCAAAAACAACTTAACCAGCTTAATGCTTAATACTGGTAAACCAGTTTAATATGCCAGTAGACAGTTTTAATAGTTATTTGTTATATCGGTAAGGATTAGTGCATGAAAGATAAAGATAAAGTCATCCATAACACATAACACTAATATTTGTATGTGGAAACCCTGTAAGGGGAAAAACCACGATGGGAAACCTTACCCACAATCATATGATACTACAGTAGATAGTAAGTGTACATAAATGGGGTCTACACATGCAGAAAGGCCAAGCACCTAGAGCTCACTGCTCAATCACAAAATGGGAGTCACAGTGACTACAGTTGGATGGTTAAATCCAATAAGAATGTACTGCACAATATAGCATCTTCATATGCTAGATTCAGTACCGGTGTAGTTTTGATTGTCTTCACAAAAACCCTCCTTCAATCTTCAAATGATGTCTGCATGTATAGGTCTTCTTATTCTCGCATATGCCTTCACACTATCCTTTTTCGCATTGCACTATTGATCTTACAAATAAGATCTTACATTTATACCATAACCTAAGACCAATTTTAGTAGGTCGGCTCTACAAGATATTATAATAAAAAAAATTTACAAACAATACAATATATGTTGCAATAACTGATTCAACATGTTGGCTTAATGCATTTACAACAACAATTAATCATCTCCATAACGTGCCGTGCTGATCTGGAAAAGATAAACCTGCCAGTTAAACCCTGGACCTATTTGTCAGTAACAACAAATATGTAAATGCTAATGTACCAATAAACAAAGTGTCCACACAATGTCTTTGATATAACCAAGTGTTATCCATATTATTCCAAGTGTCGGTGATCATTATAAGTTGCCAGTGTACTAGATACCAGTGACTGTGCATGAGTCACTTGCTTGTCGGTGAATGTTGTTGATTCTCCAAAGTGCCAGAGTTGATAAGTGTTTAGTAGGTGTTGACATCAATGACAAAACCATACCAAAATACCAACAATGATATTGCATTTCAAGACTACAACACTTATTCCCCATCATCTACAATGAGATCTTACATCATTTTATACCAACCCTAAGGCTTCAACCAATTAGGTCAGCCACCTAAAAAATATTACAATAAGATCATTACATAAATCCATATTACAATGATATGCCATGTCAGATTAATACCAAAACAATAATAACCAATCCATAGAACATCTTGAATTATCCTGGTAATGTGTAGAGTACACATTAACATAATATCGATCCATAACCTATATAGGCACCAGACCTATTCTGGGCCCACCATGCTAAAGAAATGTCTTCAATTTTTTGAAACATGATGAAAGAAAATCTTCAACATCCTGAAATCCATGTATAAGCCGCACCAATACCACTTATGCATCCTGTCAATATTCCTTAGTAAAAGCTCTACTGGTAAAAACTTAAACTAATGCTAGTAAGGGTTTACAAGAGTGTATGATAGAATCCAATCATCAAGTCAATACCAACTGACCAAAACATGCTCCAAGAACATGTAACACATAAAATCAAGCATACTCCATTGATCCAAACATGCCGGAAGTGTCCAATAGATAGTCTCTTCTACCGGTAACACTAGATCTTCTACTGGTAACCAAAACCTGTCTGTTGGTAACCAACCATAACAACTAGTGTTGACATTGATGGCAACACTAGATGTGAAAAAAATCTAAGTACCAAACAAATGCCAAACAAGTCTCCCCCTATGGAAGACAATCAACAATCTCCTGAATATCAATAAATCTTCCCCTATGAATGATATCTCTGTAAAGCTCTAAAATTATTTTTCACATCACTATATGTCCCCCTTTGACATCAATTCTAGAAATATGACACAAATATAAAATCAATAATGTAATTCCATGAATCTCAAAGTTGACTACTCCCCTTGAGTAGTAGCACCACTCATTAGTGCCAGAATGAATAGTATCTTTGATAATGCATGTCGGACTGATGACAAACTACATCAATCAAGTCTCTGTCAGAGGGGAAGAAACACCTAACCTATCTCTCAAATACTCAAATGATTCCTTAGATAGTGGTTTAGTGAATACATCTATAATTTGTTCTTTAATGTTCACATAAACCAATTTGACTTCCTTTCCTTCTACCTTGTCCCTCAAAAAGTTATACTTATTGATATATGCTTAGTCTTAGAGTGAAGTACTGGATTCTTAGACATGTCAATAGCTACAAAGTTATCACAGTAGATAACTACCGATTCACTACAATTTATCTTGATATCATTCAAAATTTTCTTCATCTACAAGACTTCAGTGCAATTAGTTATTGCTACAACATACTCAGCTTTTGCAGTAGATAAAGAAATGCATGACTATTTTTTTGCTGATCCATGACACTAGTTTATTTCAAAGAAAGAAAGCTCCACCAGAAGTGCTCTCCCTATCATCAGTATCTCCTACCCAATCTAAGTTAGTATATGCATATAAAGTGAAATCATCATCTCTAGAATACCATAAGCCATATTCTATTATTCCTTGCAAATACTAGAATATCCTCTTTACTACACATTCATGATTTGTTGTAGGATTACTTTGATATCTAGAAACAATACTTACTATATTAATAATATCCAGTCTTGTCTAAGTTAAATATAGCAAGCCACCAATCATAGACTTATACCCTATCGGATTTACCGGTGTAGAAGTATCCTTGATAGATAATTTCTCACTTGTCACCATAGGAGTACTTACCAGTTTGGAATTATCCATACCAAACTTCTTCAACAATTCTCTCAGATACTTAGTTTGACAGATAAAAATGCCTTTGTCAGTTTGAGTAATCTGCAAACCTAAGAAAAAATTCATCTCACCAATCATGGACATTTCAAATTCATTCTTCATGTTGCTAGAAAATTCCATGCACAATTTAGCTTGTCCTCCAAAAATGATATCATCAAGAAATACTTCAATAATCAGAATATAATCATGAGTAATTTTATAATATAAATTACTATTAGCATTTCCTTTAGTAAAACCAATCTTCAAAAGATATTTATCCAATGTTGCATACCAAGCTCTAGTAGCTTGTTTCAATCCATATAAAACTTTCTTCAATCTGCAAACCACATCTTTATCATTTGTCAATGAAAATCCATCAGGTTTCTCAATGTATACTTCTTCCTCAAATCCACCATTTAAAAATACACATTTAACATCCATTTGATAAACCTTATAGTTCTTATAAGCTACATAGGCAAGAAATAGTCTAACAACTTCAATTCTGGCTACAAGTGTAAATGTCTTACCATAATAAATTCCTTCCATTTGAGAATATAATTTACAAGCCAATCTAGCCTTGTTTCTTACAACTTGACCATCCTCATTCATTTTATTCCTAAAACCCAGTTAGTTCCAATAACATTCTTTTTTTTAGGCCGAGAAACTAAAGTCCAAGTCTCATTCTTCTCCATCTGATCTAATTCATCTTCCATAGCCTTTAACCAATGTTTATCTTTACAATCTTCAATAACATATGTCATTTCAATTAGAGAAATAAGACATACCTCTTCATTTTCTAGTCTTCTTCTTTTCATAACTCCCTTGTTCCTATATCCAATGATTTGATCTTTAGAGTGATTTAACCTTACATAACTTGGTGTTTTCTGAACTTTAGGTTCATTGCTCTGATCATCAGTCACAATTGAATTTTATGATTGTGTAGGTATAACTGTTTTAGTTTCCTATACCAGTTGAGGCATTTCCAGTTTAGTTATGATCATTTCCATTGTTGGTTCCCTGTCATATGATATAGATTGATTTTTGCACTGCTCATACACTTTCACATTAGCACTCTCTACATTTTTTTGCACTTTTGTTATAACATCTATATGCTTTTCTTTGAATTGAATAACCAAGAAATATCCCTTCATCACATATAGGATAAAACTTTCCAATTGAATCATCTCTTTTGATATAGCATATACTTCCAAAAATTCTAAAATATTTTACAACAGGTGTATGTCCAAACCATAATTCATAAGGGGTCTTACCGGTTTCACCTTTGATGTGAACTTTGTTGAATGTGTAGACTATTATACTCACTGCTTCTCTCCAGTAGATGTGAGGCAATTTGGCTTCCATCATCATAGATCTTGCTACATCCAAGATGGTTTTGTTCTTTCTTTTCACTACTCTATTCTATTCAGGAGTCTAAGGTGCAGATAACTATCTCCTATTTCCCTTTGTCTCACAATAACTATCAAATTCATGAGAAGTGAATTCACTGCCTTGATCTGATCTTAGACATTTGATTTTTAATCTAGTTTTTGTTTCAACCTTTTCTTTAAACATCTTGAATTTCTCAAAGGATTTAGACTTCTCCCTAAGAAATGTCACCCACATCATCCAAGAATAGTCATCAATAATCAACATGAAATACCTATCACCTTGAAAGCTTCTAGTCCTTCCAGGACCACATAAGTCAGTGTGAATCAAATCAAGAACATCATTATATTTATCTTATATGTTCTTAAAAAAAGATCTAACTTTCTTTCCCATTTGACATTCCTTACATACCAGATTATGAGGCTTCACAATCTTAGCTATATCTCTAACTGCCTTAGTTGAACTGATCTTAACAATACAATCAAAATTAACATGACACAACCTCTTATGCCATAACTAACTCTCATCAATATGAGAAATCAAACATGTCTTATTACGAGTGTTCAAGTGAAAGATATTACCTCTAGTCTGAATATCAGTTGTAATTTCAAAACCAGTCTTTTTAATGATTTTGCATTTTCTATCTTTAAACTGAAGTTGGAAACCCTTATCTACCAATTGACCAATGTAACACTCAAAAGATCATGATTTAAACCTTGTACATAATAGACATTGTCAGTATTATGCTTACCATCTAGAGAAATAGTGCCTCTATCTTTGATAAATTTCCTTTTATCTCCAGTCATATGATTTGAGCATCCACTATCAATTACCCATTCATCCTTATCTTCAACTTTTTCTGCCAGGGCCTTTTCTTCATTCATGATAGCTAGTTCCAGTTTATCTTCCTTTAAAGAATAGAAAACTCGTTCCTTTCCATTGCTAGATCCACTAGAAAAGTCTTATGTCAGTTCATCCCTAGAGTCATCACTTACTCCTTCCTCATCTGCTGTGTAGCACTGTTTACTTTTCTTGAATCTATATATGTTCTGGTTAGGCTTAAATTATTTCTTAACTCTATCATCAAATCTTGCATTCCTTTCAGGACATCTAGATGCAAAATGACCAATTTTATTACATGCAAAGCATTTAAAATGTGCTTTTCCTTCATACTTACTTCTTGTTGCTCCTTTAGGTACTCTTCTAGCAAATAAGGCTTCAAGTTGCTCAAATTCTTCATCTTGTTTCCTCATATCTTCCAATTCTTTTGCATATAAGGATTTCCAATCACTTTTGCCGATAGATGATGATGATGATGCATGAAAAGCAGGTTTAGATTTTGCAACTCCAGAAGGTCCAAATTCATTATTTGGTCTCTATTAACTGAAGTGTTTGCCATTGTTCTCAACTCATTAATTGGAGATGCCTTCATCTTGTAAGTTGATGGAAGGGCTCTCAAGACTTTGGAAACTATTCTATCTTCACTCAGAGATCCTCCACAATATTGAATTCCCATAATAATCTCATTTACTCTTTCCATAAACACAAGAATTGTTTCATTATCTTCCATCTTCAAGTTTTCATATCTTACCTGGTAACCATCAAGTTTAGCAATTTTGACAGTATGATCACCTTCATTTAAAGTTTGCAATTTATCCCACATAACCTGTGTTAATGATTTATAAGTCAATCCTATGATTTTCTAATCAACAAGTGCATGAGAGAGGGCTTCTCTATCTCTACAATCATTTTCAATATTCTTATCCAAGTCTGCAGGAGTAGGATTGTAGATTCCAGATCATAAAGTGTGTATCCTTTCTCAGTGATCTCCCAAATATCCTTGCCAAGACATCTAAGATGAGTCTCCATTCAAATTTTCCATATCCCATAATTTGTTCCATGAAGCTTAGGGATTTCTCTTTTGATAATAGTTGTTTGTGGATTAGTTACCATAGGATCTACCTCAAGCGAGTAAGCTTCTACAAAAGAGGACCAAATCTTTGATACCAATTGTTATGATACCTGGTGAACAACTAAGAGGGGGGGGGGGGTGAATCAATTGTTAACAAATTATATCATTTAATCTACTTAATAACCTTTAACTAGATTAAGTACTGGTAAAGTAGAAACAAATGTTAGTAGGAACAGATACTAGTAAACAATACAACTTAACAATTAAATAGATAATCAATGAAAAGTAATGAAACCACATAACACCATGATTTGAACATTGAAAACCTTGAAAGGGAAAAATCACAGTGGTAAGCCTATCCACAGTCAGATGATACTTTTGCAAAAAGTATGTGAAACAATGAGGGGCCTGCACATGCAGGAAGGCACGCTGCCTAGAGCGCACTTCTCATTACAAAAGAGTCTCATTGACTACAAAGAGGTTATAACCACCTCAAGATAAATGGACAACAATCCTAAGTAATGAATTGCCAGAGATAGCATCTACCATGCCTAATTACAATCCTGGTTAAGCTCAATATCGGAGGCCTTTAACCTCTTCTTTAATCCCAATTCGATCACCTATGATCGACCAAATCTCCTTTGTATATGATATTGCATTTGAATACCATGACACTTATTCCCCATCATCTACAATGAGATCTTACATCATTTTATACTAACCCTAAGGCCTAAACCAATTAGGTCAGCCACCTAAAAGATATTACAATAAGATCATTACATAAATCCATACTGCAATGGTATGCCATGTTAGCTTAAGAGAAAAATATTAATAACCAATCCATAGAACATCCCTAATTATCCCAGTAATGTGTAGAGTACACGTTAACATAATACTGGTCAATAACCTAGATAGGCACTGGACCTATTCTGGGTCCACCATGCTAAAGCAATGTCTTCAAGTTGTTCAAGCACAATCAAAGAACATCTTCAACATCCTGAAATCCATGTAGAAGCTGTACCAACACCACTTATGCATCCTGTCAAGATTCCTTAGTAAAAGCTCTACCCGTAAGGGTTTACAAGAGTGTATGATAGCATCTAATCACTAAGTCAATACCAAGTGACCAAAATATGCTCTAGGAACATGTAACACATAAAATAAAGCATACTCCATTGATCCAAACATGCCGCAAGTGTCCACCATATTGTCTCTCATGCTGAAAACACTAGATCTTCCATCAATAACCAAAAGTTGTTTGTCGGTAACCAACCATAACAACTAATGTTGAGATCAATGACAAAAAATCAATGTGACACATAATCAATTCATCCATTATGCCAATAGTATCAAGCATTAATAGGTAGATGTTTTGGTGCAACAATAACCACACTTTTAAAAGTGGTATTAGAGCTCGCTCACAGGTTCAAATCCCTTGCTTGCACAAGGAGGGAATTGTTGCAAGGTGTGCACCCTTGGTCTCCTTGTGTTGTGTAGGCAACACTTAGGTTTTTTAAATGACTTAACTGCATCTTGTGGATTCTATAAGTCTAGTGGTTGTATCAAAAATTAATAGTTTGATCTTATGGTGCAACAATAACTGCACTTGTAATAATGCTATACACTTGAAATCGGACATTAGTTGCCCACATGTACGAGGATGAGTAGAACTAGCCAAACACAACTAGACTATTCCTAATCTCTTCCCCAACATGGATCACCTATAAAAACACATCTAGACTACCTTTCCATGCCCTTTCTCATAATTCTTGTCATGGATCACATAAAAGAATACCTGTAGCATGTGTCTGTGCTCTCTTTATCCTTTTTCTCATGAGCTCATATCTTTCCTATTTGTGGTTCATGGATGATGCATTCTTTTCTCTTTTATGTGATCACTTATGTTCTCGAGATGGCATTTTTCAAGTAGGATATTAGTTGAGACATTTTGATGTCAATGTCTCTTTGGTCTTTAGGTTTTGTGTTGGGTGTATTTTGCCTTTATTATTTATTTATCTTTGTTTGCCTTTTTGCCTTTTTGTCTTGTTTTGTGTGCCCTTTCATGTAGTTGAGTTAGTTAAGATTCTAAGATTGGGGGCTTGGTTGCTCAAAATTAGTGATGTTTGAAACAATCAATCCAATGTAGACAAATAACAAGCTTAATTTTGAATCTAAAAATTACAGTTTTTGTGAATTTAACCTCTAAATTTTTGAAAATTGCAAGGAAATTAAACTTGTATTTAAAAATTTGAATTTTCAATTGCATACACTCAGATCTAAAAACAAAAAAATATAATTAAGGGTGTTCATTTATTTACATCCATTGGTGGTATATTTAATCATTATTTTTTATTGGTAGTATATTTAATCATTTTATAATGTAAAAATAATATAACATTAAACTCGAACTAGATCACAAAAGAAAATAAAAATATTACATATACGAACAAGCTACATGTTAGAATTAAAAGATTGATTTAACATCATGACAAACAAGGTAATCTGCAATAAAAAAAAAATAATGCAAATATGTATATAAAAATCAAGTTATAAGAAATCTATCTAAGGGTATATATGTAAATATAATAAAAAATGTCACAGTTGTCTAAGAGTTTCCAACTCTTTCAAAATATTCAAAGTACTGCATAAAAAATTAAGAAACATGATAAACATATTCAACTATATCATTTTTTCCAAATATTTTAATGGCCACCTTGCTAATGTTCCCCCTTTCTCTTTCAAACCGACGGCTCCATCTATTTTGTATTCATAAGGAAGAGGTATGTTACTTGTGACCGTTAAAATGTTCACATTTACATTGCCTGTTCCTTTTAAGTTTACTAAATGTAGAATAGATAGGTAGTGAATCCTCCCAATGCCAATAGAAACACTACAAAATGGATCCAGCAACCTAACTTTATCACCTTCATTGAATTTATCTGTAGGTTTCTACAAAAAGAAAAAATAACACATTATATTAATATATATGCAATGATTACCCTTATTTATATAATAAAACAATCATTAATTTAATAGTATATGTGTTAAAATAACTGTTACGAAAAAATTTGCACATGAAAAATTTGGTACCCTAATGAATCCTTGCATTCATTCATATTAAAAAAAAAGGCCCAAATCATGAGCAAGAAACTAGAAGTACATCTTTTTCTAACTTGTTTGCTTCATGTGCAGATACAAGAAAAAACAATGAAGCATGTGGGTTAAAATGGGCTCCCGCGAGGGTTGAGCTCAGCATGCTATAGATCATAGAGAATTTATGTTCCTTTTCAAGAAAGGCATGGCTTATCAAGCCTGAATGGGACTCCAAAAAAGTCATGTTTTTGAATTTTGCCGTGATCAGCAAGATGTACCCCAATGACCAAGCACAACACAAAAAGATATATTGACTATTAGAATAGCAGGTTCCAAATCATTCTAAAGACCCGATAAGAAGTTGTGAAGTGCTAAAGGTTGTATCAACCATCAGAATAAACCATTTCATATCATCCTGATGACCCAATGGAAAAGACGGGGCATGAAGAACAATTATCCCACATTGGCAGTGTAGATGGAGTGTTTAGCATTTAAAGCTCAGATCACATGTAACTAAAGTGTCAAATATTGAAATATTTTGACAAGAGGTGGCTCATTGCCCAGTGGAGCATGCATGTGCGTGCATCTCAACGCGTCCTAATTTTATGACCGGCTAGTGGGAAGAGACTAAAGAGTAAGCAAGTTGTAAAAGACCAATGATGATGTGGGTACATCAATAGTTGTCACTATATCACAATAAAAAGATGATCATTGGATATTTCATGTGACTTGGCGATTGATGCCATGACATGGAAGAGACTATAAGACCAAGGATAGGTGGCGGTCCAGTGGCTGGTGACATGGCATGATGGGCGACACCAAGTAGATCTTGGTCGTGATCAGTATCGAAAAGGTTTCATTGAAAGCTAATTTTAATCAACGTCGAGTAGAGCTTGGCCGCGATTAATCCCAAAAGAGTTTCACCGAAGGCTCAGTTTCATCAACATAATAATATCAATGAAACTGTAGGTTCGATGAAACTGGTAAGCATCTTGCTGAAGGAATATTTTGGTCGAAAGAATGAGATCCAACAGAGTAGGATGTGTGGCAGCCCAGTACATAGGTGGTTCCCAGGTGGATCTTCGAAGCCAATCAGGAGGTGACATATGTTGACATGCGACACAAGAGAGAGGATTAGACAAAGTTAAAGCTCAAGCACTTTGGAGGAAGGTCAATGCATGTCGTTGTATTGCATGATGAAGGTGCTTGATAGTTATTCCCTGTGACCTGGCAACTAATGATGTGGCCATCTAGGTGGGCTAATAATGAATGAGGATGCACCACGTCATAGAGAGTAGATGAAGAACCAACGCAGACCAATTCCAGTGGTAGGTCTAAGTGGCGGGACAAGGTGGACCCATGAGCGAACTAGTTGTTCATGTGTGGTGACACCATGGCATAAGAGACACCCACTCAGAGAGATTAACTAGCAAGCAAGTCAAAAAGATCAACGATAGCCAAAGATGATCCAATCATTATCACTATGTGGCGAT
The DNA here is from genome assembly GCF_030272615.1 of Cryptomeria japonica. Classification (NCBI taxonomy): domain Eukaryota; kingdom Viridiplantae; phylum Streptophyta; class Pinopsida; order Cupressales; family Cupressaceae; genus Cryptomeria; species Cryptomeria japonica. The sequence goes on along the minus strand of NC_081412.1, from coordinate 208,419,183 downwards.
GCAAAGATGCACAATGATTACGGCTATGACTTGGTGACTAAGCATTGAGACCCGCTGAGATGCTTCAGTGAAATTGGGATTTCGATGAGTCTTGTAGACTTTTTTCTGAAGAGAAGATTTCATTGAAAACTTACCAAACAGAGATAAGAAAGAGGTGGGCCCGTTCTAGAGTGTTAAGATTTTTGAGTGATGCCTAGGTGGAACTATAGGCTAATCAAAGGATGACACATGGCAGATGTCTACAAACCCTGAACTTCAAAGTGGTTCAATTGTTCATAGGTTCAATGGTTGAAAATGCTTCAAAAAGGTTCAATGGTTCGGTGGTTCAATACTTGAAAGTGGTTCAAATGTTTCAAAATCATTTTTTTTGTGGGCCTAGGATGAACAAGGCAAACTCAGAAAGAGGTGGGCCCACTTTAGAGTGTTGAAAATTTAAGTGAAACATGTGGCCCCCCCTTTTTTTTAAAAGAGAAACTCAGATGGGATTTTAAAGGTCGAGAAAGTCTAAAAAGATCCAATGGCTGTCGCTATACTGCTATAGAAAAGTGCCCGAGTATTAATCTTCGTGACATAGCTGTTAGGCCCAATATGGAAAGCTAATGTACTAAGAGGGGAAGGGTGAATCAGTACTTCAAATCCTTTTCTCAAGAATATCTTTACTATTATGCATAAACCAAAAACTACTATAACATAACATAAAGCTAAAACAAATGAGTAACAATCATACATGATTCACTCCATAACACATATATTTTGGTTACGCAGAAACTCTTGGTTAGAGAGAAAAACTATGGTGGGGATGGCACCCACAACTTCACTACTGCAATAATAAAGAGTGTTTCGTTAGAGCTACATTTAGCTATTTTTGATAGCTTACCCTGTTAGGAGTAACAAGATCTGTTAGATCTACCTTGCTAAAGGATTTATACAACACGATATAAGTGTAGCACCTGGTTAAAGGATTTACAATTTATAGACTTGGTTAGAGTCTTTTACCCTATTAAAGGTTTCTCTTACAACTTCAAAATATTACAATAGAATCATTACAAATATCTGCAACTTTACATCTGAAATGTTGTAGCAGATTCTATGTGCTCAAAATAAGATTACCTTGCCTAGAGCATACCTCGGTAACTCATAAAGTAACTCGGTAAACCCTTCTATTTACTCTGTTCTTCGACTGTTCTCTGATAACCTTCTCGGTGACCTCTACTTCTCTATAATAGTCATAATGCTCTATGATTTATCATGTATCACATAAGTCTTGCTTCATACACATATGCACACACATTTCTCACATTCACATATTTCTAACCCTAAATTCATGTTGTATAAATAGACTTCTTATGTCGGTGATTTGATTCATTGCTTTGATCTTACAAACATGATTTCTTAAATAAATAACAATGCAAAATATTTCATAGGTTAGATGACCTCAAAATTATACAAAATCTATATGTGCAATTTCCAATGCAAAAATGGTTAGATGTGCCTCGATCTTGTAACATGTTTTCATATGTGTGTCTAGGTTCAATGAATCTAGTAACACATTTCACTCAGTGTATATCAACTCGGTGAGTTAATTATACCACTTGGTAGTCATGAACCTTTACTTGGTAAACAACTCGGTGAATACTGTGTTCTGTGACTGCTTTCTTAAGTAACCGGCTAGACTGTTCATATTGACTTCTCTATGTGTACCGACTACATGATTCGGTATTACTAACCGACTAGAATATAGTATGACTTTGGATATGAAACTAATGGAAATTTCATAAGTAGTAACAATCTCCCCTTTTGACATTAGTTGAGATGTTTGAGAAAACTACTTTCAAACTCATTACTCAAAAATCTGTATACTTTACAAAATTTGACTAAACATGTAGTATATACATTAGTCATTGAAATAGTATAATCAAATATACTTCCCTTATCAATATGCTATACAAAACTCTGTAAACACTATTCTTTCCTCTATTCATTGCTCAGTTCACTACTCTTGGATACTCTTCATAGTCTACTTATTCTCTACTCAGTATACTCCCCTTGTATACTACACTCCAATTGTTTGATACTTTGAATACTATACACTCCCCCTTTTTGACAAACATCAAAATTTAGTTACCATTGGGAGGTGGCAACTGATCAAAAATGGATTTGTACTTTGTCTTGGCTTCGGTGAGAGCGATAGAGAGTGCATCCTTTACACTGTCCATTAAAGAATTATGTGCATTAATATTAGCCAATAATGAAATTAAGCCATCTAAAGTGCTTCCCTCTTGTGTAGTAGAGAGATAAGTGGCTCGGTTTAGCTGTTCTTGAACAGACGAAAGATGAGGAAGGAATAATGTTTGAAGTGTCATTATGTCCATCCTGATCTTGTGTTCTTCATTCCTCAGTTCCAATTGTTGAGCCATGAGCTGTTGTAGCTTAGTATAAAAATTCTGAACAGAATTGGGCTCGGGGGTCAACATATTTGAGAGATCGATGATCTCTTTCTCAGTTGCTTCTATTTTATTCTTAATGTCCTTAAGAAATAAAGAAAATGTGCAAAGTTTCTGAAATAATGAAAGAATGTGCTTGAGTTGAGGGGACAACTCAACAATAAATTCGACAAGTTTTACCTTGCCAACAACAATTGATTTCTGTACTTCCTCTATCATTTTAGCAGTTAGCTCCTTGTCTTTTAGTTTGCTCAAGTATTCGGATGCATCTACTCTAGATGTCTCAATTTAATTTAGGAGTTCATCCAATTGAATATGGATGGCTGCATCAGTTGATACTGTAGCTGAAGGTAGCATATCTGATAGTAAGGTCTTTACCTTCTGAAGTACTTTATTCTTCTTTTGTATGGCTAGTTGTTTCTCTTGTTTGGCCTTTGCTTTGCATAGTTCACCGAATTCATTAAGTGCTTGCCCTTTCAATTTGGAGATGTCTACATTGGGCAACACTATCGGTTTTGATAAATCAAATTTGAAACTATGCTTTTTCAACTTCTTTTCTTTACCTTTCACTGGGTGAACCACTACAATAGCTTGAGAGGCTTGAGGACCCTCAATAGGTTGCTCGGTAGAGACAACACTTTTGTCAGTTTCTTTAGTCTCGGTAGTGTCCTTCGGTGTCTTGGTGCTTGGTGTCTCAACTGTAACATTTTCTGTGCTAGAAGGTGCTTGAGAGGTTTGTTCTTGTGAAGTACCTTCTACTATAGACTTTTGACCTTCAGTGCCTTCACCTGTAGCCTAAGGAGCTTTAGTTGTAGCAGGTTGATTGATTGGTGGGTAAGGCTAAACTTGTTCCAAAACATATTCACTAGAGACAAGTTTTGCATAAGCATTGCCTTCTATCATTTCTTGTTCAGGTGCCTCTGCATCCATGATATCTTCATCTATTTGAATAGTGTCAGCAGGGTCTTACTCAGTGACATTAGGCTCTTGGTTGGTGACATTGACTATTTCCACTGTAGATTGTTCACCAGCATTCTTTCTTCAAAAGATGGTCTTCCATTTCTCTTTTGTTTCCTTCTCCACTTCTATATACAGGCCATTCATCAATTTCAAGGCTTTTTGTTTTACTATAAATTGAGTTTGGCTGTTTGTTAGATGTTCTTTTATTTCATCAACTGACATATCAGGAAAGAGATGCACCAAACTTCTTTCTTTGATTTGTTTCTCCAAGTTTAGGGCATATTGCCATCTGGTTTCAATATGTGCATATAATTCCTAAGGAATAGAATTACATACTTCTAATGGGACCACTCAGAATTTGAGAAGTGTGCAAATGATAGCTTCTTCAATTTGCCTCTTTTCATCAGTAGATCTGGATTCATATTTGACAAATTTGAATCCACCAAATCCACCATATTCCTTTAGATTATGACAAAAAATTTCTACACTATGTACATCTACCTTCTTGATTTTCACAATCTGAAATTTATTTGCATCTTCAGATTCGGTATCACTCGACTCTTTTGGCAAAATGAGTCTCCGAGTAGATTTCTTGTAAGTTCTAGTTACCTTAGGAACAACAACAGTCTTTTGTTTCTTACTCGATGATGCAGCAGATGCCCTTGTGTTAGGTCTCTTTGTTGGAGGGGTCGGTAGGGCCATTAAAGTGTCTTGTTTCTTTCTCTTCAACACTTTCCCCTTAGGCAACTCAGTGCTAAGTGTTATGGCTACTTCTTGGGCTTCTGTCTCTTCTTCGATGATGGCTAGAACTCCTTTGACAGGTGTGGAGGAAGACTTTTCTCCAAATTTCTTAGTTAATGCCTTAATCATCTTTGTAGCTTGTTTTGTAGCCTTAGGTACTACAATGCTCATTTTTACTTTTTCCTTCCTTTCTTCATAGGTTCCATACCTCAGCTCAGTAGTATGCCTTGGAAATGATAGATAGGAATCAATTTGCTATTGTATGATATCAAAATCAATCTCGTAACTCATAGGTGACAAAGATTGAGTCCTTAGTTCCACAACTTTCACATAACAGTAATCAGTGTCGACCTCAAACCATATTTCATCTTTGTATTTTTCTACCAGCTATGGTGGAATCTGGTACTTGTTATGCATTTTCTCTTGGAACTTGCTGAAGTAATCATCCATTATATCATTAAAGTTATCACCTAACTTCTTGATGAAGTCATTGATCTGATGGGTGATTGGTCGGTGTAGTTCCCAAATGACTTTATTGACTGTTGGAAAAAACTTCTCAAAGTAGAAAAACATACATACAAGTAGTGACCCAAATTTTAGAGTATTTGTCGTGTTGTTCTTCTTCAGCTTCCTAATTGTGTTCAAATTTTCAAACAAGTTCTTCAACAGTACTTCACACAAGTCAATTTTCATGCCTTTCTTAACAATTTTGTATGCTAAGTCCACTGCTGCACAGGGTACACTATTTTCCCTTGTCGATTAGAAGAAACAGTAACCAATTACTCTAATGGCAAATTTGAGTTCAGGATCAGTGACATTATTCAACTTCAGACCTTTGTAATCCGATTCAACTCTAGTCAAACTGATCAATTCCTTCTGTGATATCATTTTATGTGCTCGAGCATGATCATAGATAGGATAAGCGGTGATCAGATGAATGATTTCTTTAGTGATCTTAAACGGTTTCTCTTACAGCCACATGAAATCATCATGCACTTGGCTTAGTACAAACTTGACCCACTGGGGTTTAAACACATAGGGATAGGTTAGGGCTTCAGTCAATCCCTTGATTTTGATATGCTCATACTTGCTATCCATTTTACCATCTGTGCATAATTCATCATATACATCTTTGATCTCAACATGACCGAGTTCTTCAACACGACATTTTGTGAAGAATCTCACATCCTCGACTAACAAGACTCGATCCGGGATGAGTGAAAAAGCAATTTTGTCATCTGGTTCAGATGCAATTTGGGGAGTCAAAGAGTATTTTAGTGAGGTCTTTTCTACATTTGTGACAACAATGGGGTCTTGGATCTTAGATGCCATTTTGATTTTAGACAAAAATTGACACAGGAACCTTAGGGTTTGAGAACTTAACAAATGACAGATGCTTCACACTCAATAGATAATGACAACTTAATGAGTTCGGTAAACTATCTTAGCAATGCGATGAGATTCAGTGTAAATACCTTAGACTTTGCTTTGAAGATGGTTTGATCACCTTGATTCACTCTCCTTTGCTTCACGAAAACTGAGTGAATGAAAATGACCATGAAAAACCTTTTAAGTACTCAAAAATACTTTATCGGGCTCCGTGCAAGTTAGGTCAAGGACATTAAATGAACTCAGTTCACTTAACTTTCTTTCCCTTTTTTGCGCTTTAACTGAGTAACCAGATTTCCTTCATATACCGACTTGACAGGCTTCCTGAATTCACCAACTTAATAGTTTTCCTGTAAAGTGCTCCAAAAGACTTTGATAGAATTTCAAACTTACTACATCTTACTATGGAGATTTTGAATTCAGTACATACTAAAATAGGAACTGTTTAAGATTTAACCTTGTGAGAATGCAGTCCCTTCATACCTTTACCGATTAAATTGGAGTCGGAGCACCTAACTCGGTAGGTAAGGTGCTTTCTTCATTTGACACAATTTCCTTCTTTCTCCAAATCATCTCTAATTTCTCTTTTATTTCCTCAGTGTCTTCTCTAGGTTGATCTCTGCAATCTCCAGCCAAGTGTCCAACTTTGTGACAATGAAAACATGCCATACCAGGATTTCTCCATGATCTTTGGTTATTCATTCCAAACCTTATAAAGTAGTTGGCACTTATATGTCGATATCTTCCACAACATTCACACCATATCCTTGTATTGTAATCCCATGGTACTACAAAATATTGTCAGTGAGGATCTGTGTGAGTTTGGTAACCTCTAGTATTTGCTCAGTGTGCAGACCACATGTGGTTCTTTTGCTTAAACCAACACTTCTCAGTACTATGTCCATATCTATTGCAATTTTTACAAAACCCTTTGATTTTTGCCTACTGATGGTTGTTAACAGACTTTGTTCTACATTGATTAGGTATGTGACCATATTTATTGCAATTATAACAATATCCATTGGACTTAGAGATATTCGGTTGCTTACCTTTTTTGATCTAGCATATGTTGGCAATATGACCTTGATTTCCATAGTAGTAGCAAATAGGCTTCTTCCTTTTGATGTTATTCCATTTTCCAGCTTGTTTTGATGATTCTCCTCTCTTGATAGTGCAGATTCCCTTCTCAGTAGAGTCTTTTCCTTTGTAACCGAGTCCTCCTTCTTTGTAGGGTCGTCTTGTGTTTAGTTGCTCATCCAACATCTTTGATGCTTCATAACTCTTCTTCAATGATTCTTTGGATTTCTTTTTTGTTTCAAGTTCACCAGTCAACCTTGATACTTCAAGTTTCAATGATTGATTTTCATCATTCTTCAGAATTGCTTCATGATGTGTATAACCTAGTTGATCTGTCAAATTTTGTTGAATACCAGTTAGCCTTATGATTTCATTATTCTTATCAGATACTAAGACTTCAAGTTGTTGTTTCTCTCTTTGTAGATCTCTTGCTTTATCCTTGGCTATCCTTAATGCATCTAGATTTTCAGTCATCTATGTACTGAAATGTTCATGTTCTCTTTTCATTGCTTTTAGTTGATCAGCCAATGCTTTGTTCTTTTCTTTCAACATTCCAATCATTTCTTCACTTTCTTCAGATATATTGTTCTCAGATGATGTCTCGATTTGTTCCACTAACTCTTGAGAATGTTGCAAGTCATTAGATAATCTTCTCCTTACTTTCAGAGATTTTTGAATTAGCCTTTGCATGTCTGTAATCACTTGATTTTCATTATCCAGCTCTTCTTGTAGATACACAATCTTCTGAGATTGTTTATAGCCTTCCATTGATAAGATCTTTCTTTTTAGGTAGTTAAACCCTTTTCTAAGATTCAAGCTCTGATACCAATTGTTAGGCCCAATATGGAAAGTTAATGTACTAAGAGGGGAGGGGTGAATTAGTACTTCAAATCCTTTTCTCAAGAATATCTTTACTATTATGCATAAACCAAAAACTACTGTAACATAACATAAAGCTAAAACAAATGAGTAACAATCATACATGATTCACTCCATAACACATATATTTTGGTTACGTAGAAACTCTTGGTTAGAGAGAAAAATTGCGGTGGGGATGGCACCCACAACTTCACTACTGCAATAATAAAGAGTGCTTGGTTAGAGCTACATTTAGCTATTTCTAATAGCTTACCCTGTTATGAGTAACAAGATCTATTAGATATACCTTGCTAAAGGATTTATACAACACTATATAAGTGTAGCACCTGGTTAAAGGATTTACAATTTATAGACTTGGTTAGAGTCTTTTACCCTGTTAAAGGTTTCTCTTACAACTTCAAAATATTACAATAGAATCATTACAAATATCTGCAACTTTACATCTGAAATGCTGTAGCAGATTCTATGTGCTCAAAATAAGATTACCTTGCTTATAGCATACCTCGGTAACTCATAAAGTAACTCGATAAACCTGTAATGTCCCTACTAGTTAGACATCATTCTCCTGCAAAACAGATTGTTAGAATACAACATATAAATATATAAATAAACCATTTTAAAATTTGCAATCTATTTTTAATAGTTAATTAACATAATCATAATTTTTATCTAATAAAAAGGATACGGATGCCATATGGTGATATATTCTTAGGGTACCCTGAAGCTCGCCTTCTTGGAACCCATCTTGGTTCCAAGCTCTCTAGGAAGTCGAAGGTGAACTTCAACTCCTATCTTAGATGTAATTTCTTACATCCAAGCCATCCAGGAACCAAGGTTTTAATTTGATTCCTATCTTGAGTGTAATTTCTTACACCCAAGCCATCTAGGAAATTGAAGGTTAATTTGATTCTTGTCTTGGATGTAATTTCTTACATCCAAGCCATCCAAGAACCAAGGTTTTAATTTGATTCCTATCTTGAGTGTAATTTCTTACACCCAAGCCATCCAAGGTAGACCATAAGTCAATTCCTTGCCTTGGGTGATGTTCCTCATCACCCAAGTCCATTAGAGGGGACCGGCTAGGTCTGACTCTTCTTGGATGAACATGTCAACCAAGCCATTCATATATGCATATAGATCATCAATATATATATACTACCAACCAAGGATTCGTGTATCCCTCCATTAGGCATCAGAGAGTTCCCCCCCCCCTATGGCCTTCATTATTTAATCCTATTTATATTGTATTTCCCAATTTATTATTATTTCCATTTTGTATTTCACATTATTAATATATATTCTTAACAACATATTTGTTAACATATATTTTAAATATACCTAACTATCAACATATTGTTATTAATCTCCTTAATTAAACCTATATTAACATGTTCATTCCCTAACGTGTTAATCTATATCTTGTATTCATTAAATAAGTAAATAACATTACATGCTAATTACCTACATTCCTTGTTATTAACACATTACTTATATTCATTAATTAAATATTGTAAATTGTCATAGCTTACTAACCCTATATTCTATTTACATATATTAACATATTAACAACCTTACGTGAAAAGCGTACCACACATACCTATTCGTACGCAGCCACTTTCTCTTCTTCCTTTCCCACCCACATGCTACCCCTTCCTTTTCCTTTCCCCCATATTTATTAGTCTCCCATGAGAGGTTATACCCCTTCACGGTGCCCTTCCATATGGAGGGGTGCGGTTGTGATCACAGCTTAGGCTGTGATCACTGTCGCACCTCTTGTGCGGAGGTGATCGGGTGTGGGGGAAATTAAATATGTAATTGTTATTATTTGTTTTCTTTATTATGTATTATTTTATTATTATTTTTATTTTATTTTTATTATTATTATTTTTTTAATTATTTTTTTTTTAATTTTTATTTATTACAAAGATCTATTTAAATAATTCTCTTTTGTCCTATTAAATATCTAATTGATATTTACTATATGTTTAAATATATTTTATTAGTTTAATCATTAATTAATTTATTTAATTAATCTATAAATATATTTATGCAAAGACTTTTACATTATGTGATACCTTTAGGGGTTATGACAGTCCCTCCATCTCAATTTTGCTTGTCCTCAAGCATCTTAAGATCTTCCTCTTTTTCCCAAGTGGCATCCTCATGGGGGAGATTCTTCCATTTAATCAGGTGTTCGGTAATGGTCTGGTTCCTTAGTACCTTCTTCCGTGTATTCAAAATGACCTTAGGGTACAAGGTGAGTTTCCCTTCATCATCTAAGGGTGGTAGTTCACTGCACAGAATCAAGTGTTGTCTGAGAACCTTTTTGAGGTGGGAGATGTGGAACACATTATGTATTTTACTATTTTTTGGAAGTTCTATTTCATAAGCTACTTCCCCAATCCTTCGAGTTACTTTATAGGGTCCATAGAATCAGGGTTTTAATTTTTCAGCCCCATTCTTCTTGAGGGAAGATTGCTTGTATGGTTGTAGTCTTTAAAACACCAGATCTCCAACCTCAAATGTCCTTTCTGTATGCTTTCTGTCTGCATAGATCTTTTGTTGATTTTGGGCTTCTTGTAGATTCTCTTTCAAGGTCTTCATGATATCCTTACTCTATTGAACAAAATCTTGTGCTCTTGGTACTTTACTTTCCTGGTTTATTAGTTCTCCAAAGCTTGTGGCCTCATAGCCGTACAAGGCTTGGAAGGGGCTCATACTGATTGACATGTGGTGTGTCGTGTTGTAACAATGTTCTCCTAGGTGTAACCATTTTACCCATGCTACTTGTTTCCCTGTAACATAATTCCTTAGGTAGCCTTCTATCCACTTGTTTACTATTTTGGTTTGCCCATCTATTTGGGGATGGTAACTAGTACTAGGGGTCAAGACTGTTCCTGTCATTCTGAAGAGTTCCTGCCTGAATTGGCTAATAAATTTTCTATCTCTGTCACTGACAATATTCAGAGGGAGTCCATGGAGTTTGAAAACTTCCCTATAGAACAAATTAGCTATTTGATAGGCTTTGTATTCAGTGGAGACTGCCAAGAAATGGGCATACTTCGTGAGTCTGTCTACCACCACAAAAATGTTGTCTTTCCCTTGTGTTTTTGGTAACCCTATTATGAAGTCCATCGAAATGCTCTCCCACTTTTGATTGGGAATAGGTAATAGTTGAAGCAATCCAGCTGGGTAAGTGAGTTCGATTTTATTTCTTTGACAAGTTAGACACTCTTGTACGTATGTCTAGACATCTCTTTTTTGGTCTTTCCATGCATACTTTTCTCTTATGTGTTTATAGGTTTTATAGTATCCTTGATGACCTACTAGGGGATTATCATGGAATTCCTTTAGGAGCTTGTGCTTGAATTTGGTTTGAGGGGTCAAGTATACACTTCCTTTGTACAAGATGAGGCCTCCCCTGACTTTAAAGTCTTCATTGGGAAGGTTTCCCTCCAAGATTTCCTTGGTTTGTGGATCTTGGTTATATTCCTTAAGGATTTCCTCCTTCCAGTCCTTCGAGAGGCTAGTAAGGGCATTGAGGTGTGCCCTTCGGGATAATGCATCTGCTGCCCTATTATTCACCACTTTAACATATTCTATATCAAAGTCATAGGATTGTATTTTGCTCACCCATTTTTGTTTCCTGTCATTTAGGTCCCTTTGGCTCAAGAAGAAGCATAGACTGTTATGATCAGTTTTCACACCAAACTTCCCATAGATGAGGTATTGGCAAAATTTGGCCAAGGCATGCATTATGGCTAGCATTTCTTTATCATAGATGGAATAGAGTCTTTCTGCTTTGGTAAGTTTGCAGCTCTCAAAGGCTATGAGGTGTTTCTTTTGCATGAGGATTGCCCCAATTCTCTCCCTTGATGCATCACATTGCAGTTCAAAAGGTATAGAGAAGTTAGGAATGGCTAATATTGGGCATGAGCTCATGGTTATTTTCAATTATTGAAAGGCTTGTTGGGCTTGGTCATTCCATGTGAATGCTCCTTTCTTGGTTAGGCCAGTGAGGGGTGCTTCTATTTTGGAAAATCCTTTTACAAAACATCTATAGTAGCTACATAGTCCCACAAACCCTCTTAGTTGTGTTAATGTTCTAGGGGTAGGCCATTCCTTGATGGCCTTGATTTTTTCCTCATCCATGCTTACTCCTGCCTCATTAATTTTGTGTCCTAGGTAGATGATTTCCCTTATCCCAAACTCGCATTTGGAGGCTTTAGCATATAAGGATTCAAATTCAAGGATATTCAATACCTCCTCAATGTGCAAGAGATGTTCTTCCCAAGTCTTGTTGTAAATGAGTATATCATCGAAGAATATTTGAAGGGATTTCTGTAATTGTTGCCTGAATGTATGATTCATGTATGACTGAAAGGTGGCTGGGGCCTTAGTGAGGCCGAATGGTAGAACCAAAAACTTGAAATGTCCATAGTGACAGCTAAATGCTATTTTGGGTACATCCCCCTCTCTCATCCTAATCTGCTGATATCCCGACCTCAGATCGATTTTAGAGAAGTATTTTGCTCCATGGAGTTCATCCATTAGTTCATCGATTCTTGGGATAGAGTATCTATTCTTTATAGTCTTTTTATTCAAGGCTTGGTAATCTATGCACATTCTCATTGTCCCATCTTTCTTCTTGACCAATACTACTGATGAAGTGAACAGGCTGCTACTTGGCTGGATGTGTCCCATTTCTAATAATTCTTTTACGGTTTTTTCAATTTCCTCTTTGAATTTGTGGAGGTGGTGGTAAGTAGTGGTAATGACCAGTTTTGGTCCTTCTTCTAGCTCAATGGAATGTTCAAATCCCCTTTTTGGGGGCAACCTAGGAGGAATGTCTTCGAAGACTTTTTTGTGTCTTTCAAGGATGGATTGTATATCATTTTGAATGATTTGGCTTTCGGTTGGAGATCTATCCAAGACCATACATTGGGCAACCCACTCTCCTTGATCATGTCTAAGGATTTTCTCCATTTTATTGCATGATACTATCTTTGGAGAGCCATCGGGAATCCCCTTTAATGTTATATCTCTCCCTTCATGTTGGAAGCATATCTCCCCATTTGGATTATCCATGGTAAATCATCCCAACAAGTTTATCCATGGCATTCCCAAAATGATGTCATTCTCTAGTTTCACCAAAAAGAAGTTCCTTGTAATGGTATGTCCTCCAAGGATTACTTCCAATTGAGGTATAATTTTGGTGCATTTGTCTATGACTTTGTTGCCCATGATTACTTCGAACCCTTCAAACTCTTGCATTTTCAACCTTCTTTTTGCTACTAAGTGCTTACTAATGAAGTCATGTGAGGCTCCTATGTCAACTAATGCGATTACTTTCTATCCTTTGATAGTTCCTTTGAGTTTGAAGCACCTATTCTCACTCCCTTGGGTGATGACAGCCAAGGTACTTGATTCATTGTTCCCAAATTTGGCCCATTTATTAGGTCTTTCCTCATCTCGTATTTCTTCGGTGTTATTTATTTGTCCCTATTTACATTCATGGGCTCTCCCCCATGGAGTTTTACATTTGAAACATAACCCTTTCTCCTTGAGTTCCTCCTTCTCCTTACATTGGTGATTCACACTCCAAGGTTTCTTGCAAAAGCGGCAAGGCCTCTCCTGACAGTCCTTCTAGAATCCCTCATTTCTATGTGGTGTTTTGGCTGAGGTACTCTTGGGAGCACTAAGTTTGACCATCCTAGTTTTTTTAATGGCCTCCCCTAAATTTTGTGGTTCTAGGGGTTTTACAAAATTTCTAATAGTGTCTTTCAAGCCTTCTAAAAACATGTAGGTAAGCCTTCTCTGAGATAGGTCGGGGACCATGAGTGACAAATTTTGGAATTGGTCTATATAGTCTTCAATGCTTCCTAATTGCTTAAGGTGTGTTAATTCTTGGAAGTACCATTCGAAGTCTTTCTGCTCAAACTAGCTAATGAGCTTTTGGGTAAATTCATTGTAGGTGGAGACATTTTTGTGTTCTAGGGTAATGAGACCGTTGTGCCACCAATTATGGGCTACTCCTGTTAAATGTAGTATGGCAAATTTTATAGCATCTCCTTCGGTCATGGGACTGTATGAGAGGTATGTGTCTAGTTTTTGTACCCAAGCTTGGGCGATGTCTTTACCTAACCCATCAAAGCATGGTAGGGACATTTTGTTGATTTTAGCTTTGAGGTCATTACCCATAGGCCTCCTTCTTCTACCCTCGTTAGCCTTGGATTCACAGAAGTCTCTGAAGGAAACTACTCTTTGAACTTCAGGCTCTAATTTGGCATAAATTTGGGCAATCTCCTCTACCCCAAGTGTGGCTAGCTCCTCTTCCTCTCCCGTGCATTCCTCTCTAGGTAGAAATTCAGGAATTGTTTGTCTAGAACTTTGAGGAGATCGTTAGTTATCGGCGTGATTAGAGTGTGTCTCTCTCCTAGGGTTTGTCATATCTCTATTGTTGTTGTTTGTACTTTGGATGATTAATTGGCTCATCCTTTCTAATTTCTCATTGGTTTGTTCCATGAAGGCCTAAAGTTGTTTGGCTAATTGATTGGCCATTGCTTTTGCACCTTTCTTCCTCTGATATGTGATCATCAACTAAAAATCCCTCCCACAGGTTGGCAAGATTATGCTCTGATACCACTGTAATGTCCCTACTAGTTAGAGATCATTATCCTGCAAAATAGATTGTTAGAATACAACATATAAATATATAAATAAACCATTTTTAAATTTGCAATCTATTGTTTAATAGTTAATTAAGATAATCATAATTTTTATCTAATAAAAAGGATACGGACGCCATATGGTGATATATTCTGAGGTTGCCCTAAAGCTCACCTTCTTGGAACCCATCTTGGTTCCAAGCCCTCCAGAAAGTCGAAGGTGAACTTCGACTCTTGTCTTGGATGTAATTTCTTACATCCAAGCCATCTAGGAACCAAGGTTTTAATTTGATTCCTGTCTTGAGTGTAATTTCTTACACCCAAGCCATCCAGGAAATCGAAGGTTAATTCGATTCCTGTCTTGGATGTAATTTCTTACATCCAAGCCATCAAGGAATGAAGGTTTTAATTTGATTCCTGTCTTGAATGTAATTTCTTACAACCAAGCCATCCAAGGCAGACCATAAGTCAATTCCTTGCCTTGGGTGATGTTCCTCATCACCCAAGTCCATTAGAGGGGACCGGCTAGATCTGACTCTTCTTGGATGAACATGTCAACCAAGCCATTCATATATGCATATAGATGATTAGTATATATATACTGCCAACCAAGGATTCACGTATCCCTCCACTAGGCATCAGAGAGTTCCCCCCCCCCCTATGGCCTTCATTATTTAATCCTATTTATATTTTATTTCCCAATTTATTATTATTTCCATTTTGCATTTCAAATTATTAATATATATTCTTAACAACGTATTTGTTAACATATATTTTAAATATACCTAACTATCAACATATTGTTATTAATCTCCTTAATTAAATCTATATTAACATGTTCATTCCCTAACGTGTTAATCTGTATCTTGTATTCATTAAATAAGTAAATAACATTACATGCTAATTACCTACATTCCTTGTTATTAACACATTACTTATATTCATTAATTAAATAATGCAAATTGTCATAGCTTACTAACCCTATATTCTATTTACATATATTAACATATTAATAACCTTACATGAAAAGCATACCACACATACCTATTCGTACGCGACCACTTTCTCTTCTTCCTTTCCCACCCGCTTGCTACCCCTTCTTTTTCCTTTCCCCCATATTTATTAGTCTCCCATGAGGGGTTATACCCCTTCACGATGCCCTTCCATATGGAGGGGTGCGGTGGTGATCACAGCTTAGGCTATGAACACCGTCGCACCTCTTGTGCGGAGGTGATCAGGTGTGGGGGGAATTAAATATGTAATTGTTATTATTTGTTTTGTTTATTATGTATTATTTTATTATTATTTTTATTTTATTATTATTATTATTATTATTATTATTTTATTATTTTTTTTAATTTTTATTTATTACAAAGATCTATTTAAATAATTCTCTTTTGTCCTATTAAATATCTGATTGATATTTACTATATGTTTAAATATATTTTATTAGTTTAATCATTAATTAATTTATTTAATTAATCTATAAATATATTTATGCAAATACTTTTACACTATGTGATACCTTTAGGGTTTATCACAAAACCCTTCTGTTTACTCTGTTCTTCGACTATTCTCTGATAACCTTCTCGGTGACCTCTGTGTCTCTGTAACAGTCATAATACTCTGTGATTTCTCATGTATCACATAAGTCTTGCTTCATACACATATGCACACACATTTCTCACATTCACATATTTCTAACCCTAAATTCATGTTGTATAAATAGACTTCTTATGTCGTTGATTTGATTCATTGCTTCGATCTTACAAACATGATTTCTCAAATAAATAACCATGCAAAATATTTCATAGGTTAGATGACCTCAAAATTATACAAAATCTGTATGTGCAATTTGCAATGCAAAAATGGTCAGATGTGCCTCGATCTTGTAACATGTTTTCATATGTGTGTCCAGGTTCAATGAATCTGGTAACATGTTTCACTCGGTGTATATCAACTCGATGAGTTAATTATACCACTCGGTAGTGATGAACCTTTACTCGGTAAACAACTCGGTGAATACTGTGTTCTGTGACTGCTTTCTTCAGTAACGGACTAGACTATTCATACTGACTTCTTTGTGTGTACCGACTGCATGATTTGGTAATACTAACTGACTAGAATATAGTATGACTTTGGATATGAAACTAATGGCAATTTGTAGTAATAATAGCAAGAAGGTGCTAGTAGTTCTGATGGTTAAAGAGAAAATCTAATGGTTAGGGTAGATGGTTAGTGACTAAAAAGGTAAAAAGCAAGCAGGAGAAAAGACCCTAGAGTCAATCAGAAAGTGCCATGTGATAGAGTCTAGATAGATATCAAAGAAGATCAGATTATCAGGATCGCTGCTCGACTAACTTCCCATTGACCTGATAGATTTAATTTCAAAGGTCGGGAGAACTGGTCATCTGCATGGTGTAAAGCCCACCAAGCGAAGAGTTAAATTATTGCATGAAAAAATTAATTCAGACACTGATCGATTGTCCAAAATGCAAGTGTTGTATACCATTGGAAACCTCGCAAGACAAAGAGATCATATTTTTCAACCATTTTCACCAAAAGTTTCAGCATGAAGAGCAATTCCCAGGGAATACATTTGATATTTTCAATGGGATTTCTTTTAATACAGTCTCAATTCATTTCATCATGCAGATTTAACATGGGGATAACTTTTTTTTGCACTTAGACATGCAAATTTTCAAACAAAGGGTCCTTCTTTTTCAAAGAAGCTTTGTTAGGCAAGACTAGCCTCTCCATATGCAATAAAGAGGTTTTCTCTTCATGCAGAATTAGTGGCAATGCTTTTGAGGAACAAAGATTGTTATTTTACAGTATTATGCATGAGTTTTTATGCTATTTTTGTGGGCAGATTCGCCCAAGGCTTTTCTCATGCAGTGTTTTTAGGGTTTTTGAAGGGGATTCATCAGAATTTCTATATTTTCTCTTCCTCCTTTTTTCCCTCTGGTTCTTTCTTTTTTGCATATACATTTTTGCAAAAAGCATTGTAGCTCAGCAGTATTTGAGTTTTGTAATAGAAAACTCTTTTATTTTTAGTATTATAGCAGTAGATCACCTTCTTGGTATTTCTTGTCTAGTGTTGAATGAATGATTTGATGATTTCCTATGATTTTTATCCTCTAATTTGTCTCATTCAGTCAGTTTGTGGTGCAACAAAATACATCTTAGTTGCAGGTTCTAGTTTGTGTTAGTTGATTTTAATTGCTTGAAGTTGTGAAAACCTATTATTTTCCTTTGTACATGCACTAAATTCATACCTTTCTAGAAAATATTTATGCATCTACATGTTCAGTTGATTTGTGAGATTCAGAGTTCTTTGCTTGAATATTTTTTTGAGTTAAGTAGGTTGTAGATCTTAGATAAGATATTTGGTGCATCACCCTCATTAGAATAGATTTTTATTACATACAAGCTTTCTATCTCTTTCTATCCCTTTTCTTATCAAGTATTTAAAAGGGATTCACCAAATAGGTAGCAAGCCTGATCTCTAGAGATTCACCTTCACTTTGAGCAACCAACAGGCTTGAAGGTGTTTCCATGTTTCAAAAGATAGCATCACGGGTGCAATCCTCAGTGATGACAGTTTTTGGCACGCCTAGTGGGACTCGGTTGATCTATCACAACTCAAAGGAAATCCATTTTTGTTGTTGTTTTGGTATTGATAGTAGTATTTCAACCTATTGAGGTTATTTTTTCTAAGTACCTAGCGACTCTATTTTCTTGTTTTATGTGCAGAACAGGTCTTAACAACATATGAGAAAGTATAAAACTAGACAGAGCAAAGATCCTATTGAGCATATTGAGCTACCACCATCATAGAGAAGGTCAAGGACAATGAAAGAGACAGAGAAAGAAACAAATTCAGTAACTGAGCTTCCAGAAAGTTCATCAGTTGAAGTTTTTCTAGAAAATCCAGATTCTAATCTTCTATCTAATTTGTCTCCTCTACCTAATCCTCAGCCTAATTTTGCAACCTGCATAAATCCTCCAGCATTTGCAATGGTCATACCAAGAGCACACGCTTTTGTACCCTTCAATGGAGGCAGCCCTTTAAATTTGACCCAACATGATCCAATACCAGGAGCAGCCCTAAAAAGTATTCCTAATTTCATTAGTGAAGACCATGTCACACCCATTGAGCATATATGAGATATAGCATCTCTATGTGCAGTTCACCATATAACCCAAGAGAATGTGGCACTCAGGCTATTGGCAACATCATTCAAAGACAAAGCCCTTCGATGGTTCAGAGGTTTGCAAATTAATTCAGTTGTTGATTGGGATGATTTGGGTGATAAGCTGACAATGCAATTTGAAGATAAATTAGATCACCTATCATTGGTTGAGCAAATGACCACTATCAAGAGGGCACCACAAGAGCAGATGACTGATTTCAATTACTATTTTGAGTGAACTTGGAATAGAATTCCTACAATAGTAAAAGCTTCTCCTAAGAATGCATTTTTGTATTATTTGAAAGGTTTAAATAGCGATATTGCTGTTATGATTCAATCTATGGGTGGGGTTACATTACCAGTATCTTATGATATATGTATTAGAGAAAAAAATAACCTTATACAAGCTAGTAAAATTGCCCCTAGGCCTCCTATGCCTATTTTTCCTGATATACAACCATCAATGCTTTTGAAAGTACTCCCTTTTGCTGCAATACCTATTGTACTAGCACTATGTTTCTAAAATTATGCTCAAAATAGTGTTGTAGCAGATCCATCAAAGCAACTACATATGCTACAAGAAATGTTTATAAAGAATATTAAAGCAACACAACAAATCCAGCAGACTATGCAAAATTTTGGCAATGAATTGGTGAACCTAAAGAAAAATCAGAACCAAAATCAAAGGTATCAAGTTCCATATCAAGCTCCTTATCAATCCAATAGGCCTAACTACCAAGTTGATGCTTAGAATCAAAGGAGAAACTACAATAATAGGCAAAACCAGTAGTACAATCAAAATACTACTAGCAATTCTAAAGAAATTGTTCCTGCTTAGAACAATATGGCACAAGACTAGTGTTTTCCTTGCCAACAACCTCATAGTCAAGCATCATGTCAAAATGCAATGAATGCTCAATCGCAAGCCTTGATGTTATAGAATAATATGTCTTATCAGGATGTAGGTACAAATGAAGAACTAGAAGGTCTTGAGGTAGCTATGATGAATTGGCAAGGTGAGGAATTTTGTGGAGTTAATCATTCATAGGCACAAAATATACCTTTTTCACTTATTGCAGCTAATACAAGGTCAAAAAAGCATGTTATTGACATTGGACAACAAGATGCAAATCATTAATAGCAAGCTGTAAGTAATTGACAATAGTAAAATAAGTCCGAACAACAACTAGATAAAGGGAAACAACAAGCTTCTACAAGTCAGCAAGCAATTAGTACACCTCCACCTATCCAAAATGTGCAGATTTTACCAAGAGGACAACCTGCATCACCTAAAGAATAGCAAAAGGTTCAATCTCAGTCAAATCTAGCTCATCAAGAGCCTACTTTTCCAAAAGAACAACATAAAGTTAGCGGTATTCAATTTAATATTGTTGAATATATGGCAAAGAACACTGTTTCCATGACAATGATAGATGCATTGCAAATTTTTGAACAAAAAGAATTGCTAAGAGAAAAATTGGATAGTCTTTCCTTAACTAATGAGCCTCAAAAAGATCAGCCCAGAGTTGCATTAGCTAATGATATCCTAGTTAAAAACAATCAGCCAAATCAAACACCAAAGCCTCCTCTATTTTTTGTAACATTGATAATTGGCAACCATCTCGTCCACAATTGCTTGATAGACTTAGGAGCCAGTAGTTCAATTATGCCCAAAGACCTTGCAGATAAACTTAGTCTAAATTATGAGCTTGTTTCTAAAGGAGTTGTACAGTTAGATGGAACAACAATTAAGTCAGTTGGATTAGTCAAAGATCTTGGATTAACCTTGCATGCTTGTCATAATTTTGTAATACATTAGGACATGTACATAGTTGACTTGCCTCCACATTTTTCTATTTGTCTATCGAGAGATTTCACAGCAAAATTAAGAGGATACCTTTCTGCTGATTGGTCACACTTGTTTTTTAGAACCTGGTATCGTACTAAGGTTACCATTAAGTTAGAACCTCAAGACACTTACAACTTAGAACCATATACCCCCAATCCTATAATTGTCGATCTTGTCATCAGAGACCATGAGGAGTTACCACTTATCCAAGATCCAGATACACCTATTCAGTGCATACTTGATGTGAATTTGGATGAGTGGGAAGCCCAGAATATAGTAGAAGATCATTTCACCAGCATCGATGAAATTAGTCTTGGCATTTATATAATTCATGAGGAGGATTATGTTACTCCTAGGCTTGAAAAAGAGGAAATTTCACTTGAACAACAGTTAGAACAATAGAAAAATTAGGTTTGACAGCTTTATTTTGATGGTTAAAGAGGTAAGAATGGTTCTGGAGGTGGTGTTATACTAGTTTCACCCAAAGGGATGAGATACTACACTGTTTCAGATTTTCTTTTAGCTATACAAACAATACAACTGAATATGAATCATTAGCATGGCTTAGAATGGGTTGGGCAGAAAAAAGTTATATGTTTACAAGTTTTTTGTGATAGTGAACTAGTTGTGAACCAAGAAAGGAATATCCATGTCACCAAGAATGATGTTTTGAAAATGTACAAGCATAGCATTTGGTATTTAATTGAAGTTTTTGATGCATATAATCTGTTGTCCATTCCTAGAAGTCAAAATAAAGAAGCACATAGGCTTGCTGCTTTAGGTGCTCAATTTAACATACCAGATGAGGTTGGAAATATTGATAGACAACAGTATGTTAAAGTTGTAATAAGGCCCTTAGTTCCAGATAACACTATTAATTGGCAAGTTTTTCACTCAGATGAGCAGATTACTAATTTCCTAATTGAAGAAGCTGAGTTTTCTGTTGGAAATCAGCATAAGTTCAATGAGGAATATGAAAATCAGTTTCTCCAATTGAAAACTAACAAGCTGACCAAGGGTTTGGTAACCCTTGAATCTTTTTTTAATAGAGATGATCAAGTAAGAAGGGATAAATGCATCATGTTTGTGAAGGAAGAATATTATGAACCTATTGAAATATTCAAGGACAAGTTACTTAAAATTGGAAAGGTATGTACCCCTGAAGAAAAACACACTTTTGTAAAACTTTGTCAAGAATTTAATGACATATTTGCATGGAGGTATGAATATTTGAAAGGATTTGATCCTCATTTAGCTCAACATACTATAGAGTTGGTAGATAATGCAAAACCAGTAAGGTAGAAACAAAGGCCTCTTAATCCAAAATTAGAACATCTTATGAGGACTAAGTTAAATAAGCTGATTGAAGGAAATATTATATTTCTAATCAAGCACACATCTTGGGTGTCCAATCTAGTTCCCGTTAGGAAGAAAAATGGTGAACTTAGACTATGTGTTGATTTTAGAAACTTCAATAGAGCATCCTTGAAAGATCATTACCTGTTGCCCTCAATGGAGCAAATTTTGCAAGTTGTCTTACGTTCACTGAGATTTTCATTACTTGATGGTTATTTAGGATATAACCAAATTCTGGTCAAAGAAGAAGACCAGTACAAAACAACATTTACCACCAAGTGGGGTACAATGTCTTATAATAAAAAACCATTTGGACTAACCAACGTAGGGACAACATTTCAGCATGCAATGGATATGGCATTTCAAGGCCTCATCAACAAGTTTGTTTTGGTTTACCTAGATGATGTAGCTATTTTTTCTAAAAAGGCTAATAAACATCTTGACCATCTCAGACAGGTATTTGAAAGATGCAGGGAATTTGGAGTTTCATTAAATCCCAAGAAGAGCATATTTGTTGTTCATGAAGGCAAGTAGTTGGGATATATTGTTTCAAAACATGGAATTTTAGTAGATTTTGAGAGGATCACAACCATACTTGCATTGCCATTACTAGCACATAAAAAGGGACTCCAAAGTTTCATAGGTAGGATAAAATTTATTAGAAGATTTATTCCTAATATTGCAGCATTGATGCAACCACTTACAACCATGCTTAAGAAAAATATTCTTTTTTAGTGGACTAAGAAAGGTAAAAGTAGTTTTGAAGAAATTAAAGAAGCAATTGCAGCAGCCCCTACTCTCATTAATCCTGATTTTAAGAAAAAAATTATTCTATATGCTTTTGGGAGTGAGGATACTATTTCTGCAATGTTGTGTCAGCAAAATGATGAAGGTTTAGAACAACCAATTGCTTTCTTTAGTCAAATTTTGCATGATTATGAGACTAGTTATTCATTTTTAGAAAAGCATGCGTTAGTAGTAATAAGATGCCTTAAGAAATTTAGGCACATGCTCTCTAACAATAAAATTCATCTTATAGTTGCTCATCCTATAATGAAAGAGTTTTTGTTCAACAAAGACATAAATGACAAAAGGGCAAGTTGGATCACTAAGGTAAAGGAATATGACATTTCTATCAAGGTAACTAAGCTAGTTAGAGGCAAGAGTTTATGTGAACAACTTGTTGGAAGTACAAAAAATAGTAAAGAAGGCGAGAAACAAGTTGAAATAGTTCTTAATAATGAGGAACAACCTGCTGCCCCAACTTTACCAGTCACTTGGAATCAACAAATTGTCCATTATTTACAAACTGGTCACTATCTAGAAGGCTTAGACAGATCAAAACAAAGGTATTTCAAGCTACAAGCCATTCCTTATACTTTAATAGATGGTATTTTGTTCAAAAGAGATTTTAGTAATGTTATTCTAAGATGCATTGAGACAAATCAGATTGAAAAAGTTCTAAAAGAATTTCATGAAGGACCCGCAGGAGGTCACTTTGCAGCAAGAACAACATCTTTGAAAATTATGAGAGCTGGTTATTGTTGGCCTGAAATATTTAAAGATGTTCACTCATGGGTAAGAAAATATGAGAAATGCTCATTGTTCATAGGCAAACAGAGGCTGACAGCCTTGCCTTTGCAACCAATTGAAGTAGAGAATCCCTTTCCAAAGAGGGGACTTTATTTTATAGGACCTATTAATCCACCTTCTAGTGTAGGTCACAAATGGATTCTTACAACAACTGATTATTTCACAAAGAGGACAAAAGCAGTTCCATTGAAAGAAGCTAATGAAATTTTTGTCCTAAATTTCTATCAAGATTTAGTGTCCAGGTTTGGTACCCCAGAATCAATCATTTCCGATAATGCTTTAGCTTTCATTGGTCTTAGAGTTTCAGATTGGTTAGTTAAGAATAATATATATTTGAATACTTTGTCCAATTACTACCCTTAGGGTAATGGACAAGCTGAATCAACTAATAAAAACTTGATCAACATCATTAAGAAGACCATTGTTGAGAATTAGAGAACTTGGCATGAAAAGCTCAAGTTAGCCCTTTGGGCTGACAAAATTACACCAAATAGATCAATAGGTAACTCTCCTTATGTTTTAACTTATGGCAAAGAAACCAAGTTACCTATTTTAGTTGAATTGCCAACTTTGAATTATGTAAAAGAATTTGAGTTACTTGAAGAGTAGCCAATGCAGATTAGGCTTTCTTAGCTTATGGAGTTAGAAGAAACTCGCAAGGAAGCATACATAAAATTAAAAATTCACCATGCTCAGATGAAGAGGACCTTTGATAGAAACGTTGTACCATGCATATTTAATCAAGGTGATCTTGTTTTCAAGTGGGATGAGTTAAAGAACAAACCTAGTAGGCATACCAAGTTTGATGATATGTGGGATGGTCCGTATGTTATCACAGAATGCAAACAACATAATGCTTTCTAGCTTCCTAAATTAGATGGAGAGGTGTTGCTAATCCTTGTCAATGAGATTCACCTCAAACTATGTTATTGAGTACTAATAGTTTACATATGTACATAGTAGAATAGTTGCAGTTCTTTCTTTTCAGTAGTTGTCAAGCTCGGCTATAAGCAGAGTTGTAGTAGTTTAAATTGAATAAGTGCTTCCAAGCACATCGCAATTTGATTTTTCAGGCCCTTTTTTTTTTTTTTTCTTAAGTGCAAATTGCACAGTGTGTAGGCTCAACTGTATGCAGAGCCTTTGTAGTTTCCTTTTCAGTTTTGTTTTGAGTGTTGAGATGCAGTTCAAGATTTTTGGAAAAGCCAGAATTGACTCGATGCCCAATGGATATGCTAGGGTACTGGAGTCTATTGTTTAGCAAGCAAACACCCCTAAGAGGTCGCCAAAACTATTACCAAAATTTTGCACATGCCAAATTTGGTGCCCTAATGAATCCTTGCATTCATTCATATTAAAAAAAAAAGGCCCAAATCATGAGCAAGAAATCAGAAGTACATCTTTTTCTAACTTGTTTGCTTCATTAGCAGATACAGGAAAAAATAGTGAAGCATGTGGGTTAAAATGGGCTCATACAAGGGTTGAGCACAACATGCTATAGATTATAGAGACTTTATGTTCCTTTTCAAGAAAGGCGTGGTTTATAAATCCTAATTGGGACTCCAAAAAGTCATGTTTTTGAATTTTGCCCCGATTAGCAAGATGTACCCGATGAGAAAGCACAGTGCAAAAAGTTATATTGGCTATTGGAATAGAAGGTTTGAAATCATTCTAAAGACCCGATAGGAAGGTTCAAAGTTCTAAAGGTTGTATTGGCCATCAAAATAAACCATTTCATATCATCCCGATAACCCGATCGAAAAACCAAGGCATGAAGAACAATTATCCCACATTGGTAGTGTAGACAAAGTGTTTAGAATTTAAAGCTCAGATCACATGTAACTAAAGTGTTAAAGCTCAAAATATTTTGATAAGAGGTGGCTTGTCACCTAGTGGACCACACATGAGTGTGCTTCTCAACGCATCCTAATTTTTTGACTGGATAGCAAGAAGAGACTAAAGAGAAAGCAAGTTGTAAAAGATCAACGATGATGTAGGTACATCAACGATTGTTGCTATGTCGCATTGAAAAGATGATCATTGGATATTTCATGTGACTTGGTGACTGATGACATGGCAGGGCAGAGAGTATAAAACCAAGGACAGGTGGTGGTCTAGTGGCTAGTGACATGGCACGATGGGAGACATTGAGTAGATCTTAGTCGTGATTAGTCGCAAAAAGGTTTCATCAAAAGCTAATTTCCATCAAGGTCGAGTAGACCTTGGCCATGATGAGTCCCAAAAGAGTTTCACAAAAGGCTCATCTTCATCGACATAATAATATTGATGAAACTAGTAGGTGGCTTGCCAAAGGAACACTTTGGCCGAAAGAATGAGATCCAATAGAGCAAGATGCGTGGCGGCCCAGTAGATAGGTGGTTCCCAAGTGGATCTTTGAATCCAATCAAGAGGTGACATATGTTGACGTGTGACGCAAGAGACAAGATCAACCAGAGTTAAAGCTTGAGCACTTTGGAGGAATATCAACACATGTCATTGTACCACATGATGAAGGTTCTTGATAGTTATTCCCTGCGACTTGGTGACTAATGATGTGGTTGTTGAAGTTGTCATCCAGGTGGGATAATAACAAGAGGAGGATGCTCACATCATAGAGAGTAGATGAAGAACCAAGGAAGACCAAGTCCAATGGCAGGTCCAAGTGGTGAGACAAGGTGGACCCATGAGCGAACTAGTGGTTGACCTGTGGCATAAGAGACACCCATGTAGAGAGATTAACTAGCAAGCAAGTCAAAAAGATCAATGGAAACCAATGATGATCTGACCATTGTCGCTATGTCATGATGCAGAGATGTATGATGATTATACCCATGACTTGGCAACTAAGCATTGGGACCTGGTGAGATGC
This sequence comes from Cryptomeria japonica, assembly GCF_030272615.1. Lineage (NCBI taxonomy): Eukaryota > Viridiplantae > Streptophyta > Pinopsida > Cupressales > Cupressaceae > Cryptomeria > Cryptomeria japonica. The sequence goes on along the minus strand of NC_081412.1, from coordinate 208,393,165 downwards.
GGTTTTTGTGAAACTTGGCTATCGATGAGTCTTGTAGATTTTTTCTCGAAGAAAAGATTTCACCAAAATACTTTCCGAATAGAGATAAGAAAGAGGTGGGCCTATTCCAAAGTGTTAATATTTTTGAGTGATGCCCAAGTGGAACCATAAGCTAATCAAAGGCTGACATGTGACAAAAGTCTACAAACCTTGAACTTCAAAGTTGTTCAATGGTTCATAGGTTCAATAGTTGAAAATGCTTCAAAGTTCAATGGTTCAATGCTTCAAAAAGGTTCAATGGTTTAGTGGCTCAATACTTGAAAGTGTTTCAAATGTGTCAAAATCATTTTTTTCATGGGCCCAGGATGAACAAGGTGAACGCAGAAAGAGGTGGGCTCACTCCAGAGTGCTGAAAATTTTAAGTGAAGCCTAGATGGATCCACAAACAAATCTGAATCTAGCATGTGGCAAAGGTCAAATGACAAAGTGGGCACATTTTTTTTTTAAAGAGAAAATAAGGAAAGATTTTAAAGGTTGAGCAAGTCTAAAAAGATCCAATGGCTGTCGCTATACCACGATAGAAAAGTGCCCAAGCATTAATCACTATGACATGGCAACAAGGTGCTAGGAGTTTCGGCGGTTAAAGAGAAAATCTGGCGGTTAATCTAGATAGTTAGGGCAGATGTTTAGTGACTAAAAAGGTAAAAAGAAAGGAGCAAAGACCCCAGAGTCAATCAGATAGTGCCACGTGACAGAGTGTAGATAGAGATCAAAGAAGATCAGATGATGGGGATGGTTTCTTGACTAACTTGTTGTTGACCGGATAGATTTGATTTTAGAGGTCAGGAGAACTGGTCATTTGCACAGTGAAAAGCCTACCAAATGAAGAGTTAAATTCTTGCATGAAAAAATTAATTCATACACTAATTGACTGACCAAAATGCAAGTGTTGCATACCATTGGAAAGCTCATGAGACAAAGAGATCATATTTTTTAACCATTTTTACCAGAAGTTTCAACATGAAGAGCAGTTGTCAGGGAATACATTTGATATTTTCAATGGGATTTCTTTTAATACCATCTCAGTTCATTTCATCATGCATATTTCACATGGGGATAGCTATTTTTTGCACTTAGACATGCAGATTTTCAATCAAAGGTCCTTCTTTTTTAGTGAAGCTTTGTTAGGCAGGACTAGCAACTCCATATGCAGTAAAGAGATTTTCTCTTCATGTAGAATTAGTGGCAATCCTTTTGAACAATAAAGATTTTTATTTTCAGTATCATGCATGAGTTTTTATGCCATTTTTGTGGGCATATTCGCTCAAGGCTTTTCTCATGCAGTCTTTTTAGGCTTTTTGAAGGGGATTCATCAGAATTTATATATATTCTCTTCCTCCTTTTTTCCCTCAGGTTCTTTCTTTTTTGCATACACATTTTTGCAAAAAGCATTGTAGCTCAGCAGTATTTGAGTTTTGTAAAAGTAGACTCCCTTATTTTCAGTAATATAGCAACAGATCACCTTCTTGGTATTTCTTGTCTAGTGTTGAATGAATGGTTTGATGATTTCCTATGATTTTTATCCTCTAATTCGTCTCATTCAATCAATTTGTGGTGCAAGAAAATACATCTTAGTTGTAGGTTCTAGTTTGTGTTAGTTTATTTTAATTGCTTGAAATTGTGAAAACCTGTTGTTTTCCTTCACACATGCACTAAATTCATACCTTTCTAGAAAATATTTATGCATCTACATGTTCAATTGAGTTGTGAGATTCAGAGTTATTTGCTGGAAGATTTTTGTGAGTTAAGGAGGTTGTAGATCTCAGATAAGATATTTGGTGCATCACCCTCATTAGAATAGATTTTTATTACACACAAGCCTCCTATTCCTTTCTATCCCTTTTCTTATCAAGTATTTACAAGAGATTCACCAAACAGAATGTCACCCTGATCTTTGAAGATTCACCTTCACTTTGAGCAAAGCACAGGCTCGAAGGTGTTTCCATGTTTCACAGGATTGCTTGTTTTCAAACATAGCATTACGAGTGCAATCCTTAGTGACAAAAATAACTATAAAAAGAAAATACAATTATAAGAAATACTGCAATGTCAGTAAAAGTAGTTTTCTGCATACATTTTCTTATATTATTATGTATAACAGTCTATTTATAAATATTATTTTGTTTTATAGACTTAGTCCTAGAAACTGAAACCTATTGGGTTGGATGGAGGCATGAATTCACTTGATTTTGGCTTTTGAATCACCTAATTCCATTAAGTTTTGGTTGAGATATTCATATTTTAGTGGAAGGCTGTCAAAACCCTCATTAGGGTAACCTAAGAGGCCTTAAAATGTAACAAGAAAAGCCTTTCAATGAAAGAGCGATGTTGAGGAAATAAAAAAGGCACCTACTGAGACTAAAGTTTCATCAAAAACCCAACATCGATGAAAATAACAACGCTCTTGTCGAAGAATTTTTTTCGATGAAAGGATGATATCGGAATAATCGAATGAAGTGTTGGCAAAGGCAAAGTTTCATCAAAATATGTATTGCAATGGAATCAGGGCAAATTTTAGCAAAATGAACTTGTCGATAAAACAAGGGTTTTGATGAATGGGATAAACAATTTATCCAAGAAGAATATTCCATCAAAATGAAAAGAAAGTGAGACAAGCACATCAGTTTGACCCTTAAAGTATTCTATCGAAAGACCGAGTTGATAGTTCTGATACTTAATGTTAATTACAGATGCCAAGCTAATAAGATGAGAGGGGGGGGTTGAATCATACAAACTTAATCTTCCATAAAAACATCAGATTCAACCTCACTAACATATACTTCAGTGATATAACCAAAACTGCTAAACATGCAAACTCAAAAGCATATAAACATCATAAACCTCATAACACCAAATTTAACATGGAAACCCAAATAGGGAAAAACCACTGTGGGATTTCGGACCCACTAAGAAATATACTCTTCTAGAGTATGCTCGGTTAAAAGAAAATCCTATTAAAGATTACAAACACATTTCTAGATGTGGCCTAGTTAAGGGATTTCCTTCAGATCTATTAGGATCTTCACCTTGTTAGAGGCAACCTTGTTAAAGGATTTCAAACACTCAATTAGAATGTCACTTTGCTAGAGGGTTTTACAAATAAGACTGTTAAGTCCACTTAGTTAAGAGATTTTCTATCACTTTCACAAAATAATAGTAATAAAAATCTATATGCAACTTCACATCTAAAATGCTAAAGCAGATTCTTATTTGCTCAATATAATCTAGACATAGAACTAATCTTGTCCATCTGCTAGGCTTCTATACTATGTTATTTAAATAGGTCTTCAAGCTTTTGTGTTGGGTAATCACTATGTAGCATCCCTGTGCATACACTTGCCCGCATACATTATTTATCAATAGTTCCTTATTTATAAACAATTGCCAATCGCTTAATCTCCTTGATCACATTTCCCATGATCAATCATAGCCATCGGATCTTCAAACTTGTCTAGGTTCAATGTATCCTTCAATCTAAAAAATGTTTTACCCCGCCTTGGAACTTGCATCCATTCCTTGGAACTTGTGCTAGGGTAATGTGGTTCAATCTAAGCTGTAGATCTCCATGTCAATTTTCCTTTGCCATAGATTCTTTAACAAACTTCATGCATGGCATACCAATCATTTAATCAGTTCTAGCTCATTAGCTTCCTTCATTAAATAATGCATATAATCATTTAATGTATTCTGTTACAGCTCGCTTACAATTCTATTACAACTCGATAAATACTAAACTTCAGTCGGTAGGCATTCTGTCTTCATTAACCAATAGCGATAACCTTAGGGTTTACCGACTAGGTTCTTTACTCAGTAACATATTATAGTATTAACCTTACAATCAATAACATATGTATGATATCAAAACAATCTAAACATCATGATCTCATCATTGTCTGACTCAGTAATAGTTGCCCATTGAATAACTTATTTCTCCCCTTATTCATCATATTCTTTCTATGTCTTTTACCGACATCTTTATACTCATCAAATCATACTTCTCAAGATATGGCAACATCATACTGAATTAGAAAATCAATTTCTAGACATCAATGACAAAATAATAATATTAAGACAGTAAACATCCTTAATCAGTTATATCCATAATCATCAACAACCTTCTCAATATCCTTATTGAAATGCCAACAATCTCCCATTGTTTGTTATAATGCCAATAATCTCCCCCTTTTGCATTGATGGCAAAACCAATTGATTTGACCTAAGTGATTCAGATTGCTGTGAGATTCTAAAATGCTAAAATGCTCTCTTCCTGTCATCAGACTTCTCCCCCATACATTAGACTTCTCCTCTTTTTCTCAGTATTTCTCCAGTCTTCTCCAGTCTTCTCCCCCTTTGACAACAATGCCAAAAAGCAAAGAACTAAAACATAATTTCTTCCTGTATGAAGTGATTTCCTGCTATGATGTATCAACATAGTCTCAAACAAAGCATTTTGTCTTCAATTCCTATTTCCTATATTTTTTCTTGTGCACCTTTAGAAAACCTCCTAAAGTGTGTAAATCAACATATACTCTTAAAAGATATTCTGTAGAGTCATTGAATTGATGCTTTCACCAAACTCGGTTAGTGAATAGAAGATAGGGGTAGGACCCCTAACTTACTTCTAAGATATTCAAAACTGTCCCTTGGTAGTGGCTTGGTGAAGATATCTGCTATTTGCACCTTTGTGCTAACATATTCCAACACCACTTTCTTCTCTTGAGCTTCTTCTCTATGATAATGATATTTGATAGAGATGTACTTTGTCTTAGAGTGCATAATAGGATTCTTTGAAATATTAATGGCACTAGTATTGTCATAGAATATAGTTACTGGCTCGGTAACTTTCTCATTTATACCATCCAACAGTTTTTTGATCCATGATATGTTGGTATAATTCAATGCTCTAGCAACATATTCAGCTTCTGCTGTTGACTGTGAAACACATCCTTGTTTCTTGCTAGGCCAACTCACTAGTCTTTCTCCTAAAAAGAAAGCTCCTCCACTTGTGCTTTTCCTGTGATCAATGTTTCCAGCCCAATCCGCATCAGTATAAACTTTTAAATCAAAGTCATTTCCTTTTTGATATACTAAGCCATAATCCTCAGTGCCTTTCAAGTATCTAAAAATTCTTTTGATTGTTGTCATGTGTGTTTCCTTTGGATCTATAGAGAATCTTGCAACTATACCTACTGCATGTGCTATATCTGGTCTGTTGTGAACAACATATTGTAGCTTTCCAATCATGGATCGGTAAAATGTCTCATCAATAGATGCAGATTCATCATTCTTTAATAATTTACAGTTGGTATTCATAGGAGTACTTACTAGTTTTGAATCCTCCATTCCAAATTTCTTCAAGATTTCCTTTATGTACTTGGATTGAGTGATGAAAATCTCATTTTTCATTTGCAGTATCTATAAACCTATAAAATACTTTATCTCATCGATTAATGACATCTCAAATTCTTTGCTCATTTCATTTCCAAAATTCTTGCATAAAGAGTTATTTCCACAAAATATAATATCATTAACAAATATGGCTGAGATCAGAATTCCATTTTCATCATTCTTCATGTATATATTGTTGTTCTCACTTGTCCTTATAAAACCAATTTTGATCAAATAAGAGTGCAATCTTTCATACCATGCTCTAGGTGCTTGTTTCAAACCATATAAAGCTTTGTTCAATTTACATACCTAATCTTTATTCTTGTCTTCAATAAATCCTTCGGGCTATTCAATAAAAACTTCTTCTAATATACCATTCAAAAATGCAGATTTGACATCCATTTGATATACCTTGAAATATTTGTAAGCAGTGTATGCGAACAATGTTCTTACTCCTTCAAGTCTAGCCATAGGTGCAAAAGTTTCACCATAATCAATTCCTTCTTCTTGAGCATAACCTTTGCATACTAGTCTTTCTTTATTTCGAATGACCTCACCTTTTTCATTCATCTTGTTTCTGAAAATCCACTTTGTACCAATTATATTTTTGTCCTTTGGTCTTGGGATTAGAGTCCATGTGTCATTCTTCTTGATTTGATCAATCTCTTCTGTCATAGCATTTATCCAATCTTCACTATTAAATGCCTCTTTCACTATTCTCATCTCAAATTCAGATATCAGACATGTGTTTTGTCTCAGTTTGTTCCTTGTCATAACTAGATCATCCTTATCTCTTATAATCTGACTTGATGCATGATGTCTTCTGACATACTTGGCTAATACATGCTCGGTAGGCTCTTTACGATCTTCTTCATCACTTGGTAACTGAATATTCTCTTCATTTTCTTCAACAGTTCTCTCAGTAAGACTTGTCGGTTGAACATAGACAAATTCATCATAATCTTCTTGTTCCTTGGAATTTCCTTCATCATTTCTTTCTGCAAATTCATCAATTTACACATTTGCATTTTCTACTATTTTGTTAGATGATTTGATCAGACATTTAAATGCTTTACTTCTAGAATAATAACCAAGAAATGTTCCTTCTTCACTTTTCTGATCAAACTTGCCATTTCTATCATCCTTGTGTACATAGCATCTACTTCCAAAGATTTTAATGTAACTTACATTAGGTTTCTTGTCATACCAGATTTCATATGGTGTCTTCATAGTTCCTTTCTTCAATCGTACTTGGTTCAGGGTGTAAACTGTTGTGCTTATTGCTTCTCTCCAAAATGTTTGTGGCACTTTCTTTTCAATCATCAATGTTCTAGCACAATCCACAATAGATCTGTTTCTTCTCTCAGCTATTCCATTTTGTTGTGGAGTTCTCGGTGCAGAGACTTGTCTTTTAATACCATGATCATTGTAGAATAATTTGAACTCATCAGATGTGAACTCTCCTCCTCTATCTGATCTAAGACATTTTAGTTGTCTTCTTGTTTCATTTTCAACTCTATCCTTGTACCATTTAAACATTTGAAAAGCTTCTGTTTTTTCTTTTAAAAACACTCCTAACATCATCCTTGAATAATCATCCACAAATAATATGAAATATTTATCACCATAATAACTTTGAACTTTCATAGGACCACAAAGATCAATGTGCACAAGATCTAAAATTCCCTTAGAAGTGTAGGACTTACTTGTAAAGCTTGATCTTGTCATCTTATCCATCTGGCATCCTCGACACATAACATTCTTAGGTTTTTAAAGACTCGGTAGACCTCTTACTCGATGCTTCTTACTTATTTTGATCAGATTATCAAAATTTACATGACAAAACCTTTTATGCCATAACCAGGTATCATCTATCTTTGCATATAGACACTTATTCCGAGTTGAGTCAAGATGAAATGTATTACCTTTTGTTTGTGTCCCAGTAGTAGCTAACTTTCCATTCTTGTCATGAACTTTGACAATTCCTTTCTGAAATTCTATTTAGTAACCTGTGTTGTTTAGCTGTGCTACACTCAACAAATTGTATTTCAAACCTTCAACCCAATAAACATCATTGCATCTTGCATTGTCAAGAAGTGTTATGGATCATTTACCTTTCACTAAACATGGTGTATCATTACCAAATCTTACATAGCCTCCATCACAGTCTTCTAACATAACAAACTTGTGTTTATCTCCTGTCATATGATGTGAGCATCCACTATCTATGATCCAAGAATCATTAGTATTTATGTGAGATATTAGGGCTTTTTCTTCATACCTTTCTTCATCTGATCCATCTTTGATAGCCACATAAACTACTTCCTCTGTATCAGTTTCATCTGATTTATCATCATTGGATTCCTTATCAGCTATTAAGCATGTCTTTCTATCTCTTCTTCTAAAGTCTCAGTGTCCTCTGTAATGATTATCTTTCTATCTATCATCTAGGTAATCTCTCTTTTTAGTAGAATCTTTGTCAGGATAGTTAGAAGCCATATGTCCTATCTTATCACAATTGAAACATTTCAAAGGTAGTTTTCCTTTATACTTACCTTTGCCTCTTGGTAACCTTCTGGCTAATAGTGCTTCAAACTCTTCTTGCTTTTTGATTTCCTCATACAGTTTGTGTACTTCCTCCATGTTCTTATGAAATCTTTCACTTGCTCCACTATAATCTCTTTTAGAGTATTTATACTTTCTTTCATTGTAATCATTAAATTCATCAAGATGAAAAGAACTAAATGTAGATTCATCTTTATTTACCGAAGACCCACTGTTATGAAAATTACTTAACTCAAATGCATGTAGCTTACCAATAGTAGCATCTAAAGAAAAAGGCATATTGGGTATAGACCTTAATTCATTGATTGTAGAGACTCAGATTGCATAAGCTGGTAGAAAGGTTCTTAACAAATTACTTGTTATATCCTTTTCTTCAATAGTTTCACATGCTCCTTTGATTTGATTAACAATCTCCTTTAGTCTTCTACTATACAGGGTTATGTTCTCACCTTCATTCATCCTCATAGATTCAAGTTGTTCTCTTAGACTATCCACTTTTGCTCTTTGAACATGTTTATCTCCTCCATACACTGATATGAGCTTGTCCCACATTGCCTTCGCATCATTGTAGCCTTCTAGATCATTAGACTCTTAATTGGTCAATGCAGATGTTATTTACTTCATTGCTTGGATATGTTCTTGCTTTACCTTTATCTCTTCCATTGTCAATGGATAGGTGCTCGGTGTAATGAAATCATTCTCCAGATAATATACAACATATTCTCCAACTCCTGATAGGTGCAGCTTCATCCTTTTCTGCCATGTAGAGAAACTTGACTTTTTCAGCTTCGGCACATCCCTCTTATACATTTTTGGATCTTTGCCTCAAGTACCTTTAAACTTTTCTTCTGGAGTCCAAAGCTCTGATACCAATTGATAGTTATGATACTTAATGTTAAGTATAGATGCCAAGCTAATAAGATGAGAGGGGGAGGGTTAATCATACAAACTTAGTCTTCCATAAAAACATCAAATTCAACCTCGGTAACATATACTTCAGTGATATAACCAAAACTGCTAAACATGCAAACTCAAAAGTACATAAACATCATAAACCTCATAACACCAAATTTTATGTGGAAACCCAAATACAGAAAAACCACTATGGGATTTTGCACCCACTAAGAAATATACTCTTCTAGAGTATGCTCGGTAAAAAGAAAATCCTGTTAAAGATTACAAAGACATTGCTAGATGTGACCCAGTTAAGGGATTTCCCTTAGATCTGTTAGGATCTTCACCTTGTTAGAGGTGACCTTGTTAAAGGATTTCAAACACTCAATCAGAATGTCACGTTGCTAGAGGGTTTTACAAATAAGACTGTTAAGTCCACTCGGTTAAGAGATTTTCTATCACTTTCACAAAATAACAGTAATAAAAATCTATCTGCAACTTCACATCTAAAATGCTAAAGAAGATTATTATTTGCTCAATACAATCTAGACATAGAACTAATCTTGTCCATTTGCTGGGCATCTATACTTTGTTATTCAAACAGGTCTTCAAGCTTCTATGCTTGGTAATCACTATGTAGCATCCTTGTGCATACACTTGCTTGCATACATTGTTTATCAACAAATCCTTATTTATAAACAATTGCCAACTGCTTAATCTCCTTGATCACATTTCCCATGATCAATCATAGCCAACGAATCTTCAAACTTGTTCAGGTTCAATGTATCCTTTGACCTGAAAAACATTTTACACCGCCTTGGAACTTGCATCCATTCCTTGGAACTTGTGCTAGGGTAATGAGGTTCAATCTAAGCTGTAGATCTTCATGCTGATTTTCCTTTGCCATAGATTCTTTAACAAACTTCATGCACGACATACCAATCATTTAATCAGTTCCAGCTCATCAGCTTCATTCATTAAATAATGCATGTAATCATTTAATGTATTCTGTTATAGCTTGGTTACAACCCTATTACAACTCGTTAAATACTAAACTTCACTCGGTAGACATTCTATCTTCATTAACCGATAGCGATAACGTTAGGGTTTACCGACTAGGTTCTTTGCTCAGCAACATAGTATAGTATTAACCTTACAATCAATAACATATGTATAATATCAAAATAATCTAAACATCATGATCTCATCATTGTCTGACTCAGTAATAGTTGCCCATTGAATAACTTATTTCTCCCCTTATTCATCATATTCTTTTTGTGTCTTTTACCGACATCTTTATACTCATCAAATCATACTTCTTAAGATATGGCTACATCATACTGAATTAGAAAATCAATTTCTTGACATCAATGACAAAATAATAATATTAAGAAACTAAACATCCTTAATTAGTTATATCCATAATCATCAACAACCTTCTCAATATCCTTATTGAAATTCCAACAATCTCCCATTGTCTGTTATAATGCCAACACGAGTTCCATTGAAGTAGCTCGTTTGATGAAAATGGGCACGGTCTCATAGAGATGGTCTCATCGATGAAAAGGATATGTCGGTGAAATACTAAAAGCATCTTCCAAAGTGCGAGACTCATTAAAGTGGATATGAAGTGGGGCCCTCTGGTCGGAGTCACAAATCGATGAAATGTAATGAGATCTCATCGAAGTAAAAGGGGTTTCGATGAAAACAAGCTATCGAGTAAAGCATTAGAATGCATGGAGAAATGGGACCTTTCATAAAAAATCCAATATCAATGAATTAAATGGATAACTCATAGAAATATGGTTGTCGATAGAAAATGTATATAGATAAAAGGTGAAAACACTTCAGTGAAGATAGAGTTTCATCAAAACAAAACAAATAGTGTTGGGTGTATACTGAAGATGGGCATCGATGAAATTAGGGCATTGAAGAACATGAAACTAAAGTCATCGAAGGGGTATGTTTCATCAAAATAAGAGTAAAAGGGCTACGATAGAAATCTAAAGGATTCAATGAATAGAATTGCCTTCAGGAAATGTAGCATGCTCATGCATCGAAAGGAGAAAATTAGTAAAAAAAACACAATCAATCTACCAAGAAATATTTCATGAATCCAAACAAGTCACATCATCATAAATTCAAAATGAATTTCTTAATGACCATTGTAGTACCAGACATAATCAGACTACTCGGATGCAAAAAATTTTTAGGTGGATAAATTCGTCAAGGAAAGAAGGAACTGGTGCAGCAAGGGTCAGAAAATTCTTCACGGAAAGAAGTAAAAGCTGAAAGTACTTCTCAAAATTTCTTGTCTTCTTTTGAATTGAACATAAAGATGGAAGCTTGTTCATCTAGGAAAGCTAGAACAAAGAAGAACAAAGAGCCTCACCCTCCTGAAACCAAAGAGGAAAAGACAAAACAACACAAAAAGGAAGGCTAACCCTTAGATCATGACCTAATAGACCAATTCCCTTTCTCAAGTCACCAGTCTAGAAAGATTAAGAATGATGATGAAGGATTGGAAGATAGATTTGAAAACTTAGGGGATATTTGGACAAAGGTTTGAGGGCATGAATTGTTCATTTTCAGCTATGCCATAAGGTTTGTAGTAGAACCAGTGTGCAATATTTGGAAGCTGAATCTAGATATACTTGTCGTTCCCAACGTTTTTGTGAATTTAGAGCTGCTAAAAATGTTGGTAGATAGGTATGACCCACAAATGCAAACCACTATAAAGGGAACCACCTGTTGCCAATTAATAAAGAGTACATTGAGCAATTTTTTGGTCTAGAATGGGAAAATGAGGATGAAGTTGATGCCAAAAAGCTGGTGGACTATTGGTATTTTGCTATGGTTTTGTCATTGATGTCAACACCTACTAAACACTTATCAACTCTGGCACTTTGGAGAATCAACAACATTCACCGGCAAGCAAGTGACTTATGCACAGTCACTGGTATCTGGTAGACTGGCATGATATAATGATCACCAACACATGGAATGACATGGAAAACACTTGGCTATGTCGAAGACATCGTGCAGACACCTTGTCTTGGAGTTTTGTTAATTGGCATATTCGTATTTACATATTTGCTATTACTAGCAAATAGGTCCAGGTTACACCGGTAGGTTTATCTTCTCCAGATTAGCAAGGCACGCTATGTAGATGACTTATTATTGTTGTAAATGCATTGAGCCGACATGTTGAATTGGTTATTGCATCGGATATTGTTTTGTTTATAAAATGATTTTATGGTAATATATCTTATAGAGCCAACCTACAAAAATTGGTCCTAGGTTATGGTATAAATGTAAGATCTTATTTGTAAGATCAAGTGTGGACTGCAAAAAAGGATTGTGTGAAGAGAAATGCAAGAATAAGCAGAGCTATACATGTAGACATCATTTGAAGATTGAGGGAGGGTTTTTGTGAAGACAATCAGAACTACACCGGTACTGAATCTAGCATATGAAGACGCTATTTTGAGTAGTACATTCTTATTGGATTTAACCATCCAATTGTAGTCAGTGTGACTCCCATTTTGTGATTGAGTAGTGAGTTCTAGGCACTTGACCTTTCTGCATGTGTAGACCTCATTTGTATACACTTACTATCTTCAATAGTATCATTTGATTGTGGGTAAGGTTTCCCACTGTGGTTTTTCCCGTTACAGGGTTTCCACGTACAAATATTGGTGTTGTGTTGTGGATGACTTTGTCCTTTTGTTTCATGCATTAATCCTTACTAGTATTGCAATTAATTGTTAAAACTATCTACCGACATGTTAGACTGATTTACTGGTATTAAGCATTAAGTTGATTAAGTTGTTTTTGGTTTAAATTTATTTGACAACTGATTCACACCCCCTCTCAGTTGTCTCTGGGACCTAACAATTGGTATTAGAGCATAGCCCTCTTTTGCAAAAGTTTAACAGCTTGAGGAGATCAAATGTCTACTAACTATTTCAGGAAGGACAACCCTAAACTTGATGAAACCAACTATGGCATATGGAAGATCAGAATGGAGACACATCTAAATTTGATTGGAAAGGATATCTGGGATGTTACAAAAAATGGTTATACTTCTCCTACTCCTGGTCATCCTAATCCACCTACCTTGGGAAAAGATGAAGAAAATGATTGCAAAGCAACAGAAGCACTTTTGAGCGCATTATCAGATCAACAAATCATGGGATTATTAGATAGGTCCACTACTAAAGCTATTTGGGATCATTTGGAAACACTGAATGAAGGAGATTCCACAGTCAAAATTGCAAAAATTGAAATCTTCCGGGTCAGGTATGAACATATGAAAATGGAAGAAGATGAAAGGATTTCTGCTTTTATAGAAAGAGTAAATGAGATTGTTTTGGGTATTAAATGTTGTGGAGGAACCTTAAGTGAGGATGAATTTTTTTAAAAAGTCTTAAGAGTTTTGCCACTGGCATATAAAATGAAAGTCACTGCTATAAATGAGTTAAGAACAATGCCTAATACATCAGTAACTAGGGATACATTGATTGGAAAAATTTCAGCTTTTGAAATTGAAGAATTTGGTCCTGTTGCTACTATAAAGACAGATTTAGCCTTTAAAGCATCAACATCATCTACACCATCATTTGATAAATCATATTGGAAAGCCTTTTATGCAAGAGAACTTGAAGAAAGCAAGAAAGAAAATGAAGAACTTGAAGATTTTGAAGCACTATTTGCAAGGAAAATGCCTAAAGGTCCAGTTGGAAGTAAGTATGAAGGTAAAGCACCCTTTAAATGTTTTAACTACAATAAGATTGGTCATATGGCTTCAAGATGCTCTGATAGATATGCTAGACTAAGAGAAGAAGCTAGAAGAACATACAAGCCTAACCCTGAATATCAAAGATACAGATTTAAGAAGAATAAGGACAAATCTTGTTACATTGCTGATGAAGGTGTGACTGATGATTCTAATGAGGATCCAACAGACAATGGATGGGTTTTTGTTGTAATAATAGAAGATCAACTGGCACCTACTGCTTAACCACTAGAACAAGCCTTGGTGGCTAAAGTTGAAGTAAAGGATGAGTGGATCATTGATTTAGGATGCTCACATCATATGATAGGAGATAAAGGTAAATTCATGAACTTTCAAGAATACAATGGAGGCTTAGTAAGATTTGGAGATGATAAATCTTGTTTGATCAAAGGTAAGGGTACAATATCTCTTGATGGTAAGTATAATGCTAACAATGTTTACTATGTTGAAGGTTTAAAGCATAATATTTTGAGTGTTGGTCAATTAGTTGAGAAAGGATTTCAGTTACAATTCAAAAATGGAAAATGCAAAATCATGAATAGAACTGGTTTGGAAATTGCAACCGGTAATCAGACTAGAGGTAATATTTTTCATTTGAATAACAGTGAAAAGACATGCTTAATTGCACATATTGATGAAATTTGGCTATGGCATAAGAGACTCTGTCATGTAAACTTTGATTGCATGGTGAAAATCAATGCTATTAAGGTAGTTAGAGATTTACCTAAAATTGTCAAACCTCACAATACAGTATGTAAGGAATGTCAATTTGGAAAACAAGTTAGAGCTAGTCTCAAAAGTATTCCAGAAAAATCCAAAAATGCTCTTGATTTAATTCATACTGATTTATGTGGTCCAGCTAGAACTAAAATCTTAGAAGGTGATAGATATTTCATGCTAATCATTGATCACTATTCTAGAATGTGTTGGGTTACTTTTCTCAGAGAAAAATCAGAAGCACTTGGAAAGTTGAAACTATTCAAAGCTATGGTAGAAAATGAAAATGGTAAGAAAATCAAATGTCTAAGATCAGATCAAGGAGGAGAATTTACATCTAAGGAATTTAATATATTCTGTGAAGTAAATGGAATCAGAAGATAGCTATCAGCACCTCGGACACCACAACAGAATGGAGTTGTTGAAAGGAAAAACAAAACTATCTTGGATGCAACAAGAAGTATGTTATCAGAAGCAAACATACCACATGTATATTGGAGAGAGGTAGTCAGTACAACAATCTATACATTCAACAAAGTTCACATCCAAGGTGAAACCGGTTAGGCCCCTCATGAACTATGGTTTGGTATTACTCCTACTCTTAAATATTTCAAAATTTTTGGAAGTAAATGTTATATCAGAAGAGATGAGTATATTGGCAAATTTGATCCTAGAAGTGATGAAGGAATATTTCTTGGTTATTCATCTTAGAGCAAGGCATATAGATGTTTTAACAAAAGATTACAGAAAATTGTTGAAAGTACAAATGTAAAGATTGATGAATAATTCAGAGGAACTTCAAGGTATATAGACTTTGAACTGACAACATAAATTTTGACAAATGAACTTACACTAAATCCATCGATACAGAATGAAGATCCAGTTACACCGGTATCATCTGAAAATTCTATAGTAATTGAGGAACAACAACAAACAAAGACACCTCAATATGTAAGACTGAATGATTCTAAAGATTAGATAATTGGAAAAAAGTATAAAGGAGTTATGACAAGAGGAAGATTGGAAAATGAGGAGGTATGTCTTATTTCTCAAATTGAACCATCATCTATTAATGAGGCATGTGAAGGTAAATATTGGACTAAAGCTATGGAAGAAGAATTGGAACAAATTGAGAAAAATAACACTTGGACATTAGTTCCTTGGCCTCAAGATAAAAATATAATTGGAACCAAATGGGTATTCAGAAAAAAACTTAATGAAGATGGTAAGGTTACCAAAAATAAAGCAAGACTACTGTGTAAGGGATATTCTCAGAACGAAGGAGTTGATTACAATGAAACCTTTGCACCGGTAGCTAGAATTAAGGCAATTAGACTATTTTTCGATTTTGCAGCACATAAGAACTACAAAGTATATCAAATGGATAGTAAATGTGCATTTCTGAATGGAGATTTTGAAGAAGAAGTTTACATTGAACAACCTGATGGATTTTCTTTGACACATAACAAAGATATGGTTTGCAGGTTAAGAAAAGCTTTGTATGGATTGAAACAAGCTCCAAGAGCTTGGTCTGCAAGATTGGATAAGTATCTTTTGAAGATTGGTTTTTCTAAAGGTAATGCTGATAGCATTTTATATTACAAAGTGACTAATGATGACATCTTGGTTATAGAAGTTTTTGTTGATGATATAATCTTTGGAGGAGAAGATGGATTATGTAAAGAATTTTCTATTAAAATGCAGCAAGAATTTGAAATGTCTATGATTGGAGTAATAAAATTATTTTTAGGATTACATATTTCACAAACTAATAAAGGTATATTCTTGAGTCAGTCCAAGTACTTAAAAGAGTTACTAAAGAAATTTGGGATTGAGAACTCTAAACTGGTAAGCACACATATGACTACAAATGACAAACTATCACTAAGGAAAGAATCTACATCTATAAATCCAACTAGATACAAATCTATGATAGGATGTTTATTGTATTTGACACAAACCAGACATGGTTTTATGAATGTAGTATGTATTGTTTCAAGATTTCAAAGTAATCCTAGAGAAAATCATGAATCAGCAATAAAAAGGATTTTCTAGTACTTACAAGGCACTATAAATCTTGGATTATGGTATCCTAGAAATGAAGACTTTGAATTATGTGCATACACAGATGCAAATTGGGCAGGAGATGTGGATGATAGAAAAAGCACCACCGGCGGAGCATTCTTTCTTCCAAACAAACTAGTTTCTTGGCTGAGTAAGAAACAAAGTTGTACATCTTGATCAACAGCAGAATTAGAATATGTTGCAACAGCAACTAACTGTACACAGGTACTATGGCTTAAACAAATGTTGAAAGACATAAAGATAAAATGCAAGGAACCTATTACTATCTATTGTGATAATACTGTAGCAATTGATATATCTAAGAATTTGGTATTACATTCTAAAACCAAACATGTTTCTATCAAACTGAATTTTCTAAGGGAAAATATTGAAGCAAAGGAGATAAAACTAGTTTATGTGAATACTAAAGAGTAGATTGCAGATATCTTCACTAAACCTCTACCTAAGGAGACTTTTGAATATCTCAAAGACCAGCTTGGGGTCATATCCCCACTGGAAGAGACTTAGGAAGTTGATGTTTGTCATCAACTGGCAGAATTAATAGAGAAATATTTTTACTCTGGCTTTGATGAGGAAGCTACTTCTCAGGGGGAGTAGTTGGTATACTAATTTGGTTGGTATTTTGTATATGAACTTGGTTTTGTAATAACTGTGGCATTTGATGTCAAAGGGGGAGAGATTGGTATGGAAAAACACAAGGCAAACACATGTTGCTCTCAAGAAGAGAGATTGTTATTTGGGAGAGATTATAACTCTCTGTATCTATATTTTGATTTCTGATTATGATCTCTTTTTGGGAGATTGTTGGCTTTTGGTATTTGGCATTTCTGTTTTGGCACTGTGATGGTTTTTCTGTCTTGTGTTGCCATCAATGCCAAAGGGGGAGATTGTTGGTATTTTGGTATGGTTTTGTCATTGATGTCAACACATACTAAACACTTATCAACTCTAGCACTTTGGAGAATCAACAACATTCACCAGCAAGCAAGTAACTTATGCACAGTCACCGGTATCTGGTATACCGGCATGATATAATGATCACTGACACATGGAATGACATGGAAAACACTTGGTTATGTCAAAGACATCGTGCAGACACATTGTCTTGGAGTTTTGTTAATTGGCATATTCGTATTTACATATTTGTTGTTACCAACAAATAGGTCCAAGTTACACCAGCAGGTTTATCTTCTCCAGATCAGCATGGCACGCTATGGAGATGACTTATTATTGTTGTAAATGCATTGAGATGACATGTTGAATCAGTTATTGCATCGGATATTATTTTGTTTATAAAATAATTTTATTGTAATATATCTTGTAGAGTCGACCTACTAAAATTGGTCCTAGGTTATGGTATAAATGTAAGATCTTATTTGTAAGATCAAGTGTGGAGTGAGAAAAAGGATTGTGTGAAGATAAATGTGTGAATAAGAAGAGCTATACACACAGACAACATTTGAAGATTGAAGGAGGGTTTTTGTGAAGACAATCAAAACTACACTGGTATTGAATCTAGCATATGAAGATGTTATTTTGAGTAGTACATTCTTATTGGATTTAACTATCTAATTGTAGTTAGTGTGACTCCCATTTTGTGATTGAGCAGTGAGCTCTAGGTGCTTGGCCTTTCTACACGTGTAGACCCCATTTGTACACAATTACTACCTGCAGTAGTATCATCTGATTGTGGGTAAGGTTTCCCACCATGGTTTTTCCCCTTATAGGGTTTCTACGTACAAATATTGGTGTTATGTGTTGTGGATGACTTTGTCCTTTTGTTTCATGCATTAATCCTTACCGGTATTGCAATTAACTGTGTAAACTATCTACAGGCATATTAGACTGGTTTACCAGTATTAAGTATTAAGTTGATTATGTTTTTGGTTCAAATTTATTTGACAACTAATTCACCCCCCCTCTCAGTTGTCTCCGAGACCTAACATGGATGAGTATTTAAACATGGAGAGAATGTATAGACAATGGAGACTCCCAACACATAGACCGAAGATCGAAGACCGAAGGAGCTATGACTTTGTTTGTAGATAATAACAAAGCCTAATTTGATGTTAACTTGTTTTGTCCCTACTTTAAGTTCACCTATTATTGTACTGCACAAGTGATGGGCATGGAAGCCTCCCCATTAATGGACATTGTTGCTATGGTGATTTGTAATGACATCCAATTAAAGGACCCAAGGACCTTTGATTATGCTTCTTACTTAGCTCATGTCATCAACCATGCATTAGAAAAATTAAAGGGAGACAAGGTTAATGTGAATTTTATATAATAATATAACCTTATGCATGTGTTTCTCTACGTTGGTCAAGATATAGGGTTGTGGACTCAAAGTCTGTCTATTAGGGAGTATGATAGAGTAGGAATTTGCAAGCCAGTGCAATTATGGTTATCAGCCTGGGACCAAAGATACATTAACAACCAGTACATGCACTTTGAAGAACATTTTGTGAAATCGTTATACAAATTTCTTTGACATCCATGTGATTTTTCACTTTCCCCTCTGGTTAAGAAATTCCTTCAACTTAAATATTTTGATGAAGAAAGCCACATTACCCATAATTGGGGGGGTTGGTATTGTTTCTTGGATTACACATAGATTAGGGTGTATGGGTTTGAGGGAGAACCTTACTTATTTCCTATGACTATCCCAAACATAATTTCCTATTTGGAAATCATTAGGTAATTGTCTATAGCTAGTGCCAAAAATCTTATAGATCATGTGAAGTAGTCAATTGTGCCTAGCTTATTGTCCTCTTTTGATTTTCTTGTTTAGAGTTCAAAAAGTTATGGTTTACTGCAAAATAAGTTAGAATATTTCCACCTTGTGAAAGGAAACTCCAAGCCCAACTTTGATCCAAAAGGATATATGTGGGGGGCTAGAATGCCACACAGATTGAAATCCATAGAACATGTGCCATTAATTATTGATTACTCCATCAAGAATGTGGAAAGGGAGGAAGCAATCAAGAACAGGTTGATGCATGATATGGTAGCTAAAGCATATGAATGGAAATTGAGAAGGGGCAAGATCAACAAAGAAATCATGGAAGGAATTGAGGACCCCATGGCCAAAGAGAACAAACTAATGTCTCATGATTTGGAGATTCTAGATAATGTGCCATTGTATGTCTTTAGAGAAAGGATTAAAGATCCTAGGGAGACTACTCCCATTGCCCGCTTATCCCTTGAATCCATTGCTAAATTTATTAACATAAATAATATGTGCCACCCGCAGGGTTTGGACTTGATCACCACTTGGATCTATCAATAGGACAACCCTACAAGATGGAAATTGATGATGTTAGAATCCTCAAGCATGAAGAATTTGTTTTAGATTAGGAGTTTGTTAACACTCCTAAGTTTGAAACCTTCTTATATTAATACAAAGGTAGGATGATCAGGCAGTAGATGGGAACCATGATAGAGGAAGATACTCTACAAATGTTGTAGGAGGAAATAAATGCTCAAAAAAGAGGAATGACTTGTGAAAGAGGAAGACAGCTCCTCAAGGACATTGGTGTAATAATTTACCCTGGGTGGGAAATGAAAACTGCTATTATGTTTGAAAACTTCAGGAGAAAGAAACACATTGATAAGAAATTTTTACCAAAGGAGGTTGATAAGATCTTTATAGGTTTAGGGTATGATCCAGAGTAGAAGGCCTTGTTTCTATTTTCTCTATATCCAAGAGACAAGAGACCACTACTAGTAGACACATATGAAGCATTTGGCCACCTCATGATCCATCAAGTTGAAAAAATGGACCCAAGGATCACTACCTAGTTAAACCTTGATGTTGCAAAGATAAACAAAGAAAAAGTTTAGTTCTTGGTCAAGGAAAACCAAACTGTTAAAGGCCTTTATGGGAAAGCATAGGAAGAGAAACAATATTGGTAGGATAAGGCATTATAGTTGGAATCGACCCCAAGGATTACAAAGGTTGGACTTGTTAGTTATGAAACTGATAAAAACATACTTGAAACAATCTAGGATGCAACATATTGGAGGTATAGGAGCAAGAAGGGGGATAGATTGCTGAAAGATGCATAGGCTCTCATTCTCAAGCTTGCTGATGACATAGTTGATGTTTGTTTTAAGGTTATGCTAAAGTATTATGAAGAATTTGGAAGATGCACATTGGTACCATCAAAACATACACATCATATGAGGTTGCATGAACGGATCAAGGATATCGTGACCACTCACGACTCTATGACTCCAAAGGATAGGAATGAAGTAGATACCTTGTTGAAGGCACACAATGAATTCGAGGAGAAGTTGAAAAATGCCATCCAATTACTGGAGATTTGCGTATGGGAACATAGTGGTTGGCACGAATATGAACAATGGATCTGATTGCCATCTGTGTTCCATGATGGATAACTAATGTCGTTGGGAGATTGGAAACTTGAATGGATAGGTTTCATGAGAAAAGATGAAGGATGAGTCGATGAGGATGGGGATATAGCTCAAGATCTGATCTGGATGATAGAGAGATCCTATACCATGGAGAGTGCAATGAAGAAATGGACCTCAGACTTCCAGTGTTACCAGGATGATGATTATATCAATCATATTGGCATACTTAATTTGTTTATGTTTAAGTTTAACAAATGCTAGTTGTTTAGCTCAAAAGGGGTAGACCCCTTCATTTCAAAAGACTCATGATTCACATATATATGAGAAGGTTTTGTATTTCTAATCATCATGAGATAGTTTTATATCTCTGCAAGAATTTATCAAGACTTTGTTAATGCAATACAATAGACTTCGCTTTCTTTTGTGCAAGTTGTAGAACATATTGTCATGGGTATCAATTCCTTGTGATATTATCTATAATAGATAAGGTTGTTTGAATTTATTTGTGTGGAATGTTGGTGAATGTTTTTAATTAAGAGAAAATAGGTTTTAAGGGGACTAGAAACCCCATACAACATGTTTTGAAGGGACCCGAAACCTAGAGGATTTTACCAGAATCTAGAACCCAACAAAGCCAATTGTTCAATGATATTAACAAAGAAAACCACAGCCAAAGGCCAACACAGTTTACACATTAGCTTCCAACTAATGCATAACGATGTTTCTAAAAAGAGTAGACATGGAAAACTAGTAGGCCTACCAGATCCAAGAAAGAAAGGATCAGCCTCAAGAACTAAAACAAGGGTTTTATAGGGGGACCCTTAACCTAAAAATGCAACCATGGGTGGATCCAGACACCGATAACCTCCATCATAAACTCCAAATTACAATAACTGACCATACAAACCCAATCTGGACACAAAGGGTCTTGAAAGGTTCCCCTAACCTTGATTCTAGGTTTTGAACTAGTACCCAAAACCATCAAAGGGTTTTCCCAGGATCCCTTAACCTTCAAGAAAGAAAACAAGTCACTAGACTCAAAACCAACCCTTAACCAAAAACAAGGACAACAATAGGTCAGGCTGGGCCCTTGAAAACTACCAGCATCCAACCTGCCTAAGAGAAAAATATGGCTCCCACACACCGACAAAGGGTTTTAAAGGCTCCCAAAACCTGAAAAAAGAGGGAAAAATAGAAAGACATCAATAAAGAGCCAAGCCCTAAAACATGGTGGGAAACTGGAAAAAGAGAAACCCAGACCTTCCTGTAGAGACATCCATCAGAGAAAAAATAGACAAAATTCACCTATAGCTTGAACAACAAAAGAAATCGAATAGGCTCTTCCATCCATCTCCCCACCTCAATAGGAAATATGTCCACCTCAATAGAATAGGAAAGAAGGTGAAATGACATATCAAAGTCCACAACTCCAAGCAAAAACCAAACCAATCCCTTCCACCAAATCTCCACCACCATAGGAGACAGGGTCACCTCAGACAGACAAGGATAGGAAAGGTTTAGAACCCCATTAATCCCTCTCATCATGTACCACCTGTTGGGACTCATAAATTTGAGTCAATTTGAGAGGCCCATTTCAAAATTTTGCTCTGCACTTTCAAATGAATACTTAGTGAATCAACTAGAGTGGTTTAGTTTGAAAATGGATAAAATGGAGCTAGTTAATTATCAAAGGGTAAGTCTTGGGAAATGTGTCTTGTACCTTTCATTTGGCCTATGAAGTGTTTTTAAACTTTTATATTTCAGTTTGGATTAGTTTATCAGATACCCATTTCAAGGGGTGAGCTGAAAGTCAATCATAGGTACAAATTCAGATTTTACTAAATGGTCAACTTT
The DNA here is from genome assembly GCF_030272615.1 of Cryptomeria japonica. Lineage (NCBI taxonomy): Eukaryota > Viridiplantae > Streptophyta > Pinopsida > Cupressales > Cupressaceae > Cryptomeria > Cryptomeria japonica. The sequence goes on along the minus strand of NC_081412.1, from coordinate 208,370,445 downwards.
GAGCACCTATAACTTTTGCCTAGTTGAGTGTCATGTTGAAATTAAAAGTGCATTGAATTGTATGGATATAGGTGAGTCTACATTCCAAATTTAAATTCCATATGAATCCATTTGCTTAGTTTGGCAAGCCCAATCCGTTTGCAATTTGTGTTGTTTGCATAAGTCCCGATTTTAGCAGCTAGTCAGAGCCCTACTTTGCACATGTGCAAAAAAATGTGTAGTTGACTATTATATCAGAATATTTCTTCCCAGCTATTGCTAGTATTAAATACAAGCTATGTTTCTAGTTTGAAGCTCCTGCCAATTCGTTTGATCAGTTTTCCAAGATGGTTTCTTGAGCCACTTTATTCAGTTTTCTACACTTTCATTGATACATCTTTTTAAGTGGTTATTTTCATGAGCTCAACATTTTTACCCTATTAGCTTCCTAGTTGAATTGAGCATTCCAAGATCTTCTCTATAATTCAAAGTATTTATTCCCCAAATTTGGGGATCTACAGAGATCATTTGATATTTTTAGTATAGGCAGTATGTGGTCCCTGCACATTGATTTTATCAGGTTCATTTGTTGGTAGAGAAATTTAATCAACTTTGTTGATTAATATCTTATCACCCAAGATTTTTCATGAGGAGTGGTTTTGCTAGGTGATAGTCAATATACCAGACTACTTGTCCTTTAGATGGCAGAATACAAAAAGATGTTTTCATCAGTTTTTAGAGCCAGTTCCTGAGGCCATTCCATTGTTTTGGGCACAAGTGCCTGAAAGTTGCAAGTTGAGTTTTAATGATCAGATAATAGTGCCGATCAACTGCAGAGGTGTGTTCAAGGTTCCTGAGGCATTTCAAAGGTCAGTTGCATGAAAACAACTTTTTTTTAGTCAGGCCCACCTTGGGGCCCGATATGGCTCATGCCCTTGCAATATTAATTTTATTGGCGACTTGGTTCACTGAGAGAATTTCTGAATATTTAAATTTAGCTTGTGATCACAAGACATGTCATAAGAGTTAAAGATGCTAATAGAATTCCAGACAATTTTAAATCGGCGAGTTTAATGCAAAATCCTCCTTTAGCAAAAGAGAAGGGACATTAAAAAAATGCAAATGCACCTGGAAAATGGTGTGGAATGGAGAGAGGATTGAAGCCTTCAACAAACGCACATGGCATGTGAAATTCCAAATCAAAACATCCTTCTTGCATGGATTTCAAAGGAGGCATTAGAAATTTTAAAGCAAAAGCATATTGGCAAACATAAAACCAAAGTCCACTACCTCTGCTAGCATCCTATGTTGCAAATGGCATAAAAATGAAATGCACTACATTGCTGAAAAGGCTTAGAAAATCTTCAAATGAAATGTAGATTAGCAGGTTTAGCCCCCTTCTATGTGGAGTTTGGAAGGCTTTATGAAACTTCCAACAAATGCTGTTAGTAGTTGTATTACCTAGGTCCATGGCCCAAACACATCATGTTCCTTGCATGGAGTGGAATGGGTAAAAGGCATTAAAGACTCTCAAGAAGATGCAAGGGGCTACGTGGCCATTAAAACTTCAAAGAAGTTCCATTGGTAGGTGTATGTTGGTATTATAAATGTGTTGCACTAATTTTGTCATTGACGTCAACACTTGTCAACACTTATCAGCACTGGAGATCTTTGGTTATGTTCGTCGGCATGTTCAGTGACTTACGCACAGTCACTGGTATTTGGTTCACCGACAGGTTATATTGTTCACCAGCACTGAGGATCACTTGTTCTCATCTGGATATTACTTGATTATGTCAAGGACATGGTTTGGACACTTGGTTTTGGTGATTTGGTTATTGGTCTAATCAAGTTTCTATATTTGTTGTTACTGGCAAATTGGTCTAGGTTATGGACTGACAAGCATTATCTATTCCAGATCAGCACAACACATTATGGAGATGATTTATTAATTGATTATTATTGTAAATGCATTGAGCCGCATGATGCATCGCATATAGATTCATTTGTAATTGATTTAATTTTAATATCCTTAGTAAGTCATCCTACACATTTGGTCTTAGGTTTTGGTATATATGTAAGATCTCATTTGTGAGATTGAAATAGGGAAGGTAATAAGGTATTACAAGGTTGTGATATTTGGTATATGCGAATATAAGAAGAGCTATACACGCAGACATCATTTGAAGATTTAAGGAAGGTATAAATAAGACAATCTGAGCTTAACCGATACTAAATCAAGCATGTGAAGATGTTATTTTGAGCAGTACATTATCATTGGATTTAACAATCCAATTGTAGTTACTGTGACTCCCATTTTGTGATTGAGCAGTGAGCTCTAGGAAGTTGGCCTTTATGCATGTGCAAACCCCATTTGTACACACATACTATCTATGGTAGTATCATCTGATTGTGGGTAAGGTTTCCCACCATGGTTTTTCCCCTTACAGGGTTTCCATGTACAAATATCTATGTTATGTATTGTGGATGTTATTTATCTTTCTGTTTCATGCATTAAACTTTACCGGTACTATTATTATCTGTTAAATTGTGAGCCGATATTAAGTTTGGTTTACCAGTATTATACATCAAGTTTGATTAAGTTATATTTGGTTGAAATTAATAGACAACCAATTCACCCCCCCTCTCAGTTGCCTCTGGGTCCTAACAATTTGTATCAAAACTAAGTCCTCTTTTTGCAAAAGTTTAACAGCTTGAGGAGATTCTATGGAAACTAACTATTTCAGGAAGGATAGTTTGAATCTTGATGGAACTAACTATGGTATATGGAAGATTAGAATGGAGACACATTTGAATTGCATTGGAATAGATATATGGGATGTTACAAAGAATGGATATGTTGATCCTACATAGAGTCAACCTAATCCACCTAACTTGAATAAAGATCAGGAGAATGATTGCAAAGAAAGAGAAGCACTTTTGAGCACATTGTCAAATCAACAAATCATGGGATTATCAAACCAATCTACTACTAAAGCTATTTTAGATAAATTGGAGACATTGAATGAAGGTGATACCACTATCAAATTTGAAAAATTGGAATGCTTCTGGGTCAGGTATGAAAATATGAAAATGGAAGAAGATGAAAGGATTTCTGCTTTTATGGAGAGAGTTAATGAAATTTTTTTGGGTATGCAATATTGTGGAGGATCCTTAATTGAAGATGAAATTGTTTCTAAAGTTTTAAGAGCATTGCCACTGGCATACAAAATGAAAGTAACTTCTATCAATGAATTGAGAACAATGCCTAATACATCAGTATCTAGAGATACCTTGGTTGGAAAACTTTCAGCTTTTGAGCTTGAGGAATTTGGTCCAGTTTCTACAGTTAATACAAATTTATCCTTCAAATGATGATTATCTACATCATCATCATCATCATTTGCAAAATTTGATTGGAAATCACTTTATGCAACAGAATTTGAAGACATTAGAAGGGAAAATGAAGAACTTGAAGAGCTTGAAGCACTATTTGAAAGGAAAATGCCTAAAGGTCTAGTTGGAAGTAAGTATGAAAGTAAATCACCATTTAAATATTTTAACTATAATAAAATTGGTCATATGGCATCTAGGTGTCCTGATAAACATGCAAGATTGAAAGAAGAAGCTAAAAGAACATACAAGCCTAAACTTGAATATCAGAGATATAGATTTAAGAAAAATAGAGACAAATCATGTTACTATGTTTATGAAGGAGTTACTGATGATTCTGATAAGGAACCGAGAGACAATGGATGGTATTTTGTTGCAATAACAAAAGATCAACCAACACCTACTATACAACAGGTAGAGTAGGCCCTGATAGCTAAAATTGAAGAAAAGGATGAATGGATCATTGATTCCGGATGTTCACATCATATGACTGGTAATAAAAGTAAATTCTTAACCTTTCAGTAATACAATGGAGGTCTAGTAAGATTTGGGGATGATAAAATTTGTTTGATCAGAGGAAAAGGCACTATATCTTTTGATGGTAAGCATAATACTGACAACATTTATTATGTTGAAGTTTTGAAGTATAATATTTTGAGTGTTGGTCAATTAGTTGAAAAGGGATTTCAGTTACAATTCAAGAATGATAAATGCAAAATCATGAATAGAACTGGTTTGGAAATTGCAACTGCTAATGAGACTAGAGGTAATATCTTTCACTTGAACAAAAATGAGAAATCATGCTTAATTGCACATATTGATGAAAGCTGGCTATGGAATAAGAGACTTTGTCATGTGAATTTTGATTGCATTGTGAAGATTAGTACAACTAAGGTAGTAAGGGATTTACCTAAGATTGTAAAACCTCACAATTTGGTATGTAAGGAATGTCAATTTGGAAAGAAAGTTAGAGCAAATTTTAAGAGTATTCTAGATAAATATAATAATGTTCTTGATTTAATTCATACTGATTTATGTGGTCCAACAAGAACTAGAAGTTTACAAGGAGATGGATATTTTATGCTAATCATTGTTAATTATTCTAGAACATGTTGGGTTACTTTTCTTAGGGAGAAATCAAAAGCTTTTGGTAAATTAAAACTATTAAAGGTAACGGTAGAGAATGAAACCGATAAGAAAATCAAATGTTTAAGATTAGATCAAGGAGGTTAATTCACATCTAAGGAATTTAATACATTCTATGAAGTGAATGGAATTAGAAGACAATTATCAGCACCTCAGACACCCCAACAAAATGGAGTTGTGGAAAGGAAGAACAAAACTATTTTGGATGTAGCTAGAAGAATGATATCAAAAGAAAACCTACCTCATGTGTATTGGAGAGAAATAGTAAATACAACGGTTTACACATTCAATAGAGTTCACATCAAAGGTGAAACTGGTAAGACCCCTCATGAACTATGGTTTGGTAATATTCCTGCTCTTAAATATTTTAGAATATTTGGAAGCAAATGCTATATTAGGAGAGATGATTATATTGGTAAATTTGATCCTAGAAGTGATGAAGGAATATTTTTTGGTTATTCATCTAAGAGAAAGGCATATAGATGTTTTAATAAGAGATTGCAAAAAATCATTGAGAGTGAAAATGTGAAGATTGATGAACAATTTAGAGGTAATTCAAGGTCCATGGACTCTGAACTGGGAGTTGAGATAATCACAAATGAACCTACACCAATTACACTAGTACAAAATGTTGATGCGGTCACACCAGCATCATCTAAGAATTCCATATTGACTGAAGAACAACAACAAGTGAATACACCTAGGTATGTAAGATTGAATCACTCTGAAAGTCAGATAATTGGGAATAAGTATCAAGGTGTAATGACTAGAGGAAGACTAGCAATAAAGAGGTATTTCTAATTTCTTAAATTGAACCAACATCAGTTAATGAAGCATGTGAAGGTAAACATTGGGTTAAAGCTATGGAGATAAATTGGAACAAATTGAAAAGAATAACACATGGACATTGGTTCCTTGGCCTACAAACAAAAATGTAATTGGAACTAAATGGGTATTCAGAAATAAAATTAATAAAGATGGTAAGGTAATAAAAAAAAAAGAAATATTAGTGTGTAACGGATATTCATAGAAAGAGGGAATTGATTACAATGAAACCTTTGCACTGGTAGTTGGAATTGAGGCAGTTAGACTATTTCTAGCATTTACAACACACAAGAACTATAAAGTATATCAAATGGATGTTAAATGTGCATTTATAAATGGTGATCTTGAAGAGGAAGTTTTCATTGAACAACTTGATGGATTTTCTTTGACAAATGACAAAGATATGGTTTGCAGGTTAAGGAAAGCGTTATATGGATTGAAGCAAGCTCCTAGAGCTTGGTATGCTAGATTGGACAAATATCTTTTGAAACTTGGTTACAATAAAGGTAATGCTGACAACAACTTATATTTCAAAGTTACTAATGATGACATCTTGGTTATTGAAGTTTTTGTTGATGATATAATTTTTGGAGGAGAAGATGGATTGTGTAAATCTTTTCTAATAAGACGCAAGAAGAATTTGAAATGTCTCTGATTGGGGAGATAAAATTCTTTTTATGATTGCAGATTTCATAGACTGATAAAGGTATATTCATATGTCAATCTAAGTACTTGAAAGAACTACTAAAGAAATTTGGTATGGAAAACTCTAAACTGGTAAGTACCCCTATGACTACAACTGATAAACTATCATTGAAGGATGAATATGCACCTATTAATCTGACAAGATATAAATCTATGATTAAAGGTTTACTATATTTGACACAAACAAGACCTGATAATATGAATGCAGTATGTATTGTTTCAAGATTTTAGAGTAATCCTAAATAAAATCATGAATCAACAATGAAATTTTTTTCTGGTATCTTAAAGGCACAACAAACCTTGGTTTATGGTATCCTAAAGATAAAAATTTTGATTTATGTGCATACACAGATGCAAATTGGGTAGGAGATGTAGATGATAGAAAAAGCACCACCGACAAAGCATTCTTTCTTGGTAGCAGATTGATTTCATGGTTGAGAAAGAAATAGAGTTGTACATCATTATCAACAACAGAATCAAAATATGTTGTAGCAACAACTAATTGTACTTAGATATTATGGATTAAGAAAATGTTGAAGGACATAAAGGTAAAATGTAATGAACCTATAATCATTTACTGTTATAATATGGTAGTAATAGATATATCCAAGAATTTGGTATTTCACTCTAAAATTAAACATGTTTCTATCAAATTCAATTTGCTAAAAGAGAATGTTGAAGCAAAAGAAGTGAAATTGGTTTATGTGAATACTAAAGAGCAGATTGTAGATATCTTTACTAAGCCTTTGCCTAAGGAAACTTTTGAATATCTCAGAGAGTATCTTGGGGTTATACCCTCACTAGTAGAGACTTAGACAATTGGAGCATGGCATCAAATCAACATGAATTAATAGAGAAATCTTTTTTCGACCTTGATGAAGGAGAGCTACTTCTCAGGGGGAGTAGTTGGTTATAACAATAATTATTTCTATGAACTGGTTGTATCTGGTTTTTGTATTTCTTTGGAATTTGATGTCAAAGTGGGAGAGATATCTATGGAAAAACACATTATCCTTTGTGGAGAAACTATTCCTAGGGGGAGAAATATTATGTATTTTGATTTCGGGTAATTGATATCTTTGGGAGATTGTTGGTTTTTAGCATTTTTGCTTTGGCACTTAGATGGTTTTTCCTTCTTGTGTTTCCATCAATGCCAAAGGGGGAGATTATTGGTACTATGGATGTGTTGCATTCATTTTGTCATTGATGTCAACACTTGTCAACACTTATCAGTACTAGAGATCTTTGGTTATGTTCATAGGCATGTTCAATGACTTATGCAGAGTCACCAGTATTTCATTCACCGATAGGTTATCTTGTGCACTGGCACTGAGGATGACTTGTTATCATCTAGAGATTACTTGATTATGTCGAAGACATGGTTTGGACACTTGGTTTTGGTGATTTGGTCATTGGTCTAATCGAGTTTGCATATTTATTGTTACTAGCAAATTGGTCTAGGTTATGGACCGACAAGCGTTATCTATTCTAGATCAGTACGACACATTATGGAGATGATTTATTAATTGGTTATTAATGTAAATGCATTGAGCCAACATGATGCATCACATATTGATTCATTTGTAATTGATTTAATTTTAATATTCTTAGTAAGCCAACCTACACATTTGGTTTTAGGTTTTGGTATATGTGTAAGATCTCATTTGTGAGATTGAAATAAGGAAGGTAATAAGGTATTACAAGGTTGTGATATTCGGTATATGTGAATATAAGAAGATCTATACATGCAGACATCATTTGAAGATTTAAGGAAGGTATGAAGAAGGCAATCTGAGCTTAATTGGTATTGAATCCAACATATTCAGATGTTATTTTGAGTAGTACATTATCATTGGATTTAACCATCTAACTGTAGTCAGTGTGAGTCCCATTTTGTGATTGAGAAGTGAGCTCTAGGCAATTGGCCTTTCTACATGTGCATACACCATTTCTACACACATACTATCTGCAGTAGTATCCTCTGATTGTGGGTAAGGTTTCCCATCGTGGTTTTTCCCCTTATAGGGTTTCCACGTACAAATATATGTGTTATGTGTTGTGGATGTTATTTGTCTTTCTGTTTCATGCATTAAACTTTACCAGTACTGTTATTATCTGTTAAACTGTCAACTAACATTAAGTTTGGGTTACCAGTATTTTACATCAAGTTTGATTAAGTTATATTTGGTTGAAATTAATAGACAACTAATTCACCCCCCGCCCCCGTCTCAGTTGCCTTCGGGTCCTAACAGTGTAATGCAAATCCATCGAGCTCTGCCAGCATCCTCCCTACATGGTTACCTGCAAAAATTTTAAACAAATCCAGCCTGTGCGTGAGGTGTATGGAATGGGTAAACAGTTTGTTAAAAAATCCAAGCAAGTGCAATTGGTATGTTTGAAAACCAAAATCTGTGGGTAGTGCGTTAGATTTTCACAAAGGGCATCATAAATATTTTCAAGTAAATGCATTTAGATGCTGTAATGTCCCCTACATGGTGTATGGAGAGGTGACTACTAAGTTTGGAAAGGATTTTAAAAAAGGGAGTTCAAAGCAAATGCATTTGCCAGGTTTAAAACTAGTATTCCTCTGCGTGGCATGGGCAAAGACCATTAAAACCTTCAGAAAATGCGAATACTAAGCATAAGCCATATATCCCACATTGGTTGTGCAAAGGGATATTTTGGTATTTAAATGCTAAGACACACACATTCATAGTGTCAAGAGCTAGAAGGATTTTGGCAAGTGGAAGCTCAGAGACTTGGTGGACCCCACACGTGTGCAGGATTCCTGAGGTAAGTGAGTTTTGTGGTAAGAGGATGAGTTAGTAAGCTTGCAAGTTTGAGGTGATGAGACAGTGGTCATTGTGTTTCTATGCGAAGGTGCTTGACCATTACCCTTCGCAGATCAGTGACAAAGAACATGTAAAAAATGGTAGATTAAAGATCGAACAAGTTTGAGACGATTTGACGGTGGTTGTTGTGTCTCTATGCAAAGGTGCATGAAAGTTACCCTTCGCGAACTAGTGACTGATGAGCTGGTAGGTTAGCTAGTGGGTGGTGATGAGGTGGAAGTCCGGTGGTAGTCATGTGGGAAGGCACAGAGCATAAAATGGATAGAAAAATCAAAATTAAATGTAAAGTATTGGCTATTGTAAAAATTCCAAAAATTTAAATGATGGGTCCACATTCAAAATCAATTGATTAGAGGGGTATTTGTTTCCCAAACATAGACATGCTAAATACCATTGGAAAGCTCTTGGAATGAGGAATTTTATTCTATAGTTAGTTTCAAAAGATCTCAAATATTTTGAGAGCAGGTTCCATGAGAAGGATGCAAGGAAAATCTTCAGTTGGAAAAAGGGGACACTTGGCAATTTCTGATGAAATCTGATCTTTTTCCCTCCCCTTCATATTCTCAATTTTTTATTTTGTAAGGGTTCCAGTGTTTTAGAGATTTTCTCCAAGGGAGAAATCCAAAATTGCAGGTTCCAGTGATGACATTTTTCATTTTTTGCAAATGACAGTGTGTTCTTTTATGTTTCCAGCTTTGTCTTTGTTGTAGGTTTTATTGCAATTTGCAGGTTTACACATATGCAAGGCATGAGTGAATTTTCACAAAATTGTCTTCAAAATACCATTAGCATTTATACAGTTTCATCTTATCAAGGATAATTTGAGGTGTTTCTTTCAGTCTTCTTTGAGATTGTAGTGTTTGTCTTTTGGGTATTCTTCAAGGAAGAATTTAAATCCTAAACCTCAGCATTAATGATTTTGAATGTGTATATTGGATATGTATGTATGATTTTGTGACAAAGCAGAGGATTGTATTAATGTAATGCATTAATACACAAAAATTTAATGTTGAAAGTAACTTGCATCTAAGATTTCTCTTCCAATTTTATGCATGACTTTGTGGCTAGGATAAGGCATTGGTCTTTTGTAATGTTGAAGGATTTTCATAACATCAATTTAAAAATCAAATCAAAATATCTTTTGTTTTCTGTTCTTTGGTAGTGTTCCACCCATCTCATGATTCAAAGATTGTTGAGTTGTCAATGTAGATCTATCCTATCTACAATACCCTCCTTTTTTTGAACCTTTTTATAAGATCTATCTGCTTTTATTGATGTTGTCATAAGTGTGCAATGGGTTTAATTCTATGCATCAAAAGGTTGTCCCCCCCTAGGTCTAGCAGAACCTGAAGTGCAAGAGGATCATTAGGATCCTATGTTATGTTGTCTGAACCCTAAAGTATTCTATAGATCGAAATTGGCTATTTCATAGAATCAATTGCAGGTGAACTTGGGTTAACCAGTTTTGGTGAACAACAATAATGGTGACTCTGTTGGGGAGAAAATGAACTATTAAGAGTCTCTGGTTAAGAAAATTTTTCTTAAATATAGATCTTGTGATTATCCCATCTGAGTCACCACAACAAAAATGGTGACTCTATTAGGGAAGTGTTGTAATAACTCGCGTTGAATAGAATCCCAGATTTGTGCCTATCCAATTTGAGGAAAGAGTCATTAAAGTATTGTAAATCTAAAAGTATTTTCAGATCTGTATTTATTTGCTTGGTAGTGCTATGTGAAGTCTAGAATGTCTTCTTTTTGTCATGAGAGTCAATTACCATCCAAGTGTTGAAAGTGTGTTATCCTTTATTATTTGTATAGGTCCAGATTTGTTCATGTTCTATAAATGATTTTATAAATTCTCACAGCAGTGAGTGGTGACTCTGAAAGATCTCTGCACTAGTGTGCATTATTGTAAAAAATTTAAAATCTTTGGTGAACTTGCAACAAAGATGTAGCAGAGGCTTGGAGTTATGAGATTGAAGGTCTCAGTCAAGGAGAAATAAGAAGAATAGCAACAACATTTTTTTTACTAGGTATTCGTCAAAGTATTTATGAGACAATTCATGTTCCCTATAAGGTGAAAAAGTCACCATAGAAAGGAAAAGAAATTTGTAGTTTACATACTTCATGTTTTGAAATAAATTTCAGTCATAAGTGGTGGGAGAAGTGTGTATGATTATAAAAATTTGTGACTGCATGTGTTTTGAAGAGAGTTTGTAAAACTGTAAATATGTATCAGCATAGTTATGGTTCATTATATGTTTCAAACTTGATGGATCTAGATGTTGTTCCTAGATCTAAAAATCCTTTGTCAAATCTGAAAGAAATTGACAGAGAGATTGAAGTATGTCTTCATGAGATCCAAGATAAATTCATATGGTTTTTAAGAAAGAAAGTAGGGATTCAAAGAAAGGAAGAGTCATCATATGTTTTTTATGAAAGATTTATAGCTGCATTAAATGAGCTTTCAGCTGATGCTAGACCCCATGAGTCTGTTTGGATTGAGTTACTCTTAGAGCTTGATGAACCTGACTCAATTAATTGGTCTACAACCTTAAGAGAGGAAATTTTTGCATGTATTAAAGAATGGATAGATGAGATTGAAAGGACTAAATCTGAAAATGTACATATAATTGAGTATATTGATAGAGATGAATCTGTGAGTGGATATACCTCTTATGATGCTAAAGGTGACTCTTATTCTCAACATGATAGTGCAGAGGTGTATTCAGAGCAAGAAGAAACTTGTGAGAACATAAGTAATTGTTCAAATAATCATGAGCGCATTGATGTTTCAAATCTTAATGATATAGATCACCTTGTTGTTAAGTTCAATCCACAAAATGTTTGCAATCAAGGTTATGAAACTATGTTGCAACATATAACAACACTTTATGAGTAGCATGACAAAGGTTATGATGCAGATGCAAGTTGTTACAATGATGAAATAAATGTGCATATAGATATGAGAACTATAGATTTAATACCTTTAGCAGATTGGGTCAATGTTTATAGCACAAAAGATGAAGCCAAAGAAAATGAAAATAAGGGAGAAGGTTCACTAAGTAGTGAACAAATCTCAGAACTCTTAGCTACTGATCTTAAGAGGTATGCATCTAGAAACGTCCCCAATCCCTCATACTTAATGAGTACATGTTTTGATACTGATGGTGTTTTTGAGGATGTGAAGTATGATACATATGTTGTTGATTCCTTCTCTATATTTGATTTGAGTAGTGTACAAGATGAAAATGCATATACAATTGATAGGTGTGATGATGTAGATTCATATGTTGATATGAAATCAGATTTTTATATGCATTGTGTGGATCTTGCTATTAAAAAGAATGACAGATCTGAAGTGGTCTTCTCTGATTTGCAAGTGGGAAATCAACCATTGACAAATGACAATAATGTGTCTTTACTTGTGCAAAGTGCTGATAGAAATTGTGATCAGCAAGATGAAGTGCAGTCAATTTATGAGGAAATATTCCTCTCTAGTTTGCAAGCCATCATTATGGAAGAGTGTTCATCATTTGAGAAAAATAGCAATAAAGATGTGCTTGATGTTCCCAACTTTCATAATAAGTTGGATTACTTTTGTTTTCAGTTGGAAAGTAATGGTAAAGAGTATGGCACTCTTATGTCACATAGTGATCAGCACTTTCAGCATTTGTTTGGTTTTCAAAAATTGAATGATTATGAACATGCTGATGATTATGTTGTATGTGATCAGTTGATTAGAAGTGGAAGTGTGATTGATCAAGCAGATGACAATGAAACTTCTAGCTTACCTTTGATCCATGGAAATGAAAATCGTGTGTTTGATAGAGGTAAGAATTCAATTATGATGGCTCGAGGCCATATGTAAATAAAGTGTATCTTTTGTATAGTTTCTTTGCTTTAGCTGTGTGGTTTTCAATAAGGAGCTTTGTTGTTTGGGTAGAATAAGGAACCCTTTGTTTTTTAGAAGAGAAGAGAAGCATTCTATTTTTGGGTGGTCTGTTCTACCATAGATTTTGAATTCTTCTATTGATCTTGCAATCAACCATCCCTAGTCAAAGCCACTGTTGGGACTCATAAATTTGAGTGAATTTGAGAGGCCCATTTCAAAAAAATTCTCTTTACTTTCAAATGAATACTTAGTGAATGAACCAGACTAGTTTAGTTTGAAAAGGGATAAAATGGAGCCAGTTAATTATCAAAGGGTAAGGCTTGGGAAATGTGTCCTGTACCTTTCATTTGGCCTATGAAGTGTTTTGCAACTTTCATATTTTAGTTTGGATCAGTTTATCAGATACCCATTTCAAGGAGTGAGCTGAAAGTCCATCATACATGGCAAATTTCAAGTCCCTATGAATACATTTTCTCAGTTTGGTAAGCCCAATCCGTTTGCAATTTGTGTTGTTTGCATAAGTCCCTGTTTTAGTAGCTAGTCAGAGCCCTACTTTGCACATGTGTAAAAAATGCCTAGTTGAGTGTTATATCAGAATATTTCTTCTGGGCTATTTTTGGTATGAAAGAGAAGCTATGTTTCTAGTTTGAAGCTCCTGCCAATCTATTTGATTAGTTTTCCAATATGGTTTCTTGAGCCACTTTATTCAGTTTTCTACACTTTCATTGCTACATCTTTTTAAGTCGCTATTTTCATGAGCTCACCTTTTGCACCCTATTAGCTTCCCAGTCAAACTGAGAATTCCAAGGTCTTCTTTGTAATTCAAATTATCTATTCCCTAGATCTGGGGATCTATAGAGATCATTTGATATTTTTAGTAAAGGCAATTTGTGGTCCCTGCACATTGATTTTATTAGGTTCGTTTGTTGGCAAAGACATTTAATCAACTTCATTGATTAATATCTTATCACCTGAGATTCATCATGAGTAGTGGTTTTGCAGGGTGATAGTCAATATATCAGCCTACTTGTCCTTCAAATGATGAGATACAGAAAGATGTTTTAATCAGTTTTTTAGAGCCAGTTTCTGATGCCATTCCATTGCTTTGGGCACAAGTGACTAAAAGTTGCAAGTTGAGTTTTAATGATCCGATAATCATGCTGATCAACTGCAGAGGCATGTTCAAGGTTCCTGAGGCATTTCAAAGGTTAGTTCCATGAAAATGATTTTTTTTTTTAGTCAGGCCCACCTTGGGGCTGAATATGGTTCATGCCCTTGCAGTATTAATTTTATTGGTGACTTGGTTCACTGAGAGAATTTCAGAATATTTAAATTTGGATTGTGATCATGAGACATGTCGTAAGAGTTCAAGATGCTAATAGAACTCCAGGCAATTTCAAATTGGCGAGTTTAATGCCAAATCCTCCTTCAGTAATAGAGAAGGGACATTTAAAAAATGCAAATGCACCTGGTAGATGGTGTGGAATGGAGAGGGGATTGAAGCCTTTAGAAAACACACGTGGCATGTGAAATGCCAAATCAAAACATCCTTCTTGCATGGCTTTCAAAGGAGGCATTAGAAATTTTAAAGCAAAAGCATATTGGTAGACATAAAATGAAAGTCCGCTGCCTCTACTAGCATCCTCTCCTATAGATGGCATAATAATGAAATGGGCTACATTGTTAAAAAGGCTTAGAAAATCTTCAAACCAATGCAATTTAGTAGGTTTAGCCCCCTTCTGTGTGGAGTTTGGAAGACTTTATGAAACTTCAAACAAATGCTATTAGTAGTTGTATTGCCCAGGTCCATGACCCAAAGCCATCATGTTCCCTGCATGGAGTGGAATGGGTAAAATGCATTAAAGACTCTCAAGAAGATGCAAGGGGCTGCATGGCCATTAAAACTTCAAAGCAATTCTATTTGTAGGTGTGAAGCAAATCCATCGACCTCTACCAACATCCTCCTTCCGTGGTTACTTGAAGAAATTTTAAACAAATCTAGCTTGTGCATGAGGTGTATAGAATGGGTAAAGCATTTTTTTAAAACTCCAAGCAAGTGCAATTGGTTTGTTTGAAAACCAAACTCTATGGGTGGTGCATGAGATTTTAACAAAGGGCATCATAAATATTTTAAAGTAAATGCAATTAGCAAGTGTAATGTCCTCTGCGTGGTGTATGGAGAGGCGACTGCTAAGTTTGGAAAGGATTTTAAAAAAAGGAGTTCAAAGAAAATGCATTTGTCAGGTTTAAAACCAACATTCCTTTGTGTGGTGTGGACAAATCCCATTAAAACCTTCAAAAAATGTGAATACTAGGCATAAGCAATATATCCCACATTGGCTATGCAAAAGGACATTTTGGTATTTAAATGCTATGAAACACACATTCATAGTGTCAAGAGCTAGAAGGATTTTGTCAAGTGGAAGCTCAATGACCCAATGGACCCCACACATATGCATGATTCTCGAGGTAAGCAAGTTTACAGTAAGAGGACGAGTTAACGAGCTTGCAAGTTTGAGGCAATAGGATAGTGGTCATTTTGTCGCTATGCAAAGGTGCTTGATCATTACCCTTTGCGGATTAGCAACAAAGCACATGCAAAAAATGGCAGATTAAATATTGAGAAAGTTTGAGACAATAGAACGAGGGTCATTATGTCAGCATGCGAAGGTGCATGAAATTTATCCTTCACAAACCAGCTACCGATGTGTTGGTAGGTCCGAGTGGTAGGTTAGCTAGTGGGTCCCAATGTGGTGTCAGTCTAGTGGCAGTCATGTGGCAAGGTGCAGAGGGTAAAATGGATAGAAAAATCAAAATTAAATGTAAAGTCCTGGCTATTGTAAAAATTCCAAAAATTTAAATGATGGGTCGACATTCGTAATTAATTGATTAGAGGGGTATTTTTCTCCCAAACATAGATATATTATATACCATTGGAAAGATCTTAGAATGAGAAAATCAGTTATGTAGTTAGTTTCAATAGATCTTAGATATTTTGAGATAATTTTCCATGGGAAGGATGCAAGGAAAATCTTCAGTTCGAAAAAGGGGACACTTGACAATTTCTGATCAAATCTGATCTTTTTCCCTCCTTTTCATATTCTCAATTTTTTATTTTGTAAGGGTTCCTATTTTTTGGAGACTTTCTCCAAGGGAGAAATCCAAAATTGCAGGTTCCAGTGATGACATTTTTCATTTTTTGCAAATGACAGTGTGTTGTTTTGAGTTTCCAGCTTTGTCTTTGCTGTAGGTTTTATTTCAGTTTGTAAGTTTACACATATGCAAGGCATGCTTGAATTTCCACAAAATTGTCTACAAAATACCATTTGAATTTATACAATTTCATCTTATCAAGAATAATTTGAGGTGTTTCTTTCACTCTTATCTAAGATTGTAATGCTGGTCTTTTGGGTACTCTTCAAGGAAGAATATAAATCCTGAAACTTAGCATTAATGATTTTGAATGTGTAGACTAGATATGTATGTATGATTTTGTGATAGATCAGAGGTTTGTATTAATGTAATGCATTAATACATAAAAATTTAATGTTGAAAGTAACTTGCATTTAAGATTTCTCTTCCAGTTTTATGCATGACTTTGTGGCTAGGATAAGGCACTGGTCTTTTGTAATATTGAAGGAATGTCATAACATCAATTTAAAAATCAAATCTAGGTATATCTTTTCTTTTCTATTCTTTGGTAGTGTTCCATCCATCTCATGATTCAAACATTGTTCAGTTGTTAATGTAGATTTAGCCTATCTACAGTACCCTCCTTGTTTTTGAACCTTTTATGAGATCTATCTGCTTTTATTGATGTTGTCATAAGTGTGTAATGGGTTTAATTATATGCATCAAAAGGGTGTCCCCCCTAGGTCTAGTAGAACTTGAAGTGTAGGAGGATCATTAGGATCCTATGTTATGTTGTCCAAGCCTTGAAGTATTCCACAGATCAAAATTGGCTATTTCATAGAATTAATTGCAGGTAAACTTGGGTTAACCAATTTTGGTGAACAACACCACCGAAGAAACCCCCTAACCATAAGAAGAGGGAGACCGAACATAGAAAAAGCCCTTGGAAACCAGAGGAAAAGAATAGAGAGAGGAGAGGCCACAAGCCCTAAAAGGAAATGAGCAACATAAGCTCTTCTCCACACTACCTCTTTCCCGCACCAAGAAAGCGCACAGAGTCCACCACAGAACATCTCCATGAGCATCTCCACAAGGGTTGCAACCATTATGCCGCAATAAGGGCCAAAGCAGAAACATCAAAGCTTGGCCACACCAACACCAACAACAATGCAGAAAGCCCTAGTATGGCTTCTCTAGGAAAAGAGAAAAACCCAGCAAAAGGCAAACTACCCATCAGCCAAATAGAATAGAGGGGGACTCTCACACCCACCTGGGAAAAAACCAAAAATCCCCAAAGACTGAGGGAAATGACGCTCAAACTAGGTAGTAGTGAGATCACCTGTAGGGCTCAAAGAAGGACCTCCAACCCTACTGCACACCCCACCACTCTTCCAAAGCATCCCACGACCCAACAATAGCCAAGAATCACGAAAGCCAGCCGCAGGGGACGTGACCATCATACACAAACCAAGGGAGGGAGGTCCAAAGGCAACTCAAAAACCATAGAAGAAACAAAGGGCAAAAAGACTCCAGGTCTTTCTACACCCACACACCCACGAGTACTCAGCCACAACAGCCACCAAAACATTGCCAACAACATGGGGCAAAGAACACTGAGCATCCAAACCAGTGGCATGACCAAACAGTGGATGGTCATGGGAACCATCATTGTTGTCATCATCCACCTCTCCATCAGTGCATTCTCCAGAGGAAACCCTACCTCCTCCTCCTCCACCACTCTCCATCAATGTATGAGATTCTTTGATACTCTAGTTCCTGCCAAGGAATGCTGGTGAATGTTATCTTTAATTTGACTAAATAATAAATTTAATCATCAGAAGTATGTTGGCACAAAAGAAAAACCAAGCACAAAAAGACAAAATAAAAGTAAAGGTTTCATAGCACTGACCTCAAGTTCAACACAACTACTACTATGAATATCATTCACGTACTCCTTGAATTCATCATCATCACTATTAATATTAGTAACACTATTGGAATCAAGGTAATTTTTTTTTAATTCTTTGATAATTTTTTTCTACATGTAGTTTAACCATCAAGCAAAAAAAAATATCCATATGAGGAGTAATTCATTTAAAAAATAATCAACAAAAGGCAAAATTTCATAGATTCACTATTCTATATATGATCAAAATACATTTGCATAGATATTAAAAATACAATATAAAGATGCTATAGGTGAGAATTAACATAGTGAGGGATAGACTCTTGGCTAATCTAAATCCATCAAAATATGGTCATTCCATGCAGAAATTATATGCTTAGCAGAGGCACCCAACTACAAAACTTTCTCAGTGAGACTGTGTAAGCAACACATTATATCCTGTTGTTAGCAGTATGTATGAATTTATTATGTGTTGCATTGATGTCATTACTAGTTGTTATGGTTGGTTACCAACAGATAGGTTCTGGTTACTGGTAGAAGATCTAGTGTTACCGGTAGAAGAGACTATCTGTTGGACACTTTTGGCATGTTTGAATCAATAGAGTATGTTTGATTTTATGTGTTACATGTTCCTCGAGCATGTTTTGGTCACTTGGTATTGACTTGGTAATTGGATGCTATCATGCACTCTTGTAAACCCATACCAACATTGGTATAAGGTTTAACCGATAGAGCTTTCATTAAGGAATCTTGACAGGATGCATAAGTAGTGTTGGTGCGGCTTTCAAGATGTTGAAGATCTTCTTTGATTGTGATTCAATTGCTTGAAGGTATTGCTTTGGGTTGGTGGACCCAGAATAGGTCTGATGCCTATTTAGGTTATGGACTAGTATCAGGTTAATGTGTACTCTACACATTACCGGTATGTTTTGAGATGTTCTATGAATTGGTTATTATTGTTTTGGTCTTAAGATGACATGACATATCATTGTAATATGGATTTATGTAATTATCTTATTGTAATATCTTTAGGTGGCTGACCTAATTGGTTTAGGCCTTAGGGTTGGTATAAAATGATGTAAGATCTCATTGTAGATGATGGGGAATAAGTGTCATGGTCTTCAAATGTAATATCATATGCAAAGGAGATTTGGTTGATCATAGGTGATCAAATTGAGATTAAAGAAGAGGTTAAAGGCCTTCAGTATTGAGCTTAACTGGGAGTGTAATTAGGCATGGTAGATGTTATCTCTGGTAGTTAATTACATAGGATTGTTGTCCATTTATCTTGAGGTGGTTATAACCTCTGTGTAGTCAATGAGACTTTTGTAATGAGAAGTGTGCTCTAGGCAGTGTACCTTCCTGCATGTGCAGTCCCCTCATTGTTTCACATACTTTCTACAAAATTATCATCTGACTATGGGTAGGCTTCCCACCATGGTTTTTCTTTTTCAAGGTTTTTCAACATACAAATCATGGTGTTATGTCGATCATGGGTGATCGAATTGGGATTCAGGAAGAGGTTAAAGGCCTCCAGTATTGAGCTTAATCGAGATTGTAATCAGGCATGGTAGATTGTATCTCTCACAATTTAATACTCTGGATTATTGTCCATTTATTTTGAGGTGGTTATTATCTCTTTGTAGTCAGTGAGACTCTTTTGTAATGAGTAGTGCACTCTAGGCAGCGTGCCTTCCTGCATGTGCAGACCCCTCATTGTATCACATACTTTCTTTAGAAGTATCATCTGACTGTGGGTAGGCTTCCCACCATGGTTTTTCCCTTTTTGAGTTTTCCACATACAAATAATGGTGTTATGTGGTTTGGCTTCTTTGCATTGATTATCTGTTTAATTGTTAAGTCGTATTGTTTACCAGTATCTGTTCCTACCGGCATCTGTTTCTACTTTACTGATACTTAATTTGGTTATAGGTTATTAATTGGATTAATTAATATAATTTGTTAACAACTGATTCACCCCCCGTTCTCAACTATTTACCAATTTTCCTAACAATTGGTATCAGAGATTTGGTCCTCTTTTGCTGAAGCTTAACTGCTTGAGGTAGATCCTATGGAAACTAATCCACCAACACGTATCTTCAGAAGAGAAATCCCTAAGTTTGATGGAACAAATTATGGGATATTGAAAATTTGAATGGAGACTCATCTTAGATGTCTTGACAAGGATATTTGGGAGATCACTGAGAAAGGTTACACACCTTATGATTCGGCATCTGGTAATTATTCTCCTACAGACTTGGATAAAAATATTTAAAATGATTGCAGAGCTAGAGAAGCCATCCTATGTGCACTTACTGATCAGGAGATCATGGGATTGGCCAATAAATCATTGGTAAAGGTTATGTGGGATAAATTAAGAACTCTGAATGAAGGTTATCCTACTGTCAAATTTCTAAAATTGATGGTTACCGGGTAAGGTATGAAAACTTGAAGATGGAAGATAATAAAAAATTGTTGTGTTTATGGAAAGAGTAAATGAGATTGTTATAAGAATTCAATGTTGTGGAGGATCTCTTAGTGAAGATGAAATAGTTTCCAAAGTCTTGAGAGCCCTTCCATTGGCTTATAAGATGAAGGCAACTACAGTTAATGAGTTGAGAACAATGGCAAACACTTCAAATAACAAAGACATTCTGATTGGGAAATTATCTTCTTTTGAGCTTGAAGAATTTGGACCTTCTGGAGTTGCAAAATCTAAACCTACGTTTCATGCATCATCATCATCATCTATCGGAAAAAGTGATTGGAATGCTTTATATGCAAAGGAATTGGAAGACATGATGAAAGAGGATGAAGAATTTGAGCAACTTGAAGCCTTAATTGCTATAAGAGTACCTAAAGGACCGACAGGAAGTAAATATGAAGAAAAAACACCTTTTAAAAGTTTTGCATGTAATAAGATTGGTCATTTTGCATCTAGATGTCCTAAAAGGAATGCAAGATTTGAAGAAATAGTTAAGAAATCATTTAAGCCTAACCAAAAGAGATATAGATTCAAGAAAATTAAACAATGCTACATAGCAGATGATGAAGGAGTAAGTGGTGACTCTGGGGATGAATGATGAATACTAAGAGGCGGGGTGAATTAGGATGACAAAAATTAATATAAGCAGACTTTCAAACAATTTAGTAGATAACTGGTGAAACAAATTCACTAATAAACTGGTTAAGATAAATGCAAACCAAATAGCAAACAAAGCATTCACCCACAAGAGCACAATCACCATAACACAAGATATTTGATGTGGAAACCCAAATGGGAAAAACCACGGTGAGCAGAAACTCACAAGTAACTATCTGCAGAATAGTAACCAGATCGGTTAAGGTCATACAATGTTCTTCACTAGAATAGACCCTGTTAGGAATCTAGATCTCTGTTAGGACATAAGTCTTGTTAAAGACTACCTTGTTAAATGATTTCAGATCGATAGTTGTGAACCACCTTGTTAGAGGATTTACAAAGGCTTTGTTGAGCCTACTCGATTAAGGGCTTTAGACTTGTCGAAGATGTGAGTAATCAACAAGTGAATGATCTAGATGCTAGCATAGTATGCTTAATTAGATCCTTGACAAGTCCTTGTTAATGCATTTTAGTATTACTTCAATCTTTAATATCTCCACACTCTATCTCTTCACACAGACCTAATCTTCTCTTCAATGATCACACATAACCTTTTCTATTCTATATCTCCACGCAAACCCTAGACATGATGTCCTTATAAAGGAATCTGATTTCATGTTGCTCCAATAGAATTCGACTACAAGTTCCTAGATACAGTGCATCTAGACACTTTTGGTAACACAACACAAACACATCGCCAAAGTGTCGGTGGATGATAACTCATCACACATTACAGTAATACCAGTTGGTAACCCATCATAGATATATATCGGTTAATACAATATACTGATTACCGATTGTCAAAAATGAAGATTGAAAAATCGTAGTGTTCTGATCAAAAGTTAACTACCACTTGGGTTCTTCATACTGCTTGAGATCCTCAAACCGCTTGGGGTCTTCATACCATTTGGGATCTTTAGTCAATCTATGATAGGTAAACCATCTTTTGCAAAATACTAATAGTCTAAAGACTATTTATTCAATAATACACAATATCGGTTGGAACAATTACCGGTTGAGCATAACTCATACATCAAGAAAGTGTGTGCCCATCAATGATAATCAAAACATCATCAAAATGCCAACAATCTCCTCCTTTGGCATTCATGGCAACACTTAGAAAAGTTTGGACATCTAAGTGTTTTTACAACAATAACACAAAAGATGCTACAATCAAAATTACCCCCCCCTAAGCATATATACTCCTACCTTTTCAAAAATTACAAGTAAGTGCATGAAATGGTAACATTCACCAAAATTTTAATGTACACTACTCCCCCTTTGCCAACTTTGACAAAGTAATTCAATGTAACCCCTTTTTCCTTATACAATAAAATAGAGTAGATGTTCATGACAATAAGGAATGAAATTTCTCAAAAATAGATTTAAAGTTCTGCACAAAAGTTTTCATGTCCAATGTCCTTGACTCAAGTAATGAGGTAGCAACCTCACTTTTAATCTTTATCTAGAATGCCAGTTCTTCCATTGCATCGATGTTACTAATCTCTTGAGTTACCGTGATAGCTTCCAAGTTGAGAAAATATCTCTAAAGAACCTACAGTTTTGGAAATAGGAGCAGTTAAAGCTCCTACAAATCTTGAGTCCAGTTGCTGATCTCTAATTCCATCTTGGCAGTCTGATGCTGAAAATGATGAACAATTTGTTCATAGGTAGTGAATAAATCATAGGGCATCTTGAAGTTGTTGATATATTCCTATAACTCTGATTGGAGTTGAGCTTTTTGTTTGAGCACATCTTCACAAAATAGATGGGCTTGGCAGATTTTACTCAGAAGTAATTTACCCTCACCCATAGAAACACTGATATCATTCTACTGCTTTAGTAGTTGTGTCCTAAGTTCATTCATTTGCTTGACTAAGGAAATATTAAGTGCCTTTTCATAGATCTTACTTGCAATTGATTAAGCAACATCCTCCAAGCATTGTACCTGGTCCTCCACTATGATACAAAGAAGTTTGAGCTTGGATAGAGAGGAGTCGGTACTAGGGAGGTTAGTACTGGGAATTAGACTGGTAAGGGTGTCAACTGCAATTTGTATGACATCTTGTTCTTTCTTCTTCCGCAATTCTTCTAGTCTCTCTTGTGCAAGTTTGATGCCTCAAAGTAGCTCAGACTCATCTGATGATTGAGTTAGACATGCAAGAGTTAGATCAGTAGGACTAGTAGAATCAACCTACTTGGTTTGATCACCAGTTGCCTTAGGAGACTACCCTCCTTCTATGGTCTAGATCTCTGCTTGTTTTCTCTTCTCTGCTTCCTTCTCCTCTTCCACTCTTTTCTTTTCTTCTTCTTTCTTCTTCTCTGACTCTTTCTATTTCTCCTCTTCTTTTTTCTTCTCTATTTCTTCCTTCTTCTTATCCTCTTCCTGCTTTTTCTTCTTTTCCTCCTTCTTCCTTTCTTCTTCCTTCCTCTTTTCTTCTTCTTTCTTCTTCTCTTCTTCTTTTTTGTTATCTTCTTCTTTCTTTTTCTTTTCCTCTTTTCTCTTGTTTTCTTCTTGCCTTTCTTTTTCCTCTTGTTCTTTCTCTGCTTTCTCTTTGTCCTGTTTCTCTTTCTCATCTTTTTATTTGTTAGGAGTGATATCCTTATTATCTAATTCATCAACATCAATAGAGTCAATTTATTCTGTCACTCTTTCACCTTGACTATCAAATACCTCATCCGGTTTGCCTAAGGGTAGGTCAGGTTCTTGATCAACCTTCCTAGTGGGTTCAGATACTTGGTGTATTTTGACAACTTTAACATGTTTGTGTGTATCCTTTTCTACTTCAGAAGTTTTACCTTCTATTAACCTAAGTCACCTCCTTCTCATAAAGAAGATGCCTTTGTTCTTATCCATAATTTCAAATAACTTAGAATTTGAAGCATCAGGAAAGTGATGTGCAAACTTTTTCTCCCTAATCTCTTGTTCTCTTTCAATGGCAATGTGCCATTTATTACCCAAAGAATTATATAAAGAATTTTGAGTAACAAATTTAATCTCAGAAGGCGACCGATCATTAATACATAAATATTAAATGACCTCCTGTTCTACCTCCTCTTTCTCACTATCATTAAAGGCATGAAAATGTTCCTTTAAGTCATCAAGCAAATTCCTCCTAATATTCTTTATTGTCCTCTGATAGTGTGTCATTAGTTTATAAGAGGTAATATCTATATTTACCGATGCAGAAGTTGCTAGTACATTACCGGTAGACTTCAGCTTTTTGCTTGATTGTCTTGACTTCTTTGTTTCAACCTTTGCTTTAGTGTCCTCTATGAGTGATTCCTGGATTTTTGCTTCCTCTTGAATACTTTTGCCAGAATAATCTCAGGTTTCTTTTTGGCTAGTGACCGCTTGGTCACTTTTGGATTGGCAAATGTAATCAGTGAAGATATCGATGGCATTGCTTTGCCCTTTTTCTACTTTGGCTCCTTAATTGGTGTGACCCCCTCCAAGTAGATACTGGTTCTTTTCTTCTTTGCATCCAGTGGTGAGGCAAGTAAGGTAGAGGCATACCTGATCAATATGTCATTCACCACTTCAGACCCCATAGGGCCAACAACTTCCTTTCTAGGTTCCATAGCTTCCATTCAGTAGTCATCTATCCTTATTGTGAAGCAGATGTCATCTTCATACTTCTTCACAATATCACCAAATATCCTCATTCTCTGGTTCATCTTTCATTTGAATTCATCAAAATACTTATTTAGAACCTCAAGATATGCAGTTCCCACTGCTTGTAGACTCTCCTTAATCTATCTAGAAACCAGTATCACTGACTCCAGGGAAATAACCTTGAAAATAGAAGAATAGACTGACTAGAAGTTAGCCAAACTTGAACCTCAGTGATTTGTCTCATTTGATGGATTTTAGATTCACCAATAATTGCTTCTATAAGCAGGTGCATAGGTCATATTTAGTATCTTCCTTGATAATCCTATAAGCAACATTCACCAGAGTAGTAGGGACATAATTCATTCTGCTAGCATAAAATATTCTGTAACCAATCACCATGCAAGTATATTTTACTAGATCATCAAAAATGGTGTTGATGGTCATTGCCCATTGGTCACTCACAGAACCAGTGAGCTCTGTCATTTTAGTTTTGGTGACCTTCTATAAAACTGGTACTTCTCCAACATTTCATAATCTGGTGATGACATGAATCGCTTGTGGTGTGATGTCATGGGTCCACTCAAGGTACATCTTGTCACCATGCACTCTGCTGAGGATCATGCAAATATGTTCTTCTGAGACTTCTTCTAGAATGTATACCGCATTGTGCAGTTTCATCTTCTCAAGAATGCTATACTCTGGTTTAATCTTCTTGTCATCTCCACAGAACAAGCTTAGATGGGAGTTCATTACTAGGGATCCTAGGTCTTCCAAATTACAGTCTATATACCCTGAAATATCTCCCTCGATAATAACTCTGGCAGGGATTTGAGATAGGGCATTGTATTTCATATTTCTTCTGAAGAAACTCAGATGTATCTACAGGTTCACTAGAACTAGAGTGCGATGCAGAAGCCATAACCCAATGATAAGAATGAATTTCAAAATATACCTTCACAATATGAAATTGAGGTTTTCTCGATATCACACACAATACACCACTTTGGTTGCTAGTTCACCACTTAGTGTTCTTCACTGATTGCAAGATTTTGCATAAGATTTCTTCAACTGCTAAACAAATCACTCTGGTTTCTCTGCTCTTGAAAATTCTTCTTTCAAAAATAGATAAGTGAAAATGACAATGAAAATCCCTTTTAAGCAAACTCTTACCTATCATAATAAATGCATCACCACTAGGGCACAAACTCTAATTTTGCCTTTTACCACTTCAAATCTTCTGTCGATTGACAGGTAACATATATCGATGATGGTCTTTACTGGTATAAACTGCGGGTTCAAAATATTTCACTGATATGTTCCCCCTAAGCTTTTCTGAAGCTCAGTTTGTCAGTTCAAAGACTTCCACACTAGGTGCAGAAATAGGTTCATCCTATGACTTTTCTTCTATTTTCTTTATCCAAGTTCTATTCATTTCCATTTGAACGATTTCAACATCAATCTCCCCTTCTGGAGTGATAGGTATATAACCTGATAGGTTTTTTCTCAGTCTGCAAGTTATGGTAGTGTGTCTTGGTTTGTTGCAATGATAGCATACCATTCCAAGTGTTCTCCATGGTACATTAAACATACTTCCATTCTTCCTTCTACATGTTGCAGCAGTGTGACCATTACCACGACAGATCAAACAAGTTACTCTCCAACTAGTAGCCGCTTGATAACCACCTGACTGATGGTCATAGGTATTGTACCAGTTGGGATTCCAGTTCACAGAAGGTTTCGGGATGACTCCTTGAGTCCTTGGAGGATATGTCCTAGTGTTGTGCAAAACTGACCTGCATTCAAATGCTTTATGCCCAAACTTGTTGCATGCATAATAGTTTCCATTGAATCTATTGGATCTAGGTACATTGTTTTGAAAATAAGGAAAATTGTTGTAGGCCTTGCTTCTACACACATTGGTAGTCTCTTTGAGACAATTAAAAAAAATAGGTTTAAATTTTTGCTTACCTTTTCCTTTGGATGTTAGTTGCTTCTTTGATGCTTCAACTTCTGTTCTAGAGGTCTCACCTTCCTCATATCTAGAGAAACCAAGTCCAGTGGTATTCTTTACTAGCTTTGCCGATTCTAGATTTTTCTCTAGCTTAGCAGTACTCTGATTGAAATTGGCAAGTATCTCCTTTGACTTAGTAAGTTCCTTGGAAATAGCAGCATTGGATTCCATCAAGGTTGCATTCTCAGAAATAGCCATGTTTAGTTCACCTTGTATTACTTCTTTTTCCACTTTACTCTCCTGGAGATCAGCGGTAAGGGTGCTGATTTCTTTCTTAACCTTGGAGATCTCATGATCTTTGTCTTTTACCAAATCTTCACCTTTCCTTGTGTTCTCAAGATCCTAACATATTTTGATAGTCAGTCCTTACAACTCCCTTCTTAGGTTGGCTTTTGATTCATTCAGTTTTCCAACTTCTTCAACTAGGGCATCCATGTTTGCTTCAATAGAAGAGCTATTTTTAGTAAGTTCCATCAGTTTTTCAGCATGCTCTCTTCTCTTGGCCAAAGAGGCTTTATACTTGACTTTGAATTCATCATAGGCTCTCTTAGTCTGAGTGAGATGATGAGTAACTTCCCTCACACTGTATTCCCCCATATCTCCTTCCAAGTGGTTAGACTTATAGAAAAGTTGGCTCTGATACCAATTGATGAATACTAAGAGGGGGGGTGAATTAGTATGCCAGAAATTGCTCTAAGCAGACTTTTAAATAGTTTAGCAGATAACTAGTGCAGTAGATTCACTAATAAATCGGTTAGGATAATGCAAACCAAATAGCAAACAAAGCATTCACCCACAAGAGCACAATCACCATAACACAAGATATTTGACATGGAAACCCAAATGGGAAAAACCACGATGAGCAGAAACTCACAAGTAACTATCTACAGAATAGTAACTAGACCGATTAAGGTTAGACCGGTTAAGGTCACACAATGTTCTTCACTAGAATAGATCCTGTTAGGAATCTAGATCTCTGTTAGGAGATAAGTTCTGTTAAAAACTACCTTGTTAAAGGATTTTAGATCCACAGTTGTGAACCACCTCATTAGAGGATTTACAAAGGCTTTGCTAAGCATACCCAGTTAAGGGCTTTAGACTTGTCGAAGATGTGAGTAATCAACAAGTGAATGATCTAGATGCTAGCACAATATGCTTAATTAGATCCTTGACAGCTCCTTGTTAATGCATTTCAGCATTACTTCAGTCTTCAATATCTCCACACTCTATCTCTTCACATAGACCTAATCTTCTCTTCAATGATCGAACATAACCTTTTCTATTCTATATCTGCATGCAAACCCTAGACATGATGTCCTTATAAAAGAATCGGATTTCATGTCGGTCCAATAGAATTAGACTACAAGTTCCTAGGTATAGTGCATCTAGACACATTTGGTAACATGGCACAAACACATCGCTAAAGTGTCAGTGGATGATAACTCATCACACATTACAGTAATACTGACTGGTAACCCATCACAGATATATATCGGTTAATACAATATACTGATTATCAGTTGTCAAAAATGAAGACTAGAAGATCGTAGTGTTCTAATCAAAAGTTAACTACCACTTGGGTCCTTCATCCCGCTTGAGATCCTCAAACCGCTTGGGCTCTTCATACCACATGGGATCTTCACTCAATCTATGATTGGTAAACCATCTTCTGCAAAATATTGATAGTCTAAAGACTATTCATTCAATAATACACAATACTAGTTGGAACAATTACAGGTTGAGCATAACTCATACATCAAGAAAGTATGTGTCCATCAATGACAATCAAAACATCATCAAAATGCCAACAATGAATCGATAGAAGACTCTACTAGTGGATCTGGAAATGGAAAGGAATGGGTGTTATATACTTTAAAGGAAGATGAACCAGAACTGGCTATCATGAATGAAGAAAAGGCCCTTGTAGAAAACGTTGAAGATAAGGATGAATGGGTAATTGATAGTGGATGCTCACATCATATGATTGGAGATAAAGGGAAATTTCTATCCCTGCAAGAATACAATGGCGGTCAAGTCAAATTTGGAGATGACAAAGCATGTATGATCAAAGGTAGAGGTACTATTTCTTTGAATGGTAAGCATAATACTGACAATGTCTATTATGTAGAAGGTTTAAAGAATAATCTTTTGAGTGTTGGTCAATTGGTGGAAAAGGGTTTCCAACTTCACTTTAAAGATAGAAAATACAAAATCATGAACAAGATCGGTTTGGAGATTGCAACCGGTATTTAGACAAGACGTAATATCTTTCACTTGAACACTGGTAATAAGACATGTTTGATTGCTCATATTGATGAGAGTTGGCTATGGCATAAGAGGTTGTGTCATGTTAATTTTGATTATATTGTTGAGATCATTTCAACTAAGGCAATTAAAGATATACCTAAGATTATGAAGCCTCATAATCCAATATGTAAGAAATGTCAAATGGGAAAGCAAGTTAGATCTTCTTCTAAGAGCATACAAGATATATCTAATGATGTAATTGATTTGATTCACACTAACTTATGTGGTTCTACAAGGACTAGAAGATTTCAAGGTGATAGGTATTTCATGTTTCTTATTGATGACTATTCTAGGATGATGTGGGTGAATTTTCTTACAGAGAAGTTTGAAGCCTTTGAGAAATTCAAGATCTTTAAAGCAAAGGTTGAAATAGAAACTAGATTGAAAATTAAATGTCTAAGATTAGATCAAGGCAGTGAGTTCACTTCTCATGAATTTAACAATTATATGTACCTCAGATTCCTTAGCAGAGTGAAGTAGTGGAAATAAAGAATAGAACCATCTTGGATGTAGCAAGATCTATGATGATGGAAGCCCAATTACCTCACATCTACTAGAGAGAAGCAGTGAGTACATCAGTCTACACATTTAACAAAGTTCACATCAAACGTGAAACTGGTAAGACCCCTTATGAATTAGGGTTTGGACATACACCTATTGTTAAATATTTTAGAATTTTTAGGAGTAAATGCTATATCAAAAGAGATGATTCAACTGGAAAGTTTGTTCCTAGATGTGATGAAGGGATATTTCTTAGTTATTCAATTCAATTCAAAGCATATAGATGTTATAACAAAATATTGTGCAAAATGATCGAGAGTGCTAATGTGAAAGTGGATGAGCAATACAGAAATCAATCTAGATGATATGACAGGGAACCGATAGTGGAAATAATCATAACTGAATCAACAATGCCTGAATCGGTACAGGAAACTGAAACAGTTACACTAGTACAATTAGAAAATTCAACTGTGACTGATGATCAGAGTAGTGAACCTGAAGTTCAGAAAACACCAAGGTATGTAAGATTAAATCATTCTAAAGATCAAATAACTGGAGATAGGAACAAGGGACTTATGAGAAGAAGGAGACTAGCAAATGAAGAGGTATGTCTTATTTCTCTAATTGAACTAGCATCTATTATTGATTCTTGTAAGGATAAACATTGGTTAAAGGCTATGGAAGATGAATTAGATTAGATAGAGAAGAATGAGACTTGGACTTTAGTTCCTCCTCCTAAAAATAAGAATGTTATTCGAACTAAATGGGTTTTTAGGAATAAACTGAATGAGGATGGTCATGTTGTAAGAAACAAGGCTAGATTGGTTTGTAAAGGATATTCTCAAATGAAAGGAATTGATTATGGTGAAATATTTGCAGTTGTAGCCAAAATTGAAGCTGTTAGACTATTTCTTGCCTCTGCAGCTTATAAGAACTATAAGTTTTATCAAATAGATGTTAAATGTGCATTTTTCAATGGTGAACTTAAAGAAGAAGTATACATTGAGAAACCTGATGGTTTTTAACTGATAGATGATAAAGATATGGTTTGCAGATTGAAAAAAACTTTATATGGATTGAAACAAGCTCCTAGAGTTTGGTATGCAAGGTTGGATAAATATCTTTTGAATCTTGGTTTTACTAAAGGTAGTGTTGATAGTAATTAATATTGTAAAATCAATGATGATGATATTCTTATTATTGAAGTATATGTTAATGATATCATTTTTGGAGGAGAAGATAAATTGTGCATGGAATTTGTTAACAACATGAAGAATGAATTTGAAATATCCATGATTGGTGAGATGAAAATTTTCTTAGGTTTCTAGATTACTCAAACTGACAAGGGCATCTTTATTTGTCAAACTAAGTATCTAAGG
Source organism: Cryptomeria japonica (assembly GCF_030272615.1). NCBI lineage: Eukaryota > Viridiplantae > Streptophyta > Pinopsida > Cupressales > Cupressaceae > Cryptomeria > Cryptomeria japonica. The sequence goes on along the minus strand of NC_081412.1, from coordinate 208,339,653 downwards.
GAATTGTTGAAGAAGTTTGGTATGAATAATTCCAAACTGGTAAGTACTTCTATGGTGGCAAGTGGGAAATTATCTATCAAGGATACTTCTACATCAGTAAATCCAACAAGGTAAAAGTGTATGATTGGTTGCTTACTATATTTAACTTAGACTAGACCAGATATTATGAATTTAGTAAGTATTATTTCAAGATATCAAAGTAATGCTAAAGAAAATCATGAATGTGCAGTAAAGAGAATTTTTCGGTATTTGCAAGGAACAACAGAATATGGCTTATGATATTCTAGAAATGATTTCACTTTATGTGCATATACTGACTTAGATTGGGCAGGAGATATTAATTATAGGAAGAGCACTTCTGGTGGAGCTTTCTTTCTTGAAAAGAAACTATTTTCATGGATCAACAAAAAATAGTCATGCATTTCTTTATCTAATGTGGAAGCTGCGTATGTTGCAACAACAACTAGTTGACCTCAAGTCCCGTGGATGAAGAAAATGTTGAAGGATATTAGGGTAAATTGTAGTGAATTGGTAGTTATCTACTATGATAACTCTGTAGCTATTGACATGTCTAAGAATCCAATATTTCACTCTAAGACTAAGCACATATCAATAAAGTATAACTTTTTGAAGGACAAGGTAGAAGTAAAGGAAGTCAAATTGGTTTATGTGAACACTAAAGAACATATTACAGATATATTCACTAAACCACTGTCTAAGGAATCATTTGAGTGTTTGAGAGACAGGTTAGGGGTTTCTGCCCCTCCGGAAGAGACTTGATTGATGCAGTTTGTCATCAATTCAGCATGCATTATTAGAGATACTATTCATTCTGGCAATGACGAGTGGTGCTACTACTTAGGGGGGGTAGTCAGATTTGAGATTCAAAGGTTTACATTCTTTCTTTGATATTTGTGTTAGATTTCTAGCATTGATGTTAAAGGGGGAGAGATAGTGATGTGAAAAAGATCAAAACTTTACCAAGATATTATTCAAAGGGGGATTTTGTTGGTTGTCTTCCATTGGGAGAGACTTGTTTGGCATTTCTTGGTACTTAGATGTTTTTCACATCTAGTGTTGCCATCAATGCCAAAGGGGGAGATTGTAAGCATTATGGATGAGTTGATTATATGTTGCATTGATGTTTTATCATTGATGTCAATACTATCTGTTATGCTTGGTTACCGACAGAGAAGTTTTGGTTACCAGTAGAAGATCTAGTGTTACTGGCAAAAGAGACTATCCATTGGACACTTTCGGCATATTTAGATTAATAGAATATGTTTGATTTTATGTGTTACATGTTCCTGGAGCATGTTTTGGTTAGTTGGTATTGATTTGGTAATCAGATGCTATCATACAATCTTGTAAACCCATACCGACATTGGTTTAAGGTTTAACTGACAGAGCTTTCACTGAGGAATCTTGATAGGATACATAAGTAGTGTTGGTGCAGTTTTCAGGATGCTGAAGATGTTCTTTGATCATGCTTCAACTTCTTGAAGACACTACTTTGGCATGGTGGACCCAGAATAGGTCTAGTTCCTATCTAGGTTATGGACTGGTATCATGTTAACGTGTACTCTACATGTTATCGGGATGTTTTAGGATGTTCTATAGATTGGTTATTATTGTTTTGGTCTTACATGACATGGTATATCATTGTAATATGGATTTATGTAATGATCTTATTGTAATATCTTTTAGGTGGCCAACATAATTGGTTTAGGCCTTAGGGTTTGTATAAAATGATGTAAGATCTCATTGTAGATCATGGGGAATAAGTGTCATGGTCTTGAAATGCAATATCATATGTGAAGGAGATTTGGTCGATCATAGGTGATCGAATTGCGACTAAGGAAGAGGTTAAAGGCCTCTGGTATTGAGCTTAACTAGGACTATAATCAAGGATGGTAGATGCTATCTCTGATAGTTCATTACTCTATATTGTTGTCCATTTATCTTGAGGTGGTTATAACCTCTCTGTAGTCAGTGAGACTCTATTGTAATGAGAAGTGTGCTCTAGGTAGTGTGCCTTCTTGCATGTGCATGCCCCTCATTGTATCACATACTTTATGCAAAAGTATTATATGAGTGTGGGTAGGCTTCCCACTGTGGTTTTTCTCTTTCTGGATTTTCCACATACAAATCATGGTGTTATGTGGTTTAGTTTCTTTGCATTGATTATCTATTTAATTATTAATTTCTAGTGTTTACTATTATGTGTTCCTACCAGAATCTATTTCTACTTTACCGATACTTAATCTGGTTAAAGGTTATTAAGTGGATTAATTGATATAATCTGTCAACAACTAATTCACCCCTCCCTCTCAGTTATTCACTAGTTATCCTAACACTTGTAACCCTTCATTTGAGTTGACATGGTTTGTTGAGGCTCTTAGTGGGCGTTCAACAGATGGCTATGAAATCTCTATGGATGAACTAGATTTGTAATTCATACTACTCTTAGATTTAGTACAATTTAGTGTTGCCATATAATTGACAATATCTTCTCCACCTGCTTCTCTATTACTGTTTTCCACGTAAAATACAATGTAAATTTTAACATATAGTCAGTCCAAAAAAAATCTAATTAAATAACACAATGTATATTGAACCAAAAATCCATACAGTTACTCCTAATTTGTCCATTTTGGCTTGCATCCCGCCTCGGCCAATGACATATTCAACCCTCATATTATCTCTTTCTCTCTTGCCTTTGTGACTCATTCTCAAATATTCTTCAGAACTCATTCTTTCTTTCAATGCCTCCCATTGTTTTGGAGATAGAGTGGAGTCAGATCTCTCTTTTCCCTCCATGACTAGGTTTCTACAATTGTATCTAAAATTGCTCATCAAAAGTTTCATCTTGTTTTTATAATATTGTCTTGACATTTGTCCACTAATAGTGTCAAAGGCATTTTCTATTTTTTGAATAACATTTTCCACACTTTGTGGATCTTTCTCTACAAAATTTGATTTATAGATATCCAAATGGGCCCTACATCTTACGACCAATGCAATGGCCCACCTTAAAGAATTTTTCCCAATGGGTTCACCATCTCTTGACACCTCAACCAAGAATGACTTCTTCCCTTCTAATTTTCTTTCATTTGCATTCTTCTGTATAGATATATATATAAAGCTTGTCTCAATCTCTTTCTTTCAACAAAAGTGGTGTTCGAATTTTACTGAATCAGTAAAGATTGTTGTTGTTATGCAACCAATATATGATTAGTTAGTGATTGTGATGAAGAGATTGACATTCATGTTTCATGACTAAGTTTTTTGTTGTCATTGGTGACAAAAATGTTATTTTGAAGTCATCTAAGTCTTAGAAGCCAACTAGTAAGGGTTAACTGGTATAAAAGACAGTTTTACAGAGAACCGGTAATTATCTCAACTGCTAAACTGAGACAGAGTTACATTCTGACAACCAACATAGGCGATTCATGAAGCGTTAGATGATGTGGTATCACAACAATGATGGTGATAGGTATTTAAAGATATGTTTATAACCACATTAGCAGATGCAACTAGATGAGTGAGATTTGATTTACAGAAAAGACAAATTGATATAATACTTAACCGTTAGTGATTTCATCACTTAAATCAATAACACAAAACAAGTTTCAATTAAGTTTGTCTAGATTAATTGAACCTAGGAAATTGTTCCAAGGTTGTAGCCAACTTAATGTAAAATATTTATTAAAATTGTCATGAGGTATAAATTTGGTATGTATGTGAAGAGATATTTCATGAGCGAATATTGTGAATGTGATCATGTAGTGATTAGGGATCTTCTATAATGAAGTGTTGATTTTTTAATGATCTGAAGTGGATATTATCAGACATAGAAGGTGTTACTTGAAGATCTTATCACTGTTGTTTTCCTAATAGTATTGTGAAGCAAAATCCCCTAACCGGGTAGGTTCTAACAAGCCTTAATCTGTAAATCCTCTAACAAGGTATCTCTGAATTAGAGTCTTAAATCCTCTTGCAAGGTTGATCCTAACAGGTAATTGCTGAAATGTGGTGACTGATCAGCAAAGTACTGTACACTCAGCACGTATCCTTGTCGGGGTGGATTTGTTGACTCTGATATGGTGGGTGATATTGATTCATGGAGGAGTACTATAGGGTATGTTTTTACTATAGGGGGAACTGCAATCAGTTGGATTTCTAGGCTGCAAAAGGTTGTTGCACTTTCAACCACTGTAGTTGAGTATGTTGCTACTATAGAAGCCAGCAAGGAGATGATTTGGTTACAATGTTTTCTAGAGGAATTGGGTCAAACACGGGAGGATCGCCCATTGTATACTAATAGCCAGAGTGCCATTCATCTTGCGAAGAACTCTGCTTTTCATTCAAGGACAAAGCACATTTAGCTCAGGTACCACTTCATCTAGACTATTTTGGAGGAGGGTCAGTTACGGCTTGAGAAGATTCACACAAGTGAGAATCCTGTTGATATGTTCATGAAGGTAGTTCCACAGGAGAAGCTGATTTTTTCATCAGTTTTTGTTGGTCTTCTTGATTGATAATTATGGAATGTATACTAGTCGAGTCCTAGTGTTTTTCCAGCGGATGTTGCATGTATAGTGGTGTCATGTAGTTTCAGTCTCCAAGTGGGAGATTGTTCGGTGTGGAGCCTAATCAGTCTCCAAGTAGGAGATTGTTGAAATGTGGTGACTGATTAGCAAAGTACTATACACTCAACACGTATCCTTGCCATTTTTGTTGATGAAAACTGACATTGTAATAAAACCCTAAAAAGTCTGACTTTGTTTGTTGCCCTAAAAATGCATGTTATAAGCAGTTGGGATGCTTAAGGCATTGTAATGTTGATGTACTATTTTTGCTGGATAATAAGAAAGATTGGACGATTGTGTATGGTGGACGTAACCCATTTTGGGTGAGCCACATTAAATCTCTGTGTTATCTGTGTCCTATTTCATTTCTTTATCTTTTGTATTTAAATCTGCATATAATTGTTAGTTCATATTTGCTTCGGATCTGCTTGAAACCCTAATAGTAATTGCTCCTAATAGGGCTTATTATTCAAATCCCCAAACCGGGTGACTCTTAACTGGGTCTTCTTCTAACAGGGCATATTTTTAAGACCTTAACCAGTCAAGATTTCTATTCTGCAGCTAGTGAATCTTGTGGGTACTAACTCCTACTGTGGTTTTTCCCTTTTGGGTTTTCCACGTATAATCTCTTGTGTTATGTGAAATTTTTTTTTTGGGCATTTGCTTATGTGGTGATACTTCTCATATGCTTGATATGTTTTAAGTTGTTAAAGTTGGTGATCAGATTTAAACTATTTTTGCTTGCACTGATTCACCACCCCCCTCTCAGTGCCTTATAAGTTCATCAAATATTATTAGACCCAACCTTCTTTGACCTCAAAGAGCTTCTCGTATGGCTTGTTATCATTGTCATAAACCAGGACATATGGAAAAGTTCTACAGAGCTAAAGTGAATAAATGGGTGAATCAATCAGGTGACCAGAAAGGGAAAATGAAAGTTTATGTGGAGGAGACCAAAGCATAAATGAATAGAATCTTGAAAAAGAAGGATGATGAGGTAACTAAAGTAAAATCATCTAAAGATTGTATTTCATCACCTAGTGTGGAGAACCCTTTACCAGCAAACTAAGTTGCTTATATAGCTAAGGGGGAACTTAATGTTAGATCTATTTTCTAACCCCTTCGACGACCATGAGGTAGGTGAAATCTACATACTTAAATGATGTTAAGAAGTGATTATGTGATCAAACTGCTAGGTCTGATATAGTGTTTTAAGACATTTTAGGGTTTTACCGATGAAAGCATTTAATGCAGTAGATGGTGGGAAAATAAAAGGAAATTTTTGAATTTTATTTGTCACATTCCATTTGTATGAGCACTTGGAGAACGAATAGAGAATAGGAGAATTTTTTTTCTAGCATCTAATTTGTTTGACATAGATTGAAGTGTTTTGGTGTGATCTATGATCAGCAATCGGTTAAGAGAACTTCGCGGGTGTCTAAAACCCTAGTGCAGAAGTGGGAAAAGGTATATTTCAGAGATCTTGCTATCTATTTTTGAAGAGTGATTTTTTGAAGATGGATAGACCACATCTAGTAGATGTTGTTGATAGGCCACAACCTGAATTCATGCGACATCCATTTAATTCTGAAGAAATTGATCTCGTCAGAGCCCTATTCCAAGTACATGAAGGTGTATTACATGTTGAAGATGTTAGGTCATATTACCATTGCTCTTCATAAGCTATTAAAAAAGTATTATGGAATATGGCGTTCTTAAGGGTTTGAATAAATTTTATGATAATATTGGTGAGAATGAACAAAGATTAATAGAAGTTGTAGTTGTGTATATGATGAATAAATATAGTAAAGCCCTTATTGAGCTGCAAGGGCAAATATCAAATTCATTATACAAAAAAATTGATGCAAGGTGGTAGGTTGAAATGAAGAAGGACAAATAATTTATTGGGTACACACTCAAATGTCTTCAACTAGAAGCCACAAAGGAAGAATTAGATGATATTTTGTTAAAAACAAAATCTTCCTTCAGATCCAAGAAAATATTGACAAGGATGCTAATCGGTGAGACTCAATCAGTTCAGCAAGAGACTTAAATTTTGTTAAAGAAGACTTTGCGTCTAATTCCTACTGAAGAGGAATATGATAAGGATGTTGAACCTGTAAAGCTTAAGGCTGAAGATTTTATAGAGGGTATGAAACCTACTGATTTCAAGCCCAATTAAATCATGTTAGATGAACAACTAGTGAACACACAAACAAAACCATTGTTTATTCCTAATGATGGTACTGGTGATAATGTTCATAATACTATTGATAACATAGATGTGTATGATGTAGATGTTCAAATGTTTGAACAACATTTGAGCAGAATCAGGCACAGGAAGTAAGAAAGATGAAGGAGAAAAGAAGAATTAGGAGCCATCCATAGAAAATCAGACTATAGATACTCAACCGCCACTGATAACGGACAGTAATGAAGAAAAGCAAGAAGAAGAGAAGAATGAAGAAATTGAAAAGGAAAAGGAAGAAAAGAAAACATAAAATAAAAAGGGAACAAAGGAGGATAAGGAAAAAAAGACTGAACCCATAGTGACACCTTTGTCACTTGATTCCAAAAAGAAAGGTGTTGATGAAGAATATGATGATGATGTATTAAGCATCAAAGGACCTCTTGACATGGATAAACTAAGTTGTATTGAGCTAATGGAGATTGCAACTGCATGCAATCTTGAGCTAAAAAGAATTGGATTAAAGAACAACAAAAGGATGTAGAGACCATAAGGAGTGAAGTAGATATTTTCTCTAGTCTCCTACTAGAGACTGATACAAGAAATTTCACCACACCTATTGACAAGCTTGGACAACTTGTTTGTAATGTCGGAGAGTAGATGAAATCATTAAAGGATGCAACTTATGTCAATGTGGAGAAAACTACAAGAAGAAGAGGACAAAGCACTTGATGTCTGAAATTGATAAAGGTAAAATGGCTCTTATTGTTAATAAAGATTATTTGAAGGAAACACTGGAAATCAGAGGTAAAATCCTCTCTACTGTTTCAACATTTTCCTTATTTTGTGCTGATTTGAAGAAGAAAAGAGAAGAAGAATAGCATGAAATTGAGGTTGTAAGAGAGTCATTTAAACCCCTTAATGACTATGCTATTCATTTTGGAAGATTAGTTGTAGAACTTCAGCACAAGCTGAAAGTATATGAGCAGAAACAGGTAAAGATAGTTAGATCCCTACAGGAACTTCAAACACGACTTGTACTGAAGGTCAAAGTATTGCACAAATCATACAAAGAATGTGAAGCCATTATTGCTACACCCAAAATGAGTATAGTTGATGCTATGGAGGAACTAGCTTGAAAAATTGAGACTCATGTGAAGATCACTGGGATAATTTTAGAGACATGGCATAATGACTTTAAAAATTTGAAGTCTCATTTTAGTGATGTTTTTTTCCGGAATTCCTGTGTAAAGATTTTATGACTCTTATATCTATATATATGCTCTGATGCAAATTTTGATATCACATGTATTTTTATTTTTCATGGCATTGTTGTCAAAGGGGGAGTAAGAGTTGAGTCAAAATTTTGTATGTCATTGTATATTGTATTTTGTTATAGAATGCAATTGCTAAGGGGGAGTATATGTCATTTAGTCCATTTAGTCAATTTTTGTTTTGCACACTTAGTTGAAATTTTTTTTCCTAAGTATTGCAATCAATACCAAAGGGGGAGATTGTTGGCATTTGACTGAACTGGTAAAGATTGTTGTTGTTATGCAACTGGTATATGATTTGCTAGTGATTGCCATGAAGAGATTGAGATTTATGTTTGATGACTAAGTTTTGTGTTGTCATTGATGGCAAAAAAATTTTTTTGTACTCATCTAAGTCTTAGAAGCCAATGGGTAAGGGTTAACCGATACAAAAGACAATTTTATAGAGAACCGATGATTAGGATCACAACCGGTAAACTGAGATAGAGTTACATTTTGACAACTAGTACAGGTGATTCATGAAGAGTTGGATGATCAAGATTCACAGTGATGATGGGGATAGGTATTTGAAGATATGTTCACAACCTCATTGGCAGATTCAACTGGATGAGCTAGATTTGATTTATAGAATAAACAAATTGATAAAATACATGACCAATAGTGATTTAGTCACTTAAATCCGTAATGTGGCATAAGTTTTAATTTGTTGTTTCGATGGATGACATATCTAAATTGTATGATGTAAGTTTTCCTAGATTCATTGAACCTATGAAATTTTTCAAAGGTTATAGCCGACAATGTAAAATGTTTATAAAAAGTGTGATGAGGTATAAAGTCGGTATGTAGGTGAAGAGAGATTTCCTCAGTGAATATTGTGAATGTGATCGTGTGGTGGTTAGGGAATTTCTTTAATTAAGTGTTATTGATATTTTGATGATCACAAGTGGATCTTATCAGACACAAAAAGTGTTATTTGATGATCTTCTCATTGTTCTTTTCCTAATAGTTTGCAGTAGTAAAATCCCCTAATCGGGTAGGTCCTAACACACTTTAATCTGTAAATCCCCTAATAGGGTAGCTCTGAATCAAAGTCTTAAATCCTCTTGCGAGGTTGATCCTAATAGGTCATTTCTTCTAATAGGGCTTATCACTCAAATCCCCTAATCGAATGACTCTTAATCGGGTCCTCTCCTAACATGGCATAGTTGTATGACCCTAACCAGTCAAGATTTCTATTCTCTAGATAGTGAATCTTGTGGGTACTAACTCCCACCATGGTTTTTCCCTTTTGGGTTTTCCACGTATAATATCTTGTGTTATGTGGAAATTGTTTTATTGGGCATTTTCTTATGTTGTGGTATTTCTCATTATTGGCATTTTGGGTATGTTAATATGGTTTTTTCATTGATGTCAACACTTGTCATCGCTTGTCAACACTTATTAGCGCTTGGAGATCTTTGGTTATGTTCACCGACAAGTCAGAGACCTATATAAAGTCACTGATATTTGGTTCACTAGTAGATTATATTGTTCACTACTTGGTTATATTGAGGACATTATTTGATCACTTGGTTTTGGCAATTTGTTTAAATATTTATTCGGGTTTGCATATTTGTTGTTACCGGCAAATAGGTCCAGGATAAGCACCAACATACATATCTATTCCAGATCAGCATGACACATTATGGAAATGATTTATTAGTATTGTAAATGCATTGAGCACACATCATGCATCGATTATTGATTTACTTGTAATTGATTTAATGGTAATATCTTTTAGTGAGTTGACCTATTCAATTGGTCTTAGGTTATGGTATAAATGTAAGATCTCATTTGTGAGATTAGAGTGTGAATGTGGAAAGGATTGCAATAAGGTATATGCAAAAATAAGAAGACCTATACACATAGACATCATTTGAAGGTTGAAGGAATGATTTTGTGAAGGCAATTAGAACTAAACCGGTATTGAATCCAGCATATGAAGATGCTATTTTGTGTAGTACATTATCATTGGATTTAACCATCCAATTCTAGTTAGTGTGACTCTCTTTTTTTGATTGAGCAGTGAGCTCTAGGTAGCTGGGCTTTCTGCATGTACAAAATCCATATTGTTCACACATACTATCTGTAGTAGTATCATTTAATTGTTGGTAAGGCTTCCCACCGTGGTTTTTCCCTTACAAGGTTTCCATGTGCAAACATTTGTGTTTTGTGTTGTGGATGTTATTGTCTTTTTGTTTCATGCATTAATCTTTACCGGTATTGCAATTAACTATTAAGACTGTCTATCGGCATAAAGTTTGATTTACCAATATTAAGCATTAAGTTTTGGTTAAGTTAATTTTGGTTGAATTTATTGGACAACTGATTCACCCCCCCCCCCCCCCCCCTCTTAGTTGTCTCTGGGACCTAACAATTGGTATCAGAGCCTAGTCCTCTTTTTACAGAAGTTTAACAGCTTGAGGAGATCCAATGTCTTCTAACTATTTTAGGAAGGACAATCTGAAACTTGATGGAACCAACTATGGCATATGGATGATCAAGATGGAGACACACTTAAATTGCATTAGAAAAGACATTTGGGAGGTTATAAAGAATGGTTACATTGCTCCTACTCTCGGTCAGCCTAATCCACCAACCTTGAGAAAAGATGAGGAAAATAATTGCAAAGCAACAAAAGCACTTTTGAGCGCATTATCAGATCAAGAAGTCATGGGATTGACAGATAGATCTACTACTAAAGCTATTTGGGACAAACTAGAAACATTGAATGAAGGAGATTCCACAGTCAAAATTTCAAAACTTGATTGCTTTCGAGTCATGTATGAAAGTCTGAAAATGGAACAAGAAGAAAGAATTTCTGCTTTTCTGGAAAGAGTAAATGAAATTGTATTGGGTATACAATGTTGTGGAGGAACCTTAAGTGAAGATGAGATTGTTTCTAAATTTTTAAGAGCTTTTCCACCAGCATATAAAATGAAAGTTACTGCTATAAATGAATTACTAACAATGCCTAATGCATCAGTAGCTAGAGACACTTTGGTTGGAAAACTTTCAGCTTTTGAGATTGAGGAATTTGGTCTTGTTACTACTATCATGACAGATCTATCTTTTAAGGCATCATCATCTACTACATCATCATCATCACATGATAAATCTGACTGGAAAGCCTTCTATGCAAGAGAACTTGAAGAAAGTAGGAGAGAAAATGAAGAACTTGAAGCACTATTTGCAAGGAAAATGTCTAAAGGTCCAATTGGAAGTAAGTATGAAGGTAAAGCACCTTTTAAATGTTTTAACTGCAATAAGATTGGTCATATGGCTTCTAGATGTCCTGATAGACATGCAAGATTAAGAGAAGAAGCTAAAAGAACATATAAGCCTAACCCTGACTATCAGAAATACAAGTTTAAGAAGAATAGAGACAAATCTTGTTATTATGTTGATGAAGGAGTTACTACAAATTATGATGAGGATATAATAGACAATGGATGGGCTTTTGTTGCTATAACAGAAGATCAATCGACACCTACTGTTCAACTGGTAAAGTAGGCCCTGGCAGCTAAAGTTGAAGATAAAGATGAATGGATTATTGATTCAGGATGTTCACATTATATGACTGGTGATAAGAGTAAATTCTTAAACTTACAAGATTACAATGGAGGTCTAGTAAGATTTGGAGATGATAAAACTTGTTTGATCAAAGGAAAAGGCACCATATCTTTTGATGGTAAGCACAATACTGATAATGTTTACTATGTTGAAGGTTTGAAGCATAATATTTTGAGTGTTGGTCAATTATTTGAAAAAGGATTTCAATTACAATTCAATAATGGTAAATGCAAAATCTTAAAAAGAACTGGTTTAGAAATTGCAACCGGTTATCAGACTAGAGCTAATATCTTTCATTTGAACAATAATGAGAAAGCATGTTTGATTGCACATATTGATGAAAGTTGGTTATGGCATAAGAGACTTCGTCATGTAAATTTTGATTGCATTGTGAAAATTAATACTACTAAGGTAGTTAGAGATTTACCTAAGATTGTTAAACCTCACAATCCAGTATGTAAAGAATGCCAATTTGGAAAGCAAGTTAGAGAAAATTTCAAAAGTATTCTAGAGAAGTCTAAAATTTTTCTTGATCTAAATGGTACTGATTTATGTGGTCTAGCAAGAACTAGAAGTATACAAGGAGATAGATATTTTATGCTAATCATTGATGACTATTCTAGAATGTGTTGGGTTACTTTTCTCAGAGAAAAATCTGAAGCATTTGGGAAATTCAAACTATTCAAGGTGATGGTAGAAAATAAAATCGACGAGAAAATCAAATGTTTGAGATCAGATCAAGGAGGTGAATTCACATCTAAGGAATTTAATACATTCTGTGAAGTGAATGGGATCAAAAGATAGTTATCAGCACCCCAGACACCCCAGGAGAATGGAGTTGTGGAAAGGAAAAACATAACTATCTTGGATGCAGCCGGAAGTATGACATTTGAAGAAAATGTATCTCATATATACTATAGAGAAGTGGTCAATACAGCTACTTATACATTCAATAGAGTTAACACCAGAGGAGAAATCGGTAAGACCCCACATGAACTATGGTTTGGTAATACTCCTACTCTTAAATATTTCTGAATATTCGGAAGTAAATGCTATATTAGAAGAGATGAGTATATTGGCATATTTGATCCTAGAAGTGGTGAAGGAATATTTCTTGGTTATTCATCTAAGAGCGAGGCATATAGATGTTTTAACAAGAGATTGTAGAAAATTGTTGAGAGTGCAAATGTGAAGATTGATGAATAGTTTAGAGGAAATTCAAGGTACACACTCTAAACCAGCAATAGAGATAATAAAAAATGAACCTACTATGAGTAAATCGGTACAAAATGGTGATCCAGTTACACCGACATCATCTGGAGATTCAACAGTGACTGAAGAACAACAAGAAGTAAAACCACCCCAGTATGTAAGATTGAATCATTCTGAAGATCAGATAATTGGAAACAAATTTCAAGGAGTTATGACTAGAGGAAGATTGGCAAATGAGGAGGTATGTCTTATTTCTCAAATTGAACCTACATCAATTAATGAGGCATGTGAAGATAAATATTGGATTAAAGCTATGGAAGATGAATTAGAACAAATTGAAAGCAATAACACTTGGTCATTAGTTTCCCAGCCTAAAGACAAAAATGTAATTGGAGCTAAATGGGTTTTAAGAAATAAACTTAATGAAGATGGCATGGTAATCAGAAACAAAGCAAGATTGGCATGTAAGGGATATTCTCAGAAATAAGGAATTGATTACAATGAAACCCTTGCACTAGTAGCTAGAATTGAGGCAGTCGGACTTTTATTGGCTTTTGCAACACACAAGAATTGTAAAGTATATCAAATGGATGTTAAATCTACATTTTTGAATGGAGATCTTGAAGAAGAAGTTTTCATTGAAAAACTTGATGGATTTTCTTTGATAGATAACAAAGACATGGTTTGCGGGTTAAGGAAAGCTTTATATGGATTAAAACAAGCTCCTAGGGCTTAGTATAATAGACTGGACAAATATCTTTTGAAGCTTGGTTACACTAAAGGTAATGTTGACAACAATCTATACTACAAAGTGACTAATGATGACATCTTGGTTATTGAAGTTTTTGTTGATGATATAATCTTTGGAGGAGAAGATGGTTTGTGTAAAGACTTTTCTAACAAAATGCAACAAGAATTTGAAATGTCTATGATTGGAGAGATAAAATTATTTTTAGGATTATAGATTTCACAGACTAATAAAGGTATATTCCTATGTCAATCTACGTACTTGAAGGAATTACTAAATAAATTTGGCATGGAAAACTGTAAACCGGTAAGCACACCTATGACTACAACTGATAAATTATTTTTGAAGGATGAATCTACACCTGTTAATCTGACTAGATACAAATCTATGATAGGAGGTTTATTATATTTGACACAAACAAAACCTGATATTATGAATGTAGTATGTATTGTTTCAAGATTTCAAAGTAATCCTAAAGAAAATCATGAAACAACAGCTAAAAGGATTTTCTGGTACCTACAAGGCACTACAAATCTTGGTTTATGGTATCCTAGAGATGAAAATTTTGACTTATGTGCATACATAGATGCTAACTGGAAAGGAGATGTGGATGACGGAAAAAGCACCACCGGCAAAGCATTTTTTCTTGGCAGCAGACAAATTTCATGGTTGAGCAAGAAACAGAGTTGTACAAGTCTATCGACAGCAGAATTAGAATATGTTGTAGCAACAACTAATTGTACATAGGTAATATGGATCAAGAAAATGTTAAAGGACTTAAAGGTAAAATGCAAGGAACCCATAACTATCTACGGTGATAATATGGCCGAAATTGATATATCTAAGAACCTGGTATTTCACTCTAAGACTAAACATGTTTCTATCAAATTCAATTTTCTAAAGGAGAATGTTGAAGCAAAATAAGTGAAATTGGTTTATGTAAATACTAAAGAGCAGATTGCAGATATTTTTACAAAGCCTTTGCCTAGGGAAACATTTGAGTATCTCAGAGAGCAACTTGGAGTCCTACCCCCACCGATAGAGACTTAGACAATTGATGTTTGTCATCAACCGATAGAATTAATAGAGAAATCTTTTATTCTGGCTTTGATGAGGAGAGCTACTTCTCAAGGGGATTTGTTGGTATATTGAATGAGTTGGTATTTTGTGATAAGTTCTTTGAAGTAATTATATTTGGTTTTGTATTGCTTTGGCATTTGATGTCAAAGGGGGGGAGATTGATATGGAAAAACACATTATCTTTTTCTTTTGGGAGAGATTTATTCCTAGGAGGAGAGATATTATGTATTTTTTGATTTCTAGTTAATGATCTCTTTGGGAGATTGTTGGTCTTTTGGTTTTCAACATTTCTATTTTGGCACTTTGATGGGTTTTCCATCTTGTGTTGCCATCAATGCCAAAGGGGGAGATTGTTGGCATTTTGGGTATGTTGATATGGTTTTGTCATTACTGTCAACACTTGTCATATCTTGTCAACACTTATCAGCACTTGGAGATCTTTGGTTATTTTCACCGGCAAGTCAAAGACCTATGTAAAGTCACTGGTATTTTGGTTCATTGGTAGATTATATTGTTCATCGGCACTTGGAATGACTTGGAGACTACTTGGTTATGTCAAAGACATTACTCGATCACTTGGTTTTGACAATTTGGTTAAATGTTTATTCAGGTTTGCATATTTGTTGTTACCGGCAAATAGGTCTAGGATAAGCACCATGAGACATATCTATTCCAGATCAGCATGACACATTATGGAAATGATTTATTATTATTGTAAATGCATTGAGACAACATCATGCATCAAATATTGATTTAATTGTAATATCTTTTAGTGAGCCAACCTATTCAATTGGTCTTAGGTTATGGTATAAATGTAAGATCTCATTTGTGAGATCAGAGTGTGAATATGGAAAGGATTGCAATAAGGTATATGAAAAAATAAGCAGAGCTATACATGTAGACATCATTTAAAGGTTGAAGGAAGGATTTTGTGAAGGCAATCAAAACTAAACCAGTATTGAATCCAGCATATGAAGATGCTATTTTGTGCAGTACATTATCATTGGATTTAACCATCCAACTGTAGTCAGTGTGACTCTCATTTTGTGATTGAGCAGTGAGCTCTAGGTAGCTAGCCTTTCTGCATGTGCAGAATCCATATTGTACACACATACTATCTGCAGTCATATCATTTGATTGTAGGTAAGGCTTCCCACCGTGCTTTTCCCCCTTACAGGGTTTCCACGTACAAACATTTGTGTTATGTGTTGTGGATGTTATTGTCTTTCTGTTTCATGCATTAATATTTACCAGTATTGCAATTAACTATTGAGATTGTCTACCGGCATAAAGTTTGCTTTACCGATACTACGCATTAAGTTTTGGTTAAGTTAATTTTGGTTGAATTTAGTGGACAACTGATTCACCCCCCCCCCTCTCTTAGTTGTCTCCGGGACCTAACACTCATATGCTTGATAAGATTTAAGTTGTTAAAGTTGGTGATCAAATTTATATTATTTTTGCTTGCCTTTATTCACTCCCCCCTCTCAGTGCCTTATAATTTCATCAAGCGGCCACATCTTTTTTTAAACCACTACCAATATTTCTAGTTGATCGAGTAGTTCTATTAAAAGTTACAGATGCAACAGCTTCACTCTGATCCACTAGAACTTCATGCTCCTCTGCCACATTATGTGTGGCATGAGTAGATAGGACAGTAGTGGTCTCTCCAAATTTTACTTCAAAAAAATCCCTTAAACTTGAATAAATCATCTACAAATTCATTGTTCCTTTTCTCTCATGTTTTTCAATAATTTCTCTTAGACTTTGTGTTAAGAGATCAGTATGTGGTATATCCGTTGCACATCACCATGTGGTATATTAGGTTGCACATCACCATGTGGTATATTAGGCTACACATTAACATGTGCTTTGTTAGATTGCACATCACCACAACTATAGTTTTCACCAAGTACAGTTGTTGAGTCACAAAAGTGTTGCCTTCAATGAGTTGGATACAATATATCTTTACTTTCTTTTTGTTTTTTCTCTGATTTTTATCTGCACTATTTTTCATCGCTGAAAAACAAAAAATATATCATATCATGTCTTATATACATAAAAAATCTTGCCAATAAAATTTCATTAAACATTATTAAACAAATAATATACTACTTAGTGGATTTACAACTTGCTTGTTTCTTAAACCTAGATGCCAAAAAAAAATAAAAAATTTGGCCACACGTTCTTCACGAGAACCCTCATAATTTGTTATTGGAACTTAAGAAATATGATCACTATCATCTAATTTGTGCCTTAAATTATTTTTCCTTATTTTCTGATGTCCAAATAAATAATAATGTATAATTAGCTCATCAAACCAAAGAGATCTCATTACCAAAAAAAAGAGCTTCATTTAGATAGTCACTCAACCATACCACAAAAATAATCATGCCAAAAGAGCATCTTAGAGAATTATTTAAAAGTTAACACTTTTACTTCTAATTGGTAATTAAATATGACTTCCCACTAGTTCTTTGTCAAATTTCCAGCTAACAAAAGCTTCTCCTAGTAGAGGTGAACATCTAACAAGAGATAATATAAATAGAATTTCAAATACCTTTTTTTCCTCAAAACAAAAAATATTAGTCTGCAAATAAGTTTGTGTAGATAAGTTTGTTTTTTTCTGATATGTTGTTTTGCTTCACATAAAAAATGAAATTCAGATATGTTTTTCTATTTCACAAACCACAAACAATAATAGTCTATAAATAAGTTTGTGTAGATAAGTTTATTATGTTCTAATATGTTGTTTTGTTTCACACAAAAAATGGAATTTAGATATGATGTTTTGTTTCACACACCACAAACAATAATAGTCTACAAATAAGTTTGCATCATGAGAATTAACTATCATAAGGATCAATATATTATAAACCCAAATAATATCACTATCACAAAATACAATCACCATGCTTATAAAGACTTCAATAACTTCATGAGAACAAAAGCAAAGGGGGATTATTATTGTCAAATATCTTCATTGAATAATGTGGAAGTGATTATACAAAACAACAATGAACTTTTTCAAATCACAAAGCATACCTCAGTGAATAATAGTTTGATATATAGAATAGTGATTCATCTAGAGCAGGTATAAGGCAATAACAAACTATACCATGATAGTCATCAAGATAAAAGATTGTCATTATATAGCAGTTCCAATAGATGCAGAGCAGTCCATGATACAAAGATAGAGTAGAATACCATCCAAGATATTGGCTATCTACAAAGACATTTCATCAAATGCTTGTCTTGTAGTCATTACTGTTATAAGGCACAACTGACAGTCACAGTGTAGCATGATAACAAAGATTAAAGCTAATATATTCATATAGAAACTTTGTTCAACATTAAATGTTTCAAACAAGTATTAGCTAGAAGGTTCATTTCCATACAACATAAAACAGTCTTAAAACAACATAAAAGTCTTAAATAAAAAGTCTTAAAATGGGGCTCATCAATAATCATTTGCATTGCCAGTAAGTTCAGAATCTTGATCACTAGTGTCAACATCTACTTGATTTTATTCCTCATCCTCATTTGAGAAATGTAATACATTCTCTCTCCCAATTTCTTCATTTGTAATAAAAATTTCTTCTTCAAGCAATCACTCATTGTCTTCATCCACTTCTTTGAATGTTTCTTGTAAATTAGCATATTTCCCATTAGGCATTACATAAAAAACTTCCATGAATTTTTGTTTCGAACATCACTCTATTTGAATGATATAAGACCATCCCAGGCTTCCTAAATCATCAATTAAAAATGAATGGTTAATTTGAAGAGGGGAAACATATGGCTCATCCATCTTTGATAAAAATTTTCATGTATTTGCACGCACAAATCCATACTCATAAAATTGTACCAGAGATGGTCGGATTCATTTCATTTTAATAATATTGGACTATTTTCTTTGAAATTGACTTGAATAATATCTTGGAGGAATCCAACATAAAATTTCTTCTCATTTCCATGAATAAATTCAACACTAACAACACAATCACAATTAGTCTTTCCTTTGTCTTTTTCTTCCACTCTTAAGTGACTACCATAGGCCCACATTCCACTAAAATTCATAGCCCATAAATGTGGAGATTGTGAAAGTTCACCTTCTTCTATTGTTATATCCTGACCTCCTTATTTTGCATTATTGATTGTATTAGCAATTCATCTTCAAATTTAGAAAAGAATCACCTCCAATCAAATCGCGACGTCTACGCTTTTGAGGTCGATATTGCATCCAAATTTGATTCTATACTTCATATTTTCTACATAAAATAATTACATTTCAATAGTATGATTAATAATATAAATGTGTAAATGCAATTGAGTAAATAAATTATTGTGTAATATCATTTTTACCTGTGCCACTTTTCGAATGAAAATGTGTTTTTAAGAATAAAAGCATGTATTGCACTTCTTTCTTGATACAATAGCTTGAAGTGACATCCATTGCCTTCTAATACTTCACATGAAACTCTATCATCTTCTTCATCATCCCATACACGTCGATTGACATTTGTAAAATCCTTCATATATTCTATGCAAAATCCCAAGGCCTGTTGCATTGAATATCCCTCAGACATGATATCTTCTAGTTTTGCCCTAGTATGGACAATTTTTTTTAAAACATTCATAAATCATTCTATAGGATACATCCATCTCATTCTTATTGGGCCACAATGATCTAGTTCATATTCTAGATGTATCAAAAGATGCATAGAAATGTTGAAGATTGCTGGTAGAAATTCTCGTTCCAATTGACAAAGGACTTCAACAATCTCCTCCCTCAAACTATCAAAGTTCAAAGGATATAATACATGTAAGCTCATTCTCTTTAATATTAGGCTCAACCTTATAATTGCCAATCTTGTCCCCTTTGCCAAATTTGATATATTTACCACAATAGGAAAGATATTATCGATTATGACATGATAGTCATGGGCCTTGAGGCCTCTTAAGCTATTAATGTCAATTTGGCTTTTGATGTTACTACTTACATATCCACTAGGAAAGCAAGTTAGAGACATTAACTATAAGAATTGTGGATGTTGTTCCTTTGTCCAGACGTAAGGAGCATGAGGTTTTCTATATTTTTCATTATCATATTTTCAACCCAAAGATTTCAACAAATTTTTATTTCTAGAAAGTCTTCACGTGATGAAATAATATCATAGAAGGCACCAAAAAGAGTTTCTATAGCAGCATAAGCTATATTTTTCTTGGTATGCATAAATTCAACAGTATGCCTAATGGCTATATCCTTAAACTATGGCAACTTATCCAATATGCACAACTATTTTACACTGCTTTCATTACATGAAACATATCTACTACCTGTAATCACATCATTTTTAACAAATGACTTTATTTTCTGTCCATACTCAATAATGTAATTACCTGTTATTAGTGATTCACCCCCCCGCCCCCCCTCTCAGTGCCTTATAAGTTTATCAATTGGTATCAGAGCCAAATTCCCTTAAGTCTTAACCCCTTGGGAAAGATCCCTAAGGAAGATATGGAAGATATGAGTTATAGAGAGATGTCTAACCGACTTGAAGAATCTGAAGAAGCCCTAGATACATTGAAAGGAAAGTATAAAGCCCACTTGCTAAGAGAAGAGAGCTTTCAGAATAATTGATGGAGTTTACTGAAAATAGTTCTTTTGATGAAGCAAACATGGATGCATTCGTTACTGAAGTTGAAAAAATTAATGCTGATAAGGTAAACCTAGGGAGAGAGTTGGAAGCCCCAACCATTAGGATGAGTCAAGAGATTGAAGTAAGGAGGAAAGTTGAAGAAAAGATCAGAGAAAAAGAACATGAGATCTTCAAGTTGAACTAGGAGGTTGGAACCCTGTATACTCATCTTCATGAGGAACAAGAACAAAAACAAGAAATAAAGGCTGATCTAGACATGGAAATGTCTCTAAGAGAAAGTCTGATAAAAAAGAATGAAGATCTTAAAAAGGAACTTGCTGATGCTAATGAAACACTTGCAAAGTTTAACAAAAGTTCTACTATGCTTGATGAACAGATTCAATCCTAAAGGATGGAAGGTGAGACACAAGCCTTGGGTTACACTAATTTTGAGAAAGGTGAGCCTTCTAGTACAAAGGACAACATTGAAGAAGGTAAATATGCACCTAAGATCCAGAAATTGACTAGTAAGAAACCCTACAAAGTTGTATGCTTTAATTGTCATAATCCAGGACATACTGCTAATGTTTGTAGATGTAGATCTAATTCTTTTGATAGTTATATAACTAATGCCTTTCAAGGATACAAACCTAGAACCTTTAATGGATATTGTTACACTTGCAACATGTATGGGCATAGAGTTGTTGAATGTAGATATGGAGCAAATAATTTGACACCACACATGAATCAGAGGTCTAGTGGAGATTGGAAAAGAACTTTTAATGAACAGAGAAATACAAATTGGCAGAGACCCTATGCTAACCTTGTTAGGAACCAGGAAGGACAACTGAGAGGGGGGGTGAATCAGTTGTCAATAAATTATAACCCAAAAGAAATTAGTTTAACTTAAAACTCAGTGTCGGTAAAACATATTAACAATTATAGCAAGATCGATACAACTAATGCATGAAACAGAAAGCCAAACACATCCACAACACATGACATAGAGATTTTGATGTGGAAACCCTGTAAGGGGAAAAACTATAGTGGAAACCTTACCCACCATCATATGATACTACTGCAGATAGTAAGTAAATATAGTAATGTGGTTTGGACATGCAGAAAGGCCAACCACCAAGAGCTCACTTCTCAATAACAAAAAAGGAGTCACATTTACTACAATTGGATGGTTAAATCCAATAACAATGTACTGCTTTAGTATAGTATCTACAATGTTGGATTCAGTACCGGTTTAAGCTCTGAACATGAGTGCCAAACACCTTCATAACCTTTCCTTCAACCTTCAGATAATATCTACTTTATTCACACAAGGATCTGCTTATTTTTGCTCTTCACAATGATCTTCAATATTTGCACATACTCACCCATACACTCATACAATCTTACATTTATTTATACAAAACCTAAGACCTCATGATTAGGTTGACTCCCTAAAGATATTACATTTACAAAATAAGTCTTGATGCAATACAATATGTCATCCTCAATACATTTACACATTATCCAATCAGTAAACCATTTCCAAAATGTGTCATGCTGATCTGGAACATAACCTAGACCTATCTATTAGTTAAGGCAAATATGTGAACCCAATTAGACCAATAAGAAAAACACCAAATGTAAACATCCAATCCATGTCTTTGACATTACCAAATGATCTCTAGATGATAACAAGTCTTCATCAACTTCCTAAGGTACCGGTGAAACATATACGTTGTCAGTGAAACTTATACCGGTGACTATGCATAAGCCAATATCTATACCAGGACCACAATGTGTTAGGTCAACAACAAACCAATATAACCAGAGTGCCAAATCAATAATGTAGACCTACAGAAAGATAAGTGTTGACATCAATGATAAAATGAATGCAACACATGATGAAGTCATCCATAATACCAACAATCTCCTCCTTTGGCATTGATGGCAATACTAGATGGAAAAACATCTAGGTGCCCTAAACAAAATGCCAAATACCAACAATCTCCCAAAATAGATCAATACAAAGTTTTGTACCAAAAACAGAAACAATATAACCAAAACCAAAATATATCTCTCCAAGTACAATGTTTTTCCATAGAGATCTCCCACCCTTTGACATCAAATGCCAAAGTAGTCAAGAATCAAATTCTGAACATAACATACAACTAACTACTCCCGCTAAGTAGTAGCTCTCCTTCATCAAAACCGGAAAAAGATTTTTCTGTTAGTCCCTGCCGGTTTGATGCCAATCTCAATCATTCAAGTCTCTATCAGTTGTGTGATTACCCCAAGCTTCTCTCTGAGATATTCAAATGTTTCCTTAGGCAAAGGCTTTGTAAAAATATCTACAATTTTCTCTTTAGTATTCACATAAACCAATCTCACTTCATTTGCTTCAACATTTTCTTTCAAAAAATTATACTTAATAGAAACATGCTTTGTTTTAGAGTGAAATACTAGATTCTTTGATATATCTATTGCTGCTGAATTATCATAGTAAATAATTATCAATTCTTTGCATGTTACCTTAATATCCTTCAATATTTGCTTGATCCATAATACCTAAGTGCAATTAGTTGTTGCTGCAACATATTCTACTTCTACTATAGATAATGATGTAGAAGTCTACTACTTGTTGATCCATGAAATTAATCTTCTTCCAAGAAAGAATGCACCACCAGTGGCACTCATTTTTTCATCCACATTTGCTACCCAATTTGCATATGTATATGCACATAAATAAAAAAATTTATCCTTAGGATACCATAAACCAAGATTTGTTGTGCTTTGTAGGTACCGAAAAATCCTTTTTACTACAGTTTCATGATTTTATTTAGGATTGCTTTGAAATCATGAAACAATACACATTGAATTCGTTATATTAGGTCTGGTTTGTATCAAATATAGTAACCCTCCAATCATAGATTTGTACCTTGTCATATTTATAGGAGCTAAATCATCATTTAATATCAATATTTCAGTTGTAGTCATAGGAGTGCTTACCGGTTTAGAGTTTTCCATTCCAAATTTCTTCAAGAGTTCCTTCAAGTATTTTGTTTTACATATGAATACACCTTTATCTGTTTGAGAATACTACAAACCTAGAAAAAAAATTATCTCTCCAATCATGGAAATTTCAAATTCTTCCTGCATCTTGTTAGCAAAGTCTTTACATAACCCTTCTTCTCCTCCAAAAATGATATCATCCAAAAATACTTAAATAACCAAAATTTCATCATTGGTAATTTTGTAATACAAATTATTGGCAGCATTACCTTTTGTGTATCCAAGCTTTAGAAGATATTTATCTAGTCTATCATACCAAGCTCTAGGAGCTTGCTTCAATCCATATAAAGCTTTCCTTAACCTGCAAACCATATCCTTATCATCTGTTAATGAAAATCCATGAGGTTTTTCAATGTAAACTTCTTCTTCAAGATCTCCATTCAAAAATGCACATTTTACATTCATCTGATATACCTTATAGTTCTTGTGAGCTACAAATACAAGAAATAGTCTTACTGCTTCAATTCTAGCTACTGGTACAAAGGTTTCATTATAATCAATTCCTTCTTTCTAAGAATAACCTTTACAAACTAATCTTTCTTTGTTTCTGATTACTTCACCATCTTCATTAAGTTTATTTCTAAATACCCATTTAGTTCCAATTACATTTTTGTCTTTAGGCCGGGGAACTAATGTCCAAGTATTATTCTTTTCAATTTGTTCTAATTCATCTTCCACTACTTTTATCCAATGTTTATATTGACATGCTTCAACAACTGATGCTGGTTCAACTTGAGAAATTAAACATACCTCTTCATTTGCCAATCTTCCTCTTGTCATAATGCCTTGATTTTTATTTCCAATTATCTGATTTTTTGAATGATTCAATATTACATACCTCCAGGTTTATTCTGATGTCCACTTACAGGCTGTTGTTCTTCAGTCACAGTTGAGTTTTCTAATGATTCTGGTCTGACTGGTTCTTCATTATGTTCCAATGCAATCTATGTTGGTTCATTTATAATCATTTCTACTACCTATTCAGAACCTACAGATCTTGATTCTCCTCTAAAATGTTCATATATCTTCACATTAGTACTTTCAATGATTTTCTGTAGTCTTTTATTATAACATATATATGCCTTGCTTCTAGTTGAATAACCAAGAAATATTCCTTCATCACTTCTTGGATCAAATTTGCCAATAGACTCATCTCTCCTAATATGGCATTTGCTTCCAAATATTTTGAAATATTTAATAGTAGAAATATGACCGAACCATAGTTCATAAGGGGTCTTACCGGTTTCACCTTTGATGTGAACTTTGTTGAAAGTATAAATAGTTGTATTCACTATTTTTCTCTAGTACATATGAGGTAGATTTGCTTCCATCATCATGGTTCTTGCTACATCTAGTATAGTTTTGTTCTTTCTTTCCACAACTACATTCTGCTGGGGTGTCTGAGGTGCTGATAGTTGTCTTTTGATTCCATTCTCTTCATAGTATGCATTGAATTCCCTAGATATAAATTCTCCTTGATTAGATCTCAAACATTTGATTTTCTTGTTAGTTTCATTCTCTACCATTTTCTTTTATATCTTGAATCTCCCAAAAGCTTATGATTTCTCTCTAAGAAAATTAACCCAACATATTCTAGAATAATCATGAATTGTTAGCATAAAGTACCTATCACCCTTAAGACTCCTTTTTCTTGTTGGACCACATAAATTAGTATGAATTAAATCAAGAATATTATTGGATATCTCAGAAATGCTCTTAAATGTTGTTCTAACTTGCTTTCCCATTTGACATTCCTTACATACTAGATTATGAGGTTTCACAATCTTAGGTAAACCCCTTAATACCTTGGTCGAACTGATCTTTACAATGCAATCAAAATTCACATGACAGAGTCTTTTCGGCCATAACCAACTTTCATCAATCTGAGCAATCAAACATGTCTTATCACCAGTATTCAAATAAAAGATATTACCTTTAGTCTGATTAGCGGTTGCAATATGCAATCCAGTTGTGTTCATGATTTTTCATTTTTCATTCTTTAATTGTAGTTGAAATCCTTTTTCCACTAATTGACCAACACTCAAAAGATTATGCTTTAAACCTTCATCATAATAAACATTGTCAGTATTGTGCTTACCATCCAAAGATATAGTGCCTCTTCCTTTGATTAAACAAGCTTTGTCATCTCCAAATCTTACTAGACCTTCATGACATTCTCAAAATGATATTAATTTTCTTTTATCACCAATCATATGATGCAAGCAACCACTATTAATTATCCATTCATCCTTTTCTTCAATTTTTGTTGCTAATGCATGCTCTACTAGTTTGACAATAGGTGCTGGTTGATCTTCTTTTATTCCAACAAATTCCCATCCAATAATTGCTCAATTTTCATCAGAGTCATCTGTAACACCTTCATCTACATAGTAACATGACTTATCTCTCTTTTTCTTAAATCTGTATCTCTGATATTCAAGGTTAGGTTTATATGTTCTTTTTGCCTCCTCTCTTAGTCTTGAATGTCTATCAGGACACCTAGACACCATATGACCAACTTTATTGCAATTAAAACATTTGAAAGGTGCTTTACCTTCATACTTACTTCCTACTAGACCTTTAGGCATCTTCCTTGCAAATAGTGCTTCAAGTTCTTCAAGTTCTTCATTTTCTCTTTTGATATCTTCAAGTTCTTTTGCATAAAGTGCTTTCCAGTCAGAACTTTTAGATAATGTTGATGATGATGATGATGATGATGATGCTTTGAAGGCTATATCAGTCTTGACTGAAGAAACATGACCAAATTCTTCAAGGTCAAATGCTGAAAGTTTTTCAACCAAAGTATCTCTAGATACTGATGTATTATGCATTATTCTCAACTCATTAATAGCTATCACTTTCATTTTGTAAGCTGGTGGCAAAGCTCTTAAAACTTTAGAAACAATTTCATCTTCACTTAAAGATCCTCCAAAACATTATATTCCTAAAACAATTTCATAAACACTTTCCACGAATGCAAAAATTCTTTCATCCTCTTCTATTTTAAAATTTTCATACCTGGCCCGGTAATAATTCCAATTTTGCAATTTTGACAATGGAATCTCCTTCATTCAATGTTTCCAGTTTATCCCAAATAGATTTTGCAATAGATCTATTTGATAATCCCATGATTTTTTGATTTGATAATGCGCTTAGAAGTGCTTCTCTTGCTTTGCAATCATTCTCCAAGTCTTTAGCCAAGGTCAGTGGATTAGGGTTATTCCGAGTAAGAGTAACATACCCATTCTTTGTAACATTCCATATATCTCTTCCAATGCAGTTCAAATGTGTTTCCATTCTAATCTTCCATATACCATAGTTAGTTCCATCAAGTTTGGGACTATCCTTCCTAAAGATATTTGCTGCCATAGGATCGCCTCAAGTTGTTAGGCTTTTGCAAAAAGAGGACTTGGCTCTGATACCAATTGTTAGGAACTGGGAAGGACAACTGAGAGGGGGGTGAATCATTTGTCAATAAATTATAACCCAAAACAGATTATTTTAATTTAAAACTCAGTGTCGATAAAACAATTTAACAATTATAGCAATACCAATATAACTTAATGCATGAAACATAAATAAAAACACATCCACAACACATGACATAGAGATTTTGACATGGAAACCCTATAAGGGGAAAAACCACAATGGGAAACCTTACCCATAATCAGATGATACTACTGCAGATAGTAAGTGAATACAATAATGGGGTCTGCAAATGTAGAAAAGCCAACCGCCTAGAGTGAATTGCTCAATCACAAAATAGGAGTCACATTGACTACAATTGGATGGTTAAATCCAATAACAATGTATTGCTTGAGTATAGCATCTACAATATTGGATTTAGTATCAGTTTAAGCTCTGACCATGAGTGCCAAACACCTTCATAACCTTTCCTTCAACCTCTAGATAATATCTACGTGATTTGTACAAGGATCTGCTTATTTTCGCTCTTCACAATGATATTCAATATTCGTACACACTCACATATACACTCATATGATCTTACAATTATTTATACAAAACCTAAGATCTCATGATTAAGTCGGCTCCCTAAAGATATTACATTTACAAAATAAGTCTTGATGCAATACAATATGTCGGCCTCAATACATTTACACATTATCCAATCAATAAACCATTTCCAAAATGTGTTGTGTTGATCTAGAATAGATATCTTATACTAGTCCATAACCTAGACCTATCTGCTGGTTAAGGTGAATATGTGAACCCGATCAGACCAATAAGAAAACAACCAAATGTGAACATCCAATCCATGTCTTTGACATAACCAAATGATCTCTAGATGATAACAAGTCATCATCAACTTCTTGAGCTGCTGGTGAAACATATATAGGTGACTGTGCATAAGCCAATATCCATACCAGGACCACAATGTCTTGGTTCAACAATAAACCAATATAACCAAAGTGCCAAATCAACAATATAGACCTCTAGAAATATAAGTGTTGACATCAATGATAAAAACAATAAAATACATGACAAAGTCATCCATAATACCAACAAACCTATCTAGTCCCTATGAGATGGAAAATAGAATGAATGTGATATGCACAGTCTGTCATAACTATGGTCATGTAGCTATGAATTACAAAAGAAGGACTAGGAGAGGAAATGCTAGACCCCAGAGAGCATCTGGTATGGCATGTTTTCATTGTCACCAACTGAGACACGTTGCAAAGTTTTGCAAAGCTAAAATGAGTCAACTAGTAAATCAATCTACTGACCAAAAACGGAAGAAGAAAGTTGATGTAGAAGAGACCAGAGAAGAGATGAACAAGATTTGGAAAAAGAAGAGTGATGAGAAACCACCAAAAGATCCTAATTCTTCACATAGTGTGCATAACTCATCACCGACAAACTAAGCTGTTAAAAGGCTTAGGGGGAGCTTAATATCAGATCCATTTCCGTATCCCCCCTATATGGTGTGTAGTAAGATAAATATGCATATCTTGACACATTATTATATTGTAAAGTTATTTTATGATCAAACCAGTAGATTTGATGTGATATGAGAATCAATAGTATATTGAATGATGTTTTAGGGTTTGTTTGTTTATACAACCGGGAATAGCATTTAATACGGTAAGGAAAATAAAAGGACTTTTTGAATGTCATTTGTCACTTTGCATTCTTGAGAGCACTCAGAGAGGAAAAAGAGTAGAGAAGAGCTTGTATGAGCAGCAATTGATGAGATTAACATAATACTTGGAGTGATCTACGATCGGTAGTCGCTGAAAGTGCATTCTTAGTGGTGAAAACCTACTTGTAGAAGTGTTGAAAGGTATTTATCTGATAAATCCTATTATCTATTTCTAAGTCTCAATCTATGAATATGGATGCACCACATCTGATAGATGTTATAGTTAGGTCTCATTCAAAGTTTAAGAGGCACCCTTTTAAATCCATTGAAACCGATCTCATCGAAGCCCTATCTGGAGTCCCATATGGAGTCTTGCAAGTAGAGGATATTAGATCATACATTCACTGTAAGTTGGAAGATCTTGAAATTTTTTCTATATTTGATCAATATAGGGTAATGTGTGACAAGGATGGAGTATTGAAAGAGCACTGTAGGAGGGTTACTGATAAAGGTTTTCACCATGCACTTAATTATATTGATGATTTAGAAGATGATCTTGTGAGATATATTTTGAGTCATGTGAATGACTATTTTATGTGGCTTGATTGACTACATAAGATCACCAAAGAAGCAATTCATGCAGTAACTGGATTGTGTTGCACCGATGAAGTTCAAGTACTGAGATCAATTCCTAAGAATGATGTTACTAAGCTGACCAAGTCATGATGGGATGGAAGAGATATGACTATTAATGATATTTATGACCCCATAGTAAAATTTACTGCAATGGTCATAGGATACTGGATATATCGTTCTAGCAGGATGAACAACATCCCTATTGCAGCCATCCATACTTCTTACCGGATGATCCAATAAAATGTTGATTATGATTTGTTTGAGGTATTGAGAACTCAGTTGGTGCTCAATCTTGAATCCATCAAGAAAGACAAAAGATTGAATTTTAAATTTGGACAACTGATTATTGGATTTTTCTTCTATTTTAAGAAATTTTTTTCCTAGGTATCGGTGATGTTGAGTCATTTAAGGACACACAAGAAATTTTATAGATGAAGAACAACATAAATATGTTGGGTAATGATTTTGGTAAGATTTTTTGGGGTTATTTCAAATATTTTCAGAAAAAAATGCATTCAAGAGAGAGGATACTAGCACAGGTTGTTAAGAAATATGAGGATACCATCTTTTTTTTGGTTGACACAAACACATGGCAGATTGAGGCAATTGATCCCAAGACAAGTTGGGTGATTCCTATGGTCTACAAAGTTGAAGAATATCTTTTTGATGTTTATGTTGAACACTTTCTACCACAACCAGTAGATACTATTGTTGAGAGGTTAGGAACCTATAAAGATAAATATTTACAAGTGCACTCTGAGTTAAGAAAACCAGTAATTTCTAAGAAAGGGAGAAAGAAAGCTGATTAGTTTTCTGAGCAACAAGGTTTTATCAAGGGGGCAATAGGAGAAGCTAGAGAAAAATATGAAGCTAAATAAGTAGGAGCATTTAGTGCCCCAACCAGTACCAACACTGGTATGAAGATAAGAAATGCAGAGGTTAAGAAGGAGAAACTTGCAGATGCAAAGAAGGAGAAACCTTCCAAGATACAATTCAAGAGAAAAGGTAAATTCATTGAGCCCCCTGCACCTAAATCACTGGTAACTACAGGGAAGAGGACAAAGGAGCAAGCGAAGAAACCAAAAAATGATGATGAAGAAGAAACTAAATCAGAAGGTGAGAAGAAAGCTTTCAGAGCTAGTGGAAAAGAGTCAAAGGTTGTAGGAGAATCTATTGTCAAATCCATCAAGAAACCGATAACTAAACCTACATCTTTTGGAAAAATGTTAATAAGTATTAAGAAATATGGTGTTCCTAAGGGTTTGGATAAACTGTATGATAAGTTTAGTGTGGTTGAACAAAGACAGATAGAGGATGTAGTTGTTTTTATGATGAATTAATACAGTAAATCCCCAATTCAATTGCAAGGACAAATTTCAAATTCTTTGTATGATAACCTTGATGCTAGATGGAAAGCAACCATAAAACATGATAGATAATTTATTGAATTTATTTTTAAAAAATTGCAACCTAAAGCAACAAAGGAGGAGATAGATGAAATTAGTGCAAAGGATAAATCAACTTTTAGATCTAAGAAAAGGTTGACAAGACTATTAATTGGTTAGACCCAATTAGTTCATATGGAGACTGAGTAGATATTAAAGAAGTTACTGGGTTTGGTACCTCATGAGGAGGAAGATAAACTAGAGAAACTCAATACAGAAGATATTTCAGACAATGTTGACATCAGTTATTTTACATCTGATGAGATTGTTATGTGAAACCAACTCGTAGATGAAGAAGAAAAGACAACCAGTAAATGTACAAACTAAGACAGTTATAATTCCTAATGATGATACAAAATTTAAGGTAACCAACATCGAGGAGGAAAAGAAAGATCACACTAAGGATATATAGGATGAAGGTGTTTAGATGATTGAACAATAGGAACAAGAATCAAAGAGAAGAGAAGAAAAGTAGACTAAGAAAGAGCCACTGGTAATCACTCAAATAATTGATACACAGACACCATCGGTAAAGGACAAGGAGAATGAAGAGAAGAAGATAAAAGAGAAGAAAGAAGAGGAAGAATTGAAACTAATAAAAATAGATCTGAATTTGACACCCCTATCATTTTCTTCTAAGAAGAAAACTTATGATGATGATTAGGATGATGATGCATTAAGTATACAAGGACCCATCAATATGGATGCATTGAGTTCCAGAGAACTAATGGAGATTGCATCTGCCATGCAATATAGAGCTAAGAATAAAAGAATGAAGGAAAAAAAAAAAAGGAATCTCAAACATTACATTGTGCAGTTGATATTATGTCTATTCTGTTACCGAAGATAGACACAAGTAGCTTTCCTACACCAATTGCTAAATTGAGTCAATTAGTTGCTAATGCTAGAGAACAAATGAAATTTTTTTAAGATGCAACATATTTGAATGTGGAAAATGAATTTAAGAATAAAATAATAGATTAGTTGTTGAATGATATTGATAAAGACAAAGTTACTTTGATGGTTAATAAAGATCATATTAAAGATGCAATTGAAACCGAAGGTAAAATCCTTTCCATTGTTGCAAAGTTTTCATTATTTTGTGATGATCTGCTAAAAAGGAAACAAGAAGCTGAAAAGGAACTTGAAGTTCTAAGTGAATCATTTAGCCCCCTAAATGATTTTTCTATAACTTATGGTAGATCGATTGTTGAACTTCAACATAAGCTAAAAGCTTATGAGGGTGAACAGGTCAAAAGGAATAAGTAACTACATGAGCTACAAACACTCTTGATTCCTAAGGTTGAAATATTGCAAAAAGGCTACAAGGAAAGTTAATCTATTCTAGCTACACCTAAGATGAGTACAATTGATGCCATGGAGGAGCTGGCTTGCTTGATAAGAACACATGTTGAGATAACCATGATTGTTTAGGAGACTTGGAACAATTATTTGAAGAAGTTAAAGTCTCATTTTGGAGATGCATTTTCTAAGATGGCATTGTAAAACATTTTGAACTTTTATATCTATATATGATAATGTAAATTTTGATGTATATTGCAATTATATTTCATGTATTTTCTTACCTTTTCCATTGCTATCAAAGGGGGAGTAGTAGTATGAGGTAAAATTTTGAATTTTAATGGGGAGTAGTAGATAAGTCTTATAAAATGTTGTAATTTCTAAGGGAGAGTATGTGTCATGAGTTGAGTCAACTTTTGTATTTCACACTTAGACAAATATTTTCCTAAGTGTTTCCATAAATGACAACATAAAATAAGTCATCAATCAACCTGTTACATGAAAACATCATCATCAAGCCAACGATTAGCAATGGTGCTTCACGATTCTCTTCTTGACGGTTGAAACATGTATTTTGTTGGTGATATGGATTATCCATTTTAAGGTAAGAATGATGTCGATAATAAATACACTTACACAAACTTGAGTACCTCACAAAATCCTTAAAGTTGCAAGAAGGACATCCATGGTATCCATGAACAAAGAGAACAAATAATGTGCCATACATAGGAAGATCATGAATCGTAAACAATAAGGAAGCTCTTAAAGTGAATTTGATTGAATTATCATCCCTTAAAGATTGAATTTCTTCAATTCCTTTCCACAATTTCATTAGCTTGTCATACAATGGGTCTAGATAAGCATCTATTATTTATGAAGTCACACTTTTCTTTCCTGTTATAATCAATGATAATATTAAGAAAAATGGTTTAGTTGCTAACCATGGAGGCAAGTTATAATTTATTAGAAAAACTAGCCAAGTTGACCATTTATTACATTGATCTAAGAATGGGCTCACCCCATCTAGAGCCAAACCCAACCTTATATTACGAGGATCTTGAGAAAAATCAGGCTATCTATTATCAAATTCCATCCACATCTTTAAATCAAGCACATGTTGTTGTTTTCTATAAGTGCTCTTATTTTGAGCATTCCACTGCATAATTTCAACAATGTCTCTGGACCTATACATTCAGAGTAATCATGGGATTATCAGAAAGTGGCAAAGATTTTTCTAGGAACAACAACTGATTTCAACCCTTCTCTATACCTCACTTCATGACATTTCGGACATTCACTATCACTTGCAATATTTTTGTGAAATAATACACAACCATTCACACGTGTGGATGTTTTCATACCCCAAGATCAACTTACTATTTTTCTTTTTACATTGACTCTATTTTATTGGCAATGTGGAGTCAACTAGTAATAATTAACTTAATAATCCCAATAACTGATCTACACTCTCATTTGTCCAACCATGCACCACTTGCAAGTTAAGAATTTGAAGGATTATTGTCAAATGACTTAACTTACAATTAGCATAAACAGGCTTTAAAGCATCCTCCATTGATTTTGCCCAATCATCTCTTAGACCCTCATTCATCATTCTATCAACCTAAAACCTTTTGTCAAATATTTTTGCCTCTTCATATATGTTTGGTGCCACTTCATCTATGTTTGGTGCCACTTCATCTATGTTTGCTGCCTCTTCATCTCTCATAGTCTATAATTCTGTCATATCTTCATAATAATTGTAATCCCAAGGGCTTATACCACTATGCCTACAACTTATCATATGTCAATAAATCACATTTCTTTTTTTTTACCTTTCGACCAAGACAATCATTACATGGACATGGATATTTGTATAAGCTCCTCTCATTAGCTACTCTTTCATCATGTGCATGATATTTCTCCATAGTCAACCTTCAACATTGATCCATCTATAATATTCTGCATTCTAGTATTCATTTAATTTCTAATTCCAAGAAAAATAAATAAATTTGAAATCGGAGATGCCAAAACATTGTTGAAAGTAGTCACTTTTAATAGAGACCATAATAGAAAGAAGAGGATACATCGAGTCATTGTTTTGAGATCTATCTTACATTCATTTGAAGTTTACCTACTAAGAATGGAATGTGTGTGTGTTTCCTATCAGCTTACTTTCAACAATGAGTGTTTCAAATTACCTCTAAATTTGCTGCAAAGGGCTTCGCTGACTTCAAATTCATTGCAACAAACTCCAATTTCCTTGCCTGCCTTTTCAAAAGTCTCCAAGTCCTATCCAAACAAGATTTATAGACCATGAAAGTGCTTCAATACCTGTCCATGAGAATAAAAAATGTAAAAAATAATCCAAAGATGACACATTCAAGGCACATTCAAGTAACTAGTGATATTCAACAATGACACATTAATGATTTATACTCTAATGCAAAGAAATTAAAATGCAACATATTCATGAAAGTTTTTTTTAATAAATAAATTTATACAAGATTGAAACCATATTTTATGCATCTTACTATTGACGTAACCCTTGAACTTTATTTGGTGCAAGTGCTAGTTATTATAATTAAAATATATTTATCACAATAGAATGGTGACATTAAAATATGATAATTAAATATTTGCGGATTCAAAAACTAACTCATATATGAAGGACATACCCTATTAAAAGAATATTTATCCTAAACTTCTTAAAGAAAAGTTGTCAGAAATTCACAAAATTTAAATTTCTTTATAAAGTCAATTTAATTATATTTTCTTTCGATTCGCCCTCCTTTCTTTGATATGATAAAGATAAGATAAGATAAGTCAATTTTTAACATCCAAGAAGCTAAAACATAGCCTATGGGATAGCCTGCCAAATTAAACCAACTTCAGTAACTCATTTATTTTCTTATGCAGGTTGACGATAAGCACACCCAACTTCTTAATGTTCTCCTTGTAGAATAAGTTGTACTAAGAGAAATTAGATATGATATTAATCAATTTGTCCGTGTTGTCCCTATTGTCCTTGTAAGCATTACATTCTAAAATAAAATGTTGTTCGGTTCCCAAAATGGCAAAAAGTGAAAACTCTCTCTTCCCAAGCCTCTTTTGGCCTCTTCCAATGCCTAGCCTCACAACGGAGTTGATGAGAATTGGTTCTTAGCTGGGCGATATGGATTTTAGCCCTCCATGAAATGTTGGCCTTCATGTACATTTTTTAAGTTGATTGCATGTGGGATTAAACTTATTAATATAATAGATTTTCTTCCTTCCAAGCCCACTTTTCCAATTCCTCTTGTAGAATTTATCCATAACGAAGACCTTGATGTCTTTGTTATTCATGGGACACATATTGAGATGGATATTCCATTTACTCATCCACTTGATATTTTGTTGCATCCACGTACTTTTCCTTTTACATAATATATCATTGAGGACCACTTTATGCCATCTACCTTCTTCCATTTGCTCAGTTCTTTTTAGATAGCTTATGAGACAAACCATAGCAAGTTCCTCAATAGGGGCCGCTCAGATTTCACTAAGCAAGATATCATATGGAACGCTACTTTTGATTTTTAACTTGCTAGTGATCATATGTTGTTTTGATTTAGAGCTGACTCTTGGATCGGTTCTGAATATAATATTTGAAATTACAAATTTATGCGAATTGCAATGAAGATATGTTCACAGTGAGTCAATTGTGCAGGAACAAATGATGGGACATCATGGAGTTTGGTCATGTTATAACTCCATATCTAGCTTTTGTGGATGACTAATGGAAAGTAGACAAAAGCTATACACTTTATAGGGAACTTTCAAATGTTTGATGTCCGCTCTTTCTGATATCGGAAGAGACAAGAAAAGTGCAGAGTGAATTTTAGAGTATGTTATCATGTACTGTAATGAGGATTGGATTATTTCTAGACTCATCAAAGCTCTTCCTATTTCAAATAAAAATTTTAAGATCAAGAAAATGATGTTGTTGAAGAGTATTTCCTCAGACCTTTTGAAGGGCATCATTTCTTAGAAAACCCTAGAAACTCTCTAGCCGCTCAAGGACCTAACAAGTAAATATGTAGGGATTCTAACAGTGAAAAATTTATGTAGGAATTGTGTTGCAAAGCAGGTGTGGAGTGTGCTATAAATTTTTGATGGGGATGTGCAAAATCAACTAGGATGGGTATAATGATGCTTTATTGAAGCAATGGACTTATCGTGTCGAGGACATGGAAGATATAGAAATGGATGATGTATTTATTGACGTAAAGAAGGAACTACTTAAGGTTGCTTCTAATCCTAAGTTTCAGGAAAGGCTTATTGAAAAATATAAAAAAGATGATGTTTTCAAGCCTTTCCATCGTTCTTAGAAATTGTAGTTGAAGATATCATGCAGGGAAGGTATAATCCCATAGCTGGACAAGATTCGAATGAAATCATCATTACTGCAAGAATGGAAGTTCATTCATGTGAAGCTAGGGTTCCTGCTTGTAGTGTATCTGACGACAATGAGGAGATTACTTTAACGATTTGTCCTCCTTGGGCTGGTACAAAATTTGATCCATTCACAATATTTTTGTTCTTTTGTTTCATGTAATTACTCTTGTTAAATCGCAACCCTTGGGTGTCCACATGAAATTTTTCATACATGGGTAGTTTTTATGGGCTCTTTTTCCATAATTGTCTTTCGCTTGCAAAAGGTTTTCAGTATCTAAATATTTTGCCAAAAATCATTATCCAAATTATAAAAGAAAATATGGAAAAATTTGAAAACTATGCATCTACAATGGAGATGCGAAGGTCATTGCACTTGGGAGATACTACTACAGTTTTCAGGTGAAAGAAGTGGTAGATATTAGAAAGTATACTTGGATATTGAATAGATATAATGATTTTTGTTTGACACTCAGGAGAGCACTTATTGATAGATTGTACATTTTGGGGAATGGGAAGATTCTTGTTGACTATTCTATGCACATTAAAAGAATTCCATCCCTTAACTATTACTTTCATTCTTGACACAATTTCTGTCAAAATTGATTAATTTATCTAAACTTGTAAAAAATGTAGAGATTCCATAAAGTAGCTGCACCTACATATACTACAATTTTAAAATATGGAGAGCTTAAGTCTTAAATGACACAAAATAAATCCTATTGCTTCTTGAGTATACTCAATGATTATGTGCTCTATAGATTGTAGTCTCAATAGACTATGAGTGACATTTCATAGATAACAACTTGATGAATATCATATCCACAATTGGAGATTAAAAAAATGGCTTCCATGTATCAATAGATTGCTAACTCAGATTGGTGAATTTCAAATCATGCACACCTATAGAGAGGGTAACAGAGTGGCAAATCTCCTGGCTAAGTTGGGAGTTGATGTGAAGGAATTCTACTATCTGATCAAGCAAGAGGATGCATCAGATGAGATAAGGGAAGCCATCAGTAAGGACATCCCCTCCCAACATCGTGAGGGTATAGGCTAGTAGTAGAGATTTTTGTGGCGGATGGTGTGACCAGTGTATCATTTCTCTAGGGGCCTCATGTGTACTTGATTTTTAGGTTTTCAACTTCGCCTCGCAAACAAGGGAGCAGAGAGATCAAAAATAATATATGGAATAATAATTCTTCATCAAGAACCAGTCACAGAGTATAGAGAAGAGTGAATACTTTCATCATCCAGTCAAAAAGAAACATAAAAGTTGTCACCTATTAGCATGCACACATAAGTATTATAGTCAAAGAGACCATTGTCTTTGTACGGGTAGACTAGAACAATGTAGAGCAAGATTGAGCAACAATGCCATAAGAACAAGGATTGCAATAGTCATTAGGATAAAAGACTCTTAGTAATCTTACAGTCATGAAGCCAAAATGACGATAGAAAAGGAGAACTATTTGGCAATCAAGGCACAAAATAATAGTGCAAAGTCACAAGGGATTCTCAACCTTAAAGAGCAACACTATCAAACCCAAAGAAAGAAGCACGCTGAAGTTTTTAGAATTAAGTAAGAGTTTGATATTTACATAAAGAGTCATACATACCAAGATAGTTGCCCAAATGATAGTCTAACACATAGAAATAAAGCCTTCACAAACTATAGATGTAATGGTTCTTCTTGTCAATAACAAGAGCATTCATGGCCATATAGCTATTTCATGTCATGGTTAGATAAAGAGCAAACATAAATGAGCAATTACTATAATTTTTATGGTGGTATTATTTTTGGGGTTTGTTGTTGCCCTACAATTGACTATGGATAGGGGTGGATGGATTCAAAGATCCTTCCCTGATTCCTCTCTCCCAAGACCTTGACTCCTTGATACAAAGATTGAATTCGAGGGGACCCAACTGATATATGAGGGTGTGCCAATGATCAATCTCCTCTCTAGGTGGGTAGTTTGTCTGATACAAAAATTTCATATTTCATACAAGAAAAAGATACAAAAAAATTATTTGAAGTTTTATAATTCAAAAACATAGAAATGTATGGTACCTATGTGTGTCAATGTCATCCTTTGGTCTTCTTCTACCGTGCGTAGTCTGTAGAGTGTAGATAAACCATCTTTTAATGCATCCCTAAAATAAAGACCACTTTCTACTTTCCTATTTTTTCCACATCAAAGTTTTGACTACAAGATTCCATCTATTGATATGGTTTCCACAACTCCTCTTACTCCTGTCGATCGAAATTCTGATTTCCCGCTAAATTTTTTCTTGGCGGTCAGATTCATTAATTTTTTTGGAAACAAATTAGGCAAAGAGCATGAGTAGTTGAGCATGTATGAATTGTTGTGAGGGTTGTTGATATTTTTTTCTTATAATTAAAACTATTGTTTGAAACATAAAATATCTATTATTGTGTGTTTATATATTAATAATTACAATACATTGCACCAGTACTTGTAACTTTAAAGTTGTTATTGCTATGAAATGTTTTTTTTTTTTTTTGGAAATAAATTAGGGGAAGAACACTACTATCTGAGCATGTATGAATTGTTGTGAGGGTTGTTGATACTTTTTGCTTCAATAATAGTACAAACTAAAACTATTGTTTGAAACATAAAATATCAATTTTTGTGTGTTTATATATTAATATTTATAATACATTGCACCAATAGTTGTGACTTTACAGTTGTTATTGCGATGAAATGTATCATTAGTTGTAAAAAGAAACCAATCATATGATGCCACAACAACTACACAAGTATAGGTGTCTCTTGTCCATGTCTATTGGTCTCACTTTTTGGGGGGTTTTTTTGGACATGTTGGCAAAAAATATGCTGATGTGGTACTATACTTGATGATGTGGTCTTGAAACCTTAGTTATAAGAAGGGGACGTGCCAATTAAGATGATATAAAAAATTGGGAGTGATTTGAAATTTCCATGTAAGATTTTGAGAAGTGTGAAGTTACAGTGCACAACTACTATTTCCTCTCCCCTATAGATTGAAAAGTGGCATAAATTGACAACTACTGGGTCCTCTCCCCTATAG
This sequence comes from Cryptomeria japonica, assembly GCF_030272615.1. NCBI lineage: Eukaryota > Viridiplantae > Streptophyta > Pinopsida > Cupressales > Cupressaceae > Cryptomeria > Cryptomeria japonica. The sequence continues at coordinate 208,300,246 of NC_081412.1, read as the reverse complement.
TTGACAATGTTTCTCTTTTGGTGCTTGAGGCTACTCATTATGGCTCTTCCTTGCTGCTTTAATGTTGTAATTTTCATGTGAACTCAAAAAGCCCTGGTTTGCCACTTGACTGTTGCAATTTTGAACATTATTTGCCCTCTAAACACTAAAAGAAGTCTCGTTTAACTATCCCATGTATCAAATAAATATTTTTTGAGAGCTTCTTTTCTAATAAGATATAAATTAAAGTAAAAGCATTATTTACTTCATTTGTATTGGCATCATTTACTTGACATTATTATCTTAGGATTTGGAGGTAATTTAAATTTTATTTATTCTTTATAGAATTCAAACCTTTTAAAATTTCAATTATGACCTTGAAATCTATATAGGCTATTTTTAATCTAGATAGATGAAAATGGGTGACAATAAAAAAAGGGTAATCTGTAATAAAAAAATATAATACAATTTTGATAAACAATAAGATGTATATATACATATATATTTATTAGAATATATATGTATATATATATATATATACATACAATTGGAATATTGTAAATTTTTAATTTAAGATAATATAAAGAATAATTTAAATATTTAAGGTGAAATATTTGTTTTGTCTTCAAAAATTATTTTAAATCCAAGTGAAATTGTTATACTTATATTCTTATTATATTTTTAATAGAAATAAAAAATATAATATAGTACATCTGCTAATAAAATAATTTATTATTTATAAATAAAAATAATATTTAAATAATAAATAATTTACAAACAAAAATATGAGGATCAATTTTTCATATCATTTCCACAAGTACCTAATTTCTTTAAGAGAAGAGCCAAACAATTATCTAGTCATTTAATTAGTCATTTATTTAGTCATTTATTTATAATTTCTCTATCCTCTATCAAATTAGTCATTTATTTTATCATTTTTATTTGTGTGATCTCACTCGATGACCTAATTAGTCATTTATTTAGTCAATTTAGCTTTGTTGTAAAAAATGACTAAAATTTGGTCATTTTTACTTGTCGTGACTAAAAAATTTGGTCACGTAGTCATTTATTTGCCATATTTCTACTAGTGGTTGCAAAGGGTTTTTCCATCTCTGCAAATAAATCTTAAATCTATAAGTACAGCTACGCACCTGCATCGTGCGCACAGAAGGAAAGGGAAATGTGTTAGGAATAGGGGTTTGCCTTTAGGTCAAACCCCTATTTTTAAAATAACCAAGTGGTTGAAATAATGTAATTGGAACGACTAAAAGAAGAATTCCTCCTCTTTGAGGGGATGTTGAATTGATTCAAAATGAAATGCTTATACCTCCTTGTGAATTTTTTCTTGCCTCCACATGGAATTATGATTTCATGAATTAGAATGATGATCTCCTCTTCAATTCTTGAAATATTGACTCTATTTCTTCTGCAAATCTTGAAGGAAGACTGAGAATTCTCAATTTCTCTTGAATGCGTGAATGCTTGATCTCTTGAATGCTCATATGTTTGATAATAATTATGTATATATGATAAATGAGAGGGGAAATCCCTCTTATATACTTGATCATAGAATTAATTGACTAATTTTTTGACATGAGCCAACCTAGGGGGGATTTTACCGCTTCAAATTTGTGGTAGGAGAAGGATACGGGTCCAATATATGTCTTGATTAAGGGGGACCATGGTGTCATGCCCTAGTCCTACCCTAATTTGGGGCAAGATCGAGGTGTAGGAATGGTGCATCATTGAGTTAGATGAAGTTTTTGATATGTGTGAGCATAATCAGGTCTCCGATCAGTTCAAGGGGTGCAAACACTAAGGGGAAGACCCAAATGTAGTTAAAAACTTAAGGAGTTACATTCTAGGACGTTATACCTCCTTATTCACCTAGAGCCTATCTTACTCATCAAAAAAATTGTACAGAAGATGATGTTATGTATTTCATTCATGATCTATCTCCCCACATAACATTAAGCAATGATGAGGCTTTAGATGCTAAGGATATTCCTTCCCAATCTACCAAACATGATATGCATGATGAAAGAAAGGAAAATCCTCCTTCGCAAGATATTCCTTCTTCATATAATTGTGCCTTTGTTCCTTCTAAACACGCTTACACTAGAAACGTCAAAGAAATTTAATATAATATTCCTCCCCCTTTTCAATTAAAATATAATTATAGGAGTGGCTTTAACATAATATTAGAATAAGGTTTTAGAGGATAAGGACTGCGAAAAAATTGGACAAGGAATTAGAGTCCTTATAAACCCTCCTATACAAGCTACTACCGAAGGCCTAAGACATTATCATAAATCTCCTATGGATGATCTCCTTAGGATTAAAGACTTCAAAGATCATCTTGCAAGACAACAAACCTATCATTCAGCTTAAATTGATTCTTCTTCAAAAGCTCCTTTTTGCTCATATCACCAAACTAATGATCGTACTTCCAATGATTGTTGTGATTTTAAAAATGGAATGAAAGGACTCATTGATAGAGGCATAGTTAAAATAATAGATGACAATCCTTCTTCTTATAAAAATCCTTTTCCTACATCACAAGACACAAAGCCTAATCCTATTGATGATAAACAAAGGTTAGCAACTAGAACCTTTTGGAAATTAAAGTATGACAAAAATGGATTTTTTTTATTTTGTATAATTTAGTAAAAATCATAAGGAAGGTGATGATCATTGTCTTTTCCATCATATCTATTTTCATTCTCTTGGAAAATGTAAGTCATTTAAGGAATTTGTTGAAGAACAATTTGATAAGGCTCAAATAAATCTATCCACTGATATTGCTCTCTTTCTTGGTGAGAAAGTAGTGCCTTAGCACTCTTCTCTTTCACTAATTCCCTTTAGGGGTTGCGTTTTTCATATTTTGATATCCTTTCTTGCATGAAGCTGTATGTCTCTTATGATAAATATCTCCTTGAGGGAGTTTGTGATCTTTCATTTCAATTCTTTCCTTTTCTCTTTAAAGGTTACTTCTTCCTTAGAGTTGCATTTAACATATAGAAATGTCTTTTCTTCCATTGGCTATTCCTTTATGTGAGTATATTGTGCATTTTTCATATCTAATCTCTCCTTCGAGGATGTGTAATTATATTCATTGTCCTTACACTTGGGGGCCAATAATTTCTTTATCTCTTTTCTCCTTTCCAAGGATCCACTTTTTCTTTTTTGAGAGGTGTTTTCTTATGATTTGAAATCATTCCTTGTGTGAAGTTGTTGTTTTCTCAAGGATTTTCTCTTATGTAAGAGGTGTATGTCCTTGGTTAAAACCTCTTCTTCTCTTGGTAATGTATATCTATTTTAAATTCATCGCTCTCACATTAGGTAAAAAGTGTGTCATCCTTCATAAATAATCTATTTCACCTACTAAAAAGGGGATGGTATGCATTCTTGTTCCGCTTCCTTTTTTGGGTAGAAGATGCTAAATTTATTCAAGATCTCCTCTTGGAGGTAGATGTATTTTTCACAAAGATATATTTTCCTTCAAGGATCCTCTTTACACTTCTTGCAAGACATCTCCTTTTCAACTATCTAATTCCTTGCTTAAAGAGTATTCCTTCTTTAGCTTGGATTTATGACATTGCTGCCTAAAGGATATCACCTTGGTGCTGAGGGTGGGTATCCTTGTTTCTAGCTTCCTTAAGAAATAGACATAGAGCTATGTTGACATCTTAAGGGGGGTCACCCATATCACCCTATTTGTACCATATTGTATTGTTTTTTTGCATGTCTTGGGGTGTTCATTCTTGAAACCAAAGAAAAAAAACTCTTATACGAGATGCTTCATGTGCAAAACTAAATACAACATTTGATATGTCTTAGAAAAGGTGCACATCATCGAAATTGGAGAAAACAAATTATTACATTGGATGTCCTCAAAACTAGGTATGTAGTTGTCTTAGATGGGGTTACACATTCTCTAAACCAAAAAAAACAAACTCTTAAACGAGATGTTCCTGAAACTAGATATTTTCCCCTTGGAATTTGCATTTACATTATATTTCTTAAATAGGTTGAAGCATGCTTGAAACCAGAGCAAACAAACTCTTATACGGGGTGTTATGTTGTGAGGTGTGTGGCCTTGGTGTCCTTGTACTATGTAGTGTAGCACTTGGGTTTGTGACATGGCTTAACAACCTCTTATGGATTCTATAAGTCTAGTGGTTGTATTAGGCATTAACAGGTCGATCCTTTGGTGCAAATACAACTGCACTTGTAACAAGTTGTATGAGAGCTTGGTCACAGATTCAAACCCCTCACTTGGGGTAGGAGGGAATTGTTGCAAGGTGTGTGCCCTTAGTCTCCTTGTGCTGTGTAGTGTAGCACTTGAGTTTTTGAAATGGATTAACCGCCTGTTGTGGATTTAATAAGTCTAGTGGTTGTATCAAGAATTAAGAGGCCGATATTTTGTTGCAATGACAACTGCACTTGTAATAGTGTCATACACTTGAAAACAGACATCAGTTGCACACATGCACGAGGATGAGTGGAACCAACAAAACACATCTATACTATTCCTACTCTCCTCCCAAACATGGTTCACCTAGAAAAACACATCTAGAGTGTCTATCCATGCCCTTTCTCATAATTCTTCTCATGTATCACATAAAAAAATACCTCTAGCTTGTGTCCTAGCCCTCTCTATCCTTCTTCTCATGAGCTCGTAGCTTTTCTATTTGTGGTTCATGTATAATGTGTGTGTTGCACTTTTATGTGATCACTTAAGTTCTCGAGATGACATTTTTCAAGAAGGATATTTTATGTTAAGACATTTTGATATCAAGGTCTCTTCCTCTAGTTGACTTGAGGTCTTTTCTTTGGTCTTTAGGTTTTGTGTTGTGTTTCTTTTCCTTTTATTATTTATTTATCTTTATTTATCTTTTATTTGCCTTTTTTCCTTTTTGTCTTGTTTTGTGTGCCCTTGCATGTGTTTGAGTGAGTTAAAATCCTAAGATTGGGGGTTTGATTCCTCAAGATTAGTGATGTCTTATACTTGTTATGATTGTAATTCTTTTCTCCTCTCCAGCTCTCTTTTGTGTACTTTTCCATGAGTATTTGCATAGGCTCATACTCCCGCTAAAGTGGGGGCTACATGCAGTATCAAAAATTGTCACTGGGCCAATTTTCACCTCATCTTTGTGCCCCTATTTTAGTGCATCTCCCCCTCATCTCCTATCTAGTTTTGTTCAATGCCTTAATTTCAACATTTATGCCTTATACACTTGCCAAATGATCCCTTGGGGTTGTTTCCTCCTCCTTAGACCCTAATTTTTGTACCTAATTGATGAAAACCAAGACCCCAGCTCAATGCCCTAGTCCTAGACCAAAGATCCTAGTACCTTAGTCCCTTTCAATGGGGCCCAATTTTCAAGGGAGGGACGAGACCAATCTCACTAGTGAGAAATGAATTTGGTGGCTCTATGTGATCGGTGGAGGTCAGCCTAATTTGTAAATTGACCTAGATCCTCACATATAAAGACATTAATTAATTCACTTTAATCCAAAACTTAAAGTATTCAACCTTAAGAATTCAAGCCTTGAAGTGTTCATCGTGAATCATTTTCAGAAGTCTTTAAGGTTGTATTTCCTTCATTTAACCATTCTGGAGCAAATTACAACATTCATATACAAGCATGTGTGTGCGATTAGGGTTTTTTCATGTTCATGTAATTTCATACAGCATATATAACTACATTCAAGAAGAAAAGCATCATTATCAGTCATTGCAGATCTAAGGTATATCTTTCTATTATTTGTTTCAGTATTTGCAATATTTCATGCAAGGTTAATTCCTAAATTGGGGTTTGACTCAAGAAAAGTCCTATTCCCATGTTTTTTCTCCTTCTTTATGTGTGCAAGTAGCAGGTACATAGCTATGATCTTCATGATAAGATTTATTTACAAAGACAAATTGATCCCCAATTGGAGAGTGAAAAGTTTGGAGGACAAGAGCGACCATTACACTGGTCCAAACAAATCAAGAGCTCCTTCTGAGAATAGATTTGAATCCTATTACAATACTTATATCTAGGTTTGTGGCTCGATCCAATGCTTGTAACATACCGTCCATGCATTTTTATATCAATTCTAACAAGCATTTACCTTAATTTTAGCATCTTCAACAATTGAATTGAACTTAAGGGAAAGAACAGGCTCATTCAACACCCCTAGAATTTGATCAGCATTTAGACCTCTTAGGTTTAGATCTATCAAGTTCCTATGTTTCCCTAATATAATGGTCCTCAAGTCATGAATTAGTGGTTTCTTCCTTTTATGGTGGAAATCCTAATTTTTCACCATTACACCATTTTTACTATTGGCTTGGGGAGTTGTATTTGGAGATTAATATTATTTCATAATATTTTATCTCAATTTTTGCAAATGCTTGGTAAAGTTTATTATATTTTTTATTAATTTTATTACGTGTGTTTAGGTATGGTTTTTGGTTAATTATTTTAAATATGGAGATTTGAGATTTTTGGGAGGTTCTTTTTGGCTAGAAATTATTGCACTAGAAATTTTCGCTAGGAATGGAGTTTTCTATGTATGCATGAATATTGGATCTTGGATTTGGTTTTGATTGAATTTTTTATTTCATGGGAGGATTGGTAAGGTTGTGTTTTGTTCTTCTACAACTTTCTCTTGTCATTTTCTTCTATTTACCGGGTCGGTTGTTCTATCTAATTTTTGTTCATGCATTTTTTTTGGTAAAGATTGCTTGTAAAAGATTGTTTGTTGGGTGCTTTGGGGGAAAATCCTTCAGAATTTGGGAAATTGGTGGCAATATTCTTCATAATTTTTGTGGAAAGATGAGTTTGATATCTATTTCCTGGAAGGGATTGCACCTAAGAACTTTTCGTTCGAGTTTGTCTCCATACATTGGTTGTTAGGGTGAGGAATTTGTTGTTGTCTTCCTTTGTATTGGATGGATTCCTTGTATTGTTATTCCTTGCTTGAGCTTCATTATGTGAACTTGTTGGAAAAACTTTTGAACCTTTCTTTCTTCTAGATGTTATCTGCATATTTGGAGTTAGAAGTTTTGGTCTCTCATTTTTTATTGTATTCTTGTTTGAGGTTTTGTGTCATAATTTATATTCACATTTACACTGGAGTTTATCATTTTGATTTGTGTTTGCGTCTAAGTCATTTTTGTTCTCGGTCATAAATACGCCACTATGGTGAGTGAATGCACTACCTACTCGATTGTATGCGCTACACTATTTAGTCTATGCTCTAGTCTATTTAGTATATGCACCACAACATTTGATGTATGCACTATACTGTATTGTGTATGAATTGTTTATCATTTTTGTGCCATTATATGCCAGACAATCACATGAAGGCACCAAAGTTCTATGTGCATGCTCTAATCAATTTGTAAAAGCTCCATTTCATTTTATGTATGTTTTATCTATCATTTTTGTAGTCTGTAATTGATTTTTGTTAGAATAGAGTCTTATTTCAAGTTTTTTGTGAATCATGTGATGTTCCAGTATTGATCTACTTGTTGTGAGATGGATATATGTCGTATTATGGCTTTTTACATTGGATATGCCATGTAATTGATTTGATGAATTTAATTATTATGGAAATATATTGATGCTCTGATTATTGGTACCATGAATTGGATAATGTATTGTGTTATTGGCATTTGCCATATGGAATATTTATGATTATGAATCAGATTTGGTTATGGATCCTTGGCTAGAACAGATGTATAAATTGTATGATTCTTTGAAAAACTTTATTTGCAAGTGTATGTTTGTTATACCCTTAGGTTTAGGAACATGATAGGGGGAGTGGCTTCTAAGTGAGTGTCGAGATCATGAGAGACAGGCCGCCAGAAGATCATTAGTAGTAGGTGTTGGTATCTAGACTACCATGAAATCTCATTGGGAGTTGTCCATGTTCGCACCCTCAAATGAATCAAGAACATTTTTCAGGGCAAATGTAGAAATCAGAATCGTGTGCATCAATATATCCTTGAAAGAGTTTCTTTGTAATGATTTGGGTTTTATAATTGATCAGTGAATTTCTGCTTCGACTGCCCATGGATTGAGTCCTCAACTTATGGGTCTTTTAGCGTATAACAAATGGCCATAGAGTTTTAGTGCATCTTTTCAGCCGATAACCTCAAGATTTGACTCACCATGACTATTTAGCCCTATCATTTTGGCAGTAAAGAGACATGAGTTATGTGGGCTATGCATTCAAGAGGTTCTTGGAACACATTGAAGTCATTTGAGCATTTCACCGAGAGTCCTTGTCTTATGTAATGTGGCAGTGTAAATATGTTATGTAAAGCAACTCGAGACTCGATGAATGAGAAAAGGTATCTTGCTCAGGCCTCAAGTAGTATTCATTCAAATACTTGGTGGAGTATTCTGATGATTTGGTCGAGTGACGATTTAATGTTGCGGGACATGAATATTAACACTCGGGAGCTTGATGAAGTAATTTTTTTTTCGTCTAAGCGAGTCTCCAGTTATTCGAGGTGTAGTGCACAGGCGGTGGTCAAAGTGTTAACTTGGGGCTCGATGAGGAGTTCTTGGGAACCTCACCAAGGTCCACAGTTTTATTATGCCATGATGAAGTGTCAAAAAATACTATGGTTAGGTGATGATATGATAGGAAGCTCACAACTCATTGAAAAGGTTTTCTTTTCTTGGGCGAGTTCCCAAGTAAGCAACGAATGAGAAGGTATGCCTACAGATAAATAAACATGCCATCTTGGAACTTACAAATAGCATTAATTCAGTAGGAAGTGAACAAGACAATATAGCTAGGAATGAAATACAAAGTGATAATTCTACGGAGGATCCTAAAAATTAATGCAGCCTGAATCATTAGCCATGACATCAAAATTATGAGAATGTTTTAGTAAATTGGTAAAAACTCCAAAAATGTCGGTGCAAGGGATATTGTAGCTCCTGAGTGATACAGATGTCAAATAATCAATGTCATCATGAGCCTCACACATAATTTCCTAATGCAAAAGTAGTCCAAAGGACTGACTTGCACAAATCAATGCAGTGTGCTGATGAGATAAAATGTGTAATTCTTACAACTAGCTATCACCACTTTATGTTTTAAAGAGTATGGTTAGTTAAAAAAAAGTGGTGGTATTATATAGCACACACATCCTAAAACATGTCTATTGTATCCATGTGTGTCGAATTAGATCTATTTGTTAAAATGTCATGAGGAGAGGGCTCAATCTTATGTTTAATTGGATTTCATTTTAAAGAGATTCAATCGTCTTCCAAATACATGTTAGAAGAATAAATGGATTTAGAAGAAGCTTAAATGAATGATACACTAGGCTCCTTCCAGGTTTGAGTCACAAGATTAAGAATTTTTTATTCTTTAATAAAGGAGAGCGTGAAGTCTAATGATCCCCAATTATCCACCACGAGTACTGCTTTAGGTGAAGGAGATGGTGCATTTATTTATGTTAAAAAAATAATTGAGAAAATGGAAGAATATTGAGATAGTATATCTATATGCAAACAACTTTGTAAGTTCATATTAGCTTCAAAATTATATACATCATTTTTATAAATAAACTTGATTTTGCGATGAAGAGTAGATGGGACTGCATGCATATTATGAATCCAAGGCCCACCTAGGAGAAGGATATATGTGAGAGCATCAGGCATAACATGGATAGTTGTAGGTAAAATCAGAAGTACTACCTTAATAGGCAAGGTAATTGTAACTAACATCTTCTTACCAACATTATCAAAGTCATCAATAGAAATGGAATCAAGTTGGATCCTGAGAAGTGTCTACCTTGATTTTATTTAAAAAGTTAGTGCTACACATATTGAGACCTAAATCATTATTAAATGTAATATGCTTAATATAATTACTATTAGTTTAGATAATGATCGTTAGGAGATCATATTGATTTTGAATTTATATGGCCTAGGGAACTCATGTTTAGAGAACGCAATATTATCTTTAGTTGAATATAAACATTCCAACAAATTAGTTACATTATGAGGTCTTTTCTATGAAGCTTCTTGTATCATTTCATGATATATGGGTGAGGTTTGAATTAAGTCCCAAAGTGATAACTTAGCTGATGTGGCACAAAGTTTCTTAACAAATCCTACTCCTTACCAACATGTTTTCAAAGATGAGGGGGCGAAGGAAGAATAGGTTGGGAGGGGGAAGAACATTAGTAATTTTCCTATTGTTTCAAGTGTTATATGTGTGAGCCACTACATGATAGTTGGGTTGTTGACTCACTCTACCTTTATAAACTATAACAAGTTTACTTTGTGGTTGAGGAACATCTCCACAAACGTGGGCATTAATTTTAGGCTCCTGATAACCATAAAGATGAATATGATTGACATGGTCTTGGTTAGGTTGTTCATTCAATAAAGCTTTGTCTTTGGTAGAGAGAGAATTGTTCATGATATCTTGCTCTTGTACCAAAACTTCTTCATGTATAGGATCAATTTTTGGAGAGGAACAACCATAGCACATTAATACTTCATCTCTAAAGGGAAAGTCATTGAAATGAAAAGAAGGTATGGTGTCACTAGGAAGGACAGACATAGTATTATCCTCTAGCACTAAATGATCCTCATGGGGGAGGTACACTCTAGGAGAAAGATGATCACTCTTAAAAAATTATTCCTTGGTAGGGAGATCTTTGAAAGAAGTGTCGATAATCTCTAATTGAACAAAGATGTGATGATTTGTTGGAACAATTTTGGGATAGGGATAAGCATTGTTTATTAATGATTCATCCTTAGAAGGGAGAGCATTCATAAAGTACTATAGAAATCATCCCCTTTCTTTAAAATGTCTGTATGAATAGGATTATTTTTAGGAGTGGTGAAGGGTCATAAGAAGGTCTAAGAAACTATCATATGCATTTATCATAAAAGTTACTATATTAAAAAAAAATAAAAAATAATTTTAAAGAATTGGAGTCTTCTCTCCCAACTACCTACATGGGGGGCATCGTCTACATCAGCTAAGAAGATGAAATGGTTATTTTATTGTTGGAATTTATCTCCCCCTTCCTACTTTAAGATTAATTTTGATGGTGCATCAAGGGGGAACCCATGGATCTGAGGAGATGGGTGGTTCTAATTGATGAAGATGGAAAAATATTAACTTCAATTTGTTGTGTTCTGTCGAAGGCTACAAACAATCCTTGCTGAGATTTTTTCTCTTAGGTTGGGTTTGCAACTAGCTATCAAGATGGAAATCACTACAATTCAGATTGGGGATAATTAAATGTTTGTAATTGGTATCTTATCTAGGAGACATTCTACTAGCTAGGTAATTAGCCATCATTTTCATTAGGTTAAGGTTCTTCTACAAAAAAATGTTGATTTTGAAATAATTCATTGTTATAGAGAGGTTAATACTATAGTTAATTAGTTAGCCAATTGGGCTATGAACAATAATACTCAAGCACTTGACCTCAACAAGGACTAGACCATTGGGTTGTTAGATTAGTTAAATGATAAAAAATGAATAATAGACTAGGTTGGTAGAATGGTAACTAAAATACATATGTATGATAATATAGTTTACTATCACATATATTATGTTCAATTTCCTTCAATGGTAGGTTAACCTATTTATATGTGTCCCTTGTGATAGATACTAGGAAAGATGATCTTTCTCTTTCTATAGATTGATTTCTCCTATCATAATTCTTAATTTTTTACTTTGTAAGAAGCTGAAATCATCAACGCTTTTCGCTCGAGCTTTGAACTAGTGTGGCCACTTTTTTTACCAACTTCATCCTCAGATTTTTTTGCCATTGCAAGTGCATGGAATTTATAAATTTTCTCTACAAACCATTGAGAACCTCTTTATCACTCCTTTTAAGTCTATATTTCTCCAATTATCCTTATCCCTCTATTGCTTATGTTGTCGTATCTCCTTATCACTCTATTTCACACCTTACCCCTTCATCTACTCTTCTTCCATGTAAACTCCTTATCTCTCCACACCCTACTTCACTTCCTATCTTTGTCTTTGTCTATTTCTCTATCTTTACACCTTCATTGACAATGATCTTACTTCATCCTTGAATTTGAAATGGGACTAGGCATAGCGTGTTCAAGACAACATATCCATATGTTGTGACTCGAACACAAGATCTCCCTTAAGGTAAGTTCACAACATAACATTGTATTGTGGGGTCATCCCCTCTCCTATCATAATTTTTTTTGCATCCTTACCATGGTTTTTGTGTCCTTCTACCTCTTTATGTATTTTTTGTTTATAATGCCTTTATAAAGTATAAAAACTATCTCTTATTGTAGCGTCTTAAAATTGTGACACTTGCAATTTCGACTGCATTTGGGTCTTCACGATGCGGACGCAACACTGAACCTGAATGGAGACCCCAAAACTTGTTCATGACATCAAAAACTGCATTTTTTAGCACCCTGGCCTGATCCTCCTTGCACCCTGCTGTCCCTGGAGGTGGGACCATGGCGCCCAGTGCCCTGGTCCTTCAGGACCAGGGTGCCTAGTGCCCTGGTCCCTGGCCCTATTTTGGGCCCGGTCTCTTTTGGGGCCTCGGGTCTTTATGTTTGCAAATTGGAAAATAATCTTTCCTGGTCGGCCTAAGGTCAGAAAAATCAGTCTATTAACCCTAATTGACAAGTATATAAACTACATTTCCTCTCCCATTTTAAAAGATGGGAAAAAAGGCGAAAGCAATACTCAAACATTCAAGCATTCAAGCATTCAAGCATTCCTTCAAGCAATTGATCATTCTAAGTCTCCATTCAAGGCTAAGTGTTGCATTCAAGACAAGGATTCAACCATTGAAGAGGAGATCACATACAACATACAACATACAACGACATTTACACCTTCGCATGTAAGAATACAAACATTCTTACAACAAGGTACTCGTACTTGTTGTACATTACAATCATTTACATTTACAGCATTTCTCATTTCTTGGTTAATTCCAAAACCGAGGTTTGACCTAAGGGCAAACCCCTAATCCCTAACCCCCCAATCGTCTTCGCTTTTCTGTGTGTAGGTTGCAGGTACACGGCCGTAATTGAAGATCTGGAATCCTTGTGCAGAGACAAACAGATCCCCTTTCGTTTCGCGGATTTTCGGAGGACCGTGTGCACGCCGGGTGCCATCGTCCCGTCAACTTTTGCTCAAATTTGTAGGACAGCGCTGTCTCGACATTTTACTTCTAATTCCAGGTCCGCAGCTTCATCCTATATCCCTATCTCTGTTTATAAGTGAATCTTTCTCACTTTTCATGCATTCCTAGCTTAATCATTCTATCTACATTCTTTACAAAAGAGGGTAGCCTTGCTGTCTTAACCCTTGAAACTCATTTAGAATCCAATCTTGCATTGTGTGGGATTGGATCTTGTGGGTTTCAACCCCTCTTTTGAATGTAAAGTATCCCCTAAGTGAAAACCGTCAATCCTAAGTGACCTCCTTCCCCTCTCCTCGGAGTGGTGGGGGGAACACTTAGGGTTCGCTCGCGATTTTGCGCTTTACATTTTGGTGAACCCGACGTGAACATCCTTTCTGATTATTCATGGTTAGATCTGAAAATTGGATGCCTTGATCACAGTTCCATGATTGATCTTTTGCAAATTTTAGAGGTTGATTGCATAAAAACCCTAAATTTTCTTTTTAGTAATTGAGCTTGTGAAATGTTTAATTATTAATGCTTGTTTCAGATGTACCCTTCTATTACAAATTGCCAATTCATATTTGTGCTTTAATTTTGAAAATTAAGTGGTTAAGTGTCAAAACCCTAATTTTTAAAACCCTCTTGATTCAACCTTTGACCGATAATTTCACTGATCAAAACATTTCCAAATCGGCTGTAACTTTGGATTCCGCAACAAAATCATAATATCTTTCATCCCTAAAAATTTGGAAAAAAGTTGCGAGGACCGCGTGCACCCCGAGCGCCATCATCCCCGACATTTTTTCTGAAATTTCGGGAGTTAAATCTTACTGTATTTTTCTGCTAAAATCCAGAATTTTGCCTGATTTTATCAATTACAACACTTTCAAAATTAAAGTCAAAGTTGGTCTAGGGATTGCTTGGATTAAGGCTTCTAATCATTCAAAAATTGTTAAAATTAAAATTTTGTGTCAAAATTGTGTTCTTACTATCCAAAATCTAAAAAGTGTGTTAGCATTCATTCAAAATTTCAGTGCTTTATTCAAATTTTTTGCAATTTGTGATTTTTGAAATTAAGTGTTTAATTACAACAACTTTGATTTCCACTTTCAAAATTGAATTTTTGCGTGAAATTGAGTCAACTTTTAAAATTCAAAACTTGCATTGCTTTTGGTATTCCCTCTAAAATCATAAAATTCAAAATTTCAGTTTCCCTCTCTTTTCCAAAATTCAAATTCTGCATTTTTCGACAATCTTGGTAGGGTTCAATTTTGAGATTGCAACTTTAATTTGGCCTATCTACAGATCGTAAAATCATTCAATTTTTTCAGATTAGCTTGAAAATCATCATAACTGTCATCCCTGCAAATTTTGAAAAATGTTGCGAGGACCATGTGCACCCCAAGCACCACGGTCCATGACATTTTTTCTGAAATTTTGGGAGATTGTCGTGATTGCATTTAACAGCTTAAATCTAGGAGATTGGCTGATCTTATTGAAATTTGCTACCTCTAAATTCAAAATCTTCTCTCCTTCTCTAGTGCATGAGTTTTACAACAATAAGCCCTACTTACACTATTCCCGTTAGACAAAGCCTTAGAATTAAGTCTTTCCAAGGTTTAATTACTGAGGAGATGGAACCTAATTTGAATAGCCTTTTTAACGAGGACACGGGTAATTCCTCTAATCCTCCTAATGATGAAGAAGCTCTCCATGAGGTTTCTGTAGAACAACTTTCGAAATTGGATAACCAATTTGACGATTTTCGACAATGGATGTCTCAAGAATACCCCGATAGTCAAGCTCTTCCTTTAATTGAGGGTCTAAAACATATGCTTCAAAGTGATAAGAATGGAATTGATATTTTGCGTGGCATTGCACACATTGTGGATTCGAATGTGATGCCTATGAAGAGTTGTGCAGAAACTTTAGGTTATACACAACCTCCCACTCAAGTCAATCATTCTATTCCTCTGACAACTTCTATTGCTAGTATACCTACCTTTACATCAAACATAATGACTACTTCTATACAAGATATTCCGCCTATGATTACCAGTCATGGGGGCAATCCTTCCTCTTCAATTAACCCTCTTCCTTCATTTAATCTGACTTCTTCATTCATTCCTTTAATGAGTGTTCCTATTACATCTCCACAAATGAACATGACGCAAGGGGGCAATTCATTTAACCATTCCATTCCTCCTTGTAGTGTTCCTCCTTTCCAATCCTATCCTATGACTAATTATCATAGTGTCCCGCCACCTTACTCTCAATCAATACCTTCTTTCAATAACATAATACCTCCATCTCAATCTAACACGTCTAATATGAATTCTTCGACTGAAGCGACCATTAACAATCTTGCACAAACTGTCTCTTCTTTACAACAACAAATTGCTTCTATGAATCAATCTAAGTTTAGTGTGCCCACATTTGATGTTGCGAGCCCACTTTCTCTTGACATTGTTCGAGCTATCCCTCCTAAACATGTTGAAATCCCGCATTTGGAGCTTTATAATGGTAAAGGTGATCCTCTAACACATGTTAAGACTTTTCAAACAATATGTACTAATTTTGCTTATGACCAAAGGTTGCTTGCAAAACTGTTTACTAGGACATTAAGAGATAAAGCCCTACAATGGTATTTCTCGTTGCCTTCTTATTCTATTACTTCTTTCGAACAACTTGCAAATTCTTTCATTCAACAATTTCAAAACAATATAAGTCCTAAAGTTACTTTGATTGATTTAATGCATTGTAAACAAGGTGTTAAAGAAAAAGTGACTGATTTCATTGGTAGATATAAGCATTTGTATGCTCAAATTTCTTTTCCAGTGCTTGACAATGATATTCAAAGAATCTTTATTTCTAATTTACAAAAAGATATTCGAGATAAACTTCTATTTTTTGAGTTTACTTCTTTCCAACAGTTGTGTGCAACTCTTCACAATTATCAACTGACTGTGAGTCAAATGGAACAATCACATCCTATGGCTTCGAGTGATAAGGGTGATAGTAGTCAACAACCATTTGGGAAGTTTAAACCGAATAGAGATACCATTAAATTCAATGAAAACATCATCAACAACAATGTGAATGCAGCATCAGGTGTGCCTCCTATTTCTAAGTTTTTCAAGAAAGAAAGTAAGTTTACTCCTTTGAATGAATCATTGCATAGTATTATGAATAAGTTATTGGAACAAAATGTGCTTACTCTTCCTCCTATAAGGCAAATCGATCCTACAAAGATTAATTCACCCTATTTTGATAACAAATCTTTTTGTCAATTTCATCGTCAACCTGGGCATGATACTGAAAAATGTTTTGCTTTAAAGGGTAAAATTCAAGATTTGATTGATAATAATACTATCTCTATTTCAGGAGTGAACGATAAAGGTAACACATCTGTAGCTCCTCATAACCAAAATCTTCAGATTTTTACTGATCCATTACCTTCTCATACCTCTAATGCGATTGAGGCTAATGATTCTTCTTTCTCATCTGATGGTCTTGTGTCTATGACTCCGAATGTGATTAACTTTGTAGAGCAGCAAGAAAACCCTAAATAACCTTCCATCACATTTGATTCTAGTGAAACTATCAGGGCACCTGATAGTCTTTTATACATAGTTGCAAAAGTCAAGAATACACCTTGCCGTGGAGTGCTTATTGATCCTTTGTGCATGATTAATGTTATTACTGAAGAATTTCTTTTTACTTTGCAATTGAATCAAGTGATTTATGACAAAACAGATGTGGTTGTGAAATTATTTGATGCATTTTCTTCTCCTGCAATTGGTTCTATTACATTACCTATTGAGGTCCATAACAAATCCCTTGATGTGAACTTTTCTATTATTCCTTCATCCGAACAATTTCGTGTGAAGCTTGGCTATCCTTGGCTATCTTCCATGAAAGCTGTTGCTTCTCCTATTCATAAGTGTTTGAAATTTCCCCATAATGGTGAAGTTGTTACTGTCAATCATAGTCTCTTTAAACCAGCTAAAAGAACTTCTAGTGTTCCTATTGATTATTTCTAGCCTAAACAATTCCAATCTCTTCCTCCGCGAAGTGATCATCTTTTCAAATCTTATCAAAAGTGGAAAACAAATATGATCCTATCTCTAAGTGAACCTAGAACACCCAAACTTGATATTCCTATCATTCTTGAGAAGGAAGCTCTTCCTTTGAAAGATAAAACTAATGTCTTTCCTCAAGAAGATTCCCAACCTATTCCTATGGATGTGACTATGTCTATGTCTAATAAACTTTCTAAAAGTAGACCTATACCTCCTTGTCATGATGGACTTGGTCTCCTTCCTAAACCAAATATTCCTCCTTTATACGGAGCAGTTCCTCCTCCTTCTTTTTATAGAGAGAAGAGACCTTCCTCTTCTCCTATTATTCAGCCTAAGAGACCACAACCTAAACACCCAAGTGATAAGGATGAGAACATTCCTCCTCCTCAATCTTCTCCACTTCCTACTAAGACTAGACGAAATCGTTCTGCATGTGAATGCCGACGAAAGCATCATCTTAGAGCTCAGGTAGCTGCTTCTCAAATTTTGCAATCCCCCAAAACACCTTCAACAAGCATTATTCCATTTTCTCCAAAATCTCCTAAACATAAGATGCATGATGGTCTTGATCCTGTGCGAGTTATAGATGAAAACATTATTCATGATGAAAATGTTACTTCTCTTGCTTCTGATAGTGAATATGAACTTGTTGATATTGATAACCATTTATCTAATGAATTTTCTAAAGCACTTATCCTAGCTCCTAGACAAGAACAATGTGGCTTGGAACATGAACATAGCCCTTGTTTGGATCTTGTGATAGCTCCATCTGCTATGTTGAATGTTCCTCCTCTAGCGTGTTCCTTGCCTTCCCGAAACATTGATCAACAAGATCGGGGGGTAGATGACGTGCTAGACTAGTTCATTAGCATAGCAGATTCTCTCCTCCTCTCTTTTTTTTGTTATTGCTTCTATGTGTTATTCTCATTCTTCTATTTGTTGTCCTTAGTGTTGTCTACTTGAGGACGATGCAAAGCATTGAGATCTCCTTTGGTCTCTCTCATGTTGACTCAAAAGACACATGTGTTCCCTTCTTCTAGGTGACCTTCCTTGATTGGGGAATGAAGAACAATTATACATACATACATATGATATACATGAATTATCATACAGCATACTGACCCCGAGGAAAGCGAAGTCACTTCGTGCTTTGTGTTTTGTGTCTATTATCCTTGGGTTTATCTCACACTTGGGGGCTAAATCTTTGTGATAACGTGCTCCTTTCCCTTCTCATTTCCTATATGTATCACTACCTTAAAGCAATCACCCCCGTTGAGGCGTGTGCGATCGCTTTAACGTAGGGGGGCATACACCCCGTCTATCCCTTTAGGATACTTGAAAATTTCTTGGTGAACTCAACTTTGCCTTGAAAATTTTTGGTATTTCTTTGGCATGACTCATAGTGAGGGAACCTTACTACTGACAGTCATGGTTCTCCCTCGTGATCTTCCCTTTTACTTTGTCAATCGAAGTCGTAAGATCCTTAGTCCACTGGGGGCTTGGTGTGTCTTGCCCCCTTGATGTGGTGAAAGTCTTTCAATGTTGTTTCCTTGTACTTTACCGGAAGTATGAGCGTATGCTTATACTCCCGCTAAAGTGGGGGCTAAATGTAGCATCTTAAAATTGCGACACTTGCAATTTCGACTGCATTTGGGTCTTCACGATGGCGACGCAGCACTGAACCTGAATGGAGACCCCGAAACTTTTTCATGACATCAAAAACTGCATTTTTCAGCATCCTGGCCTGATCCTCCTTGCACCCTGCTGTCCCTGGAAGTGGGACCATGGCGCCCAGTGCCCTGGTCCTTTAGGACTAGGGTGCCTAGCACCCTGGTCCCTGGCCCTATTTTGGGCCCGGTCTCTTTTGGGGCCTCGAGTCTTTATGTTTGCAAATTGGAAAATAATCTTTCCTGGTCGGCCTAAGGTCAGAAAAATCAGTCTATTAACCCTAATTGACAATTATATAAACTACATTTCCTCTCCCATTTTAAAAGATGGGAAAAAAGGTGGAAGCGATACTCAAACATTCAAGCATTCAAGCATTCAAGCATTCAAGCATTCAAGCATTCCTTCAAGCAATTGATCATTCTAAGTCTCCATTCAAGGCTAGGTGTTGCATTCAAGACAAGGATTCAACCATTGAAGAGGAGAAAACATACAACATACAACATACAACAACATTTACACCTTCGCATGTAAGAATACAAACATTCTTATAACAATGTACTAGTACTTGTTTTACATTACAATCATTTACATTTACAGCATTTCTCATTTCTTGGTTAATTCCAAAACCGGGGTTTGACCTAAGGGCAAACCCCTAATCCCTAACCCCCCAATCATCTTCACTTTTTTGTGTGTAGGTTGCAGGTACACGACTTTAATTGAAGATCTGGAGTCCTTGTGCAGAGACGAACAGATCCCCCTTTGTTTTGCGGATTTTTCGGAGGACCGTGTGCACGCCGGGCGCCATCGTCCCGTCAACTTTTGCTCAAATTTGCAGGACAGCGCCGTCTCGACATTTTACTGCTAATTCGAGGTCCGTAGCTTCATCCTATATCCCTATCTCTGCTTATAAGTGAATCTTTCTCACTTTTCATGCATTCCTAGCTTAATCATTCTATCTACATTCTTTACAAAAGAGGGTAGCCTTGCTGTCTTAACCCTTGAAACTGATTTAGAATCCAATCTTGCATTGTGTGGGATTGGATCTTGTGGGTTTCAACCCCTCTTTTGAATGTAAAGTCTCCCCTAAGTGAAAACCGTCAATCCTAAGTGACCTCCTTCCCCTCTCCTCGGAGTGGTGGGGGGAACACTTAGGGTTCACTCGCGATTTTCCGCTTTACACTTATTACACTTAAAAATATCTGTATTCATTCTAATACTTTATCTGAATTTTGAAAAAAAATTAAAGGTGGATTTCATTATTGTTTATTTGACCCTATGTTTGTATTTGATATGATCAGTGATAGTGATGGTGCTATTAGTGAATTTGATATATGAGATTATGAAGAGAAATCATCTGAAGATTTAATGAAGAGAAATCAAATCTTACATAATATTGGTAAGACTTTAAGATGCTTGTTCTATAGAGGAAATAAAAAATTAAATTAAATATACAAAGACCTACTTAAACATAATTATAAGATTTGTGTGGCATGACACGCCCATCAGGGAACTCATGGTGTGAATTCACTTGGAACAATAATTTTAAGCTTTGGTGTGGTTTACCAAAACATGCTTCATTTTATGCAAAGTCTAGTGTATTATCTTACACTCAAGGTTCTTGATCATGATTAGAATGTTATGTGTGACAAGATAAAGAATGAAAAGAGTATAGAGAAGGTAATGCTACAATATAATTTTGTCTTCAACAAATGTTAGAAAGAATGTCTTCTTCTTTGGCTAGAAATCCTACAAAAAATTAAAAAATTGAAATACATATGTCTATAGTATGTAACTATAATATATTGATTGATACTGTCTATATCTATCTTAGATTCAAATGCTACTAAAGTCAATTATTTTGAAAGTATTGTCCAAAAACAGATATCGAACAAAACAATAAATAGAATATGAACAACCCATAAAGCCCTGACAAATCAGCCATTGAGATCATCAATGAAGAAACATTTAAGACTACTCTTGAAAACTTTGAGGATGAATTCATCAAATAGGTGAAATATAATTGTCTTAAGAAGTCATTCATAATTAGAGCTATATCTAGCTCACTTGGCTTGAGGGTTACATGGTGTTGGAAATAATTTATAAAATTTTCTTTTTTTTACTCTTGAATTAATGTTTAGGTTATATAGGGCTCACTTTTTCAATTTAAAAAAACATGTAGGTCGAGTGGGTGGAGGAAAAGGGTAGCAAAAAATATTGGGTGCATAGGGCACTTGAGAAGTTTTAAAAACTAGGTTTGTAGCTTTTATTGAGCCACACAAATAAAGGACATTGCATTTTGTGTAGGAAGTTATGCACAAAACAAATGATGAGCAATTATATGTTTGGTCATGGATAGTTTCTATTACTCTTAATGGTTAAGACTTGGATTGGTTGTTGTCTGTGGTCTCTCTAAGGAAGTTTTTCTTAATGCATTGTTAAATTGAGGAGTCTTCGTGATAATTTTGTTTTAATGGGTTGGGTGTAGATGAACTATATGCGATATAAATTATTCAATTACTATGGGCTATGCCTAAGGGTTTCTACCAATGTGATTGTTTTTTATAAAAAAAAAAGAGATGTTTTTATTTTCAATCTAATATGAATCAACAATATATTTGTACCCTTGTTTCAATTAATATAATATAATTGGACTTGCCTCTTTACTTGAAAAATAAATACAAAAACTAGATTGAAAATAGATAATATGCAAGTACAGGAAGAGTTGGGTTCACCAAAGTGTTTTGGATAAAAATGGAACAAGGCAGAACTAAGACCAAGACCCACTTTTACTAAAACTTAGGAATATAAAGCCACAAAAGTGGTGATTGCATTTTAGTAACTCTTGTCAAAGAGATTTAAATAATACCTTAGGTATTCTATTAACCTCAATGAGTTAAAAAGGATATAAAACTAGGATCTAAGTATGAAACAATGAAATATTGAAACAGTAAAATATACTAATGCATAAACAAAATCTTTACCATACTTACAAAAATGAGCAGAAAATAAAAAGGTGCACATGTATCTAGAATCTAGGCTTGATTTCACTCGAAAAGGTCAGTCAAAAAATTTCTATATTTTGACTTCTATACACCAACCTATATCAGATCTCTTGAGATCCTGAACTGCATGCCTATCAAATTTGGAGTTGTTTCTTGAGGATAGGGTCACCTAGGGCACCCTTGTCCAAATGAGGTAAGGTAAAGTGTACCTATCTATTGGTTTCCTATCCAAATATATTGTGGCAACCTATATCTATTTATTGAAGATCTCCTAATCTTTCCATCTCTATCAAAAACCTATAAATGCATACAAAACAAAAAAAACGTGTTTGTGGTTTATATGGGTTCGCCTAGGTCAAACTTGAGATTTGGAATTAAGAATTCATTTGAATTAAAATTGAATTAGAAATTATTGAATTAAAATGATTGACTTTAATTAATTATACCTTCTGATGGAAGAAGATTGTGATAAAGAATTGGGAATGATAACTGGACTTGGTGGTTTACCTCAGTTTGTTCCTTATGTCAATCTAGGAGTTCATAACATTTAGAAAAGTGTTGGCGATATCTACCTAATGGTTGAAGGAATCAATGTAAATAATGATAATATGTAACTAGCCAATAAATAACATAATTCAATTATTTCTTATTTCCACTTCTACACTATTTTGTGATAGGAAATGCGCCACAAACAACACTGAATCAAACTTTAATATTAAATTTTTTTTAACAATTCACACTTTCTATAAATGAACTAGTATGAATACAATACAGCTTGATAATCAATTAATTTTAATCCAAGTGATAAATAAACACACAATTATCATAATTCGAGAATGAAACAAACCAAAAACCTTAAATATTCATTACCATATTTAAATATTCACACCACACATTAAATATAAAATAATTCACCATGTAGTTGAAGAAGTGGGCCCTCCCTTCTTAGTTGTTAGGTGATAAACTATTAACAAGAGTTACTCCACACTAGTCAATCCACTACATTCAGAATAGAGCATAAACATATTACAGTACCTTTGAATTTTAATCATACTCCTATATAAGAGCTTGAGTATCCAATAGTAATCTAAAGGAGATAATTTGTTTAGATTTTTATGGCATATGACAACAATCCAAAAAGTAGACCAAAAATATATTACATACCGATGCCATAGCTTGAGAACAAACATTAACAACTATAGATGTATTTAGTTAAAATGAGCTATGATCTTCAATTCCTTCTACTCTACCGATCCTTCTTATCCATGTGTGTAAATTCATACAACCTCCTTCTACTTATCCCATCTTATTACAACCATGCAAAATATTAGCAAATAATTGTGGTTTTGAATATATTCATAGATTTTAACATTTCCTTCCATTTATTAAATATCTTCATTTTACTGTCAAATAGTGATAGGAATATCAAGGGAAATTATTTAAATTGAAGGATAACATGGCAAACAAGGTGTAAAAGTAGTAGCACATTCTTATCATCATCATTTCCTCCTAGCTTAAGATTTTACATGCCCCCATGCAAAAGAAGGTGGACTACAAACCAAGTGGAGAATCCAATTTATATAGAGTGCTAGTAATCTCAGTAAACAACAACAACTTAATTTATTTTACTTGTTTCTCATGCACCTTAGCATGCATGTAAAGGTCCTTGTATGCAACTACTTGCTCAAATGCTTCCCTAAGTGAATTGATTTACTCTTCCTAAGAGCTGTTAATACTGTATGCTTCCTGAAGCTGAGCTTGGAGTAGCTAATTTTTATTTTTCAATCAAGTAATTGAGTCCCTCAAAACCCAAATTTCCTCTTTTTATTTTAGCCAAAATTCCTACTCTTGATATGCTTCCTTTATTCCTTGTGACTCTTCATCAATTAGTTTTCCTTCCATGTTTTCAACTATTTTATCAAGCATCATTTCTTCAATATGGATAATGATAGGAGATTCAAATGAATCCTTTGATCTCTATTCCAGAAACCCTACTAATTGACACTACCTTAATAAATATCTTCATTGTCCACTTGCTTTGTTTAATATTGTCCATCCTAAATTTCCCTATTAACATCCCTTGACTGCTCTATAGTATTTTGTTTCTAAACTAATTTGGGTGAGGAAGCTATATTTTAATTTTTTATTACAAGGACCTAATCATCATTATTTGGGTTAAACTCAAATTTGTTAGTATATGTTGCATCAGTGAAAGGGGTCTCTTTTTTTTTATTATTGTTCCTCTATTTTTCATTCTTTTTCTATGTCTTAGTTCTCTACTCATTTTACCCTATTTTTTTTATCACCTTGGCTAAAAACAAGAATTTCTCATCAACTTGTTTGCTAGGGCTCACAATTTTACCAGCAATGTTAGCCAAAATATTTGATCCTCAGATGTAATTTTCTCTTTTTACTTCTTGCGACTGGGGGCAATAGAGGGATCCATCGGAGGTCACCCAAAATATAGCCTCTTTTTACATCCAGAGTGTAGGTTTTGTTTAGTTGTTTTCTTACCTAACTTAACACTTGATCTTCTTGTTTAGATATATGAACTTTTTTTTTCTTTACTACTAGAGCCTAGGGTTTGTTTATTTTTTCTCGCACAAATCCTTCTTTCTGAAGTACTAAGGTTTTGTTAAGTTTCAAAATTTCCTTCATCTTGACCAAGAGGATTCTCTTCCTCGGGAGGACTATCCCCACCCAAAGAATTCTTTTTTTCATATTCCTCTTCTTCCAAAGAACCATCCTCATCAAAAGACTTCTCTTCTGTAAAATTATCAGAAGTGGTATCATAACTAACAAAGGAATCCCTATCACCCAATGGAGATGTTTTTTTTATTCCCTAATTATAAAAAACCTAATGAGTCCATGATGAGCTAAGCAATTATCATGCCCCTTTTGAATCAACTTACCCATATGTTGCATGGAAGAATACAAAAAATACCAAATGTTGACAAGCATACCTCTTTGCAAATGTAATATTAAGAAAAAATTTGAGAAAAAATAATCATACCTACCTTCACACGTAAGGTACTGGATAATAAACTTGGCTACATGCTTCTTATGGTCTAAAAGTGAAGATAATTTCAAATGTTGAACAAAGACCATCTCAATAGATTCTTCCCTATCTGAAAACCATTTAAAATTTGGCTTAAGATCCACCACATTCTTTAAGTTATCAAGGAAATAATTTCCTCCTCGTAGGGGTAAAACAAAAACTTTAGCAATGGATTCTATTATAACAGAGATAGCTAACCCTTAAACAATTTCCTGGTGTTGAGAGAGCCTTAATGAAAATTATCAGGAAACTTTATCATCATATCCCCTAAATCTCAAATACACATCCCATTTACCCTACTTAAATACTTTATATGGCTCTTTGTGCCTTGTGTCCCTTATTTAATCCATAGATATGGTTTCATAACGAGGATATTGATCTCTTACCATTTACACACTAGAAATTTTTGTTTATACAACTCACAAAACCAAAACGAGCTTTGTAGAAATCAAACCACTGGGGCAAATCGTTACAAGCAGGCAAGTTTCTAGGGAATGGTTATGGTAAAGGCAAGAATAGTAACACAATTAAATTGTAGCTAGTAATAACTAGTTATTGCATATAAAGATTGATTCAAAAATAGAGTTATGATGATTCTAGTAGATGTATTTAATAATAATGGCAAAGGTACAAACATAGATATGATAATTAGAAGGAGAGAGATATAGTGACATTTTTTCCCTAGCTTAGTAGATGACCCATCCATGGGGCATGTCACCATTAGGAAAAAGAAAACAAAGAGATTAAATAGAAACCAAAGAAAAGAAAAAATAGCTTATACCAAATAACCAAGGCCAAAGGACAATATCACCACAAAAGGCATCTATTTGAAGTGGCCGGAGCAACCAGGACATATTAGGAAATTATAATAAAAGGAGTAGAGAATCCACAATAGCAAACACGCCATGAAAAAAAACTCTTTATTATTATGTTAAAGTGGGATGTCATCTAGCGCTAGGGTTTCAGCAAATGGGGAAGCTGGAGACAGAGATGGGGATGAAGCAGCTAACGATGAGGAGTGGTCTCGATGGTATTTTGGCGGTGCCTCTTTTCCTTTGCTACACCATTTGTCAGAGTTTGTTGTCTCCCTCCTTTCCTTGGTCATGATAGCCTGCGTTGCTTAGTTTCGGTTTGTTCAAGAAGCTCGATTCTTCCTTAGGGCCTCTGCTTTTGGAAAGGATGGCTTGTGTACGAGGGTTATGAACGGTGATGTTGTTGGGCCTTGTTTTTTTTCTATGTTTTTGTGTTCCCTCTTTCGAGCCATGTCGGGTGTATTAAGTCTCGTGGCTCTATTTTTGCCTTACTCTCTGGGGCCTTCTGCTCATTCTGTAGTGTGAGAGGCAAAATAGGTGATGCAGGTAAGGTGTGGGCTCCTTTGGCATGTGATGTAGTTGTTACTAGCATATGGTTTGGGGTTTTTGTGTTCGATGTCACTGAAGATGGTGATGTTGCATCAGATCTGCTCTTTTTTGGCACAGTGGTGTTTCCTCTAGGGTCCTGGCTTTGGATTTATTAGTGAGTGTGGATAGGGTGCTTTTTGTTTCCTTCATCTTGATCTCTCTATCTATTCTCAAGATCTCTCTTTCAAATGAGGTATAGGGTTTAATTATTTTCCCCTTCGGTCTATGCTTTATTGATTATCTCTTGATGCACTCTGAAGGGGTTTTTATTTTTATAGGAGCCTTTGTTGTTGGTATGACTTGGTTTTTTGGTGCTCTTTCAAAGATGG
The DNA here is from genome assembly GCF_030272615.1 of Cryptomeria japonica. Taxonomy (NCBI): domain Eukaryota; kingdom Viridiplantae; phylum Streptophyta; class Pinopsida; order Cupressales; family Cupressaceae; genus Cryptomeria; species Cryptomeria japonica. Next base: position 208,273,554 of record NC_081412.1, on the reverse strand, counting down.
GTTTCTCTCCTTATGAGGTGGAGAGATTGCTTCTATGTTGGGTTGTGAAAGGTGTCTTTGGGCTTTCGGGCTTCTCTCCTCTTGGTATTTTTGAGGTGACCCTTTCTCCTATTGAGGTGAACACTAGGTGGGAGGGAGTGGTTCATCTTCTTCTTGTTGCAAGATGAATTTCAGGGTTATTGATCTTCTTTCATCCGCATCTTATTGAGGTGGCACTCTCTTCTATTGAGGTAGAGAGAAGGGATGAAGGGAATTTTTAGTTGTTGTTCTTTGTGATGCTGGTGGGGATCGCCTTTATTTTCTCTGATGGGGTTATTGACATAAGAGTTTGGGCTTCCTTTTATAGCCCTGTTTTCTAGTTTGTTTTGTGGATTGAGGGAGCATGGAAAAAAGCCTAAGTATTTTTTTCTTTTCAGGGACAGGCTAGATGCTGGCAATTTTCAAGGGCCCAGTTTGGCTAGTTTTTTTGTTTTGGTTAGGTTTAGGTTTTTCATTTGGTCACCTGGAGACTTTGTTATAGGTTAATGGAGGCTATAAAAACCCTTCTTGTTGGCTGAGGGTGCTTGTTGAACCCTTGTTCTCTTCTTTTAGATCTATAGTTTGAGGGTTTAGATCTATTGTTTCTGCCATCTTGGGTTGTATTGCTTACTTTTGTTGTCTACATAGTGTCTGTTTAGTGGTGGTTTCTCTATTTTTGTAGCCTCTTTTCCTACTTTGTATGTAATGTCTAATTCGACTTGTGTGGTTTTTGTTTCATTACTTATTGTCTTTGATGTAGCATTTTGCAACATTTATTTGTTGGTTTTGGATCCATGAAAAATCTGAGCATTTCAAGTCCCTTCAAAAGTTATTGTATGGGGTTTTTGGTCCCCTCAAAACCTGTTTCCCCCCCCCCCCCAATAAAAATAAACACACCATCAAATAATAGTAATAAATTTTATGATGAAAGATGAAATGAGGTGCACAATGTAGCCATAAAGAAAAGAACAACATATATTGGTAATGTGATGTGTAGAAGTTATAGCTTGTCAACAACTAATGAGAGATCAAGTAGGTCAAGTGCAAACATAGATGGTACTCATGAGAACTAGAAAAAGAAAGGAACGAACAAGATATGGAACCAACAAATTAGGGAACCTAGAGGTTCCTAATCTGAATGGGACAAGAAGTCCTTGAGCAGCAGGTGGTAGGAAATTCTTGAGTATGGAATTGAAATAAAATGTTGATGAGACAAGAACCATCAGATCATGAAGATTATAATGGACAAAGTACAAAGAGGTGTTGAGTAGGTGAAAAAAACAATGATATAGTTGCAAGAAAATCTCTGAGTGGAAGGATAGAATCCTTTCACAACACATAATAGGTAGTAATGAGAATGTAACCAATTTTTTTTATTTTATACATTTTCCACATTAGGCTGTGCCGATTGATCGGTTTTCAACGCAATATCTCCTATTTGTACTAGATAGACTATTTTTCACATCAAGTATTATTAAGTAGTTAAAACCCACTAAAAATATGCTTTTCAAGTAATGAATAGCAAACAATGGCCAAGGGTTTTCATTGTTGGATCTTTTATTGCATTTTTTTCATATATAGTATACCTTAAGTGGTTTTAAATGACGTCACAAGAACTTGAGTGATGAGATGGATTTCCTTTGTTATACTTGACACAAAATGCTCTTTAAAAATAGGCTTCTTATATAATTTTAAGAGAGGCCCATTAACAACAAGGAATATTCAATTAGAATCCACAGTATGGAGCTTGGTTGCCCCACTGTCATAAATAATTTTGATCTCATAGGGTCTTGATAGCTAGTGTGAAACTTCCCTTTAAAGTTTTTAAACATAGAATCATACAAGAGTGCCCAATCTTGGTTGAAATGTTTGTGGTCTAATGAAACGATCATTCCAGAGAGCATTCTCTTTCTGCACAAGTTCAGTATGGAAGAGAGCTTGATTATAGAGTTTATCTAAAGACCATAGTTGCATAATTTAATTTCTGTAGGTGTCAGTCAAACTCATGCCTATATAGAGAGAAATACGAAGAGTCTTCACTTCAAAATCAATGGGTGAAACATCTTTTAAACCATATACAAGCTCATAGGGCACCAGACCAATGGTGCTCTTCCATTTTTTCCAGTATGCCCATACTTCTTTAGGTAGTTGAACTACCCAATCTTTCTTATCAAGTGAAACTACCTTGGTAATAATGTTCTCAATCTCCTAATTGGTTACTTAAACTTTTCCATTGGCCTAAGGATGATATGGTGAAGACTTGCGGTGCTTGATTTCATATTCATGTACTAGAGAAGTAATGAGATTTGATGTTAATTGGGGCCCCTCATCCATGACTATCTCCCATGATATGCCAAACTTGGTAAAAATATTAGAGTAGAGGAAGTCAGAAACTTTAGTATCTCTTGCATGTTTTAGTAGTAAAACCTCTACCCATTTAGTCACATAATTAGTAAAAACCAATATGTATTCTATTTTCCTTAATAGGGGAGTGATTAGTCCTATAAAATCTAAACCCCATTTTTTCAAGGGTTTAATAGATAACTAACAATGTAATGGTATCCCATTAGAATATGTGGCCTAGCCCATGCATTGACACTTGTAACAATTTTGAACATATTGCCTACAATCCTTATGAATTGTAGGTCAGTAATATCTAGTAGTGAGGTTTTTTTGGTAGTCCTTCTAAGGTACAAAATGTTTGCTACAAGATTTTGTATGACATGCACAAAGTATATTGAAGGCATATTCATTGGCTACACATCTGCACATGACATTATTAATGGCAGTTATGAACAAAAATCCATTTATCTATGTATATTGATCATGGAGGCCGATGAGCTCCTAACACTCCCTTGGTGAGAAGTGTGGGAGAAAATTTCACATGACGAGGTAGTTTCCCATGTCTGCAATCCATAGACTTTTTACTGGGATAGGAAAAATATGTTCATCTATAAAGGCGTCGTCAACTAGTATAGCTTTGTCTTCCTATTGTAACATGGATAAAATATCTCCAACCATATTTTCTCGACCAAGCTTATTAAGCATACTTATATCAAATTATTGTAATCATAATAACCACCAATCACTCTTCCTGTAAGTATAGGTTTATTCATTAAAAATCTTAGTGATCAAGACTTTATAACCAAATATGTAATGAATTTTATTTACTATGTATAATATGGCCAAAAGCTATTTTTAAGTCAGCATAATTTACTGTGTGGATATGAAATAGTAAATCTTGATTTGGCCTATGTAACACATGCATTGAAGTGATATTTCCTTTGATTCTTTCAAAAAATTGCTGACAATCTTCCATCCATGAAACAAAAACATCTTTACCAAAGTAAAACAAAAAGAGGTTAAGCAATTCTACTAAATTATTTTAATAAATCATTGATAATATTTAGCATATCCTAAAAATCTACAAACACTTTTTTGATTAGCTAGAATGGGTAAATCCTCAATTATCTATACCTTTTTGGAATCCACTTTAATGCATTTTGAAGAAATATAATGACCAAGTAATCTACCTTCTATCATAAGAATGTGACATTTTTTATGACTTAATGATATGATAGTCTCAATGCATCTCCTAAGTACTTTTTCAACATTTTTTTGGCTTAGTCATAAGTATTTCCATAAATAGTAAAATCTACCATATAAACCTCTACAGAATTATGTACCAAATCAACAAAGATACTTAGAACCATCCTTTGCAAGGTAGCTAGCACATTACATAATCTAAAGGGTAAAAAATCATAAGCAAATATTCCCCAAGGACATGTGAAAGTGATTTTGTACTTATCTTTCAATGCTATGTGTATCTAATAATATCCATTGAATCCATCAATGAAGGAGAAGGATTTATTACCTACAAGTGTATCCAAAACTTGGTCAATAAAAGGTTATCGGAAATGGTCTTTATTAGTGGCCTTGTTAAGGGCTCTATAATGAACACATATTCACCATTTTCCATTCTCTTTAGGAACTATCAGAAGAGGAGACACCCAGTGGCTATTAGAGATAGGATATATAAATCCTACATTAAATTTTGAATATCCTCTTTATCAATCTTTTTTAAAATTGGATTCAACCTTTCTTGTGGTTTTGTTATAGGATAAACTCCTTTCTTTATATAAATATGATGGGTACAAGTATTGGGGTGTATACCACACATGTCTTGATACTCCCATGCAAATGTGGCTTTGTCATTTCTAAGCATAACCATTATATCTTGAATTTTTGTAGTGCCTAATTGAAGATTTATATTAAGTGTTTGGCCTGGTAAGATTTTTGTATCTTGTGATTGTAGTAGTGAACTAACAACCAACACTTGTGAACTAGACAATGCATTGTCATGCAAAAATGGAATATACAAACAATTTTATGGCAATAAATCATATAATGTGAGGAAGTGTTGAATATAACGTGGATTACTAACTAGAATAGAGTTTCCAAATGGATACTTATCACTTGTGCATGAATGTAAAATGATATTTTTTAAAACATCTTTGAATGAATAATGATATTGAAGAAAATTAATAAGAACATTATCCTTTCATAATTCCCTAATATCTCAAATTTGATCAATTGTTAACACTGGTAGTGACTCCTCTGAGTCACTGTCAATCCACCAATAATCTTCCATCTCTAATAACGGTTGTGTTGGTGGATACAACATTAACTGGTTTTTTGGTTCACCATGGGCGATGACCATGTTTCTAGACGTACATATAATAAAGACATCAATAGTACCTAACCACAATCTTCCCAAAATCAAGGGGTATCCCACCAACTTAATTTTAGGTTGTAAGATCACAAATTTTATAGGATACTCCAAATAATCAACAAAAATAACTATATCTTGTATCATACCTTCAGGCTTGACCAAGGAATGATCTATCATCTAAAGGACTATTGGTGTAGGCCTAAGTCCTTGGAGAGATAATTTTTTCTTAATTTCATTTATGATTATCATTATAGTAGCTCATAGATCAATTGTCCATTTGGAAACTTTCCATGATAACTTAGTTTGGATCTAGAAAACCTTGAGTAGTTCCTAAAAATTTCACAAATGTCATCAAATGTTAACTTGGAAGTATCCCCACTACACATAATATTTAAAACATCTATACAATCATCATGAATACCTTTAACAAAAAGTATTTTAATAGTATCATTATTCAACCCATCTTATTTGGTTCTCTGAAGAATGAAGAAAAAATGATCAAGGAAGTCCTCGATAGACTCCTCCTTGAATCACATCATATGAAAGATTTCATCTTCAAATTTGTTTTTCTTATAGTATTCCTGATATTTCTCTAAGAATTTCTTTTTCATGCTATCCTAGAGGTTTATGGATTATTGGCATAAGCCCATTAACCAACATAATGTTACAATTTGCATCTTTCAAAGTGGCTAAAAATAATTTAATCTTTTGTGCATCATTATTATAATCATATCTTTGACATAAAACATCAAATTCAAACATAAATATATCACAGTCTTCTATAGAGACTCCCATAAATACTAGTAGGGCTAAATGAGGTATATTTTTCATAGGGGCATCTATTATAAGATATACAATAGGAAATTCAAATCTGATGTTTATTATGAGCAAGTACCCTATCAAGATTATCACTATTATTGGTGTTGTTGTTGTTGTCACCCATATATTCTTCAATTGTCCATGGAGTCCAAACAACTAAAAATAGTTTTTTAGCAGAGCTACCTTTGTATAACTTAAAAGAGTCTAGAAATTGTTGAGAAAGTTCTAGAGTAATAGTGGAAAAATATTCTTTTGGATTCTCAATTACCCAATGGGAAAAATTATTTGGAGACTCAATAATGGGTTCTATGACACACTTTTCCAAAGCAGGTTCAACTGGTTCCTTTTTCGACAATGACCCTTTTTTTGTTTTCAAATTTCCTTGGTAGGAACTACTTGCTATATCTTTCTTAACAAACAATCCTTTTCAACGAGATGGAGGGCATAGGAAAGAGAGTGATTATCGGTGCTAAAATTTCTACAAGTGGGGATGTCGATGGCGACGAAGATGACCTACATGTAGATGGGTGGATGAGGAGTTTTGATGGATCGAAAGCACTATCTCGACTGGTGGTTTGGGTCATTTTTGGCTTGGTTCAGTGTTTGGGGAAGTACAGAAGTGGATGTGGGGTGGCAGCTTCTTCCTAGGCTTTTCTTCCATGTGGGTTCTCTCCTGTGTCCTAGACATGGAGATTCTCGCATGTGTTGTGAGTTGATGCTCCTATAAATGCTAGCAATTGTGCGGTTTATTGTGTGGGAGTTATTCAGTGTTTTTGCCTTTGGTTTGGCAAGGTTGTTTGGTACCCCTCTTTTAGTTCGTGGGTCTTTTTTGTTCTCTACTATTTGTTGCTTCTCGCCTGAGCCTCATATTTTATTGGTTGTGCTGGATGTCAAATTTCATGGAGGGATTTGGCTTTCTACCTTTTCGACTATCAATTGTCTAAGCTTTGTTGGCTATCTTGGGTACTCTCTCTTCTTTCTTTTTCATGGGTTGTTTACAACTTGGTCTATTGAGGTGACTCCATCTCCTATAGAGGTGGAGATGTGTTTTACTTAGTTATCTGTGAGTAGATGCAGGGAGCTATATTGGGTGGTTGTTCTTCCTTGGAGGTGGGGCTTTCTTCCCATGTTGTTGTGGGAGATGTTGAGGTTACTGTAATGATTACTTGTCCTTTGTTCCCTTAGGCATGGCTAGAGGCTTTTTTGTTTTTTTATGTTATGGTTTTGGGAGCCATTTTAAAAACCAATGCTTTTGGTTTGGGGAACCTATCATTGGGGTGGTTATTATTGGTTATGGGATCCTTGTGAACACCCATATTCTTTTATTTCAAAGGAAGGTTAAGGGAGCCTTTTTAAAAACCGTTATTTTTTTTGATGATGAGGTATGGTCTTCTTTGTCTATATCTTTTGAATCCTGGGTCTCTTTGTGATAAGGATTTTTTTATCCCTCTCATTCATGGTTCCATTGTGTTGTTTGTTGTGCTCCATTTTCTACATCTTGAGGTTACTCTAGTTGTTCCTATTAAGGTGGTCCTATATTATCTTGAGGGAGAGATGGATGTGGCTAGAGGTGATATGTCTTCTATTGAGGTGGAGTCAGATGCTTCTAGATTTGCCTCGCAGTACTGTTGGGGGCTGAAGAAGCTTAGGTTTTTAGCTACAAGGGAGTTATTGATGGCATTTTTGCTTTCTTCTTACATTTACATTGTGGGAGCCTTGCCAAACCCATACTCATGGTTGAGGGAGCGTGGAAAAACCCTAATTGAGGTTGTTGGAACCTTTTCAAACCCACTTTCAAGGTTGAGGTGGCCCAGAAAAACCCTATATCTCTTATTAATATCAAGAACATACTAGATGCTCAAAGTTTTGAACAACCCAGTTTGGCTAGTTTTTATTTTTGGTTAGATTCAAACTTCATTTGTTGTGGCTTGGAGATGTTGTTAAAAGTTATGAGATCCTAGGAAAACCGTTCATGTTGGCTAAGGGTACCTGTTTGTAATGTTTTGTAATGTTTTACACTTCATTTCTAGCTAGTGTTTGTTGTGTGGTAGTTTTTGTGTTTTATTGTTCATGTCTTTTGCAGCCTTTGTTCTAGGATCTGGACACCCATAAGTCCATAAGGTTTCAGGGCCTTTCTAAAACCTGTGGTTTGCTGCTAGAAAGTCTAGTCTATTTCTCATTGGTAGCTCTTTGACTATATAGGGTTTCGGGGCCCCTTCAAAACCTACTTTATCCTAATAAAAAACAAATAATCTTTTGCTATCTCTAGTATGATTTATGCATCTATATAATCTATAGTAAAGAAAACTAGGGTTAATCACCTATGTAAGGTTGATGGTTGCTTGGATTTTCATCTTGGCATACTAGTCCTAACTTATTGAATCTCGAAGCCTTTAATGCCTTTCCCCATCAATGATAACAAAGTGATGGAACAAGACTATGATTAATAATTGGCAATGATGATTAGACTTGGTAGTTAACCTTAGTATTTTCCTTGTGTCAATCTAGGAGTTTGTAACCTTTAGAAAGGTGTTGGGGCTATCTTCCTAAGGACTAAAGGAAATAAGGTAAGTAACAATGATATCAACTAGCCAATAAAGAACCCAATTCAATTCTTTCGTATTTCCTATTCTACATTATTCTATGACAAGAAGTGTGCCACAAACTATGCCAAGTATAGCATTAAATCAAACTTTAATATTAAAACTGATTTAACACTTCACACTTGCAATGAATGAACTAGTATGAACAAAATAAATATTGAGAAATCAATTAATTCTAATCCAAGTGATAAACAAACACATAGTGATCATAATTGGAGAATGAAACAAACCAAAATACTTAAATATTCATTACCATATTTAAATATTCATACGAGACATTAAATCTAAAATAATTAACCAAGTAACTGAAGAAGTGGGCCTTTTATTCTTGGTTGCCAAGTGAAAGACTACAAATGATAGCTACTCCATGCTAATCAATTATTCAGGTAAATAATTGTCAATTCACCACTTTTGAAACAAAGCATAATCTTGTACATATTATAATACCTTTGAGTTTCAATCATACACATATATAAAATTTTGAGTACCCAATACTAATCTAAAGGAGAGAAGTCTATCTGGATTGTTTTGGCCTACGTTCAATAATCCAAAGCTTAGACCGAAAAATAGATTACATGCCAATGTCATAGTTTCAAAAGAAATCTTAACAACTATAGGTATATTTAGTCAAAATGAGCTACGATCTTCAATTGCTTCACCTCTACTAATCCTTCTTCTCCATGTGCACAGATTCCTGTAACATCCTTCTACTTATCCCTTGTTATTACAGTCATCTGAATTATTATCAAATACTTGTGATTTTTTATATACTTACAAGTTTTGACTTTTCCTTACATTTATAAAATATCTTCATTTTATTGTCAAATAGTGACAGGGGTATCAAGGGAAATTATAGAAATAGAATGCTAAAAGGGAAAGCAAAGGGTAAAAATAGTAGCACACTCTTATCCTCACAACCTTCAATTGATGAAGCAATGTCCTTAGGATAATTCCTCCATGCGATGATGCAATAACATGATAAATCACATAAATTCTACCATGAAATCATTATTGAAACATAAATAAAGGTGCTCCAATGATATAGCTTGCTCCTTCTTAGACCTAGATCTATTCTTGAATTGGAATGATATCATAATGATGAGACACAATAATGAGATATGAAATGAACTCGGAGAGATGCCTTTATATAAGAAATTCATAATAAAATCACCTTTAGGAAAACATAGAATTATTATTTCTTTTGCATAGAGCTATATTTGATTCGAATAAGAATGCCTTACTATCCTCCTAAAATTTAGGAAAAAATAATCCAATTGGGATGCTTGGGGCATCACGCTTTGGACAATTTTTTGCCTAAATTTTTAAGGATGCAGCATAATATGGTTCAAATACTGAAAATATATATTGTGTAGTCAAGCGAAACATGTCTTGATATCTCAAATGAGTTGGATTTATGAAAAATTAAGATAATAAAATATAAAGGGCACACCTACAATTAAGAGCCCAAATAATAAAGTGTTGATGTGTTAAAGTTGAATAAAAGTCATACTATGAATTAAATATTAATTTATATTAATAAATGTCCTATAAGAAATGAGAAATACTAAAATGGATGCTAAGAGAGTATGAAATTGGACATCTTAATTAAAGATGTACAATTTATGATACTACTAGTAACATTTATCACCGTAAAATAATTACCATAAAATAATTAATATGACTAGTGGCTATTATTTTTGCTACTCAAACAACATCAAAAAAGAGCCTTCTTTACACCTACGTTCTCGTTACCCAGCTGAACTGTCAATTTAAACGTAGACTAAAGTTTAGAGGAAAAGCAAATCTAATTGTCATAAAGTTCATAGATTTTAAGAAGGAAAATTTATATAGTTTGAAGTAAGACGTTGTGAGCGTAAACCGGCTCTCCGTTTTCCTGAACTAACATGGCTCATAAAAATTCGTTGAAACAGGAAAAGGAAAATTGGGTGATTTGCTTGCCAATATAAGTAATGCTCTCAACCCTTAACTGTTGACTATAACTAAAATTATTTCTGCAACCTATGAGAATGACATTTCATAGAACAATAGGGATCCTATATAACCGTAGCAATTTATCATTAATGACGCCTCACTCCTCTCCAAGATAGCATATTCTACAGCTGAGATCCTTTCATTCCCACATCTCTTCCAATAAATCATCCATATTCAAACCAAATTCATCAACATCATCCTCCACGAACAGAGGAAATAGTGAAGGTGAAGAAGCATTAATATCTAATTCCTGAACCAATGGAATTCGTTGAAGAAAAGATGGATTTGAATGAGGGAGATTGTGGGAAGGAGGAGGAATGAGAGAGCATATCCAGGGGCACGTATCAGCAAATATTTGCTCAGTTTTGGGTCGCTTGGCTTGGGGCTTGAACAGCAAGGGCTTTTCAATCGACTCCTCCTCCTTAATTCCACTCTTGATACCCAATTTGTTTGGCTTGGGCATTCCTGTTAACTGCTGCACCACATCCTGGAAATGGGAAATATCTGTGCTCACAAACTGGGTGTTCATACTTTCTCTTGACCCCTTTCTTTTCATACTATTCATCGATTTCACTGTTGTACATGTGCCCATAAAAGAATTCCCTGAAATTATCGGAAGCGAATGCTTGCCGTCCACCTTGCTGAATGCCACACTCGAAATCAATGGAGATGCTTCACTAGGCGTATAGACTTATATAGGATTTGTCTGCGGACAGCGATTTAATGTTATTAAATAGAGTTTTTGTTAACGAGAACAATCAGTCAACTGGAATCCTAGGTCCTTTTATTTTCCCAAGGAATTTCTGAGAATACAAAAGTTCGTCCAACTCACTTTGTTCCCTATGGTCTTATTTTAATTTTATGTACATCGAATACTAGCTTCTTTCGTTTTAATATTTAATCGTGTTGTCTAAAATTATTCTGTCAAAATCATTTGCGCGCCTCAGTCAACAGTCAATGAATTTAAATTAGAGCAGATTTAGCGGTCCTCGTCTCACTTGGCGGGCGGAGACGTAGCAAACTACTTCCAACATATTTGAGGTAACATGACAGAAATTTGTTTAAAAGAACAGGCCATTTGCGGAAGTTTTTGTATCAATTAAAGGTGCTACGGAATATTCATTGCTGACAAGTAAATATTATCTAAGTCTTTCAGTGTAATCTTGTAGCAGTATTTTTTTAAATATATTTAATTTTGGATATTGTAAATAGTTAGTTTATGTGTTTTGCTGTTTAGGTTTGTCTTATTTTTTTCTTATCATATTACACTTTCGTGTAAGAATGTTCATCTAGGATTTTTTTGAGATCGATAAAGGCAGAACCAGATTTATATATTAATTAATAAAAGAGATTACACCATAAAATTCTAGTTTTCCAAAAAGTCCAGAGGGCCTAAGATAAACATTTTGAAACCAAATCCGTGAGTATCCACAGAGAGGGAAACTAATTCCAATGCCTAAAAAAATTTTGAGCTCGGAATGAAGATAAGTTTATCTCATAAACATTAAACCTTATGAAACCTCTTCAGCCTTTCAAAAAAACATTCAAAGTTTAAAACTACGATAATTAAAATCTTAGCAGAGTATATGAAAGTTTAACTTTAACAAAGAGATTTTTCTTAATAATTTTTTATTTTTTGTTTAAAAACTAAAAAACCAAGTAGCCAACTAAAGGCTCCGCAACGTCTAAAATGAAAAATCCCAACATGAAAAACCTATCTGATTAAGGGTCTTCATCTAGCTCTGCAGGAGGCTTTGGAGCTCTGCCTCTTCCATAGCCTCTACTCGGAGGACGTCCTCGACCTCGGCCAGAACTGCGACCCAAACCTCTGCCACCACCTCTACTGCCCTGTTTTGCACGAGGTTCCTCCTCTTCTATTTTTGAGGGCAAGACACCATTAAGCCTAGCAAATTCAAGGAGCTCTTCCTCCCTACCCAAATCTTTCAGATTCTCCCCGAGAAAACACCATTTGAGGAATCTGAGTCACCTGGGAATGATCTTTGCTTGTCAAGGTCCTTGCCAATAAGATCAAGCAGAAAAGGATAGTATTTGATGAGCTTTCCAGGAACGTTGAAAATAATTCTCTCACTCGACCGAGGAGCCCCTGAATCATGGCATGCCTTATTTAGGATCTCTTGCAATTCAAGTAGAATGTCATTAGGGAATAGCCTCTTGGTGAGGGTCCAGACTACTTGCTTGTCAAACTTTAAGTCCATGAGGGAGGCAAAAAACTGAGATGAAATACTGGTGTTGTAACGGGGGTATTCCTCCCTGCTAATATGTCCATTGCCCAGGATAAGATTTATAGCCAGGATGACCATTGGCTCGGGATATAGCAGTTGCCTCTTCAGTCTTAAATCCATGATTTTCCTAAATGAAACTTGATGGGTAGAAGCCGAAAGGGAGATGAGAGTGTTTGTGCCAAACCATGAAGTTGGCCTTGGATAGACGCTCATAATGAACTCGAATGACTAATTTTCCTAAATGAAACTTGATGGGTGGAAGCTGACAGGGAGATGGGAGTGTCTATGCAAAAGCATGAAGTTGGCCTTGGATAGACGCTCATAATGAACCCGAATGGCTCCTCACCAGACATAGCTTCCGGATTCCATGTCACCTTGATGATTGTCGAGGGTCTGAAGTAGCTTCACCTATTGAATTCTCTTTCAGAGATAGAATAGTTGATGACTTGCAAAGAAAGCTTAGTAAAGGCTTTACGACACTTTCTTCAACATGCATTTATGAGAAATGCCTTGCAATGAATTTGCCTACAAAGGTGGTGAAGGATATCTATCTCTAATCATGCCAAAACCCCCGACTAAAGGGCTTATCTCTATCCTGTGGACAACACATGCCTCAAACTAAGAATGATGACAGACCGCAGGCTGGCTTTTTGGGAAGCAAGTGGGAGAATTTTGTTTTGATAAGACCAAGATTAAGTGATGCCACAGATGACATGTCCATTTTATCTCTTAAAGTTGGTGAAAAAGTTTGAATTCAAAGAAGTAGTCATTCCACCAAACTTTAACGCCAAAGGTTAAGTTTGAAAAAATGAAAAAGAAAGGCTCTGCTGGGCAAATTAGGTTGATTTTGAGAATTTCTGCCATGCTCTCATCAAAGCAGAGGAAACCGTTGCTGTAAAATTTAAAATTAAAATTGCCTCTGATATAAGCTTTGATAGATGAAGAAGATCCTCTATAGGTTAGCCTTGATGATTGCCTCCCTACTTCCACCAGTGAATAGAAATGCCTTCTGCTACAGATTTTGAGAGAGAATCTGCCTCTGTATTCACTTCTCTGTAGATATGTTTAACCTCATACTACTCTAGATTTGTTAGATTGTCAGTAATGCTATCTTGAATTGCCTGTAGTCGTCGGTTTGGGGTTTTCTGCATTTTGATTGCATCGATTGCTATCTCTGAATCTCCCTCCACTATGATGTTTCTTAACCCATGATTGATGCAATCCAGTAGGCCTAACAGTAAATCTTTAAATTCTGCTATATTATTGGTATCCAGTGGCATTGTCTTGGCCATTTTTCTAATGATTGAACCTAAGTGGTCTCTAACCACATATCCTATGCTTGAAGGGCCTGGGTTACATTTGGAGGCTCCATCAAAATTTATTTTTAACCATCCATACTTAGGAGGAGTCCAAATAGCTTCCTTTTGAGCATTAGGTTTTTTCCCAAAAGAAGAAGGATTCTTGATTCCTTGCCAGTTATTTCTTATACTTTCATCCCAAGAGGATAAAGTTTTGGATGATTCTATTGAGAAAGCTAGTTTGCAGTTTACTATCTCAATAATTGAGGTTTCAATTGAGCTTAAAACTGATTGAAATCTCCTAGCTTTATTATCAAAGAGTCTTTGATTCCTTTCTTTCCAAATTTCCCAAACAAGGGAGAACGAAGAAATTTCCAGAATCTGTCTCAAAGTGCTTTCCTTTAGAGAGAGAGGCCATGATTGAAAAAGGGAGATTATGTCATTAGGAAATGTTGATGTCGACCCCAATTTTGCACAAAGCCATCGCCTGTATTTTGAGGCAAAGGGGCAATTCAAGAGAAGGTGGTCAACTGTCTCTGCATGGGTTTTACACATGGTGCATCTAGAGGGCCCTTCATAGCCCATTTTAGTAAAATTTTATGCCATAAGAATTCTCTTTTTGAAGGCTAACCATGCGAAAATCCCTACTTTTGGAATGATCTTACTGCTCCAAAAGAGCCTATCTAGAATGTCTTGTTCCTCTTGATTTTGAGAGTTAGGTAGAACTCTGTAGCCATCTTTGGTATTATATTGACTGGTTTTCAAGGAAGCCCAAATTAGAGTATATTTCCCTCTTCTAGGGTTGATATTTCTTACTCCTATAAGATCTAAAAGTTGTTTTATTTCGGCAACTAGAATGGGCAATCCTTCCATAGACTTCCAACTGCATCCTTGCATGCTAGAGGTCCTTTCCAAAACCATATAGTCACTGACTCGAGATCCCCAATGTTGCTTAAGCCAGTACTCTGCTATTGGTATGTTAAGATAATTTTCAATGCTTAGGTATCCTCCCCATGAATCTTCCCAAAAAAGGCTAGAGGTTCTATCATGAATATCCCAAGACAGGGAGACTCAAATTAAATTTCTACAAGAGACAATAAAGTTCCAAGTTCTAGAACCCTTCAAATGAGAGTTAGCTCTAAGGAGGTTTTGGGGGTCCTCATCTAGTAGATATTTAGTTGCCATCATCCTAACCCATGTTGCTTTGGGATCTTTTATGAACTTCCAGACTAGTTTGGTTCCTAGGGCTTTGCTCTATAGTTTAAGATCTTTAATTCCTAAACACCCCATTGATTTAGGTTTGATGATTTTATCCCATGCAACTAGGGCATTTTTTTTCTTTTCTTCAGTGTTTTGCCAAAAAAAATTCTCATCTTCTTGGTGATGAAGGAATTTGCACTATCAGTTAGTGACAGAAAGGATGAAAGATAAATGGGAAGTGTTGAGATCACTGTTTGGAGCATAACTAATCTATTAGCACATGAAAGGCATTTCCCCTTCTAGGAGTTTTTATTATGATCCATCTTTAGCTTTAGTGGATCCCAAAGGTTAGTGTTCCTCAATCCTCTATCAATTGGAATTCCCATGTGTATGCATGGGAGTGTGCCTACTCTGCAGTTGAAAATTCTTAGGATCTTAGCCTGTATGGGGATGGGAGTGGAGAAAAAGAAAACTTTTGATTTTTGTTTGTTGTTGATTTGCCTTGAGGCCTTTCCAAAGGATTCCAATTGCATTTTTAATTGAATTTCTTCCTTGACTTTTGCTGCACCCAACAGAAGGTTATCATCTTCAAATTGTTGGTGTGTGACAACATAATTTGTGGTTACTTTGACTCGCTCCAAAAGGTTGTTAGATTGTCTTGATTTAATTGCCCTACGTAAATCTTCCACCTTTATAATATAGAGAAATGGTGGTATGAGATCTCCTTGCTGGATGCCACTTGAAGAAGAGAAGAAAACTATTGGCTTTCCATTTATCAAGATTGAAAATTTGGGTGTAGAAATGCATTCATAGATCTAGTTGATCCATTTTTTTGTCAAAACCAAAAGCCTGCATTATTTTCCAAAGGAACCGCCAATCTACATTATTATAAGCTTTTCAAATATCTAACTTGATTATCATACCTGGTCTCTTCATGCTTTGAAGAGTGTGGATGGCTTCTTGAGCCACAATGACCCCATCAAGAATTGAGTGGCCAGGGACAAATCCAGTCTACTCATCTGATATAATGTAGTCAATAAGGGGCTTCATTTTATTTTTCATGACTTTTGAGAGGATTTTATTAATTGTGTTGCATAGCGAGATACACTTGAAATTCCCTAGGTTAGATGCTTTCTCCTTTTCTGGAATAAGATCTATGAACATATTGTTGATTTCTCTGAGCAGGTTGCCTAATCTTCTTGCACATTCCAAGGCTTCAGTAATATCTTGTCCCAAAATATGCCTTCATTTCTCGAAAAAGTCAATAGGGAAGCCATCTGGACCAGGAGTCTTTCCAGAAGGAATCTAGTTGAGAGCTTGAGATACTTCTTCCAGTGAGAATTTGTCATTTAATTTTTTATTATGTTCATCTGTAATGATATTTTGAATCAAATCCAAGAGCTTTTCTTGCTCTATCAGGTGGGAACCTTTAGCATTGTTTAGAAAACTAGAGTAATATGCAATAATTTCTCTCTTAATCTCTTTAGGATCCTCTATAGTTTGCTTCTGATTCAAGTCCAATTTATAAATCCAATTCTTGCTCCTGCAAATCTTTGTCACATTGTGGAAGAACTTTGTATTCTTGTCACCCATCCAAAGCTAATTCTCTCTGGGCTTCTGCCTCCAAAAAATTTCTTCTTTGGATAGGATATCCTCATACTCTGTAAGAAGACTCTTTTCTTGTTCAAAGGAATCTTGATCCATGCCCTTGGAAATAATTTTATAATTTTGAATTGCCAACTTCTCTTCTAAAGATTTTTTGGAGGAAAAATTATTTTTAAAATGTTGAGGATTTCATTGAAACAACTTCTATTTTACAAATTTTAACTTTGAAATGAAGCAATAGAGTTTGGAGCCTACAGATGATTCTTCTTTCCACAAATCTTCTACCAAAGTTAGAAAATTTGGGTCTTTCATCCACCTGTTCTCAAATCTAAAGGTGGATTTAGAGGTATCAAGGAAACCTTGAAGGGATAGCATAATGGGGAAGTAGTCAAATCCTGAACAGGATAGAACAGAAAAATCAAAGAAAAAAGGAAAAGATCTGAGATCCCCTAGCCAGAAAAATCTATCAATTTTCTATGAGTTATTACTAAAGCCTTTTCTCCTATTTTTCCATGTAAAGGAGCCCCCTGAGTCAATTTCTAATAAACCATTCCTATCTATGCAATCATTGAAATCTTGTTTAGATCTGCCTAACCTGATAATGCCTCCCCTTTTGTCTGATGCATACCTGATGGTATTGAAGTCACCTCCTATAATGAGTTGTTGATCAGACAGTTGGGATATGACCCCATCAAGGGATAGCATGAGGAGCCACCTATTTCGAGGAGACGTTGGTCCATAAATGTTGATTATAGAAAAGGAAGATTGTTTTTCAAGCTGAGTGATCTTGACTAGCAACCATTTTTTGTTAGAAGCAACACCTTCCACATGAACTTGAGAAGGCTTCCAAATTATCATTAGACCCTAGAGGTTCTTTCTGAAGCAATTATTGATTGAAGAGATGCTTGAAATAGACAGCTAATTCCAACACCAAAGGAAACAACTTTCGAGCAATGTAATTTAGTTTCTTGAAGGAGGGTGACATCTGTGCTGACCAAAATAATCCTTCTCTTGATCACCCTCTATTTGTTAGGGGCATAAATGTAATTTAATTTCCAAAGGTCTGTAATTTTGGATTGGTTCTCCACTGCCCTATCTTGAGTTCTTTCTTCAGTCAAAGTTTTGCGACCCTTCTTGGCAGGGGAGGATAAAAAATCAAGTTTCTCCTTTCCTTCTAGAAATTGATGCAATCTCAGTTTCCTTTTCTCCTTGATCTTAGAATACATTATAGCTAAGAGAGTATCCAGGACTATGTCTAAATCTTCATCGTCATTCAGGTAGTCCTGAAGAAGTCTCTGATTCTTTTTATCCATGGGCATATCCAAATCATGTGGAATCAATGAAAGCGACAACAAGAGCAGATAAGGGAGCTCAGCTGATAGATTGAAACAATGTTTTGATGATAGAGGCTCTATAATTGGAGAGATCAAGCAATCAGAGATATCATTTGAGGGAGAATCCAAGGGGGAGAGAAGAGGATTAAGAGGAAAATTGGGCAGGGCTTTAACTAGGGACATCTTTCCTTTTGAGATGTAGAAGTCATCTTCAACCTCCAAGTCAGCCTGGATGTCATTAGCAATAACATCCTCCTCCTATAAAATGTTAGCTAGAGGCATAAATTTAGCTTTTCTTGATTCTATTAATGTTGGAGCACCCCTTGCTCTCTTTCACCTGACTTTATTCTTTCTTTTTAAAACCTTTCTAGGATTCTGAGAGAATATATTGAAGGCACCTCTAATCAGAGAAGGGGTTTTCTTTTGACCAAAGAAAATCCTTGCAGTTTTATTGGATTGAATCTTAACTATCGGGGACAAGATGAGTGGGGGAAAATATGGAGGAAGGAGGGGAGGAGAAAGAGACCATGCACGTGGAAGAGACTATTTCAGGCTTGCTAGCATATTATCTAAGAGTTGAGAGGGTCTTGGTGTTTGAAGATGGCATGAGGTTGCAGGAACAGGAGAATCAATTAGGGATGTCGATCCCCTGTTCTCCATCGATAGATTCATTTCATTGGTTGTAAGAACAACTTCTAAAGCAGGTGGATCCATTGGAAATGCCAATCCCTTGACCTCCCTATGTGGATTCATGCCATTATTATTTCAAACTGTAACTGCTTGTAGTGGAGATAATGCACCTCTAACTGCTGCCAATGAGAAATTGCAAATAATTTGATTTCGAAGACTGAATTTGTTAGGGATCTCCTTTCCCAATCTAATAAATTTTTGCTTCCATCTGCCCACTTTTGAGATTATCTCTAGCTCACTGTAAAAGCCTTATTTTAGATCTATCTCTACATAGATATTGGCCACATCCCTTTTGAGGCCCTTCAGGAAATCTTCCTCAATGCCCACTAGAGATCCTAAAGTATCTCCTGTCATCAAAAGGGCCTCTGAACACCAGAACTCAAATGGAAGACCAACTAAAGAAAGCCATACTAGAAATTTCTGAAGTTTGTGATTCATCAGATCAAAGCCTTGTTTCCAATTTAGGAAATGGAAGGTCGAGCCTTGAAAAAATAGTGGACTGGCATTGATGATTGCATTTTTCAGCTCCGAGTCCACACACTCTAGAAAGAAAAAATCATTCTGCAATGGTCTGACTGAGATCATTCATGGAAAGGAAGGGGTCCACCAGGACATAATTTCTTTGCTATTCCCTTGGCTGCTACACCATTGTGCAAAAAGGGCATTCTCCTTAAGGCGGACAATTGTTGGATTGAGAGAATCCAAAGGTAGAACAAAAATATTACTCCCCATGCCTTTCCTATTCCATTTTTGGAGTTTTTGTTCAAAGGGAGGGATTTGCCAAGGAGGAAAGGTTTTTTGGAAGCCCAGAACCTTATGATCCTTGTGGCTAGGCAGAAAGCGCAGAGGGTGAGTCTGTTTTTGGAATGGAGAGGCCTGTTTAGAAGGAGCAAAGTTGGGCTTCCTAGATTGAAGAGGGATGCTATTTGGAACTGTTGCCACTTTACTTACCCAAGAATATAAGCTAGGATACTTTGAAGACACATCATTCTGGAAAGTGAGTGAACTTGGGTGGTGAGGAAAACCAACATTTTGATGTTTCTTAAGATTCTACCTTTTCAAATTGTTGTAGAGTTGTTCTTTAGTCTACTTATTTTCTAGATGATTTTGATCATTTACTCGCCAAGATCTGTCAGAGAAACGATCAAGAGAGGAGCCTAGTCGCAATGAGCGCGAAGGCAAACCTACCCAGAATGATCTATGATTACTCTGGTTTATTTGAAATCTCTGGTTTTTCTGGGACCTCTGGAAACGCGTGTTTCTCTTAAATCTCTGATTTCTTTGGCACCTTGGAAACCTCTAGTTACTACTAAGGTTACTCTAGATTCTTTGGTTTCTCTAGATCCATTGGTTTTTCTAGATCAACTCCATACTCCTCCGATCCAATGAGATTCTAATACATTTGTAATTGACGGGGATTTTACTGTGCCATGTCTACGAGTATTATTGTCTTAGCATTTATAACCTCAAGATTTATTCATTTAACAATTTTATTAGAATTGATTATTTGATAGTTCTAAAGAATGTATCTATCAAACAAGCATTTTAAGAAGTTCATCCCCAATCTATTCCATGTGTCACGATATCTTAATTTCCTTTGAATGTGATGCTAACTATACAACAATTTGATGTGTTCTTGTAAACTTCTAAAATATTTTGTTTAATAAAACACAATTTTTGAAAGGGTTATCCTAAAAGCATGTTTAAAGATTGGATCAACATTTCTTTCAGTCCACAAGGGATCAGCATGAGACTATCCAAAATATCGTTAAGGCTATGAAAAATATACTCCTAGACATGGTGCTTGGTTTGTTCATGTTCTCCTTTTTGTTTATTAGTCTTGCACTAAAGAATCTATCCTTGTAAAAAGGGCGTTTTGTATCCCTATTTGGGTGGAACTCTTAAGTTAGCCTTTGTCATGCTAAAAATTGTCAAAACTGTCATTAGCTTCTTTGGAGCAGTTGCCTATGTCATGGTAGAAAATTTCTTCTTAGCCCTTCCTAGAAAAGAGTTTTTGTGAAGGTTGACCACAGTAAACATTTATAAAACAACTATGGACATTTAGATTGGCAAGATGTATGATACCCACTTGATTATTTATCTTGATTTTCGAAACACTAGCTTTCAATTGTCAACCCTTGAATCGTAAGACCAAGGATTATCCCATTGTCTCCCCATATAGCAAGCCCACTTTGCAACTTTCTATTAAGGATCATCTTCCTAAATAATAATTGTGTACCAAAATCAAGAATCATAAAAGTAACTAAAACCATAGCAATATTATAGTCGATACTATGTTTCTAGGAACACTTGTAGTTGCATTATTAAGCTATTGGTTAACATATTGTTAAAATTGTAGGATGAGAAAAATGTTGTAGTTCTCTCCGTTGAAAATCATTCAATGAGGTGAATAGTCCTATGTTTACCAAAATCCCTCAATCAATTTTTATTTTACTTTTCCAGTTAGATAATACTATTTATTCTCCCATTTTCATTCCCCTAATGGGTCTACATCATTCTCATAGTCTACATAAGAACATGGAGAAAGGAACATATGTTTGATAGAAAAGAAGGATGTATAGTCTTTTTCTTGTAGTTAGGAATTTTTCCTTGAAAATGATTTTGAATAAAAAATTTATATCAGTCATTATGTGTTGAATAATAATGATATGTCTATTTACACATTTTAATGAGTTTTGTCTCATAGAATGTTTGACATCTTGCAAAGTACACTAGGAATTATATAAGAGATATTCTATATTTGTAAGAAATAAAACTACTAGTTTATCACTTCATGTTGCTTTTTGTGATATTTAGTCAAGTATTGTTGGAGTTGTGAATTTCCTTTCTCCTAGGGGATATTTGTATTGAGTTGTTCGTATATGTAACCCACTAATAGAACATTTTTCATTATTTTAAAGATTGATAATGATTCTTTGGGAATAATTAATAGCTATGCTTCTAATGATTTTGTTGAAATATCTTCCTTCTAGTGTTATATTGTTGATTCAATAGCTACTACATCTTGGGTTATATATGGAGACTTTAATATGGTAGATATGGTACAATTCTCATTTGTTGGACAATTAAAAACAAGGGAAGCTTGGTATTTTATGAGAAAAAAATTAGAACTTTGTTTATTCCAAAGTGAACTATTAACAACATTATTCCCATTAGTTTATGTGGAATATTTTCTAAGCTATGTATTGTAGAGTGTAGAAATGGTTTGATCATGCTATAAATTTTCACAACACTACAGTTTTATACATTTCTTGATTACTTTTTCATTTTAGAAAAGTCTTTAATAAATGATATTTTTTAATAACTTTATTATATATTTTTTATTAAATTATAATAGATTTTGACTAGATAAGCTTGAGAAATAGCTTGGCCCATTACAAAACAACGATCAACATAGAGAAAGTGAATCTCACAAGCAGTGAAACTAGGAAAATATAAAACATGAATAGCAAGGAACAGAGAACTAAAAAACATAACAAAATATAGGTGACTAGTTAGAACAGCAAAGACACTATATACCTTTTAGACGTCTCAGAAATTTAATGGTCTCCCACTCCTTATTGGAAACTCAAATTTTTCTATGAAAAACACCTCCCCATCAGAGAGACTAAAGAAACCAGAGCAGACGAGTGAGTAGAAGAGTGGGGGATCTCCATTGAATGCCTTTTCCTTCTGAGAGCAGAGTGTGAGAGATACTATGATGGTAAAGATTAACTTCACACAACTTGCATTTTTCTTTCTTCTTACGTAGCTCCTGCCGGAAAACAGGAATAGTTGTGGTTGTGTTCATGATAGAATCCAATACAAGCTAACGCATGACTCTTCGAGTCGCCGGGCCCACACTTAACCCTTAACCTGACCTTCCCTGTTCGTAGGATTAACCCTTAACTTGACCTTCCCCTTTCGTAGGATTTCCGTTTACGAATTTGCCGTTTCGACCGTTTGACGGTTTCCGTTTTGAATATTGCTAATAACCCCAAGCGCACTTGGATTCTGAATACCAGCGACAAGATGGATCCCCTGTTGAACGGTTGCTGTGTGTGACTGACAAGCAGCATAGATAAGGCAAATGAAATCTCTGAAATAATGCCGCAAAGAAATCTGTTCGCATGGGATACCCTGATTGCATGATATGCACAAAGTGGATTTGTTGAAAAGGCTTTAGAAACTTTCAAGCAAATGCAATTGGCAGGTGTCAAACCGAATTCAACAACCTTTGCCATCATCTTCCATGCCTGTTGCGAAAATTGGAGCTTTGGAAGAGGGTATGGATATCTGTCGAAGTATAAAGGACAGACAAATTTTTTTTGGATGTTGTAGTCGCAACTGCCCTGGTAGCCCTGCATGAAGAACAGCTTGGAATGTTTGAGAACATGCCTCTAAGAAATGTGGTCATGGGTTGCAGGATATGCACACAATTGATTTGCTGAAAAAGCTTTTGAAACTTTCAAACAAATGCAATCGCGGGTGTAAAGCCAAATGCCACAACCTTTTCCAGCGTTCTCCCTGCCTATGCCAAAATGGGAGCCTTGGAACAGGGCATGGACATCCATCAAAACCAGAACAATGCGTGCTACACCTTGTTATGTTGTAGCAATTTCGTTTTTGAATTGTTGCAAGTGTTAAGCCTTAGATTTTTTTGTGCGTGCAGGATAAAATGATGGGTAAGCTGAATGAATAGGGGAAGACCATAAGTGACATTGAACTGCTATGTTGCCAGAAATGAGAAACGAGAAATATATATATATATTTGTAAGTAAAATATAAAACATAATCAAAATAAGGATCAAGAATATTATAGATCACTTCTACATAGTTTAAAATGAATTTTAGTTAGAAAACAAAAATACATATATCATAATGTTTTTTCAATTATATAATTAAAATATCAAAATATATCATCAAAAGTTTGAAGTTGAACAAATGTTTTTGATTGTTTAAAAAAAAAAAAACTGAAGATTACTTTCTAAACTGATTTAGAAAAAACTAAAATAATATGTAAGGAAATCTTTTTATAATCTTCGTTGTTAATTTTAGAAAACAATTGGAAAAATCAAACTACCAAATCGAATCCCTACTCCCGTGAATATTAGAAAGTTAAAAAATATGTGCTGTGCAGAATATTAAAACAAAAAGTTCAAAAATCTATTTAAAAAAAGTGAAAAATAAACATTATGCTGGCACCACCAAGAAACCCGGTTCTCCCGCGTTGAAACCGGTTTCCTCCGTTGAAACGGGAAACGGCAGGATGCCGTCCCGTTTCTGGCAACAGAGCATCGAAGCATTCCTCTGCATCCAGAGACCATCAGGGCCACCAAATCTACCTTCTATTTGGGGTGAGTTTTAGGGGGTTTAATGGAGGAGCCCAAAAAAGCTTCTCTTCTTTCTGGTTTAGCTGGGTTTTTTTTTGGTTTTAAAGACGATCATAGAGTCCCTTTTAGATGGAGTCATCCTCAAGTGGTTGAGCTAGTTCTTTTGAGTTTTTATAATGGGGCTCTCTTTCATTTGTTCTAGTAGCTAAATCTTCTCCTATTGGGAAGTCAGGTTAAGGGTTAAGAGTGGACCCGGTGACTCAAAGAGTCAGCTTTGAGTGCGTTGGTTAAGCCCAACCTATTGGTTGAGCTTTGCAGAGATGATTTTCATGGTTGTAGCTTTTATTTGGTTTTTTAAGGAGGTGTGATGTTCATAGTAGGTTGCAGCCATGAGAAGCTACTCTAAAAAGATGGTATGGGCAAATCCTTAATTTCCCACTCTCCTCAACAAAGGCAGGGTGTGTCTTAATCTTTGTAAGTACTGAAGTAGGTTAGGGTTTCAAGGATAGTTTTTGAAAAAAAAGAGATTAGCGTCACTCACAATTTGAACATCATATAATTTTTACTTGGTTTTTTAGCAGGTCATAATTTTTTTCTAACATTTATCTGTTGCTCTGTTACTTGTATTCTAGCAGAAATTTTCTAGGTCATGCTTAATGTCCTGTTATCTATTACAGGTAGCAGTCTAGATGAAATGCACTTGGATTGTTTGACGACATGCCTCTATGAAATGTGGTCACATTGACTGCAATGGTTGCAAGATATGCATGCAATGGAATTGTTGAAAAAGCTTTAGAAACTTTCAAGCAAATGCAATTGCACTGTAAAGCCAAATTCCACAACCTTTTCCAGCATCCTCCTTGCCTATGCCAAAATGGGAGCTTTGGAACTGGGGATGGAAAGATGATTTTTGTCGGATATTATAATCGAAAATGTTCTATATGGAAGAAAAAATAGACAACACAGAAACAATTTGATAGAATGCCTCAAAGAGATGTGGATATGCACAAAATTGATTTATTAAAAAGACTATTGAAATTTTCAAGAAAATGTAATTGGCAGGTGTAAGGCCATATTCCACAGCCTTTGCCAGTATCCGCTATATCTATCCAAAATGGGAGCTTTGGAATAGGATATGGACATCCATCAAATTCATACATTATAGGTAAAGGATGGTAGAATTTTGTTAAATATTGTGGCTAAACTGTTCAGTTGCAGGTAAAAGAAAAATTCCACAACCTTTGTCAGCATCCTCCTTGCCTGTGCCAAATTAGGAGCTTTAGAACATGGTATGGATATGTACAAAATGGATTTGCTAAAGCAACTTTATAAACATTCGACCAAATGTAATTGAGCAGTGTAAAAGTATACATCACAATTTATAAAATTTGGTTATTGTGAAACATAAAGATGCTATTAAAATTATTTTTTACAAAAATATTGTAATTTAAATTCTAATCATCATTCTCCACAACATATATTTACATATGAGAATTAGAGTTCCATATCTACTTTCAAATTGCATACATACATGCAATAAACTTTACGTTCAAGTCTTATTTCAAATGAAAATTATGTAAGTTCACTCATATATAACAATCGGATGCACATAGTGAACCATTTATCCTAGAAACTTAGACATATGTATTTAATATTGGTTAATGACACATGGAATTGCAAACATTTAATTTAGATAAACAAGTGTAAAGATTACATTTGCCACACAAAATTAGAAAATATTGCCCAACCATTAATACTATTACAACAACATTTGTAAATCCTTTCAAAATTTAATTTAGTCATGGATACAATATGTAAATAGTTTGTAATGTTCATTTGCAAATAAATATTTCATAAATATTTGTTGTCATATTTCCATACAAGACATCCCCTCCTATTGTCAATCATCGTCCTCTCCAACACTGTCATAGTTTTGATCATTTTTGTGTGACAATGATGTTGGTAACACCTTTCCATTATCACTATCATCAAGAATAGCCCACACTTTGATTGCCATATTAGACTTTGTAGCATAAATGTTAGGTACCTCATAGTGCATGCATGCAAACTTGAATGATGGCATGATGTGATGTGCCTTAAATTTGATGGAGTAATTGAACCAATAAGTGATGCTCAATTCCTCTATACAGAGGAAATTCCATGGAATGCATCCAATAATTGGGCAGCCCACTAAATAGCCATGCATGAGCATTACGTGGTATCTTACCTACATCAAAATAGTTATTAGTTTTCACATTTTTACAATACCAAAAGATATATGTTGCCAAAAAATTTAAAAACCACATATATGCTACCAAACATTACTCAAATGTATATTATCATAAGCTTTTATATTTTGAACCTTTGATAAAGGTTGTTAAAAATATGTGCAAACAATTGATTATTTCTTCAAGAATGTTGTACATGCAAATTATCTCAAGAATATAATTAACAATAGTGAAAAAACTCTTTACGACACCTTTAAGAGAACTCTTTACAATGGTGAAAATACTCTCTTCAACATCACTAGCAATATTTTTATAAATAGATTTCTAAGGCTTCCTAAATGATTAGACTCATGCAACTAAAGTATTTGAAAATTAATAAGAAGTTCAAGCACCCTTCAATCTTAATACATATGGTTTTGCATAAATAACCATTACCTCTAATATCCTTACCTTATTCTTGAACTTTGTCATGCAATACATGAATATTACCTAGTAATAGAATAGAATCCATACCTACATACGACCTCATGCTAATATATTCACATGCATAAAATATAGTCATAAATTAGTTCTATAGGTTTGTGAGGACTCAATCTATCAGACCACCATCCCTTAAAATATTCAATGAATGAGGGCTGTGTATATTGAAAGTCTTCAATAAATATGTGAGGGCCTCATTCCTTGTAGAATCCTCATTTATTGAATGATGCATGATATATCCAAGTCTATGAAACATCTATTGTCTAATTGCATTGTCTTTTACCTTTGCTATCAAGTTCTTTAGCCATGCATGCCTAGCATGCCAAGAGCATAGATACACATCACACTGAAACACTTCTTTACATCATGAATACTTTTATTTAGTATTTAATACTTTTCCATGGTATGTATTGAAACATTTACAAAAAATATAGTTTTGATAAAAAATCAAACACTATCCAAGTCTATCAAACATCTCTTGTCTAGTTACATTGTCTTTGACCTTTGCTATCATTTCTTTAGCCATGAACATCTAACATGCCAAGATCATAGATACACATCACACTAAAACACTTCTTTGCATCATGAATACTTTTATTTAGTATTTAATACTCTTCCATGGTATGTATTAAAATATATATTTTATACAAAAAATATAAGGTTTTGATAAAAAATGAAACACCTGATAGCTTTTATCTCAACGCCTATATCGTCCACCATGGATTCACTTAATCTCCAATCAATATTCTTCAAGTGCATTAATTGGAGAAGAATATGCATCCAATATGCAATATCATATGCACAATACCTAACCATAATGACCCATGCCATAGGCACCCCCATAAGCTTTGAATCAAATGCAAGCATTTTGTATAACTAAAACTATCATAAGACATGGGTTATGATGTATCGAAACTATATTTTAATTGAGTATGAAAAAAATCAATTCAACTCTAAGAAAGAATACACAACATACCTTCATTGCATTAGTACCAAATGTATAATCCATTGCCAATATGTTATTGTGGCCATCTTGAAGCACCCAATAGGCAATATCATATGCACAAGACCCGGCCATAATGACCCATGCCATAAGCACCCCCATATGCTTTGAATTGAATGCGAGCATTTTATATAACTAAAATTATCATAAGACATGGGTTATGATGTATCAAAACTATATTTTAATTGAGTCTGAAAAAAATCAAGTCAACTCTAAGAAAGAATACACAACATACCTTCATTGAATTAGTACCAAATGTATAATCTATTGCCAAGTTGCTCTAGTAATTTAATTGTCAAAAAAATAGGGATTTGGCCATCTCCATCAATAATAGTAGCAAGTTATACTCCCGATATGCAAACCACTTGTTGGGGTTCGTGAAAACCCATTGTTGCATAGAAAGAGCATCGTTACTATGAAACATACATGTAGCTTAATGTCTTAATTTTATGGTCAATGTTTGCAGTGTCACCCATGGTAAGAAAATCATATCTAGAAACTCAAACATGGTCATCTTCTCATGCACTAATTGCTTGTTTTTTATGAATTGCATCTACAAGCACGCAAAGTAATAGTAATGACTCCACCCATTGATGCAATTTTTTGCTAATATAAGGTACAAAAAAGGACCTTGTTCCTAAAAAATCATTGTTCATTTGACCATGACAAGTTATGACTTCCTTGCCTGCATGTTGAAATTGGTGGTACCATATTAATGCTTGGTTTGGCTTATGAACCATGATTCGTGTGCTAAAATGATAGGTGCAACCACATTGTATATGTTTACGACCAAGTCTACTACCCTTCCCTATTTTAGGCATCGAGGAAGGATCAAAAGGTGCCACGTCTTTTTCTCTATAGTTATTTGGTCTATATGCACACCAATACCTATAATTACAATCATAAAAATTATTCAAACTATTAATGAACATAGTTAACCAATTATTAGAGATATTTTTATAATTCAGTATAAAAATTTGTAATTAATTCTTATTCTTACATGTTATATTCTAAAAAGATATTAATCCTATTTTTTGTATCAAAATTAAGAAGGTTTCTTTTTATGAATTTTGTGAAAGAATGTTGGGTATGATTCCCTTGATCTTTCTCCCTCAATAAAATCATTCAATCTATTAGCCTCAATCCAATCTGAAAATAAGTGCAAGCCTTTATAGACATATTTCTTCCATGAGAGGTCTTTGTATGAAAAATTTCCATGAGGGAGATGTTGAACGACTTCATCCATGATGAGAGACCAAATGACATCCATCTAATAGACAAAAAGGTATTAGAATTTAATTGCGAGATGTCTACACATGATATAACACACTTGGTAATCTAAATTCTAGATGTCTTTGAGAACCATTCAAAACATGCTACATATAATTATTATAATTATACCCACCTTCAAATTTAGAGGTGAAGATCCCAAGGATACCATATATCAAGAATTTGAGTGTCGAGAATGCAATCATGGAAATTTTATGTTGTGTTACTATACTCCATGCATTAGGAAAGTCTCTAAGAATTCACCAAGATATTAACCTTTTAAAACTCTTATCAAATCAATAAATAGTCTTGAAAATAGGTTCCAAGCTATATTTAAGTATCAGTGCTCAAAGTGGGCCAATTCATGTTTAACTATTAACTTCAAAACTGTCTCTTAATATATTTTCTAGCATTTAATACATTCTACTTATAAGAAGTCAAGGCAAACTTCTAAACATTTGAAGTAATAAATTAGAACCCCAAATGATAAATAAAATCCCATCTATTTTTTCCATCAATCATTCCAATGTAGGATAGATATACCCTAGAATTATTTAAATTGAATAAATGTTGTTAGCCTTTAAATTACAAAGGTTTG
This sequence comes from Cryptomeria japonica, assembly GCF_030272615.1. Classification (NCBI taxonomy): domain Eukaryota; kingdom Viridiplantae; phylum Streptophyta; class Pinopsida; order Cupressales; family Cupressaceae; genus Cryptomeria; species Cryptomeria japonica. Next base: position 208,244,109 of record NC_081412.1, on the reverse strand, counting down.
ACCAATTGATTTATCTTACAAAGATGACATGTTTGACTTCCAATGGAGTGTCTTAGTCACCCTCCTTCAATATTCCTTCTTTTTGTGATACATTAAACCTTAACCAAAGTCTACACATGTCATGTATGATATCAACTCCACCTATAGTTGTTGCAAATAGAAAATTAGATTTTTTACTATATGTAATTAGTATTGGAATATGTTAAAAAAGTTGAAACATTTTTTTTTTTTTTTTAATTTCAACCTTAGGATTAACTAATTGTAATGATTTATAATCTCATTTTGAATCACATTGATAAGGAAGCATAAGATTTGTGAAAATCCTTTATTTATTTTTGAAAATCTTGATTTCAAGTGTCTTAATATTTTAGGAAAATAAAATAAATAATTTGTAGATGCATATACCTTTTCAACCATGGGTTAGGAAACAATTACAATGGTCTAGCTTTTATGAGAGTCAAAAAAAAAAAATTAAATCATTTTAGTAGAGTGATTTACTTTTTGACATGTATGCTAGTATAATATTTACAAACTAATAAATTGATTTTCTTTGTGTAGTTGTAAGTTTGTTTAAATGTCAACATCATTGCTTGGAATCAAGAAATTCATCCAAGCCATAAAGAATCTTATTTCATCTAGTCAACATTTCACCATTAGGATGTAAGTATGGTTGCATAGAAATAAAAAAATTTATCATCCTACATGAGTATCTAACATAGTGAATATGGTTGTAATCACCAATTCAGCATTTCACCATTTAGCTCTTATGTGATTGTAATAAGCAATTGACTAGTCTCATATTAGCTAACAGAATTTTCATGATAATTCAACACCACCTAAAAGTTCTATGCCACACACATATAGAGAAGGGTAAGGCTAAATTTCATGTAATTTGTCATTATCCTTCTTAGTTGTGGTAAAACTAGCACTTTGGAGCAATGTATGGATACCCATCAAAGAATAACAAAAGAGAGACTTTCATCAAATAAAGTAGTTATAAATCCCTTGGTAGACATGTAAGAAATTTTTTTATGCAACAATCTAAATGTATATCTAGAGTATAATTGCAAAGGACATCCCCATTGTTTGGAAAGTAAGCATAAGAATGATGTATTGAAGGATTTTATTGAATCTAAAATATGTCTATAAAAGAGATAATTAGTTTACCATCAGCCACTTTTTTCTCTATTATTCTTCATTCTCTTAAATCATCTACAATAGTATTACAACCCTCTAAACTCTCCATTTAATTAGATATATATTGTAAAGAAAGATAAGAATATTATTTTAGTCCAAATTTTTAGTGAAGAAACTATTTATTAAAAAAATTGCATTCATTATAAGTAAAAAAGAGAGCTCTACAAATGATCAACCAAATCTATTTGATCTAATCTTAAGTGAATTAATTTAATTGGTGTAAAAGATAATTGGATAAGTAAATTATTTTACTTTGTTCTTGACCTAATTCATGAGAAAGTTCAATTATGATAATCAGAGGAAATTATTTTACTTTATTCTTTATTAGAACACCAATTTAGAAAAAAATATTTTATTTTGTTTTTTATTAGAACACCAATTTTAAAAAGATTGATTCATCACAAAAAAATATGATTGAATGAACAAAACATGTCTAAATTTTAATAATTAAAAAATAAATTTACAAAATATCAAATAACAAATAACAAAAACATAACCTCTTTTATAAAAACGACTTATAAAACTTTAACATAAACCTAAAACAAGTGATAAAACTGTTTAATGAAATCCAACCTATTTCAAGAGAAAAGATGTTTGCAAGAGCACAACAAAAGAAGATAGAAGACAGTTAACCATAACAGAGATATCGGGGCGATTGGTGAAGGAATATGTATATTTATTTATTCTCCCCGACTGCATGAGGTGCTGATTTTAGAGACGGACAAATAAATATGAAGTGATATTGCAGTTTTTAATTCTACATTCCTAAATTCTACAAAGAAACTCATTTTAATAATACATAACAGCCCTAAACTAATCACTAAATAACACATATCGTTCTACAGAATTTGCTTTGTACAAACATGCCATAATTTACTAGTTTACAGAATGCCTTCAAAGAATTGTGGTTACAATCTTGATTTTAAAAAAATAATAAAATATAAAACATGAGCAGAAAACTAACACAAATGGGTGTTTGCGCTAACCGTATATTCATAACTTTCAAATAAACAATTACCTCCGTGCTTTCACTGCTTTGCTTTCCCCTCCTGTCTTCCCTCACGTCACAGCTGAACAAAAATATTGGAGGGGATTACAAAATTACAAAGGGAAACCAAGTTTAAACTGCAGGGGATGTTGACGCGGGAAACAAGGGTAGTCAAAGTCTACGGAAAGCAGTGAAACGGAAACCGGAACGGAATCCTTTTGAAAACTGAAACGGGAAGGGACTACTACACGGGTAAGAGTGGGTTAAGAACCAGGTTAAGAGGGACCCACCGAACCGGCCACTCAAGAGTCAAAGCTTCAAGTGTGCCGGTTAAGCCGGGCCCAAAAGGTATGTGAATTTCGAAAAACTTTTAGGGGATTGGCGAAACCCTAACGCTAAGTTCTACTTATTTCCATATTATTTGCGTTGACAGTGGTGATGAGCCAAACCAGAGGCGGCGCACTGCCCAGAAGGCCATAACCCATTCTTATTGATATTCGAACGTTGCTTATACGAGCCAGGCGATGGCAGCATCCTCCAAAGCAACAAATTGTTGTGAGAAATTCCATACTGATATCATGGGGTGATGTCTGTGCTGGAAACAAATAGGCACGATAAAGTAAAGGCCTAAGTTTGCAGTAGGAAGAGAGAGATATTTGGGTGCCTTGTGAGTCAGGGCACGACTTACTAGTACAGCATTTTTTATATTTGTTTGTTATTCTTTTTGTTATTTTGCGGAGCACATAGCGGGAAACAGGGATTTAGATTTAGAGCCATAATAGTGTCGTTGTAGGGAAGGCACAAATTTCATCATTCCTTGAAACTCCATCCATATATTCTGATTAAAAGAAAGGATGCGATTTTGGCAATGGCTACCCCTTCTTCTTTCTGTGTGGTGTTCAACACAATGGCGGAGGCTAGATCACCATCTTGGGAAGAGATCATATAATTCCCTTTTAGATGGCTTAAGGGACTATGACTTCCTCCTTTTCTGTGTTTTATTTATCTGTATCTTTCGTTACCATTTTTTTCCTGTTATATAACAGAATAATATCTTCACATAAAAAGAAAGCAATCTATTTGTATTTAAATGTACTCTTCTAGTGACCTAGGTGGACTGTTTTGCCATCAGTCATGGCATATACCTTCTTGGGGAGGTGGCAGGGATTGATCTCTGCCTAATGCTCCAAAAGTAGGCAAAATGTTTCGTTTTATTTATTTGTATTTTTATCTTTTTACAATGTATAATGCTATATTTAAAGAAGACATCGATACGCATATGGAAGTATTTGTTTACAGTCTCTCCTTTCTATAACTTGCTTCTGATAAGTAATGTTCGAGTCATAGAACTTGCTTCAATTAAGACAACACTAATTCTTTTAGGTGCATGTAATATGCATCCGAGAGGATTTAAGCTATATTTATATCCTATAAAATATTTTTAGAATGGAGTATAGTTTCTTCTTTATGAATTTCAAAACAGTTTTTATTATATAATTATTCTTGCAATCGAAAGCTCGAGAAGTGGGTTAATTACATCATCTATTACTTATATTCGAATGTCTTATAATTTTATGCATATCCCTGTTTATATTTATATATATATAGTTTTCTTTACCAATATTTGAATATTTTAAATAAATAATTATTTTAATTGTATAAAGTATCTTAAATCTAATTGTATGTGAATAGTCATACATATATTCAATTGACTTAATTTTGTGAAAACAAGGTTCATTTTTTAGGTTACTATGTAGCCCCTTGAAAACATGGAAGGATGAATATATGATCTTATTGATTAGAGAACAATGAAATATATAGAGGAGAATTGTTGTTCATCTAATTTTATATATTGCATAATTGCAACTACCTATATAATTGCACATAACACAATGTAATACACCAATATTTCTTCAGTTATTACATTGTTACTACAAATCCATCAAGATACCCCACCTTAAGGTTTAGATTAAAAAATGTTAATTACATAAAATGAATACACATTTTTTTAGAATATCTTCCATTGGCGAAACAAATCCTTAATCAATAGGAACTTCATCAACATATGTTGTGACCCAAGATGTTGACTATCATAAAGGTGTAGAACCCACCTAAATTTCCAAGTTCTCAATCCCAAACTCTCAAATCATAGACACCAAATTATTTGACAACAATCCACATTGAGTTTCGCACATGAGGCTCCATTATGTTTTCTATGACATTTGTAAATGTTATAACTTTCAATCATAGTCTTGTGAACTCTGAAGGAAACCACTCGTATTCATCTCTACACCCAACCGCTTACCTTTCTTGTTTGATCAATATTCACAATATATGCAAGTATTCAAATTTATTAGCACCAACAAACAAAGATAAAAATAAAGCAAGAAAAAAAAATGCTTCTCATTCAAAGAATCATCTCAAAGTTAAAAAGTTGACTTAAGATGATGAATTTTCCTCTATCCTCCTGTGTTACCAACCTCCATTGTGGCCTTGTTAGTCCTTAGATCCTCCAGAAATAGAACCCAAGGAAGCACTACAACCTCAGTATGCCCAATTAAGAACATTAAATGGTTGATCCTCCTTGCTCACTGAGTGATAAGTTTTGAACAAATAGGTCTTTAAGTATGCATCAAACAAATCGTTAGTTATAATTTTGATGGTATCATCAATGGGAAGAAATTGAATATGCTTACTATTATAGATGTGTTCTTTGTTTTCATTGATGTGAAACAATGTGATCCGGATATGTTCTAGTTTAGACAGCATTTGACTTGGATACTATGTTGAAGTATTTTCTTTTATACTTTTGATTGGAGGTCACTATGATTGGCTTGATGTAGATAATTTTTTGTCTGATGGTATATCTTGGGTCGGAAATATGCATACTCGTTACAATGTTTATTTTGGCCAACTTGGTTAGAATGTTTTATTTCGCGTTGGTATATATATGTGATGATTTGTTGAAAACAAATATAGAGATGAAGATGTGAATATAGAGTTTGTTGATAAATGAAGCAAAGCGTATGATATTCAGTGATACAGTATGTGTGCATGAAAAGCTTAGCAATAAGTGTGTAAGAGACTTGATGTAAGGATTTCAAAATGATTTGAGTTTTAGTGTCAGATGGTATTAGGGTGCAGAAGTGATAATTGATATAGTTTTAGTAATTTGGAAGATTTGGTGATCTAGATATTTCAGTACAGCTAGAGATTGTGTTATAACAGTGACTATAATTAGCATTTTGAGATGCCTTTATTGATACAGTTCTTTATTTAAAATTTGTAATTTTATAAACTCCCTTATTGCACCTAGCTTCGGATTTGCAAGTCCTCTTTTATTTCTTTCCCCAAGAGTAGTTAGCCTTGGTCTACAAGTCTGAAGTAGTGATCTCCCTCTTTTGTAATATATTCTTTTATAGTGCATTAATTATATGAGTCAATACTCACCATGGTTTTTCCCAGTTTGGGATTTCCACGTATAAATTTGGGTTTTCTTGTTCAATTGATGTGAATGATTTTATGATTGTTAATGAAATTTGTTCATTTATAATAAAGTTACAAATTGATGGTCTGATGTCCAAAATTTTGGTTTATGTTGATTCATCCCCTCCTCGCAGGATCCGGTGTGTTCAACAATTGATATTAGAGAAAGGTTTCTCTAGGGTAAGTGTAATCGCTTGGGGTAGATCCAAAATCTTGAACACTATGCTTGAAGAAGAGCTGAATGATATGGATTCTTTAGATGAAGGTGATTGGGATAATGTTGAAGGAGTTGTTGATACGAAAGGAGAACTAAGATCTACTCTAACTAACTGGGATGAGTGCAGAGATAAATATAAGAAGGTAGTTGACAAGATTACTTAATTAAAGGGATTATTGGACAAAGGAAAGAATACAATTGATGAATATGAAAAAAAGCTTGATGAGAAGACAAAAGAATGTTTGAAATTAGAAGAAGTCACAAATCTAAAAAGGAAACTCAAAGATGCTAAAGATCAAATTAGTAATGGCTTAAGTCTGAAAGGTGGAAAAGAGATACAAAAATCTGTCTTGTATTTTTAGAATAATGGAGAGTTTGGTGAGTGCTTGAAGATCAATGAAAAAAAGGGTAAAATAATGAAGAATGCTACTAACAATAAGAATATTTTCATGCCTAATACGAATTTTCGCAAGCCTGTGATGGATTGAAGACCTTCTCCTATTTCTTCTAGGTATTTATCTTTCAAAAGAAACTATTTTTCATGTAATCAAGTCGGGCACATAGAAAGTGGTTGTAAAAATCAGATGAGGAATTACTCTGGAAATTGTCATTATTGCACAAAAAGTTTGGACACAAGGCTACTGAATGTAGAAGTAGAATGAATATGAACAGAAGTGTTAGATCTTTGAATGGATGTTGCTATATTTTTAATGGATATGGACACAAAGTTGTTGAATGGAGGATGAGTAGGAATTTCAAAAGGAATGTGAATAGGAGTACGATGCTAAATGGTCTGGTATGCTATAATTGTAATATTGTTCGACATACTGAATTTTAAAAACAAAATAATAAAGGAAGGAATTCTAGTTCAGGGAATGCAATGGATTATAATGAAAAAGGAAATAAGTTGTGGGTAAATAAATTAGAAGAGACGACTAACTCAAACAGTAGGGTCTAAGGGGAAGCTTAATTGAAAAACATATTTCGAACCCTCTTGGTTAGATGTTGAGTTTCTTGTCAGCATGACAGATGTGTGAGAGTGATTTTTCCAGAGGTTTTGAGCATATCTTGTGGTTTAGATGTAATCCATGAAGGTTCAAAAAATAATGTATTATATTTTAGAAAACCTAACTTGTGAGTATTTATTTAGGCGATTACAATCATTTGTTCACTTACGATTTAGGAATTGAAAGAGAGTGAAAGAGAAAATTCAGTTGAAAGTGTGAGAGAAAGGATTGCAGAGTAGTGATTTGACAAAATGATGAAAGTTGTAAGTATTAATGATGAACCTAGACCTAAGTATGAGTTGAAACCTTTTATTCAGTCATATGTAAACCTTGTTGGAGCTTTTTCAGGAATCAATGTTTGTCATTATATTCATGTTGTTCTACCAAAATATGATCATGAGAAGATTAGAGATTTCAAGTATAATTATTTCACTGTCAGTTTGTACAGGTCTAAGAATGAATTTGCAAAATTGTTTGGATACTTGAATTTTTTTTTTTATGTTTGGTGATAAAGAAGTTATCATAATTGTTCTTAGAAAAATTCATGGTGAATATATCTATCTTGACAAACCACACTTGATTTCTAAGGAAGTGCTACAAATTGTGACAAGGTCATGTGCAACCAGAGAAGTGTCGATGTTTAAATCCATAAAGAATGTTGAGGTGAACTAGTTGACTAGAGCAGTTTCAAATGGAAGAGCATTAAAAATTGATACTATCAGCAATGTAGACATTAGGCATGCAACAATGGGACTATTATACAAAGTTTATTATAGGAATAAAGAAGGTCCTTTTGTTTCTAGTGATGTATATGTGGCTTATAGGATAGTTAAGGAAAATGAAGAATATGATCTATGTGAGATTCTATGGTGGTAGTTGTTTGACAATATAAAGATGAAAAAGAGTTATATTTATCCATTCTAGTATGGTTCTCTTATTGGTTTTTTAGTTCTATTTTCTGAATCATTTTCCTAGTGTTGAGAATATTGCATGGAGAGATGATATGACTGTTGGATGTCAGATTAAGGGCTACCTAGATGGATTGGATGATAGCTTGAAAATGTGTAGAAATTTCTTTGAGAAGCTTAGAAATGATTTGACCTTGAGGAACTAGATTCCTCCTAAGGTTTTGGATGGGAATGAGAATGACATTGTGTTTTTGTTAGATAAAGATAGCTTCTTTTTAGAAGTTGTGGTTCTAAGAGTTTATTGGATAACTCTATTATCCTATGAAGTGTCTCAAGATAAGTGCATGAGATTAGTAGAAAAACTTATAAAGATGTTGAATGATTTGAATATAAAAGGGTTTTAAATGAGAGAGGAGATTCTAGGAAGAACCAAAGTGAAGAAACTAGAGAAGAGTGTAAAGAAATCTAGAAGGCTATATATGTAGAGGCTTTTTCCTCTAGTTCCAAATCTTAAAAAGAGGAAAAATAGTTCCGAAGAAGAAGGATATTAAACTAGTTACTATAGATAATAGATGATGAAGAAGAAGAGATGAAAATGAAATAGAAATTTTCTCAAGGTGAGGAAGTAGAAAAGGAGCCAAAGGAGTTTGAAGAAGTGTCTGATGATGATGATGATGAGATTACAAAAGGAAAGGTTCTTAAAAAGATTAAGAATCCTGGTGGAGTGCAATCCATCCACGATTCATATCATAACTATGTTTCTTATGACCAAGACATCATTGAGAAAGAATTTGTGAAATATTTGGTTTAGAGTGTTCTGGTTGGTACTAATGTTGGTGTTCATCTTCCGGGGGAACTTGTGGAAATTCTGATTGATAAAATGGTTGAAGGCCATAGCAATGGTGCAAAGGAAGAGTTTACAAAAAATATTTGCAAGAGAAGATGTTAGAAAGATGTAAGAAGGCATATCAGGTGCTAGTTCTTAATTTATTTAATTTTACAGTTTATGGAATTAGCTAAAATATTATGGAAGAGTGAATGATTAAGTTGAAGAAAAGAGGGTGGCATGGGGTGAATTTATCGGAGGTTATCTGGATAGAAATATTTCTCAGAGTACATCCAAGGCAAAAAACCTAAGCCCCTTTTTTCTCAATTTTTTATTTTTCCAAAAGTTTGAAAGAACACCTTCTAGCTGGAGACTGTTTGGTCAAAGTAGTTTTAGCTGAAACAATACTACCACACATAACTCATGTAGTTTTGGTTGAAACTCCCTCAACCAAAGAGCACATCCAACCAAAAGTTGTTCAGTCAAACATATCCAATTGGGCTAAAATGTGAAAAAGGTTTCTACTTTTACCCCAAACAAGAATCCCAAGAAGTTCATTCCTAAGGTATTTCATGTGGTAGGAAATTTGAATTCCTTTTGAATGAATTATTTTCCATATCAAAATTGTATAATGTTCTTGTAACCCACTAAAACATTTTACTTTAATAAAATACATTGTTGGAAGGCTTCTCCCTAAAAGAATGATTAATGATTGTGTAAATAATGCTTGGACTCTACATGTGTTCCACCTTGAAATTATATAAATCCTCACCGAGTCTACAAAAATGCCCTCTTAAACATGATCCTTGGCTTATTCATGCTACATTTTTTGTTTCTTAATCCTACACTATGTTGGAAGATTTTCAAATTGGCTTTATTTGCCCCCTACTTTTGTGTTGGATCTGAGGGTCTAGGGTTTTCCAAAATATTTTAGAGTTGTTAACATTTTTCCTTAGTTTACCCAAGCAATGTTATATTCTGCAGTTGACTTATATCTATCAGTGACCTGGCTTTAAGTTACCACCGGGTGGGTCCTTTGTCATCGATTTACCGGCCCCCGACATTAGGATTACTGCTTGAGGCTATCGTTTCAATTTTATATCATATGCCTAAGTATTTGAATTTCCTTGTAATTATGCCTTTTAAGAAATTTTCTAGGAAGGTCCCCATCCACGATCACTTTACCCTCAGTTAATCTCCATGTGCTACAATAGTTTACTTAAAAAATGGTCATTTTAGTCTCACAATTGTGCAGGATAAGCATGTCAAGAGAAATACAGAGAGAATGTTGTTCCACAAGCTCTTTAGTGAAAGATCACAACGTCGTGAGATAAGGGGTTTGCAAAGTTCAAAGAACAAGCCTTGTCTCGCAACACTTTTAAAGCCATGGTGAAGCCACGAGATAAGAATAATAAAGGGATAATAAAGAGATTGTTATCTTATGGTCATTTCATATAAACGAAAGGCTCGCGCAATATAAGAGATGTCAGCATATGTAATGTGTCCATACAGGATAAGGTAATATAAAGAAGTAGAGAAGTGAGTCTTATCTCATGATGGTTTTAAGACGTCTTGATAAGCTCGCGGGATAAGAAAAGGCTCTGAATCAAAAGGAAAGGTCATCTCGCAAAGTTTATGAGTTGATGCAAGGATGTTGCGGGATAAAAGTAGCAAGATAGATATAAAGAACCTTATCCCACAAGGATTTTCCTTCACTTAGTAGTGAGTGTGGGATAAGAACTTTAAGGTAGGATTGACAAAGCTCTCTTATCCCGCATATTCCTGTGGGGATAAGAGGTAGATCGTAGGACAAGAAGAGAAAAGCTTAAAAGGCTTATCTCACATGATGCAAAATTATGAAGGAAGGGCACTTTCAAGCAGGAAAAGACAAAAAGTTGTGAGTACATTGGATAAGAGGATATTCAGAAAGTATACAGAGGTCTTATCTCGTTGGAGGAGACTACGTTGATGGATGTGCAGTGGGATAAAGACAAAAGAGTGTTGATAAAGAGAACACGATGACATTTTATCCTGCAAGGGTGTGAGGAGTACTTCTGGGTACCACGGGGTAAGAAACAAAGGTAAATTCATGGAAGCCTTATCCCATGAGGATTACCAAAATAGCCAAAGGTGATGCAGGATAAGAGAATAGAGGGGAACCTGAGGAAGGCTTATCCCATGGAGATGGTGAATGCAACAAAATCAAAGAAAAGGTCTAGACATGAATTTTGAGAAATCTAAGTTGGCCAAGGACATTCTAATAAATGCCATGTCATCATTCAAAGGTTGTCAAGCACAATCTTAACCATTCAAATCCTGATCAATAGATGAAATTCAAGCTTGGTACCAACAATTTTCTCTATCCGACAAGGAGGAATTAATGGTGTCACCATAAAAGAGAAATTCATCGATTTTCTCTCATAACTTGCATCCAAAGAAAATCCAGAGCATCCCTGAGCGAGAAGAAGAACGAATTTCAGCAAGACAACATTCCATCGAACAATTTTAGCCCAGCAAAAACTACTAAGTCAAATTTTCTGCCATCTTTTGCATTTTCTAGGATTTTATTGTTGCGATATGTAGAGCTTTTGTGTGTATTCCCTAGAGTTTGTAGGGTTTGCATCTATTTTTAAAACTCTGGGCTTTCCTCTATTTTTTATAAATTAAAATGGCCTCCCCTACTACTCCCACTACTGAAAATACCCTTGAAGCTGGTACTAGCTTTGCAATGCCAAAAATTACCCATGCCATTCCGCTCAAGACATAATTTCGCCTATGCAAGAAATTGCAAACGCCCATTGTGGAACAAAGCCCTAAATTTGCCTCACAAATATCTAAAGAAGTTGAAGTCAGTTCCCCTCCTAAAGAAGGAACCATGAAGAGAAACAAGAAGACAGACTGAAAGACTGTCACTATTATTTCGAATAGTGAGTCTTCAGATGAACCAACCCCTCCTCCTAAAGTGAGGAAGCCAAGTCGAAAGAGGAGAAGAGTTGCCCAGAAATATTCCATTGAAACATCTACCATTGAAGCTCATCCTCCTATAGTAAATGTACCTACTACTAAGAACCCATCCACTAAGGAAAACCCAATTCCTCAAAAGAAAGCCTCGAAAGGGGACAACCATGCTAAGGAGTAGAGGGAAACTGCTCCTCTGAACGGGGAAACTGCTCCCATAAAAGGACCAGTCTCCAGAGCTCACAAGAGACCTATAAAAACATCTGGAGGGGATAAATTAGCTTAGGCAAAGAAACTAGAGACAATTTCAACTACCCCTCTTTCTCCTAAGATGACAACAAAGGAATTGCAGCAAGAGGTTGAAAGAAAGTTAGAGGAAGCTGTAAAGAGACCAACTAGGTAGACAAGGAGCCTCCACTAGGACCTGTTAGAGTTGTTTGAGGGTTCCTCTATAAATAATAGCATTAGAATTGCTTTCCATGACAATGAGGTAGGATGTAGAGCTGCAATTACAAAGGAGAGGGGGTGGGGTGTTTTTTACTCTTTCTATGGAAATAGGGATAAACTTGTCCCAATGTCAAATCCTTGGACACTAAACTTGGGGAAGCTAGTGGTGCCCAATGTTTTTGTAGAACTAATGTTGATAAGGGAGCTTGCAACTGCCTATGACTCCCCAAGAAGAGTGTCCTATTGGATATATCACAAGGGGCTATTGTAGAGTGTTTTGGTTTAGATAGGTCTACCCTCAAGGAAATCAATAGTGGTAATTTGGAAAGAAATTACCACTCCAAATTACCACTATAAAAGGAAATATATAGAAAGGAATTTGTTCCTCATTTTATGAAGAAACTCTACAAAAATTCCCAAATCTATATCCTACCATCAGAGAGGGAGCCTTTAAGATTAGAATGCTTTGAGCCTTATTCTTTCAAAACCTACTATGCATTAAGGTGGGTGTTTGGAGTAGACTACGGGCTAACTCAAATTCCCATCGATTTCATGATGATTGCCATTAATATCCAACACCCTACAATAAATGAGTTGTATGATTTTGCAGCCATAATCCAAGATAAGATCCATGAAGGGTTAATGGAAGCAAGGAATAAAAAGGAGAAATTGGAGTTCAAATACTATTCTTTGTAGTGTCATATGATTCTTTACAAAAATAGGGCTTATTGGGGCCCAAAATAGACAATAAGGACAAATGATCCACATACTGGTCTTCCATGGCCAATACAAAGATGGACTTTGGTGTGGGATAAAGGATCTAGGTTTGACAATTACTCAACTTTATTTGATCACTTTGTCATGAAGGTATTGCCAAGGCTTGGAGTGAGTTTGCCTAGGCTGCCAAGGAATATTATAAAAATTTTGAGGATAAGAAGTTGTAGGGGTGAAGGAATGGTGTATCCAAAGGGAGCCTTCATCCATAATTTTGGAGATTTATTTTTGTATGGCAACTACACCATTATCAGAGTATACAGGTGTGAGAAATCACCCCATGTTTAGCCACTCTACCTCTCCTAGGCTAGCATTCATTGAACTAATTTGGCAACTAATATGGATGGAGAAGATACAGGTTCCTATGGATAAGAAAGGGAGACTCCTTTTGAGGGTGGTCAATTTTGAAGAATTTGTTGTAGGATGTGATGCCATAGAATAGGTGTGGGATTTCCTTGTAAATAATTATAGGTTAAAGGTTTCCCAAGCTCGCCATTTTAACCCTGAAGGATGTATAAATGGCCTCAGACTAAACAAGCTGAAAGAGAAGGGTTATTTTCATTCTTTTGATGAACGGGAAGATCTGATAAGAAATAATCTCCCCACCAAGGTAGAGAATTACAAGAAGAAATGGGAGCTCATGAAGAAGCTTGAGTGAGAGAAATCAAGAGGATCCCAATTTTGAATATTTCTATAGGGAATTCCAAATTGATTTTGCTAGAATGTCCTTCATGATTAGGAAGGTGGATGACGTAATAAAGATGGAGATGGAAAGGAGGGATTCCAGGGACAAAGGGGTTAAGATTGTGACAAGGCCTATGGACACCACCCCTACAGTATATAAAATGAAAAGGCATACAATGACAGTTGATAAATCATCTCCTAGCACTTCTGGGAGGCAACTAAATAGGTTAGGAAAGTTGAAAAGGGAAAGGAAAATATATATGATTTTGTATATGTCTAGGTGGATTTTGATACAAGTGTGCCACCCCCTTCTCCCCCTCGAGAGACATTCCATGAAGATGAGGTTTTTGAGGTCGTAAATGACTTAGATAGAGCCATTTTTTTTTAGTACAATCCCTTTTGAGGAGGCAAACGATGAAAGTATAATTGCCCCGAAGAATTTTGTAGCAGATGACAATTTTGTGAACTCTCTCGAGTTTAGATCTTTTTGGCTAAGAGAAAAATTAAAGGACTTATCTGATGAAGAGATTAGAAAGTTTGACACGAATAGCTTCAATTGCACCCCTAAGGAAGGCATGGATATGATTAAAATTATCAGTATGCTTCTTGTCCTGAGCTGGTAGTTTAAAAAATCTATTTATTAGATCAAATTATGCGACATAAGGAGCCAAATTTTTAAAAGAGTTGAATGACCATATGTATGGGGTAAGTATAGGAATAAAGGCCTTTTCTCTATGGTTAAGGGCCCCAAATGTTCAGAATCCTCTGGTTCTACAAGGTGGATAGAAAAAGATAGGGAATGCAATGATTAGGACCCTTGAAGACACCACTGCATCAGAGGCTATGGAAATCAACTCACATGCAGTCCAATTTGCTCAACTAGTAGCGGATGACCTTGAGCAAAAACACTTAAGATTGAAAGACATGCATGTGGCTCTCAATGCAAATTACAACAAGTTATTCATTGAAAATTGTACATTGAGGGAGCAAATAAAGAAGGTGAGTGCAGATTCTTTAGGAAGAATTAGTGGTGACTAATTAGAGAGAATGAATAAATAACTGCAAAGAGTTAGAGATGAAGCTGAAAATATTTATTTGGAAATCAGAAGAGATTCGGTTTTGAGGATTTCAAAAAGATTATTGATAAATTAAGTGAAATTCATTCTTCATATTATTTGACATCTCAGCTCTTAGGTTAGCTAGATGAGATTATTTCATTCTTTCAACCAATAAGATTCACTTGGCTACCAAAGAGTCAACAATTGAAAGAGGTCATGCTGGTAGTAAAAAAAGTGGCCCGACGACCTCAAATTGTTGGAGCCACCTGGAAAAATTCTAATTTATTAACTAAAGAGTCGTCCAACATAGAAGAAGAGAAGAAATCAGTGTTGGTGATGATCAACTCTTTCCAAGGACTTAAAAAGTGGCACATCCCTACAATTTTGACAGATGATGGACAGATCAAGAGCCTACAAGAATGGAGGCAGGGCTTCCAAGATGCAATAAATGCAGTTTTGATGTCTTTAGCCACTGATCCAAACCAAGGGATTCCTCTTTTAATATTATTGATAGAATCATGGAGGTAGATCAAATGTACCATATATTTACCTCATGAGTTGCAGTGGTACCTGCCCATAAGACAAAGGAAGCAATAAGAAAATTGTAAGGGTTTAGGGATTTTTCTTGCTCAGTTGATGAGATAGAAGCCTTACATAAAAAGTACTCCTCCTTGGAAGAGGAGAAGCCTCAGGAAGAAGACTAGCCATGACCTTTTTTTTTTATTGACTAAAATTTTGTACGAATTACTAATTTTGAGGAGGACTGATAGAGATTTTAAGTCATCAAGGACCATTCTCTAGGTTACATACTACCAGATGCCAAGATGTACTTCAGATCCTGATAGAAGCATGTGTCAAGGTACCAGGGAAGAGGCAAATTTTGTGGACCTGCAATCTAGAATTTTCACGATGGTGACTACCAAGTTGCCTACATTTAGTGAAGCTTAGAAGATTGCACACATGTTTACAAGGATAAAATGGGCCTTATGGTAAATTGTAATGATTTTTTATTTTTGACGTGTGTCTTCTTGGCCTGAAGCTTGTTTTTCTCCCTTGTGTAATAATAGGGAATTCAGGCCAAGAAGAAGGATTCTGAAAATTTTGTTTCTTATGTAATAGGATAGCTTTGAAGCAATATACTAACAAATAGTCTTTTACAAATTTTTAGCATAGCATTGTATCATGATTGTATCATTTTATACTGATCAATAAAGAGAACATTCATTTTTCAAATCTATTGTATGGTGTTGTAAAAATTTCTATGTCAATGACATTTTCAATATGTCTTCATCAATGGAGAATGTGTATATCTTGATAGGCTTCATTTCAAGTAAATGAATTAAATTTTGTCTTGAATACTGCAACATTTATGTGAGAGGTTTTGTGAAGAAGTCCATGAATATATTCTCAATTTGAATACCTTAAGCAAGTCTTGAGTGTTTAGTATTGGATTTTAATGCTGATACTGTGATATTATCTGTCTTTAAACCTATTGTTTGACTATGTATCTCCCTCAAATAGGCACTGGTCATACTTCTCTGGGTTCTTAGGATTATTTCAACATTCCTATTTCACCTTTTATATTTCATTTTATATCTTACTTTTCCTTGGTATATTTTCATTGAAAGCATCTGCTAAAACATTGTAATGTTTGTCCATGTAAATTTGAAATGTTGTGAAACATTGCAACAGGGATACCCACCTAGGTCCTACAGAGCCTAAAGAGTAGAAGATTGTAGTCTTTGTGATGAATCTTGCTTGTTGGCCAAAACCAATCCCAAATCTATCAATGAGTTAGTGGAAATTCCTCTAGGATATAGGATTTGTTGATTTGGGAACTAGCACACTAAAGAACCTTTTTTTTTCGAGGGCTCTTTGTGCCCTTGTTTGGGTGGAAGTGATAAATAAGGTCACACCCATAAATTATGTTATAACCTCTATTGTCATATTGGATTGAGCCATTTGAAATATTTATGGCATAATATACCTTCTAACTGATGTAATGGAAACACTTGTAGGCTGCGTATGACCTGCAAGTTGAAGTGAATCCCCAAAGAGGGTTGATTTCCTCAGATAGCACCTAAGATAACCTATGCTACTATTGTTTAATAGAGAAAAGGAGTAAAAAATAATTCTAGAACTGAATTTAAATTAAAAAGGTGATGATACACACGAATATTAGTTTATTTGCACTTGCTTGTATGTACACAATAAGACCAACCAACATACAAAGCTCATACTTGACATTTTGTTTCATAACATATTTCATTAGAATTATTTAGAGTTTATGTCATCTAGAAAGAAAACCAAATGATTTCTAAAAATTCAGTATTGATCTTTTACATCGAAATCTTGCATAGACTTAGTATATCACAAACAATAAGAATGCACTACTACATATGAATACATTAAAATAAGGGAGCTAATGAAGGATATGAATTCATCACAAGCTAGAATTAGTCACTACCATGATATTTCATAATATCATGATCTTGAGAAGGCAAAGTATGATATATAGACACTTGACACCATGCTGGGGGCCATGATCAAATATGTGTAAATGATGTATCTTTGGAGTAATTATTCCTCCCAATAATGTTAGTGGTATCAAAATTGAGAATAGAGTCTTCCATTGCAGAGAAAGTCACATTACAATTGATTTTAAGGGTGATTTTTTTTGATGTATTAATAATAAGATTACTCTCAATTACATGACTTGGTACAACCACCTTCTAGGTTAAAAAAAAGTCATAGAGGAAGGCCTCAAGCGACAACATAAGCCTTTAAATTTAAAACATAGAAATCTATGTGGTAAACATTGCATGTTAAATAAAATTTTAATTTATTTACCATTTGGATCAATCCAAAACAATCATGCTACAAGAAACATGTCATCGTCATAAAAATAACCTACTCTACCACTGAGAATATCCTTTCATGCCCAAATTTCTTCCAATAAATCATCCAAATTCAAACCAAATGTATCAATATCATCCTCCATGTATAGAGGAAATAGTGGACAAGAAGAAGCATTAACATCAGATTCCTGAATCTGGTTGTGGGGGAGTGGCTAGGGATCACAATGGTAAGTTTGTCTTAGTGGTGGTGCTCCCCTCGGGCACCCAGACAAACCACTACTATAAGGCTTATGTGGCTTACATTGGTTTGCAGATGGCAGTTAGAGAAAGGTTTAACCATGTTTGGTTGGAGAGTGATTCGATGAACATAATCAAATGCTTTAATAAACACCAGGAGCCAAGTTGGACAATCAAGCATTTTACCAAAGATTGTCATCTCGTGATTGCCAATCTCGATGATTTTAAAGCTTCTCACATGTATCGGGAAGGGAATTCCCCTGCCAATTATATGGAAAATCTTGGGGTGGATTAGGTGGAGATTAAATGGTGGACGAAAATGGAAAGTTTCAGAAGAAACATGTGCGAGATGACTAGAAAGGACACTGAATTAATCGGCCACTCATTAATAATTCATAATGACAGAACATTGTTGGGATAATATCTCTTGGTGGAAGTTTTTCACGCTTCCCAATTCTTCCTATTCTAGAGGCTTCGCTTGTTTTTGGTTAGGTTTGTTGCTGTGTATTCTTTGGGTATTTTCTTGCGCTTTCAGAATTGTGCATTTCATGGGGGGCAACAAGAATAGGATGGAACCCACGTCTTTTGAGAACTAGAAAAGGAATACTGAGGTTTGGAATGAGATTTCAGATGGGAGCCTCGTGTCGTATATGGAAGGGTTGAAGGGGAATTCGCCAAGTGTCACTAAAGATTTTGTGAGTGGTTGGGATAATGGTATCCTTAAGGTCTATGATGTTGAATTTAGGATTGATGAAGATTTTATTGCTGAAAGTATTGGTATGCAAACGGAGGGAAGGAAGTTTTATAGAGAATGAAAATATGATCCAAAAGCTATCTCCACTTTCTTCGACAAGCAGAAGGAGTAGAATAGGGTTCAGAAGATGGCTGATGGTGGCTATGATCAGAAGGATCTTCAGACGCCTTGGGCCGATGTGGTGGAGGTTATTATGAGATACATCACTCTTCATGGTCGGTATGCATGCATTTTTTGCTACCACTTTGTCATTTTGAATCACTTTAGGCACGATAGAAAAATTTCCACTATGTTTTATCTTCTATCTTCTTTAAGGCATAGTCTAGAGAAATATGCAAAGAATGTGGATAATTCAGTCCTCTATGAGGGCCTTATTCAATTTATTATGGATTATGCCAAAGCTTATGAAGTCAAGCCATCCCTTGTTTTCAAAACTCATGTTTCTTCTTCCAAACTAGAAATTCAGGTGGTTTCTGACATGAATTTGGAAGGGGAAGATAACGGGCTTGCCAAGGATTGGCAGGATCAAGACTTTTCTGATGATCCCGAGTAGGGTCTTCCTTCTAGTGAGGGCCCCATTCAAAATATTACCCCTGGGACATGCAATAGTAGACGCAACAAGCACCCTAGGTGGGCCACTAGCAAATATAAAAATTTGGGGACCAAATCTGTTGACTTTGTTTCTCCCAAATCTAAGAAGCCCAAATCTGGAAAGGGGGGGGGGAGGGGCAATAAAGATAGTGAACGAGAGATTGAGATTGAAATCCCCATTGATATTGATCCTAGGAAATAGGGGAGGGTTGTCATTGACCCTGATTTGGATAAATATATCTCCTCTATGGCTAGCAGTCAGTTGGATTGTCTCTAGAAGATGGGCATAGAGATTGAAGTGTTAAAAGAGGGTATAAAGAGTATTGTGGATACTTTTACGAACAACCCTGGACCCAGTAATATGGAGAAACTACTCCAGTTGACCTAGAAAGTTAGTCAGGATGTGGACAAGATGAAATCGAATCATGAAAGAAGAATATGAAATTTGGAGCTGATTGTGGAAGAAATCAAAGGAAGTTTGAAAATTCTAGTTGAGATCAGCAAGGTTGCCATGAATAATAGTTCTGAAGGCTTGATGAGGGTCAATAATATGATTGTGGATTATAGGGTTGATCCCATTGCTAGTGTGTATTCTTATCAGTAGGTCTCTGTTTCTTCTGGTTATTGTATTTTTTGTGTTTTAGGTTGTTTTGTGGGCTTGGCCCAAGTTCGTTTAGCTTCTGCTGCTGGTTCTATACTTTGATGCTTATTCTCTAGTTTTTGTAAAACTTTTGGGTTTTAGGTCCCTATAAAACCCATTTATCTTAATCAAAAACATCAGATTCCTGAACCTCGACTGTTGTTCATAGGAGAAAAGGAATTCCTCAAGAAAAGATGGACTTGATAGAGGGAGATTGTGGGGAGGAGTAATGAGTGAGCATAGCTAGGGTCATGTATCACCAAATAATTGCTCATATTTGGGTTGCTTGGCTAAGGGATTGATCAGCAAGGGTTTCTCAAGGGTTTCTCAGTCGACTTCTCCTTACTTTCATAGTTATAGTTAATTTCTTTGGCTTCTGCACTCCTGTTAACTGCTGCACCACATCTTGGAAGTGGGAAATATCAGTGCTCACAAACTTAATGTCCTTTCTTTTTGTAGATCCCTTCCTTTTCATACTATTCATCGAGTTCAATGGGTAGCGAAGGAAAATTCCCTAAAATTATGGGAAGCAAATGCTTTTGGAGATTTCTTTCCACCTTGATAAATTCCAGACTCGAAATTAGTGGAGATGCTTCAGTAGTCGTATACATTTATATAGGAATTGTGTCCACACGATGGTTTAATATTAATTAAGAAGACTCTATTTTAACCAGGACAATCAATCAACGGGCAACTTAAGTTCTTTTGCGTTCCCTAATATGGTGCAATTTCTGGTTATAGAAAAGTTCGTCCAACTCACTCTGTTCCCTCTGATTTTATTTTAATTTCATGTAGATCGAATTCTGCCTTCTTTTCATCCTAATAATTTAATCATTTATTGTATTGGCTGAAATAATTTAGGGAAAACCATTTGCCTTATGCTGCAAGGCGATACCCGTACCCCGCAGTCAACGGTGAAGATGGAGTTAAGAATACAGCGGGATTAGCGTTACGATGTAGCATAGACAATGGTCAACCTATTCGAGGTGACCTGACCGAAATTTTATAAACGGCAGTGCCACTTGCATAGCTTTTGGTTCGAATTAAAAGGTTCTATGGAATACTAAATGGTTGATATTTAAGTAAATATTTTTCAATTTTATTTAATGTTTGACATTGTAAATAATTATTGTACATGTTTCGCTTATGTTTTGATTTTAATTTTGTGTCTTTTTTTTCTCTCATCATACTGTACTTTTGTGCAAGAAAGTTGATTGTTTTTTTTTGTAATAATTGCGAGGGATTTAACTTTGCTATGCATGCGAGTATTCCCTTGGACTTCTTAATACCCTCAATTGTTTTTATTTGTATTGATTGTTTGACGGCTCTAAAGGATGGCTCTATCAAAGAAGCATATGAAGAACTTAATCCCTGAGGTAATCCATGTGGCATGAAATCTAAATTCCCTCTAAATGTATTGTTGTCCATACCAAAATTTGATAACTTGCTTGTAAATGGGTATAATATTTTACATTAATAAAATATTTTGTTGGAAGGGTTCTCCCTAAAAGCATGCTTAAAGATTGGGTTAACAATAATTGGGCTCCACATGAGGTCCACTTTGAGGCTATTTGAAATCTCACTAAATGTATGGAAAATAGAGTCTAAAACATGATCCTTGGTTTGTTCACGATACCCATTTTGCTTACCAATTTTATAGTAATGTATCCATTGTCTTTCAAGAAGGGCTCTTTGTGTCTTTATTTGGGTGGAAGTGATAATTAAGGTCACATAAATAAATTGGCTTCTACCCTCTACTTTGATGCTTGAATGAACCCTTCAAAGTATTTTTGAGGTAATTATCCTTCCAACTAATGCAATGGAAGTTCTTGTAGGCTATGGGCACGTGAAAATTATGTTAATGTCAAAAGATGGTTCATTCCATTAGTGTAGAACCTAAATTGATCTATTCTACTATTGTTCACAATGGAAAATGAGTAGAAACTAAGTCTATAATTAAATTTAAAACTAAAAATATGATGGTAAACTAGAGAAAACTTTACTGGCGATAATCGCCAATTGGCGATATTTGGTATCAGACATTTCAAAAAAGGTGATTAAGTTGGACCAATTGAGGTGGCTAGATTGTCCCAACTTTATAAATTTTTGATAAAATGCATTTCAGTTCACCTTCATTTTCCTCAATTATTTGTAACGATTTAAAGATTTTGCCAATAGAGTCTACATTTTTACAATGGTCTATGTATACACCTAAAAATGGTCTGAAGATAATTAATTAAATAAGCAATTATTAAACTAATCCTCCTCCTCAATTTAATTGAATCCACTAAGCAGTTTGATTAAATTCCCCCTTTCATCTACTTATTAATAAATCTAAGGATTTATTTAATAGGTTTATTTCATTTCACCCCTTTAATTAATTAATTCAAATTAATTAATTCCCTCATCCAAAATCATTTCTTCTAAATCCCCTAATTAATTAAAACAAATCAATCATGAGTTGTTGAGATTAATTATCCTTTTCATATTATTTGAATTTTTAAATTCAAATTCTCCTAATTTCTACCACTCCTAAACCTAACCATTCCTAAACCTAACCCATTCTACCTACCACCATGTCCCCTTTCATCCAACATCTTCTAGAACCTTTGTGACACTTGTCACTAAGTGTTCCCTTTCATCTAACCTCTTCTAGAAGCCTCTTGACACTTGCCACCATAGAGACGATAGAGGTTCCCTTTAATCCAACCCCCTTAGCCATCCTCCTCCCTTAGCCATCCTCCTCCAATTTAACCATTGATATCTTCAGATCAATCTTGACCGTTGATTCTTGCCACATCACCCCTAGCCTTGGAAATCCTATAAATAGACCTCATTTTGGAGCTTAAAGGATCCCAATTTCATGTCATGTCCCAATTTCATATGATTCTTGCATATCGATTGATCCTATCTCATTCTCATCTTATGCATTATTATATGCATCTAGCTTATAGTTTATCAGTTTTAGCAATGTTATAATGCTCAATTTTAGCTTAAATCTTAGCTTAATCATGCTAGATCAATCATTCATGTAGCTTAATCATGCTATTCTTGCTAAGATCATGCATTTTCATCTTTCAAATCCTCCATCTAGGTGTAGTCAAGTCATTGGAATATGCATAATAAGATCTGAGAGCATTTTCATACTCGCATTTACTAGGAGGCAATAAGTCGATTAGCTATGATTTTGTCTTTCTTTGATTTAAATCTTCTAACCATGCTTGTAATGATCTATTGAGTGCATTGTGTTTGCAGGTACAGGTACACTTCACATAGCATGACAGTCTATTTAATATTTTTCGCTTGAATTTTCTGAAGTGTGCCTTAATGCACTAGCATAATTTGCCAATAGCCATCAATTTTTCAATTTGCATGAGGACCCAATTTGCCTGACATTTTTAGAAGAGTGCCTTAAATATCACCAATATTTGCCAGTACCATTAATCATTCAATGTTGTGGGAGGGTTGATTTTACCAATTCTATTATAAGTCCATCCTAATGAATGGTCCATAATCACCTAGTAATTTACAACATATATGTTTTGTTGATATTTCATTTGCCCTATGTTTCCATAAGACACGTTAGAATTAAGTGGGATCTGCCAAATTTTTTGTATACCATTTAAAATTCCCACAATATTCGCCAAATATGGATGGGTATAAGATTGTATGAAAGAACAAATTTATTTTTACATAATTTGGTCGGTACTCAGTTCAGAGCTCTTAAATCGGATCAATAGATAAGTTACAGACATGAACAACCATTGTTGCATTACCCTCTACTAGTATTTTTTGCTACTCTCTGAGAATCTAAAGGTAAGTGATCATTTCTTTGAAGTTTTATAATATTATTCATCTTTATTTGTTAGCAATTTTTAGATCATTCTTATAGAGTAGGGAGACCTCAAACATCTAGATTCTAGGCCCTAGGGGCAATGAATCTTATACTCTATTATTGCTTCTTAAACAAGTAAATAGTTTATTTGCAGCCTTTATTTTGTCAAATATCTCGAATAGGAAGAAGGGTAAGAATCCTGAATGTGGTGAAGGCCAAGAGAGGGCAGCAAAATGTAGAACCTTAAATTAGTACTTTAGTAATGCTTGTGGTAAAAAATATGATCATGAAGGTACATCATCACAACTACCACAACCACATTCACAACTTACACCAAATATTAAAGAAGGTGGCGAATGGGATATCTCAGATGACAATGAAGAAGAAGATTTGGTAGATAACCAAGGTAGCAAGAATGTGATAATTGACCTAGTTGACAGTGTCATAGATGATGATGATGATGTAGGAAAGGGGAAAAGAAAATTGAAATAAAAAATGGGTCAGGAGTGGGATATGGCAAGACATTTTCAAATTGATTGAGTGTCAAAGTATCTATTTATTGAACTAGTGGATAATCCAAACAAATGCGACCCTCCAATAGAATGTAGATGTAAGATTTGTAGTTGGAAATATAAAAAGGAGAAGAGGTTGTAGCTAAAGATTGACACCATTGAAAAAACTATCGGCAAAGGTTACAAAAAGAAAATCATAGATGGAAATTAAAAAATCAGTGGTAAGATGGAAAACAAAGGAACAATGTCAGCATGTTAAGTGTGCCTTAGAATTTGATGTGCATTTGAAAAGACAAGCAAATTTTGCTGAATCTGGAGGTTCTCTTGAAGTTATTTTTGGAAAGGCAATGGTAATAACACAACTAGGAAAAAATATTCAGTTAAGTGTTGTTTTTCATATTTTGACTACAGGACGTCCTATGATAGACTACCTAGAAATTAGTACTTTATTATACTTTTTGGGCATTCCTAACTTTCATAACAGTCAGTGGTTTGTAAACAATGGTTAGGAATGGGCAAGCTGTCTTGCTGCAGTTGAAAAACAAGATATAAAGGAAAGAATTAGAGAGTCAAACTTTATTTCATTGTCAGTGGATAAAGTTATGGCAATAGATAATATGTCTTGGGTATGTATGCATGTTTATAACATACAAAATCATTTTTGCCAACCTCATCTACTATGTGTTTCTAAATTGAAGGAGAGAATGACAATGGAAACTCTATTTCAACTAGTTAAGAATCCATTAATTGAATATGGAGGTTTGGATGACTTGACAATTGCAAAAATATTGGTATGAGCAGTAGATGATGGAGCTTCAGTAATGCAAGGTCATAAGAACGGTTTTTGCATAAAGGTACAAACTTCTTGTTCTCCCTACATGACTGCAATCTACTGCATGGACCACAAAATGAATTTACCTTTTAAAATTGTGAGCAAATATCCTATAGTAAAAAATGGTGAAGATTTAATCAGAGAGCTCTACTCATACTTCTGTTGAAGTCCCAAATGGTTTTTGGAATTTTAAAATTTTGTCTATGGAATAACCAATGAGACAAGCTTCTTAAGGATGTCGATACCAAATGGATCTCCTTGCATGGTCCAAAACGTTGAGTTTATTTAGAATATTTATCCTTGATTGGAGTAATGTACGAACATTGCCACATAGTAGACAAAGCTCTTGACCTACTTCATAGGTTATTTGATATAGAGACAATCCTAACTTAAGCCAATCTTCTCCCCATGCTAGAGGAAATGAACCATCTTGTGAAAAAAGCCCAAGAAAGAGCTATGTATATTGCAAAATATTTTAAGCTACATAAAATGACATGCATGACCCTCAATAATCTCTATCAATTAGAAAAACATTTGCAGATGTAAAATTTGCTAACTAGCACATATTAACAAATTTAAATAATCGTGACATTTTTTTTCAGTTTAATGCAAATAGAGAGTATGTTTTAGTGTGCATGGATTTGAGATACCAATGCACTAGCTTGCCATGATCACGGAACTAGGAAATCACTATAAGAAGAAAGAAGCAAGTGTCACAGGGGAAGAATTTAGAAAGATTGTTAATTTTATGACTATTAGTGTGAAGAAAATTTCCTCTTCTATTTCCTTAGAAGTTATAAATTACTTCCCTCATGATGAGTTACTTGAAGCCATGTCTATAGTGTTTCCTCAATATTGGGAACTCAACAATGCAATTGATTTTTATCATAGGATAATGAATTTGATCAACTAGTTATGCAAATCTATAGAAATCAATTGACAAACTATACAAGGAATTTTAAATGAAATGATTCTTAGAGAGCACTCGACCCATTTTTCATTAACTAGGAGGCAACAATTTGAATAATTGAAAAAGAAAAGAACCCCTTAGAAGGGAGATCGGTAACAAAGGTTTGGACAAAGATAGGATTGGAGTGTACAATTGGTTGAATCATTATCAGAGTTTTCAGTGCTTTGAGGTTCTTAAAATCAAAGATAAGGAACAAATTAGACCAAAATTTGTAATATTCATTGTGGATGTATACATCGAGGTGTGATGTAAAAAAATTTCCTTATGAAAGGGCATTGAGAATTTGGAAATCTTAAACTAAAAGAAGAGGGTTGGGAAACACTACAAACCAAAGTGGAATAATTGACAGTGATAGAATGGATGGTAGTGACACATGTACTACTAGTTTTGAGATGCTAGTCAAGTAGACGTATGCAGAGTGAAGAAAACATAGACAATAATCGAGGAAGCTCTCAATTTGGTTATCAAGATGATGATATGATTTGGCAAATTTAAGAGATTTAGCACTAGCAGTTACTAATTATTTATTAAACTTTTGGTTGCATATTGCATAATGTTTTTCATTTATCACATTACAAAATCCTAATTGTGCTTGATGATATTTTATGTTTCTATCAATGTCATTTAATTTTGATATGCAATTGTATTTTTCAAATTTCTATTTACAAGTTAATAAATTAACGTACTACTATTTTCACTATTCAAGAATAAGGTTTCATTAGTATTTATTTAGTTGATAATTTTGATTCAACATTCAAGTATAAAATAAGTGTAGTGTTGCATTAATAATTACATCATGATCATTGAGACTGTTAATTGCATTAGTATCAAAAAATATGATTAACATTTGATATTGACCATAGCATGAGATGAATTTTACCAATTGCAACTTACTACTTGTTCTCTACATATAATCCCTTTGAATAGAGTAAGGAATTTTAATCTTCTACTTTAGAAGAAGCTAAAAGTTATTCAAACTCAACAACACAGTGTATACATATGAACCTCAACCAAAAAATCCTTAATTTCATTGATTCATATAAGATTATGGATAAAAACTATGGACTTTTTGTATATTATTCACCCTTGGTGAATTAGTATAAATGCTTCTATTGGAATTTTGTAGTATATGTAGAATTCAAAGAAGGAGAGGATAAAACAAGGACTTTTACAATATCAAATTTTGAAAACTAAGGAGAAGAGAGGAAAAATGATCAGAAGTCATAAAATCCATGCTGCTTGAACTAGTGAAGCCTCTTAACTTGTTCTTGGTAGCCTCCATTTTCAATTTCTATTTTTGCCAAATACAAATTTCAAAATTTTGAAGAACTAGAAATGGAACATGACACAGGATCACAATATTGCACCATAAAATATATGAACATTGTTGTATGTTGTTTCCCCTTAGTAAATAATGGTACAATAGCCTCAAAATATATGAACTATATTTTTCTCAAGGAAGAAGAATATTTTTTAATAAGTCCTTGAATATCCTCTTATAGAAAACTTGAGTATGGAACAAGCTTCAGGCCTTTTAAAAAATCAAAATCTAGGTGACCGACTGACAGAAAAAAGACAAAAAAAAGTCTTTGGATAGACAATATATTCTTTTCTACACCTGCATAGGTGGTAGTTGTTGAAGATAGCTTGAGATGATCTAGGGTCTTCCTTTTCTTCGTTTGAAAATTCAAAAATTTAAAACTAGAAGAAACATAGAAAAGAGAGGAAAAAGGATTAGAAGTCTTCAAATCCATAATTGTTTGAGGTCATGAAGAGCCTTGAGATACTGCTGATAGTTGTCATCTTCAATTTTTGGCTTGATCACCTCTATTCTGGTCATACCATTGTTGGAACTTGAGAGTGAATCCATGTAGGATTCTAACTTTTTAATGAACTATGTATCATTAGAAGTTATATCTGGTAACATCTAATTCTGAATTATTTCAATATCACCCTTCCAGTCTACTTTGGATCTCAAGAGATTTTCTCCTTTTGTTCTACTTCTATCTCTATCAAATAGAGTAGGAATGTGGCTAGCGACTAAAATTTGAAATCCTCTAAGTTCACCACTAATTTTTTGTGTACACGTCCTATGAATAATAAAGTGTTGCTTTAACATCTCAAACCTAGTTTTAAAACTTTCGATCATGTCATGTAAGAAACCTAGGAGAGGCTTAATCAATGAAATCGCCAACACTATAATTGTCTTGCTCATATGAGATAATGAACAGGTCATCAAACGTTGCCATCTCAAATTTTCTTGACAAAACCTCAGTAAATCCCTGTGGTCATGCCATGCTGCATCAATATGGTCCAACATTTCATTGAACTTTGATTCCAAGAGTGATTTTTTCATGTCTATCTTTATTCTTCTCTCCATCTACAAAGAATCCATCTCTAGCACATCCCTTTCATTACTCAAACTAGCTATCTCCAATCTTTCTTGAGCTAGATCATTCCTTTGTCCCATATCTTCATCAAGTGTATGCTCAATCCTTCACAGAGGTGTATATGTTGGTCCTTGTCTCAACTATTCTTCCAAAGCAGTCACCTTCTCTCTTAAACTTGTGACCTCTTCCTTTGTCTTTGAAACCACCTTATAAGTATATTTTTCCATATTTAGATTGAGGCATGTTGCCTCTATAGTGGAATTATCAACCACTCTTTTGACTAATGGACCCCCAAATAATTGATTGTCTTCATAGCCCATACTAGGCCTTTTTGTGACACCATGAAGACACCAAATAACTAGTTGATCAAGATTATCATCAAATAGTGACCTCTTTCTTTGTCTTCAAAGCCACCTTATGAGTATATTTTGCCACATTTAGATTGAGGCATATTGCCTCTATAATGTAATTATCAACCACTCTTTTTAATAATAGACCCTTAAATAATTGATCAACTTCATAGCTCATACTAGGTAATTTTGTGGCTCTATGAAGACACTAAACAACTAGTTGATCAAGATGATCATCAAAATTGTGCTCTTGAAAGTACTTCCTCTCTTTGCACTGGATCCATTGAGTCTAGATCTATGTCATGTCTCCTTCTCAATTCATCAAAAGAATAGCAGAAGAGATGTCCCATCCTTCCAAAAGGAGTACCCCACTCCTCTTTACTATCTACATTCCTATCTCTGTGGTCATAGCAAGAAATTGTTCCTTTGCAGCTATTAGTACATCATTTTTCAATCTCAACCTTTCTTCATTCACCAAATTATCAAAGTTTATACCTATGCTCCTTTCCATTTTATGTGTCAAATTTATTATAACAAAATGTTTGATTTCCCTGGTATTTATGAAATCGTCATCACTCATGAATTTCTCACAAGTATTCAATCTTACATCTTCACTGAGATCTCCTCCAAGTTTAAAAGAATCAAGGGCCCACTCCTTAGGAGGATTTTGAATGGTAACCTTTGTCCCTGTATCAAATTTGTGAGGAGGTAAGGGCTCACCCACTTGGAATTCAAAACCTTGATATGACTAGAAAGGGATTTCTCTTGCTGGAGACAATATATGTTAGGGAGTGACAACCCAAGGGCTCTATGGGACTTAAAAAATAGAACCATTCAAAGATGGTACACTCATGGGCCTCTTCATCGCAGATTTTGTGAGAAATATTTGTGAGGGGGAAGGGTGTGATGATTCTGGATCAAGTGCAGATGTCGATGGAGGTTCTTGGGGGACCAAGGGAGGGGAAGCAAGGCCAACGGGAGATCCAATTGACTAAGGGGATTCTGGCCTTTCCTCCTCTACTACTTGCATTGAGGGTATAACATCCAAGCGGGATCTGTCATGAGGTAGGGGCATTCTATCAACATCTACATAAGTAGAAAATAATGCTGTCATCCTTGCTTCTAGGATTAGTTGCATCTCCCATGCTGGGGAGTAATAATTGTCCTCCTTATTTATTTTATTTTCCTCATATTGTATTTTATACCACCTTTCCTTTCTTTTCAATACTTCCTCATAGTTTTCTGAGAATTCCTTATGAGGTCTTCATCATCTTCCTCATCCCATTTATGCTTTAGTGTTTTAGCCTTTCCAAGCTTTTTGACAAATAATTTAGAGTCATAAAACCTATATCTAGCTTGGGGAAGTCTATACTTGTTTATCATAAAATCTAGGATATCATATACTTTCCTATTTAAAAATTGATACATCCTAATCACAACTTGTGATAGGATCATTGATCCTTTCTTGTGTGACCCTCCCATCAAAGACTTATCAGCCTCATTTAATTTATGCATAATTTCTAAAAAGGCCACCCTATCCTAAATAATAGCAGGCAAAATCCTAGAAGTAATAGGACTACCAAAAACCATTACAATTGTGTGTTCCTTAAAGTAGAACAAATATCCCCAATTGTGGGTGATACCTAACTTAGGCTTAAGAGCTTCGGGTCTGAGAAAATCCTTAAACATTAGTCTTAGACCCCACCTAATTTCCTTCTGCAAAATACTCAAAAGATTTCTCACAAATAAATTTTCAAAAACCAAATAGTTTGACTCATTCATATGTGAGTCCCAGATATAGGTCCATTCTTGAACTAGAAGCTTCTCTCCTTTAGCCATGATTACAATATACAAATTAGGATGCCATACCTTAAGATCTCTGTACAAAAGTATATGCATCAGGAGAGAGTAATACTTGAAAAAAATTTATTTGCCCATTTTGAAATCACACAATGTTGTTATATGGAGCCTAATTAGACTCAGGTTAATTTTTCCCAACTTCTATCGGCACAATTTCCCCCCATATTTATCAATGGTAGTTTGGGGGCAGCGCCCCCAAGCTGGGGTCAAGGGGCATCACCCCTTGCGAGGCTAAAAAGACTTATTATTTAATAAAGTTGTTAGGTGTTAATTTTTTATTGGATGACATGTTGTAACCCTAATTTTGTAACCAACATAAGTTTTGATAAAACACTAAGGGTTAGGGGTTTTCTATAGATATTTATAGCATTTCTGTAGCCATATTGAGTTGGAAAGGATTGTTGGTTGTAATTGGTTTTGATTTACTGGATAATAATATTGGACTATGTGTTTGATAGATGTAGCCCGAGATTGAGTGAACCATGTTAAATATTATCTCTTCGCTATTACTATTTCTGTATTTTTCATTCCCATGTTAATATTTATCGACATATAATTGATATTTTCTGCATGCAATTCCTAACACACAAGGCATTATGCAATAATTGAGCTACCACAAAAGCATATAGTTGAAAGGCATATTGATATCCATACTTTGGATATCTATACAAACCATCAACATCTGGTTTGGAAATAGGTCCATTGCATTTGCAACACAGACTTGACATAAATCATAGTATGTATCCAAAAAGTAATTGATAAATAGGTTTCTGCCATAAGGGGTATTTTGCTCTGATGTCAACTTTCTATCATCTCCCTTTATGTGTAGAGGCTTGATTAATGTCAATCTTCTTCTATACATGAGCTCATTTTTCTTATACTCCATATCTACCTCTTGCAGATCAATAACCCAATCTGTGTTAGGGTTGAGCATGAAAACTTCGTTGATAACATCTCTAGTGATCTCTGTTAACTTGCCACCTTTACTGGATACAATCTCTCTAGTATTGGGCTTGTAATTTGCAGCAATTGCAGCAATCAATTCAATATTCACATAGACATTTGGCACGACAAGTTTTGCAATATTGAAATTCCATATCTTGGACACTACAATTCTCTCCTTCTTCTTCTAGTCACCTCTCCTGTAGAGACTGAAACCTAATGGTGGAATCAATGACTCCTTGATTCTAGAAAAGTGATCAATGATGAATTTACCTGGTTGGGACCCAGGCTTAGATCTCTTTTGTGTCTTCGATGACTCAGGGAGCTATGCAATTATTTCTTTAAAGAAATTTATCTTCCCCAAATTAGAAGACTTTCCCATTCCAAGGGTCAGGGATCTACAAACTAATAGAAATGAGAAGCTTATATATTTTGGCTCTAATGAAGTCCTATGAAACTCAGACAACAATGAGCAATATGGAATTATGTAGAGGACATCAAAAGCTAGGAGTGTAGTGAAAGTGCAAACAACAATCGCTTCTTAGAAACCCTAATTATGATTAAAAAAAATAAAATTCAAATATGCAGAGCACTGTAAATACAAATTATAGGGAGATCGGTATTAAAATAGTAGAGAAATTTTGATCATAACGGGAAAAATGAAACTCATTAACTACATGCATACATGGAGGTGAGATTGCAGGAGGTAACAATTGTAATTCATATTTGAATGTTGAGGCACGTAGTAGATTTAATATTTTTATTTCACCATTACCTATTAATCCTCCTCAGCATTGTGGGGTTATCTTGGTCGTGCACCTTTTCCCAGTTGTGCAATTGCATGACAACCTCAGTCGTAGATCTCCTATGAAAGTGTCTCCCTTTATCGCACTTATAAAATAGGGGAATAGGTCCTGCACTCTTATTGTGTGGCTTAGTTGTCCATATTCTCTTGTCTTATTGGTCAAGTAATTTATCATCAGCCTTCATGGGTCCCACATACCACATCCGCAATGCATTGCAAAATTAGACTTTGGATGCATCTTAGATTACTTCTGTACTCACACAATCAATTCTGGTTGTTGATCTTTGCCAAATCATTTTCTTCGTAAACTACAAAGGGTGCAACCATGTTGGGCCAATATTTCCACCATGTCAACTTTCCCTCCATGTGACACTTATTGATTGGTCCACATATATGCACAACAAGATTGAGTGGGTCCCATCTACCACGTAAGCGACAGGGTAGGGAGTTAACATTTGCCAACCCATTAATCAAATCATGCAACAATGCACAAACACTAGTCATGGATTTAATCAAAGGTGAAGGATAGTTAAACAAAAAATGAAAGAGGGATGAACCAAATGGCTAACACAAAGGGCTGGTCATAGGATGACATATGGGCCTCAATGGATAAGTTAAGCCATCAAAAACTAGCTGTCAGGGGTCACCACTGAAATAGGTCAAACAGATAATGTAACATGGCTAGGACCTGGGGTTTAGGGCTTTAGGATTAAACCTTTTAGAACATACAAGATAAACCCTAAGCAATATAGAAAAAAATTTCAAAAAATTCCTAATGCTAAGGTTTGCCTTCCACTCTGATTTAGATCTAAGGACCTTTCTGGAGATAAACACAGAGATAAAATAGAGTTGATTTAATCAACAATAAATCACAATATTCTTGGAATTACAAACAAAGTAAATCAGAAAGCCTGAATGTATTTGGGAATACAATACATACTATGAAATAATTGTATGAGCTTCTATAGCACGCTCCACTCTCCATGTGATCAAACTCCAAATTGTTCTAAAATATAGTAAGTGACTTGCAAATTTGTCAGCAATTCATAATTGGAAGTGGAAGTTGACATTAATGTTTCATCCAAATCTTCTTTAAAAGGTTATCAATGGTGTGGCCATGACCATAAAGTTAGCCTTATTTGTGTCCTTAGGAAATAGGTCCAAATCAAGCTTCATTTTCTCCTCCATCTTACTTTTGAAAGAAACATCTCCAGTGTATTGTTGTGTTGTATCAAAACTCATTAGCAAACCAAGTTTTGTCAATCTCTGCACCTTTCCATGCAGGTTCTTCATCTTTTTTGGACCCTTATCTAAACATTCATGTGATTCCCATAGTTTCTTACATTTTTGAATGGAAGGTGAAGCCTTTATTGAGGCATCAGAGTGATTGTAAATTCCCTTGGATGCCAAATAATTGTCATTAGATTTGTAGATTGTTGCAAAATTTGATTTGCAATTTTTTCTCTTGAAATTAACTTTCTATTCTAAGCAATGTATTCAGCCAGCTTCTCATACTGTACATTGATATTTCCAATAAATTCAAACAAGTAACACAATTGGTCATCTCTCTGCATTATTTTCTCCCAAAATTTATTTTTTATAAACCTCATTGTTTGTTTCCAAGATCCACTCAATTTTTCTTTTAGAGAGTTAATATAATTGTATTCCTTATGTAGCTCTTGTGTTAGTCTTTCATTGTTTTATCTTTCTTCCTCTACCTTTTCTTCCCATCAATTTTCTCTTTCCTTCTCTCTGTTCAATTGGTCTTGTAATTTTTTTTAGAGGAAGCGACATTCTCCAGATTTTTGTATAATTGTACTGAAGAGGCTCTTTCACTTTCAAATTTTTTGATGCTTTCAACTAAGCTTTTATTTAGTTCATTTAGTTCCACCTCTGACTGTTCATTCTCTATATTTGTAGATGTAGAGGAAACCTTTTTTATCCTTTTCTATAATTCAATGCTATTTTTCTCTCCAGTTTTACTCTTTGCTTTCTCATTTTGTAGGTCCCTCTGTAAATTTTGTATTTGACTATCCATTTTATTCTCTCTCTCTTAGTTGAGCAATGATATGTACTCCACTTCATTGGTCTTTCTTAACACATTAATTTTGACCACATTCTTAACTCCTGAGAAATCCATTTGGATGGTGATAATGGGAAATTGGGAGAGATCAATCTAATTCTCTAGTTTATTTCGATTTGGAATTGGGGCCATAACAACCGTGTACTCCATTTCTTTATTTGGGTCATATATAGGAAATACCTTGTTCATTGCAGGTTGTTCCTCTATAGTTGTATTCCTTTCAACCTTCATCAATAGCTCCCTTTTTTCTTTATTATTTTCTACTCTCTCTCTAAATTGACCAACGAAATTCTTGTAATTAAATTTTGGGGTTTCTGATGCAATTGATTGTGTGAATGTTGAAATAGGACTTGCAGTGATGTAGGGATCTCCACCTATGCCTATGGCTCTAACCAATTCATTGTGAGGTATAGCAAAAGATGCAAAACCCATTCCTAATCCTATCCCACTCTAACTTATAGTTGGGTTTATCAGACTCGTTTGAGGGCTAGGGGCTTGTTTTGGATCTTGAAGCAACACCTTCACGATGGAACTTTATGTAGTTAGAGTTGTACTGATACTTGTCATTATTGTCATAAGATTTTTCTTCTTCGGCATGCCTTGATCACTGGATTCTATATATTATCTTCTATTGTTGGCCTCTTCTGAGTGTCTTTTGGTCCTTGCACTTATTGACCACAGCTAGTACTAGTACCCATACCATCCCCACCAGTGGCAGTATCACTTGATTCTCCACCATGTTCTGGTTGTGATTGAATCTAAGTGTTGGGATTTGAAGCTAAAACAAAATGAGGTTTAGGTTTATAATTATAATATTTCCTTGATGAATAAAATCTAATGCCTCGATGATATGCACCTTTTCCTAGTAAATTTACCTCCAGTGGCATCCAAGGGCCTTGTCATTTGGACCCTAGACCACAACCTTGATAACCCAATTTTACCATTATGGATTCCCCTAAAGAGTATTTATCTAACATGGTCTCACTCAAAATAGATGTTTTTGCAGATTTTCTAGCTGTTGTTGGAGTTCGACCTTAGGGTATCTCATTATCACTATCATGATCTCCATCACTATCACTATCACTATCATACAATGCTTGAGAGTGATTCTTTATATTCCATAATTGTCTAAACTCCAAATCCTCTAGGATATCTTCAAAATCTGCAATAGTCTTTGGTTCACCTAGATTCTTTGTCATAGACTAATTATCTTTGATTTTGTTTTGTGTCCAGTATGCCTCTACACAAACTATTGGTAGAGATTCTGGGATAGTATTTCTAGTAGATGGAACATCAGCTATTTTATAAACATTGTAGGACCTCCTAGTTTGGATCTCTTGCTTTGTTGTTCTCTATGGGTGCAATGCCATAATTTTTGCTAACAATTATTCTAGAGAAATACTTTTATCAGTAGGAGTTTCCTCCACTACTTTTTTGACCTCATCCCAAGAATCCTTGTTTTTTAATATTTCTAACAAGGGTTTACTTTCATGTTGGATTTTACTTGGAAATTTCTTATTCGCCACAACTATTTCTTTAATGATGCTGCATGGATCATACAACCAATAATTGTCAACATCAAAATTTAAAAATTCAAAGTTTCATATACCACACTGAATGCTTTTCTCTTAAATGTGTACCCTCCACATGAAAAAGGTAATGAAGGAAATATGCTCTTATTTTACTAGCCATTAAATAAGAGCTTATCTATACTCTCCATCTATCATACATATTACAATGCAAAAACTCTCTTTGTCACATGTATTGGAAGTTTGTAGGGTTCTAATCCTTATCCATAAAACCTTAACATTGTATATTCTTCCATGAGGTACCAATCAGCCAATTGTATTTCAGGTCTCAGTTGAATATAATCTCTACAAGACATAGGCAATCTAGGCATTGGATTGTTTTTAATTGTATTATATATTGGAGCCAAAAAGAAGTCTACAAAATGGTTGTAGTTCCCCCTCTTATCATGCATCCTTATCTTACTAGTCAATTCATATAATAGATGAACTACTTTCACCTCATCATCCTTATACATCTGAATCTGAAGCTTTTTGGAATTGAATGTTCCACTATATTTCACTAGAAGAAGATGGCACATGTAGGTTGTAAACCTAAATTTCTTAGAGGAACCTCATTTAATCTTTACAAATTATTCATGCATGGATTGAACAACGTGCTCAGAAAAATTATAACTAATAGGTTAATTAACACAATGAATATTAAATACTATTTCAAGGAGTCTTGCACCCACTTCCATATTATTTTCCAATCCCGGGCAAAATGTTAGCATGGAAATAGTATCATGAACCCATGGCACAAAAATATCTCCTTTACAAGGAGTCTTATTATTTTAATCCAATTGTTTACCATCCATTGTTATCGCTTTGAGATAATTATTTATTTCATCTTCAATGATTGCTTCATAATCATAGGAAATCTATTCTAGGTAAATGTAGGCATTTGAGTGTTCAAAATCTCCTACTACAAGCCTTGAGTGGAACAAACTTTTAAATTCTTCCTCGTTAATGGATAAAATTTCCTTTTGAATACTTTTTTTAACAATTGCTCATCTATTTTCATCATAATTTTGGGTACAGACCATGACAATTTCTGGGCAAGAGAAAACCTTAGGTAGTATCATGCATCACAATCTAACATCCCACGGTATACTTAAATTTATGTTTTGGCCTGATATTTTATTATACACAATATTTTGTGCCTTGCTAGGCATGTTGCCTATGACCTTATTCTCACATGAAAATCTAAGTTGTGTGGCTAGCCTACCATGGATTATAGGGCCATAAATATCATGAAATTCTAGTGAAACCTGGGTTTTTAACCAGTTGGGCATAGTCTATTTTTTGTATTTCTTTGGCTTTCCCCATCATTGACACCAATGATAGACAAGATTGAAAATGTAAATCTTCAGTGCCCGCCACTTGGTCCCCCAATTCTACAATATAAACTGCAATATTAAAAAAATAAAAAACGTGGGATGTAGGTGTTTTGTATTTCTCTTAGGAACTTACCCAAAACTTTGAATTTGAAATGATGAAGAAATAGACTGGTTTGGAAATACTTTGTTGCATCCCCAAATTTGGATTCTATATTGTGAATCTCCTTAGTGAACTGGTTACTCCAAAGTCCAATCTTCCTTAATTTGAAGAGCAACAGAGATTCCTCAATGGGAAAAACCATGGTTAAAATTAATTTCTTTTTCTTTCTTTCTTTTATTAAAAACATTCAATCATCCATTTATTAAAACCTTTCATTCTTGATAGTGCTCACACGTGTCTCTATTTTGTTGACTTTTTGAAGAAACTTGTGTCCTTCACAACTTTGGCCCGAAATAGAGCTTATGTCGTTGATATTCAATCATTCAAAAATCCTTAAATTGATTACAATTAATTAAGTATAGACTTATAGTTAATTGAGTATACATTTTATAAAAGTTAATTAGACAATACTCACATGTGTTTGTATTCCATAGACTTTTTGAAGAAACCTTTGTCCTTTAGAACTTTGGCCCAGAATTGAGCTTATGTCCTTGATCTGTGATCATCCAACGATCATTAAATTGATTGATTAATTAATTATAGACTTATAGTTAACTAGAACTTGCACCTTGCTGATAGTAAATTAAAGATAAAATTAAATGTAGTTTATAAACAATTGAATGAATTAATCTAATATTTAAATCTAAGTAATGAATAAATTTATAAACAATAAAATATAATAAAAATTAAAAGTAACGACTTTCATATTTTATCACTTCAATTTAGAAATAGTAATAAGATTTTTTAACTATATTTAAAAGTTCATATATGAGCAAGATATCACTAGTTTTATTTGATAAAAATCAAGAATGCATTATTCACTTTATACAAGCAAATTAAACAAATTATTAAAAAAATGAAATATACCAAAAATTTAAAAACAAAATTATAAAGAAAATTTAAATGTAGTTTAACATTACAAAATTAACATACACATGTGAATGAATTATCCTAATATTTTAATTTTAATAATGAACAAATTTATAGACAATTAAATATAATAAATATTAAATTCATAATTTATTGGTGAATTTAGGATTGAAGATTTTAGGCAACTTGCCTTAGAAGAACTTTAAGATTTTTTAGACGCCAAATAAAGATTTTTTGAGGTATTCATTGCTAGTGCATATTAAGTGCAATGACAGATGAGGTGATGTGATATTTAGCATCGAGGTATTGAGATCTTGTTATGGCATTTAAGACCATTCTCATAGAGGATGAATGTTTCTTTTAATGTTTGTCCTTCCTCCCTGAGACTTCTTTAATCTATTTTATGGTGATTAAAAGTTGAGTTTACGAACTAGGGAAGTGTTGTGTTGGTGAAGCTTCAAATTGAGGTGCAAGGTGGTGAAACCATGGATGCAGTGAAGCAATGGATTCTAATTTTACCTTGCGGACAAGAAAATAAGTGTGTCCTTTCAACGGGGAGGTAACTAAAAGAAGACTGAGGGGAATGTTCCTCTTCAATGATGAGAAATTAGTGATATGTGTGCTCATTCTAGGAAATGCATTTGACTTGGAAAAACATAGATACAAAACAATAATGGAAATTTATTCTCTCATCATGGCATGGGAGTTGGATATGGGGTGCCAGAAGATACGGTGACGTGGGTTATGGAGGTTATTGTTCATAAGGATTTCTTGGAGGGAATGTATTCCTTCCTCGAATGGTCGGTTCCTGTGAAAGGCTCAACATTTGAGAAGGCTTGAAAGATGGTGAGAAAGGAAGAGGTGGGAATTTGATCCCTTTTCTATGGTGAGTGCAAGGGTTGTTTCAAGTTCATCACAGAGCCGAAGCCAAGCACGACTAGCAGGCCTTAAAAATCTTGGTGTAGATCGAGGAATTGGAGGTAGTAATTGAATAGGCAAAGACTGAAGTAGAAGGGCTTGGGCGTAGGATGCTACAACTGAGGAAGAGGAAGGCTGCAAAGATGCAAGAGGATGTCGACAAAATGGACACCTCTCATGGAAATACATAATTTTTGTTACAGACTCAGTTTATTTAGTTTGTTGTTCTTTTTGTATGCAAAGTTTATCCATGTTCAGAAACTTGTCATTTTTTGTATGGTACTAGTCGATGGGGTAGTTTTTAATCAATGATGATATTGCGAGTGATTTTTTTGCAATAGCTCAATAATGGCAGATAGGGTGTTTTCAAATATAGCGTTATTGTGGTTGCTATGTGGATGTTTGGTTTAGTTTTTTAGGTGTTTTTGGGACTTTTGTTGACTCTTCTTGAAATTTTGTAATACTTTTGAGATGTTTTTCTCTTTGACTATGAATATAAAAATACATTATTATCGAGAAAAAAAAAATCGTTCAATTTCTAAAACAAATGTAAGTGAATTTACAATAAAAAATTGATATAACTTGATTGTCCTTAATGGTATTATTTATTTATATTTAATAATTACTATTAAAATATAAGTAGTTTATTAAATTTCAAATATTACACCACAACATTAGACAAATATTGTTAAAAATTAAATTTTAAATATTATTATGACTAATTAATTAAAAATTAAAAATTAAAAATATGAAAAATATTCAAAAGTAGAAATATTATAAATAGATCATCGTGCAAATACACAGTTAGATCAAGATGCTAGTTCACCTTAACTTCGTAGCCCCACCTGCACAAATGGCACATGGGCCCTGCTGACGCTGGTCTCTTTTTAAGACCAATAAGATTATGCATGTTGGACATCAAAGGACATATCGAAAATGGTTGGCCCAATCTATCCTCCTCGTATGCCATAGTATTGAGAGGTCACCTTTTGTTTATCTAACAACCCAAATCATTGTACAATTGTGCAATTAATCAAAGTTGCTTGCCAAAACTAACTCCACCCACATGGGCCCTACCAAAAATGATGACATACACTTGAAACACTAAATGAATGACATATGGAAAACCACGTAACATGGCTAAGATGTGGGTCTAGTATGTTGGTCTACTAAGTGTGATAATGTGCATCTATCTTCTATAAGATCAATAGCTAGGATCTTCGCGTGATTGCAGAGTTAGCTAGAAGTGCTCGATGAGCCTTACTCCGTAGTGCTGAAGATTTTTATAAACTATGGCAAATAAAAATTAAATAAAATTAAAGACATTAAACCAGTACACATGCCTATAATTTGAATTTGCCACTATAAGGGTTTTTTCTCTAGGGTTTTCTGCATGGGATATAGTTGCATTTGTTACATTAATCAATGATTTCTCTATGTCTTTCAATTTCATGAGTCTAATTAATCATCTATAGTAACAGAGTTGCAAAGTGAATTATTTTAAGTTTAATTTTGAAACCCTAGCTATAACTTGTATTGGTTTAACAGTGTAGTATGGCAAAAGCCAATAACAAAACCAAAATTGAAACCCATATCATACAAATATAGCTTCACCAACTTCCAAAATGAAGCAAACTAGACATGAAAAATTTCTAGAAATGATATTATCGTGAAAGAACTTGCATATGATAGGTTAATAGATGGGAAGGGCCAACACCCATTATATTAAGATAATATTAAAAATAAAGATACAATAATATATGTGGCTTGTACCTGAGAGAATATTCTTGGTAGAATTTTCAATGATCACACTACATCTTATGTCCAGTAGTGACAAAAATGATGGCACAAGTACTTCACAAAAAAATTTAACAACCCATAACCTGCGATATAAAATTTTTTAAAAATGAAGCAACTACACCATACTTTAGGACTAGGAGACATTTCGAGTCTGCAGTGTCACTTCACATTCCTCCTTCATTTTGTCCTACCTGAAATTCTTGGCTTGTAAGATAAGCGGGTTGATCTATTCATAGTTAGCATGAGCTTCACCTGCTACAATTTCCTCCACACCATGTCTGTCATCCTCAATCCATTCCTCTCTACTCCCCATCTATAGCGCCCCTACAATCTCAGCTGCATCTGCCTCATAATTTTTAGCTTCATCTAACAACCCTTCAGGGTCAGGTAGTACCAATGCCAATCATCCTCCTCAGGTTCCTTGATTTTGGCTAAATATAGGAGGAAATTGATACTACATAGTATATCATTCCTCTGTCCCTGTAGCAATTGGGCATCTTGTGTTTGCACAATCAGAAATTTAGAAACCCCCAATGTAATGTTTTGGTGGGAAGGGAATGAGGATGTTCTCATCCACATTGTCAATCACCGCAATAATGTCACACAAATATGCATGCTTGAACAACATTTGGGTGAGTTTTTTTGCCCACTCCTTGGAAACCCTCATATATAACACCATGGCAAGAAAAAGGGTCAGAATGTCCAAGCTGATCCTATGCTTGTCATATGCCATTAGAAAATCCATCCCTAGCACTGTCTTGACCATATGCATTATGTAAGGGTGGTCATTCACCAAGACCCCCCCTATCCGTTTATTAATGACTTCACCTACAAACATTGTCTGTTGTTTCGTTGCCCTAAGAATAATTAGCTTGTCCATCACTCTCACCTCTGTGTTTCCAACTTGAACATGTAATATGGAAATATGGTAATACCCCAATTCCCAATTTAAAGGAATTTGATCAAACTCATCATAAATTTCTCATTAAATGGACACTTACCATAACTTGCCCAATGAAATATATTAATGGTATATGTATCTTTTTTTTTCTAATATTTTATACAAGTTATAGTTACCATGGTATGTTTGATATATGGGTTAATTTCCAAAAAAATAGTGAATAGCTTCAACAAACCAATGCTTATATCTAGGGCACAAAGTCAAATCTGAGATCAAGAATGTAAACCTAAGCAAAAGATTATTTCAAATGAGTGAACCACTCAAGCATTAATGCCTAATGTTGATACAATGATAAGGAAATCGGCAAGACAAAATAAAATATCCTTAACATTATGATTCATCATTCATGTAACATCTGAAAGTACAAATGGAGACAATCTTTGCAACAATATAATAGTCTATTCATTAAGTAATTGAAAAAATACTGAGAGAAAATGTACATTCTAATTTCTGTCACCATGACACTATGCTACACAAATAGACAAGACAAATCCCTATTTCTACTCTCCCTGGAGATAAGAAACTTTTAGAATACTTCTATACAGCCTTGGTATTCCTTTCGTAATCATAAGGAATGCAACAAGCTATGATTCATTTATAAGAATGAGTAACATGTATTTCATTTATAGGATGCCATAAAAAACACCAGGCCAGTATACATGAAAGCTTTTGTGTCAAGATACAGAAAGCTTCCATGAATGTGATCTACCTTATAATCCATGCCACTATCGTACATTTGTGGTTATTGATGCAGAGGATACCAGGATACAAGATTCTCATTGCATTTCCTTGTAGGGGAGAAATTTGCAAGTTTTTATTAATTAGGGATGCTTGACTTCAAAATCGCATCTCCCATGTCCTCACCCAACTTTATCTATGCATTCTAGCTATTATAAGTGGGGAATGGCGGTTGGCAGAGAGATCAAAATTATTTGCAACTATATCTAAAGCCTGTAGTTGCACTCAAGCCTTTTAAAATCCCTCTCGGTACCTTTGGCTATTTTAAAATCCCTTTGGGTACCTTTGGCTATTTTAAAATCCCTCTAGCTACAAGGTAAGTCATCAATCTACTTTACTTCATGGCATCTAGAAACCTGCAGCCATATCTCCTTATGCTAGAATTTAGCTGCACCATCTATGCACTTCATTTTAAAACCTCTGCAAGCAAGGCAACAACAATTAATAAAAAACATCTCTAGAAATATGTCTACTTTCTGCATTCTAAAATGCAACATGTGAATAATATAACTTCTATCTTTTACATTTTGAAATGCAGCATGTGAATAATGACCCTATTTCTCGATTTGCAAAGTGGCAGCAACTGGTTGTTAGGTCTACACTTTGGATTTTACCACATACTATATTAATCTACGTGAGATGTGTTGTTTTGTCATTTCTTTATATTAAATATACCACAAGCAACCTTTCATTTCAATAATCTTGACACCTATACATGACGCACGGACCTTAACACAGATTAATGTTGGCACCTTCTAATTAAATATTAAATATGTGCCATCCTCTGTATTTTTCTCCAATAAGTAATGGAAGATTTGACTTAATTATTCTACAATTTTTATGTGATTGAAAAACTTTCGCCAATATAACTATTACTTTCCCCCAAAAAAGATTCGCCTTAATTTTTATACATTTTCATGCAATATGAAAAAAATCACCAATGTAATTATTATTCTCCCCCAAAAATAATGAAATATTCATATTTTTTTTTCAAAAAAATTCAGGCAATAGAAAAATGTTTGCCAATAAAATTATTTTTTTCCCAAAAAGAATGAAAAATTTTCCTCGATTTTCATACAATTCTTATGCAATTGAGAAAAAATTTCCAATGTAATTTAATATTTTTTCCTTATTAAATAGAAAAATTCGCTAAAAAAAATAATATTTTC
Organism: Cryptomeria japonica; assembly: GCF_030272615.1. Classification (NCBI taxonomy): domain Eukaryota; kingdom Viridiplantae; phylum Streptophyta; class Pinopsida; order Cupressales; family Cupressaceae; genus Cryptomeria; species Cryptomeria japonica. The sequence continues at coordinate 208,200,379 of NC_081412.1, read as the reverse complement.
TCACAAAATAATGAAATATTTGTCAAGATTTTACACCTTTACCTAGGGAGGGTTTCTTAAAATTATCCCTGTGGTACAAAAGAATATTAATTTATTTGCATTTGCATATGTTTACATAAGAACCAAAACCAACGTAAATAGCTCATGTACATGACAATTTTTTTATAAATATCTCATAAGAATTATTTAGAGTTTATATCGTCTAGCAGGAAAACCAAATGAATGTTATGAATTCAAATGTTGATCTTTTAGATCTAATTGCTGCATCGACTTGGTAACTCATAAACTATAACCTACAATATGAATGCACTACTATATGAAGGCACTAAAATGAGTTTAATGAATGATAAGAATCTATCACAAGATAGAATCATTCAATACCATGATAATGTGTATTATTATAATCTTAAGAAGGCAAAATATGGTTTTTTATTAATAAAATATTATAAAATAGTTGGGTATAAGTCCACTTACAATATTTTCTTGCCAAAATAAAAGGTTTTTTCTCTCATTTATGTATATTAATCCCCTCTTTTTACTCATAATATCTCATTCAAAAGAAATTGAAAGAGAAAATTTAGGATGTGTAGGTTGGTGGGACTAAAGTTTTTAAACTTCTTTTAGTTATAAGTGAAAAAAATTTTGAGCGTTGGAGAGTATGCTCCTTCATTGAATCCATGAAAACCTCTAAAAATCTTCATAAAATCTTGAGAAGAAGAGGTCTATGATATGTTGTATTCAACATAATGATCCAAAATATGATAGGCACCTTAAACTATCATTACTTCTACTAAACTAACTCTATATGAAAACTGAACATATTTTCTAATGACATCGAAAGACAATAAGACTTCTTTAATAATAAGAAAAATATTATCCTTCAAATGATATTAAAAACTCTTATTGAGATGTACTCAATCCCCTAATATTCTTCTTCGATGTGGATACTTTATGGAAACTTTAGTTATGCCTTGATTGATGACCTAGACATTGACATTTTTCTATAGTCCTCATACACATCTCTGTTGTCATTGATGTCAATAAGTGTAGGTGAACTGGTATGAAGATTGGAAGAATTTGTTATTGATGTTCAAGTAGGAGAACCGGTATGAAGAGATGAAGTGGACCGGTGTCAGGGTTTCACTAAGTGTGACTACCGGTTGGTAGTCTAAGCTCTAGGGTTTTTGATTTGGCAATCTAGCTTGTGCGATGCAACCAGTGACATTATGTGATGAGTTAGCTAAGAGATAAGGATGGAATCAAGATGCCACGTCAGTTTTGTGCATGTGAAGGATTTCCTTGAGGATCTTTCATGTGAAGATCGATTGCATTAAATGTCTACCTTGAGAATGAAGATTCTTCTTAGCGGTATGTGAAGAGAGTGTGATGGGTTACAGATTTCCATATGGGGTGAAGAATGGACGATGCAGAATGACTTGTGATATGTTTGAGATTGTTTTATTCTATGCAAAGTGTTAGAATAGATAGGATTGGACCACTTATAATTATAAACCGAAAATGTTTAGGGTTTAGGGTTTATGCTACCCAACTAATTGTTGTCTATAAGGTCGATGATGTTTTTTATTATTTGTGTTGGCAAATGTTGTGTTTTGTATCTGAGTGATGAGCTACTTGCTAGACCAGTGAGTGGAAAACTGCATAGTAGAGGAGCTGAAAAGGATCTGCCTTAGCATGTAGTGTTTTTATCAAATCAGACCTATACCTATTGTCTTCTAACCATTTCAACAATACGAAAATCCCTTTACTGGGTAGCTTTAACAGGCTTATTGCAAATCCTCTAACCAGGTGACTCAAGATAATTGAGTTCTTCAAATCCTCTAGCAAGGTAACCTTTAACAAGGTATATAGCCATCCCTTAACCAGGTGATCTTTAACAGGATCGATTCCTAATAGAACCTTTTTGTAAAGTCTTTAACCAAACTAGGCTCCTAATAGACCGAGCTTCAAAAGAGTTCAAAAACAAGCTTGTGGGTATTCATCCCCATTGTGGTTTTTGCCATTTGGGTTTCCATGTGAAAAATCTGTGTGTCATGAGTTGCGCATTTTTCATGTGATGATTGAGCAATCTTTGTTTAGGTGAATATGCATGCAAAGGTAATGGTTATGGTATTACTGATACAACACATGCATGGGTATATTGGTGCACTAATACATTTCGTCTAGAATTCCACCGGAGAAGGTATATTGTGACCAAATTTGATTTTTTTTTTAATAAATGCCCGACTTCGCTGGAATTTCGATGGTAATTTAACATTTGGTTTCTACAGAGAAGGCATTAGAAATGAATTTTTTTTTTAAAGTGCGCGCTTTTGTCGAAATTTTGATGACAATGGGTATTACTTAAAACAAAAGAAAAAAGAGGGCATTTCATTTGTGCATTCAATCCCATGTAGGCTTCCGCGTCGAGCTTAACCCCTGGTAAGATCAAACGACACACTCACCATTCAAGGTAGAATCTTCACCTTCATTTTGGATTTGGATAATATGAAGAATTGCTGAACTTCACCTTCATTTTGGATTTGCATAATATGAGGAACTATTTAATCTTCACATTCATTCATTGAATCTTCGCATTTTCCTAATATTTGCATGAGGAATTTTGAATTTGCATAATATTTGCATTAGGAATTTCAGATTTGCATTATGTTTGGATGAGGAATTTTGGAATTTTGGATTTGAATCTTTACCATGATAGGGGAAAGAGGTTATAATAGGTTTCCGTAGAAGTCATCTACTCTAGGCCCAAGGGTAGTATGCTTTGTAACCCTTTGCCCACACAAAACCATCAACGTACCACTCTTGCAAGCCTACTTCCCTTCTACCATGGTTGGAAGTACTCAAAAAGTATGAAAGATTCTAGTATCAGACATATACTTAGCATTAAATAAATAAGTTGCAAAATTTCACAAATTAGAGGGTGAACCCTAGTAATAGTAGACTAATCGGCAGTGAGACCTTGTGGTTTGATCACGAGATGCTTCCCAAATAAGATCAGATCGATATTGGACTGGGTAATCGGAACTGCCAACAATGTATTTCTCAATGATTAGTGTGTAGAAGTATATTTAGTAATCCAACATCCATTCTATTATATACAAAGGAATTCATACCAAATAGTATTAATTAATCAATCTATTTTATATTCAGTGCCTTATCAAGTATTAAGTGCTTGGTTTGATTATCTTCTAACTGTTGGGAGTGCACTACTTATATCTCTTCATTGGGTACAGAAGTGGTGACCACTCAATAAGGGGTGATTTTTGGAGTGGTGGTGTCCCCTCCTAAACCAGGATGTCTCCTCATAACAACTGGCATGCCTCTTCATATTATTACACACCCTTAATATGTTATCACTCTTAAATATTCACCATCGCTAGAGATTAATGGTGAGGGTTGATATTTATTGTCTTTAATCCATATAAGCTTGACTATAGTAAATCAATGATTTCCTCCATGAAATTGTGAAGTCTTATCGTGTAAGACAATTTCATCATTTGGACCTTCCATGAAGAAATGTTAGTTGTTCAAATCGGGGGCATCACAGTCCTCCCCTCCCAAATTTGCTTGTCCTCAAGCAACTTTAGTTTTAGATGATCAAATTTATCAGCCCCCTCCCAAGGTTTGTAATATTAAGGCAATTTTTTTCTCATCAATTGTAATCATGAGACAAAATAAGGGAAAATTTTCCATATGTTGTCTAGAAGCATGCCACACATCTATGACCTTAAACATAATGTTCTCTTTTGAATAAATTCTTGTTTCTTTTTATTCACTTAGTTGTTAAGCATCATTCTTGAAAATCAATTAAGCATGAACCAAGTATGGAGTATACACATGCCAATATATGTATTATTATTAGATCCTTCTTATTTAGTAGAATGCATTCACTCTTTACTTAATGATGAAACCTTGAGGTTCTATGAAGAGGTTTCTTCTGTCATATTTATGAAGGTGTTGTGAATATTGGATTGGTTCCTCCACAAAAATCCATTATTTAATTGTCCCCTCTTCTTTTGATGGGATTCTCTTATGGTCTCCTTCACCATATCTTTCTTTTTTTCTCAGGTTTCCTTTTCCTTTTTTCATCGGATATTGCCTCTATTTTTCGTAGTTGGCCTCCACATATATGTACTAGTTCCCATTTTTCTTTGCATTTATAACACAAGTTCTTTCTTTAAATATTCCTTGCATTACATTTATGCATGGGTGCCCATGGATATTTGCACATAAAAACACATATTTCCCTCTTCTGTTTCATCTTGTTTACAAGTGTGTCCTCTTTCCCATTCCTTTCGGCAATAAAAAGATAGGCCTTTCTTCCTTAGTTCTTCTCATTTTTCATGAGAGATTTTCATATTCCTGTGAGTTTCATATACTGTAGTGACTAGATCGTGAGTTTCCATGAGCCAGAAAACATAAAATATTGTCAAGGCATAAGTAATTTTCAAGTCCAAAACTAGATAAAACATCAAACTAGGTTACACATCTTAATCTTCTTCATTTTCTTTTTGTTGATCTTTTTGGTTCTTTTCTTCCTCTTCAACATCTCCCTCTTCATTAACCTTCTTCTTTCCATTGTCTTTATCCACCTTCTTTGGCTTTGTTCAGCTATCCTGATAGGAGTCAAATGGCTATCCCAATGAGGGGGAAATTCTTTCCCAGCTAGTTGTATCATAGTTCTGATGTATAATTTCAAGGTCCCTGACTTCTTCATCCCTTCTCTTTTCATATTGATGTTCCTTGCACTACTTGCTTTGAAAATCAATTTTACTCTTCCTAGAATTTCTTGTCAATCTGTCTTAAATCCCGTGGCCAAAAGTTTGCTTCTTGTACATCTTCCTTATAAATTAGAGTCGCTCCTTCAATCGCATTCATGGACCTTTCAACCAGTAGCTTTAATGTGAAAGCTATTTGTTTCACAATTGAGATCAAAGTGAGTCTACATATAAACTAAGTAAGAACCCTCTCTTTCCTTTGGTAGACATGCTCATTCCTTCTCTTCCATAGAAACCAATGGATGTTACTATACAACAAAAGACAAAACACATTAGAAACCTTATCCACACCCGAAACAAAGCCCGAAAGAGTTTTAGACCAACAAGATTTATTAATAGCCTTAGACCACATTTTTCTTATCCAATATGGCTAACATTCTCAAAAATTCTTTGTGTATGAGTAAGGATATTATACAAACCTTTAGCTTTAATCGTGAGAAGAGGGATCCCATCAGCCCACTTAATTTTAGGGATAAAGTCACTTTCATTAACATTGTTGATAGCTTGTTTAATAAATTGAATATATTTAGTCAATGTAGAATAAGTTCTTTTACTCATAATATTCAAATTAAATTCTTCCTGAAGTAGTTCCCAAGTTTTTAATTGACTATTTATGAACAATTTTTTTGTATCAGACACTCCAAGAGAAATAATTCCCTGACAATAAAGATTTGGACTTACAACAATTAGAGAAACCTATAAAATATAAAATAAATAGATAAAAAACAAATAGACAAATACATGAAAGACACAATTTACCTTCTCTTTTACCTTCTCGTCTCACAGATTGAGTGGAATTAGAGGTATCCTTCCTCACTTGATTTTTTCCTTTAGTGTTGTGTAGTTGGGAGGAATGTCGTTGCACAAACAAGTAGCATGATATTGAGATTATGATAGATTGGATAAAAAAAACAAAACATGTAGGTAGAATAAGTATGTATAGATAGAAAATCTTACAACATACACAATGAAGAACAAGCTAATCGGTTAAAGGATCAACCTTTCGTGGGTAGCATTGATGAGTTTCTAGTTCTCATTAGAAGATAGAGTAGGAAAGGCCATTGTCAAACTATTTTTGTAGTTATCAACCACACCCCCTCTAATAGTGAGGTAGCTCCAGATAGTTACCTACATTTTTCATGTTTTATGTTAAGGTCTTTAGCTGGAAAACTATCTTCCTTTTCTACTATTTTTTTTGTCTATTGTGTTTCCTTACATATTTACAAATATGTGTGAGAGTCATCTTGAACCAGTTTTAGGGAGGTATCTAGTAGAGGAAGCTTCCTAACATTAGAGTTTATGTAAATATATTCCAAACATAAATGTAAATAAAAAATTGACAAATATACCTCAATTTTGAAATGCTTGGCATGAAGTTCCACACAAACCTTAATGTTTCTAGAACATGTTAGTGTATGCTTTCATCATGGAAAAACATAATGTAGTTGATCATAACTGATGTAACAAAGTTTTATATTTGAATGTCTTGTTCCTTGATTATAGATCTATGCTCAATTTGTTTGAATTGCTTGATTGAAAAATTGGCAGATCTGGGATGGAGTTGATAGGGGTTTGAGATGAGAAATAGACTTATATCTATATTCAACTTGCACCTTTTCAAACTGAACTTTTGCAAAAGTCCAAATTTGGAGAGGAAATTCCTACTATTTCCAAATCCAACATTCAAATTTTAGGTCCAATTTCCATGAATAGGGGTTCCCAAGACCCTAGTCTTATAAAATTGAGCCATGAGGAACATCATGAATAAGGGAATGAATCAAATTTATTGAAACATTCCCAAACCTAACTACAATTAGGCATAAACAAGATACAACCACTAAAGTGATTCCAAACCTAGTGTATATTTATAAAGAGATATGACTTATGATTTAATATTTAGCCCCCTCTTAGCAAGAGTCATGTTAGAGACACATAAAAGCATGATACCCAGGTTAGTAAGATCCTCTAATACTTAGTCATAGATCGCATTATAACAAAAAATAAAGACCTAATTGTGTTAGTTTATGGTGGTTTGAGGTTGTAACCCACTTGGATGGGAATAAATAGGCCTTTGGCATGCCATCCAAGAGTTTTGCTTAATGAAATTGGGGTTTTATGTGCATTTTTTGACGTTTCGGTCTGATTATCTTCATTTTTCATTATGAAAATAATCATAATTTGATGGGAAGTTCATTGGATGTGGTAGAGAAGTGAGTTAATTTTTTATTTTTGTGGCATTGAATTTTATTGTGTTTAAAATTAGATATCATAGCTTTTCCAAAAAATGTCAAAACCCTCCCTAGTGTTTACGGAGAGGAGTAAATAATGTATAGTTTGTTCTCCCATGCATATAAATTCACCCATATGTGTGGGAAGACCTTTGTTCATGCTATGTATCATATTATGTTGTGTGAAGGGTTCCAAATTACATTTGGTACATTTGGGCATGAGGACAACCTGATATCTCTATGTATCAGTCAGTAAAAGGCAATGAGAGTGAAGAATTTGGTGAGAAGACCAAGCGATTGGTATTTTGAAGTGTTTGATGATAGAGAGAGGGGTGAGGAAACCCTATTCAACCTTCAGAAGGGTTTTTCGATCAAAACCAAATGAAATATATTAAATTTCTATGACTATCCTAAGGGTATTCATTGTCACAGTCATAGTTTTACTAGTGATATTGTTTTTGTTTTGACAGAGTTGTGTTTGTAAACCCAAGTGTGGACATATAATGGAGTCATGAGATGTCTTAAGACTACATCAATACTTAACAACAACATAGTGTGTAGGCACCTAAAATATGAAAGGACTACATATTGGAAGGAGCATGTGATGATGCCATGAAAGGTCTGATATCCCTATGTATCAGACTGAGAAAACCAGTGAAAGACAAAAAAAAATGCATTGAGAAGGCAAAAGGTTGAATTGCCTAATTTTTTTTGTTGAAGTGATGTGTGGGAACCATTCCAATTCAAATACCTTGTTGTAGTTTCAAAGGGTTGAAAAAGAATAAGCATTTTATTTACCATCCTAATAGACCATCCATCATAACAATTATTACCAATATTGATGTGTGCATTGCAAACAAAGTTCTAGAGGAAGGATCTTTCTATTGTAATACCAAGTGAGTGTTCATAGAACTTTTGTAGGGTCCTCCAAGCCTAGATTAAGGAGTTCAAACCTACATACATTGATTTGTCCTTGTGGCCATCAATGAGTGCTGACCCAATAGGAGAAGTCTTGAGACTGACAATTTTGGAAGTGTGGCATTGTTGAGAGCCAACACTTATGCATGAACCCAATCTTCATGTATTATGATTAGTTACCATGATAATTGAACCTATCCTCATGGTGTTGGTTCAATTCATATTAGTGTGTTTTGTTGAAGAAACATGATGTGAGAAGTTTGATGCAAAGGCAAGGGTAGAACTCAGTATTTCATATTAGGACATGAACCACATAGATTAGGCAAGCCAGATAAGGTGTCTCTAATGTTGAGGATACTGAATTCACATTAGACATTCATGGATTACCCCAATTAGACATTAGTCAACTTAAGATATGATACAAGGATTGCATACCACAAAGCCATTATATATGTTTTGAGATGAAAAAGAAGAGTTAAATGGTTTTGGTTCAATGATGATAATTTCTATTTTCAAGTAATTTAATTTGGCATATTATGCTAAAACATGATTTCATAACTAACATTTCAACTTCTATATAACTAGTTCTATAGCCTGATTTTTTTGTCTGTGAAGAAAGACCATGTCAGATAATATCAATGAACAACAAAATAAGGAGACAATTGCTAGATTGTGGTCTAACTTAAAAAGAAAAGGTGATAGAAAATTTTATTGTCCCTGCAAAATTTGTAAGGGGTTAAAGACTAGAAGACTTATAATAAAAAAAACTAAGAAACATTGTAGGCTGCATGGTCACATTGAAGGTGCACATGATTAGTTTTTCATTATATCGTTTTAACAATTTATATGCATAATAAATCACTTGATGATGAGATCATGATCATGGTTTATTTATGTTTATCAATTGTATATAGGTCGAGCACCCCAGAGTGCATGGTATGGATCAACACAACCCGAACAATATGGTTTTCAAACTGGATGAAATTGGAGGTGTGAATATCAAAGCTAAAGATAATGATCCCATGGAAGATGATGATCATGAGCCACAAAACACAATTGAAGATGATGGTACAAATACATTGATCCATGACACATTTAGTACTTGCGTAGCTGATCATGATGATGAAGATGACCTTGATGTTGTTCATGATGTCCCTCTACTTGAGATGGCATCAAAGGCCCTTTATGAAGGCTCGCAGACAACTCTTCTCTCTGCTGTATTGTTATTGGTGAACTTGAAGGTTATGAATGGTTTATCCAACATAACAATCTCACGTATGTTAAGGTATGTCATGTTGGCAGTGGGCCAGTGTCCCTTGTGGGGATTTGTGACATGGTTTAACAACCTCCTATGGATTCTATGTCTAGTGGTTGTATCGGGCATTGATAGGTTGATATTTTGGTGCAACGCCAACCCTATCTTGTAACAAGTGGTATCAAAGCTTGGTCACAAGTTCAAATCACGCAAGACGTGGTGAGTGACACTAGGAAGGGGATTGTTGGCAGTGCGCCGACATCCCTCATGGTGATTCATGACATGATTGAACATCCTCCTTTGAATTCTATAAGTCTAGTGGTTGTATCGAGCATTGATAGGTCGATCTTTTGGTGCAACAGAAACCCTAGCTTGTAACATGTCATATACGTCATAATAAACTGTGAATCATATTGTACCATTAATATTCTTTATATTAACAAATTATATTTTTTTGCTATAGATTTAAAGGTGAGTTTTTGTTACGACCATCAAATATTTTGCCTTGCTCATACCTAGAATTATCTGCCACTATGAAAGATATTGGAATGGAGTATCAAGCAATAGATGCTTGTCCCAATGATCATATTATATATCACAAACAACATGAATTTCAAACTGAATGCCTTGAATGTCATATCAATACATATTGAATAGATCAAATAAAAAAAGGGTTCCTCGCAAGGTTCTTCACTACATTCCCATTATTTTACATATGCAACGATTATTCAAGTGCACTAGCTTGGCATAACTTATGGATTACCATGCATGCAATAGAAGTTGAGATGACATTATTCAAATTCCTACAAATGGTTCAGCATTTATGGACATAGAGGAAAAGTGGCCACACTTTAAAGAACCTCGTAGTCTAAGGCTTTCATTGGCAGCAGATGCTGTCAATCCATTTGGAGAGATGAGATTTGTTTACTCAGTGTGGCCTATTTTTGTTATCAATAATAACATTCCTCCATGGATTTCAATAAAGAGGGAGCACATAATATTGACAAATATTGTTCCAGGTATTTGATCATTTAAATATAGTCGTCTACATTTAATTATAAATATTGCAGTAAAATGGTCATAACAATTATGTATTTTTTTTGTTCATTCGATTAGGAAAGTACCAAGTTAAATATATGAATGTATATATCGAGCCTCTTATCGATTATTTGTTGGAGTTATGGAATGGTGTCATTATGTATGACGTCTCTAGATAATAGGACAAAGACAATTTCAATTCAAAGCGATGCTTCTATGGACAATACACGATACCCTAGGGCTAACACATTTTTGCGGTATGTTATAGTGTTTAAGTTGTGCATGAACATTATAATTAAAAAAATAATAATATTTAATCCAATTATACATTATCTTGTAGGTCTTCAAACAAAGGGAAAATTTGTATGTCCTGTTTGTGTTCCAAAGATGAAATCTCATCATTCAAAAAGTTTAGGAAAGCAGGTGTTTAATGAGTATAGGCACTTTCTCCACAAAAATCATAAGTATCAAAATACTAAAAAACATCATTTCAATGGGAAAGAAGAGAATACATCAAAGCCATGAAGAATGACACCTCACCTATGGAAGTTGGAATATAATAGAAATAATTGTCAAGGTAATGTCATTCCCTCTATCGGTTTGTCATAAAACATCTTTTCTATTTTGTTTTGTTTACTGATGATGTGATTGATGATCATCAAGGTCGTGAAGGCATAAATGACCACCTTCCTAAGGGACTAAAAAGTTATCCCCGACAATTTAGTAGGTTGCCCTATTACGAATAGTTACAAATTGTTCATTTGTTTGATACTATGCATATTGGAAAGAATATAACAGAGACATTATGGAAAATATTGGATGGAAGGCGTGACAAAGAAAAAATTGTCAAAATATGTAGTGACATTCAGAATTCCAATCATGCAATGATAAATGTCATTCAATCAAATAGCCATGGAGACTAGATTAATATAAGTGAGCTTCCTTGGTTATTAACAAACTAGCAAAGCAATGCTATAAAAGAAGTCATACGAAAAATTCAATTTCCCAGAGGATTTGTTGCGAACATAAACAATCTCATATCAAAGAAAAGTGAATTTGAGCTAGGGATGAAAACGTGTGATTCACATACCTTCATTGAGGTAATTCATCTTCTTGTGTTTTTACTATGTATTTAAGTACTGCGTGTACGTGTACTTTTTATTGTATTATGTTAGAAAAAAATGAAAAGATAATTTAATAATTGTTGCAGTACGTTCTACCTCTATCTCTCCCATAAGACTTCGACAATAATGTCAAGCAAGTCATATATGATCTTGGAAGATACATGAGGTAAGTAGTGATATTTGTTTAGTTCATTGTATAGATATTATATTTGCTATTTGTTTTACTTATTATGTAATATATTTTTTTGCGTCTTGAATATCTTGTAGGTGGTTGTCATGTAAAAAAATCCATAAAGATGATATAAAATATTAGAAGAGAAAAATTCCTCATTTAATGTGTGAAATGCAAAAGTGTCTACCTCTAGCTTTTTTCAATACACAAGAACACTACCTCATACACCAAGTTGAGAAGATTGAATTGTGTGGACCTGTACACACTAATTCAATGTGGATGGTTGAGAGGCACTTTAAATTTTTGAAGGCTTTGGTTCGACAAAGAGCACATCCTAAGGGTTCTATGGTGGAGGGATATATGTTATACTAGACTATGGTGTACATTTCTGAATATCTTCCTAAGTTTGCAACAAAGATCCATGTGGATCGCATTTCGGATCCCAACCCCATTAACAAATTCGAAGGGGAGTACTTGATGAGGAAAGTTAGATTGAGGAAAGTGAGAGGTGATTTTAAGATGTTATTGTAGTTAATTAACTCTTAATCTTCAAAATAATACGGTTTTAAGACGTCTATTTATTTTTTGTATAGTTGGTCGAGAGTGGGATGCACTACATTTGTATATTGCAAACAATCTTGATTTGATGACTGTATGGATTGAACGTTGTCAACATTCTGGATGCATGTTAACATGGGAAGGTGTGGCTTCATTGGTTAAAGAAGCTCATCGTAATGGAGATTCCAATATTACGGAAAGAGAAATTGATTTAGCATTTGGTTTAAGAGATAAACAGGTATGCATAAATTTATTAATCACCCATATGTTTATCAACTCACAATGCAATAAATTTTACATGTTTTACATATCGCATGTCAAACACCACAACGCTATGTGCTGCAATGGTCATAAATTTTGCCTAAAAAAGTTGGATGACACGAAGAAAACTTGTGATTCTGGCATCACTGCCGTCTTTGAGGTGACAAATATTTCATCGAGAAATGACATACATGCTCAACACTCTCAAAATCGGTACTATGGAATTTTGGATGATATACTTGAGTGTGACTTTAATTCCTTCAAATTAGTTTTGTTCGTCGTCAAATGGTACAAGCTACAATTGAATAAAAATGATCCTGATAGAACTGTTATTGAACATGATAATGGTTTTACAATGGTAAATACAAGGTCATTTGAACCAGTTGGGGATGAGCCCTATGTTCTTCCAAGCAAATATGAGCAAGTATTTTACTCAGAGGTTCCACATAAACCGGGCTGGTCATTTATTGTTAGACATGATCCAAGAGGAAGGCCGATAAAGTATAATGTGATGGAAGAAGAAGATATTGAAGAAGTAGAAGATGAAGTAGATGATGATCACGATCGACAATTTCTCAATGATGATGAAGAAGAAGAAGATGATGATGATGATGATGATGATGATGATGATGATGATGACGATGACGATGACGATGACGATGATGATGATGATGATGATGATGATGATGATGATGATGATGATGACGATGACGATGATGATGATGATGATGATGATGATGATGATGATGATGATGGTGATGATGGTGATGATGGTGATGGTGATGGTGTTGATGGCGATGGCGATGGTGATGGTGATGGTGATGGTGATGGCGATGGTGATGGTGATGGTGATGGTGATGGTGATGGTGATGGTGATGGTGATGGTGATGGTGGTGATGATGGTGGTGATGATGATGGCGAAGGTGATGGTCGTGGTGATGGTGATGGTGATGGTGATGGTGATGATGATGATGATGATGATGATGGTGATGATGATGATGTTCATGATGATGAATGAAATGTATGAGGTATGTGATTAGTATATTATCTATTTAATATTGACTTCTTGATAGATTTTTTTTTTACATAATTAATTCATTATGTTTTGAATTCTAATGCCATTACATAATTAATTCATGATGCACCTTTTAATATGGAGATGGAGATAGGGAGAGTGACTATTTATGTGACATTTTTTAAACTTTGTCTTTATTTATGGAATTTGGATTGTTTATGAGCTATGTGATGGATTACATGTTTATGATGATGCATGTGACATTTTTTGAACTTTGTGTTTATTTATAGAATGTGGATTGTTTATTACCTATCTAATGGATGGTGATTTATGATACCGATGTGATGGATTACATGTTTATGATGACACATATGTGATGCTAATTGTGATGCCCAATTACATATATGATGATACATCATGTGATTATTATGATGCTTATTATACGCATGTATTTATTGTTTATCAACTTACAAATGTAGTAATGCTTATGATGCTCAATTGATGGTGTTGATTTGAGGTATAGTCCCTGCGTGATGCTATCACCCTTGGTGGGAATAGGTCGTTGACTGTAGACATTGTCAACCATTTAGTTGAGGATCCTGCATAGTCTACATAAAGTAAAGGTAAGGAATTAAAAAAATTACAATGATTTTGATGACAACATCTTTTATTATTTAATACTCTTTTTGTCTATAAAGTTCATGTTGTTCATGTTGTGTACTATGTAATTTTTAGCTAACATAAGATAATTGAATTACATGTGCAGGATGTTGAACTCCTTTGACAAGGATCCTCCACAGTCTCATGGATGGATAGGTATAACTAGTCAATACACCCTATAGAAACAATTTATTTTTTTAAATTACTTGGAAAACAAACTTCCTCAGTTTTTCAAACCTTGACATTAGCAGCAAATCTAATACAATTATCAAAACTTGAGGCCCCAATTGGACTTATTCCAATTTTAATCCCACAATCAACTTTAAGGCCGATTTCTTCATCAACATTACCCTCATTTGCAAAATTTCTCTCTCATTACCAATTAATTCTCTCATTTCATGGAGTGCACGTACCCCCAAATAGGTATTTGTTAGATCTATCTTCGTTGAGTGAGGGAAATGCAGGAATAGAAAACAAAAGTGACAATGTAGTAGGTCTACAATAGGGAGATCAACAAGAGGTCAAAAGATTAGAAGAAAATTCAATAAATGCATGAAATTTTTCCTTGCTCAAGGGAGGTCATGTTCTTATGATGATGAGACCAAAGGGGAAATTGAGGTGCCACTGAGGTACAAACATCTTTAGTAATAATGGATGCCCAAGGAACTTCCTCCAATAAACACCGATTTTTGTGTTAACGATAGGATATATCGCATAGCATCTTCATCGTTACATGGTTTAGGCTTATTTTCCATGGACGACATAAAGGTCTGTTACAACAAAGTTGCTGAAATGATGGAGTTTGTTGGACCTTGTTACAATTACAATAATTGGATGCAAATTGTTAAATATTAAAAAGTATGCGTAGGTATGCACTGTCATCAAATTATATACAAAAGAAAGATAATGATCAAAGTCAATGAGTGGTTGTATACATTGATAGTCAGCCAAAAGCAACAAGGAATATTGTAGATTTAATAAATTGTATGTGACCTGGGTCAACTAATAAACAACCCAATTGCATATTTGAGGCGGGTGAGGGAAATCATGTATTCATATGTGCGATAAAATCAATAAGTGCAGGTGAAGAGCTTCTAATCAATTATAGTTTGAATCATATAGATACATACAAAGTTAATATCATGGGGGTGGTACATACTATATACCATTTAAATTAACCAACCCCCAATTAATGAATCTAATATACCATTTTATTATGAATTTTTTTGCTAAGTCTATTGGTTTAATTTCACTAACATTTTTTATATTTTTTCTTTGTCCCAGGGCGACATGGATCCATCACATATCCTAGACAGGGATGTAGGTCATGACACTTCTACTGAGAAGATAAACCTCATTGTAGTCTTACAAATTAGATAGAAGCAAA
This sequence comes from Cryptomeria japonica, assembly GCF_030272615.1. NCBI lineage: Eukaryota > Viridiplantae > Streptophyta > Pinopsida > Cupressales > Cupressaceae > Cryptomeria > Cryptomeria japonica. Next base: position 208,184,967 of record NC_081412.1, on the reverse strand, counting down.
CTGTTACATTATTATGTTCTTTTTTTTAGTGATTTAGACTAATTTTGTAATTTTTAATGATATTCTTAACACAAACGAATGTTTGGGGAAGTGGAAAGAGAGCTACAGTACCTAAGCACCTCTCTACGAATGTGGAATAAATAGGATTAAGCGATGATGACCCCGAAAAATTCCACACACCCTATGGAATTCATAAAAAAGCCTCTTAGAAAAATTACTAAAGAGATTTTTGCTTTGGTAGTTGTGCATCCTATGACTGATGAGATACAAGAGAGGGTGGAAGTATTGATTTGGACAACAAAAAACTTGCAAGTAAGTAGTAATGAAAGCTTTAATTATAACAAAAGTTCAATAATGGTTTATATTTTATTCTCTTTTATGTCATTAACTAGAATATGTACGTGTTGTTTTTACAACAATTTATCCACCCTTATGAAATTCATTGACATGATCAGGGTATTGCAAGTTCTTCAAGTGCTGACGATTTTTTTGTATTATCGCTTGTTTGGCTTATCACTCTGAGTACCCAAAACACATCATACTTGATACTGTCAATCTTCAAAATAAAGGTTCATCCTTGTTTACAATTCTTTCACTTTTCATATACCTAATGTTTGATATATTTAATGTATTATTTTTTAGGTGTTGTCAATGTTCCTGTGCAAATATCGTCGTTGCCTCGTCAGAGGTTGGCCACACCTATATTGCCAACTGCAATGTTGGCAACACGTAGCATGCAAACATCCTCTACTGCATGTCATATTGGCCTGCCCATTGTTGGTAGATCTCTCTTTTGCTCTATCTTCTATTATGTATTTATTTTTGTTCAAGCATTCTTTCTTGGGGGCATTTCATAGTGGATTCATTTTTTGCAGGAGGAGATGCACATGAGGATGCACTAGAGGCAACTACTGCTAATAACATACCATCATTTCCTAGATCTTCTCGTATTTCTAGTACGGGAACATTAAAGGCCACATTGGTGGTGAGCGACGAAGAAATGATTCCCTTAAAGATACAAAAGGTTCCAGGTATTTTAAAATTATTATTATATATACTCTAATTGTAATTTACTTTATGATCACTCATTTTGGACCAATGATCCCATGATTTTTTTGCAGGCAATGATATTTTCTATAAACATCTTAGTGACATTGCATTGCAGATATTTGGGCCCACCATACGCAAACGATGGTACATCATATGTGAACTAAACATAATCCACTATTTTGATTTCATATCATTGCTAGAATAGTTTTCCTTTGATCCATTTCTTGAACTACAATAAATGTAGCTTCAGTTCATTTCAGAATCTAACAGGTTTGTTTTTTTCTTTAAAAGGTGGAATGACCAAGAAAAAAGGTTAAAAGATGAATTGACAAACCAAATGGTTGAGTGGCTTGGAAATGATGCCTTTGACAAAACCAAGCTCCTTGAAAAAGCTAGCACATATCTAAAGTATGTGAGAGACCAATACAGGACCCATTTAGAGAGGAACCTAAAGTACGAGCGTCCCCCATCATTCCAGAGAGGGAGTGGAAGGACCTAATTTTGGATGCCAAGAAGAGAATTGAAAGGAAAAAGGAAATACACCACCAAACGCCAGAAGAAGGTACGGGATACTATTAAGAATGTAATTATGTACTATTAATTATTCTTTATATTTATATAATCTATCATATTTCAAACTTTTTATAGACTGAGTGACACGTCAAAGGCAACCAAGGCAAGACAAGAAAAGCACAGGCAACACAAACTCGACTCTAGTGGTTATATGAAACTTGTTGCACTAATTGCAAGTATCTCATGTAAACGAAATATTGCATCAAAATATTAAATTGCAAATGATTTTTTTTTTAATCAAACAATGCAAGCAAAATTCACGGTACCAAGCAAAAATGCAGGGCTCTAAATTCAATAGAGCGCCCATAGAAGATGACAAGAGAATTGCCTACCAGAAAGGCTATTCAATCATGGCTGATCAGCTATGAGAATTGAGTGGGCATACACAATATTTGAGTGCATCCATTACATGGGTAAATATGCTAAATGGAAATTGTTTTAAATTGAATAGTTTATCAATAATCTAATTCATGTTGAGTTCCAACATAAAGTGACCATATTTGTTTTAAATAAGCAAGCAATGATAACAATGTGCATGACATTGGAATGTAGCCTGCTAATCATGAAACACCACTTGCACATGAAGGTCTAGATGTGCATCCCAATAGTGGAGGTATTCATTTGCTATTAAAATTTATTTATGTAGTTATTAATACAATTAAATATCTTAATTTGTAATTAGAGTAGTAATTAATGTAAACTTTTTTGTTAATATTTTAAAGCATGTAGTCTGTGGTGACCAAGTGGAGCATGATCTGGGTACACAACATCAGGAATGTGATGTTCCCCACTCAGGTAAAGAGGACCACTTTTATTCCTTTAAACAAATATAATTGCAATTGGTATTCAACATTAATGTAACCTTTAGTATTTCAACTCTAGATGATCTAGAGGGTGTTCAATATGTTGAGGTTGAGGCTAGACAAAATGATGTGGCCCCATCATGTAAAGAGCACAATAGTTATGTTCTCTAAATTAATGAAATACTTGTAACAGATGTGAAAAATATTTTTAATTTAACCCATTTATTTGTTATTGCAGAGGACCCCCCTTCGGTTCAATTTCCTTGTCCTCAGTATAGGACTAGGCATACATAGAGATCACGAGCAGAGGGCGGAACAACTACAAAGGCGGGAAATGATGAAGAAACCGATGTTCCACTTAGTCTTTCATAGCTTCAAAGAAAAAACAAAAAAAGAAATGATTGTAATCTACCTTATTTTATAATGACTGATTTTTATGTGTTAGTGAATGTAATTATGTGTTGATTAATGGCTATAGATGATATGTGTTAATTAATATTGATGAATGTTCCGTGTTAATTAATGGTAATCAATGTTATGTGTTAATGAACATTACGTGATATTAATGAATGAATGCTATATTTTATTAATGGTAGAAATAATGAATGAATGAATGTTATAAGATGTTAACGGGGAATTTAGAGTGATGTTGTGGGGGGGGAAGGGCCAAATGAGCTTCCACCTTCACGTGGTTGGCCCTGTTAAGTAGATAATATTAAACTATTCTCGAAACCAAGCGAAGCTCAATAGGATAACACACTTTTCAATATTTCATTATGTTGCACAGTTAATCTTATTGAATAATATATATTGAATCTTAATTGCAGGGTCCAACAAAGCCATCACGAACAACAACACCACAAGTTGTTGGGTATAATGAACTCCCATATTGTCTTGTATGTACACAAACAATATGAGTTGCTTCTAGTGTTGATATCCAAGGCGGGACTGCCAAAGATATGAATATGCCTCATCCTTGTAAATTTTTTTATTACTTGTCATTTTCTTTAGCATTTTGTTACTTCATGAATGTGATGTTTTCAGATGTTTACTCCATGAATACCTCTCTATTGTATGCTTCATGATTTCGCTTTTAATTCAACTCTTTATATGTCTTCAAATTGTATGAGCCTAATAGCTTCTACTCTTGTTGATAGTTTGGTGGCTTTGAACAATGGCTCCTTTGAAGAAGCGTGATCCTTGTAATTTTGGCCTTCTGTGATGTGAAAAAGAGGTTATGTTATGAATAATGGTCCATATGATTTAGCTATTTCTTATTATGTTTAGTATGAGTAAATTTGGGCTTCCTTGGCTATGGCCACTATTTTTTACTAACTATTATCATTTAGTGTGATTTGAGAGTGGACTTCAAGTAATCATGAGGGTGGAAACAATATTCAAGTGTAAGGGGGTATGCGGCCTTGACCAAGGGATGAAAGTATCAGGAAAGTACAAGTGATTCATGTGTAGGTCAATGTATCATTCACCTATTAATTCCTAGAAACATTCTCAAATAAACAAGAAAAGAGGTGTCTACCCCAACTATAATGATAATAATAATACCTCTAATTGAAATCTCAATCCGAATTTTGGACATTCATATGGTAGAGTTTACTATTTTCATGGTTGGTGCTCATTTAGTTATCAATCTAGGAATGTAAAACTTGAAATGGGTCTACAATATATATGCACTAAGCTCCTTAAATGATTATTCTGCATTATTGTAGTAACTAACATTATGCAGGAAGGAAAGGCAGGAATGGAAATCATAAAAGGATACTTGAAAGCTTCACAAAACACTGCTGAAATGATCTAATGAAAATAATAGAAATCACACCGTTTTGTCTTGGCTGCAGGAACAGTAAACGGATCTATTTCTAGTGGCTGCAGGAACAATCCAGTCATGAACTTCTACTGCAACTAAGTAAAAACTAACTTCAATGATCATAAACATAGGATCACTCACCAAGTGGGCCCCTTTGGATGAGTGATATCAAACTCCTAGCAAAGTACTATTAACAGATCAAAACAACATATTCTTATTCATTTCTTCCTGAAAATGATTACATATTCTCAAAGAGAAAATTTAGAATGCTTAACAAAACTCTGCTCATTTCCTTTCCATCTTGTCTAACTCTAAGAAAGAAGGAAGAGCTTATTATAAAGAAAAGATCAACTACAATGGACAACTCAAGTCACACCCAGAAGAAGAGGCGGATAATTGTCAGATGAAGGAGATAACTGAGAGCTTGGCTGCAGGAACTGTGGATTTGAAACCGAATCATAGTCTTTGCACGCCAAAGCGATATTTTGCAAATTCAATATGTACCAGAGTTAAAACTCCCATGGTGAAGTATAACTGCTTTGATTATGCCATACATTGCGCTTGCTTGAATCCCCTTCAGTTTGACCTCCAGTTATTTGAACGTGATTCTCCAGTCCTTAGGCACGAAAGAAAATCATCCACCGCAGCATCAATTATTATCTGCACTAAAACAAAAACAACATACAAGGACATGCATATGTATCTTACTCAATTAATAAATTGATTAACTCATGTATGACATTATCCTAAATAATCTTCATATCACAGGGACAAATCATTTGGTTGCAGGAATAAATTGGCATGGCTGTAGGAATTAACCAACAAAGTTCAAACATGATTTCTTAAATTCAGTTTTAAAATATGGATTACATATAGTTAATTCACAATACTTTACTTATCACAATGCAACCCAAAAGATACCAAAAAAACCTAAGATTCATGATAAAAACATGTCTAAGCATCGACTTATCATGCCTCCCAACTTTAAGGGTTTGCTGCTCTTGCAACAAAAGGAAAATTTCTGATTTTTTGCTGAAACTCTGAAATCACCAACAGTGTCCTGTCCAGTTCCCTTGGAAGGAAAATTCCAATAAAATCCTTTCATTTTCTCCAACCTGGACCATCTAGTTGTTTCTTCTACAACTACATCATAATTCTATTTTGTTGGTTGGCATGCCAAAAGTGGCCACATATGGATCGAAGGTTGAAAGATTAATAGCAAACAGTTATTGAATTTCTCCATACCTAGCTGTATGTATCTGGAGGGTCTTTGTAATATCTACATGAAAATTCTGTAATGAGTAAGGTTATCCTAGTTTTAAATGATCCAGTAGATGATTCCTGCATTGAGTTAGCCCTTCTAGTGTGGTTGTCCTGTAGGTCTAAACCAAATGTTCATACGCTTGATAGACTTCCTCTCTCATTAGAAGTACTATCTTACTAACATCATCTCTTATTAGCAACTTTTGCCAACCATAATATAGAACCCTGGGTGCTTCTAATTCCCTCCTCAATGGCAATGGACAGTCAAGTTCCACTTTTGTAAACTCTCTGGCTGGTGGTCCTATGATCATCTCATTTTGGATCCATGACATTAAAGCTCTGAGATGGATATCCCCAATATACAATAAAGGATTCCATTCTCTGTCTTGGGGTACAACATAGTTATGTAAATATAATTCACATAAAAAATTCCTTACAGCATGTGTGGAGGTTTGATAAGCATGATAGAATTCGTCAGGTGTTTCCAAGAATGGATTAAGGTCCCTAACAATGCGGTTTAGTCTAAAATTTAGATACCACTCTTTCAAATGTACTGCATAAATTCTTGGGGGTGCCCTACACTGCATTATCTCAGGAACCATACCGTAAATCTCTTCTACCTTAGCTTCTAATTCCTTAATTCTATTATCTTTCTCTTCAATCTCTTTTTGTTTCTTATTAATTATCCCTTGCAACCTATCCTTCTCTATTTCCCATTGCCTAAAAAATGTTAAAGCAATTGATAAACTAATTAGGGATGAAGGAGGTCTAATAGGTCCTACCTTAGACCATGGGATTTCTTCAATAAACTCCTCATTCTGAGTTGACATATCTCCAACATTTTCTTCAGGTTGTTGTAGAACATCATCAACAGTCTCTTCACATTGCAATGCCACTGAAGCAAGATTTGCTAGCTTATCCATTACAACTTCTTGAATTTCTCCTTCTGCAAGGTTTTTTTGAATTTCCTCTTCCATAGGGTTTTCTTGCATATCTTTCTCTGTGACATCTTCTTCTTTTGAAGTTTCTACTACAATAACCTCTATCGGATTACTCATAGGTTGAGTCTTTTTTGTCCTCCTTGTTCTCCTCACATACACTTTTGAAATAGATGCAAGAGTTCTTTTTTTTGTTCGATGCCTCTTGGTTGTAGGAGGAATATGCATTTCCTATGGCTGGATATCAAATTCTTCATCTGATTCATCCTTTTCCAATTCTTTTCCTTCTCTTTGCAAAACAGGTGAATCTCTTTGAAGGGAAGTAGAGGGTTGTTCTTCGATTGACTCTACTTCAATATTTCCTTCCATAATAATTGTGGCTCCTTTAGCAACCAGCAAACCCTCATCTTCACCAGAAATATTTTTTGCAACAATCTCTTCTTGAGCCGGTGGGTTATTTGCAATAGGGGCTTCATCAACCCTAAATTGCAGAATATCCTCAAACACACCCCATTCCATTTGTGAAACATCTCTTAGGCACCATTGTACAAGCAACTTAACCAGTCCATAATGGCTAACAAAGCGATTTCCATATTTTCTAGTGTCCTTAGAACTTATAGAAATGAGACGATACAAGAAATTTGGGACATTAACTCGCCGGCCATGACGCAGATGACTAAGTAACTTAAAATGTGGTGAATGCATATTTGAATATTGTCCTTCACATGTAATATATTTCATAACATACAGAGCTACCTAAGGCCAATGTGCTGGTAAAGAAACCCTTCTAGTCCCTTGTCTGTCCACCATTAAGGGTTTGTCAATGGAAATTGTGAACTCTTCCCTAGCACTCCTTGCATCTTTTGATTCTGGAAAGAGATCTCCTTCTTGCAGCAACCCTGTGACCTCTACAATTTGCTACTCCATAGCAATTACCCTTAACCCTTTAACTATGGCTTCTCCTTCATCAAAGGAATGCATAAATTCCGCAGCTATTTCATCATTGAAATCCCTAATTTTCAAGAAATAATCCAACCAGCCGTGGTTTCAAAAATAATGCTCACAGACAACATCCTGCAATAACCCTTCATGGATTGTTGGCTCATGGTGAATTAGATCACCACCCATCTTTTACTCTGATACTTCTGCAGATTCACCAAAATGTTTAATAGTTTCACAAAAAACTAAAATCTACATATCTTAATTTTGGCGATAGACCTTATTATTCACTTGTGTGAAATAATAATCATCATAAGTAATGTCAGTTAGGAAATCAATTCGGGATATAAAAAAAATTGATAATTAATCTTATTGGAAAAAGGACCATAAAGTACCCGCTCCCCCAACTTAACCTAGCATGTGTCCACACAGGTTGATGAGATTTCGGGCTTGGAGCAGATTTAAACAGGATAAAAATCATAATGAACTAATAAATGCATAATTAAAATAAAGTACAACATACACGTACCTACAATTGGGCAAAAATGATGGCGAAATGAAATGAAGTGACAGGTAAGAAAGTGGAATGGAACTTTATGTACGGAGAACAATATTCCCGTGGAAATATTTTATTATGATACGGTGAATAAGTTCACTGCAGAGGCTATAGGAACATCACCTTTATCAACATGCTCAAGTGCAACAGGAAGCTCATGAATTGATACCGAATCATTGGTAGTTGCTACAGGAACCTTGCCATTTGCTAAAGGAACTTTTATTTCATTTTGGGGAGCAAACTGCTACAGGAACTTTTCTCTAGTAGCTGGCTTGTGATAAAGTCATAGTCGGTGTCCATTCACTAAGAGTTTAAATCGAACAGGATCTATTGTGGACAAATGGGCTGCTCCATTCTGAAATACTTCTTCTACCTCATAAGGACCTAACCACCTTGTTTGGAGTTTTCCCATAGCATCCTTATATCTGGAATCATACAGGAGTGCCCAATCACCAACTTTGAATTTATTTTCTTTGATATATTTATCATGCCATCTTGCTCTTTGATTTTGAATCAATTATGTCTGTTGAACAACTATCTTCCTTCATTCATCAAGAGCATTTAGCTGCTGAATGTGTTCCTTCTGTGCTTCAGACAATGTCATATTCAGTTGTAGAGTTGTTCTCAAGGTTTCATGCTCAAATTCAATAGGCATCATTGCTATTTTGCCATAAACCATCTCAAAAGGTGTGAATCCAATTGGTGTTTTCCATGTTGTTCTATATGCCCAAATTGCCTCTAAAAGTTGATGATACCAATCTTTCTTGTGGATAGAAACTGGTTTTGTAAGAATAGCCTCAAGCTCCCTATTGGTAACTTCTACTTGTCCATTAGATTGTGGATGATATGGAGTAGATTTCCTATGTCTTATATTATATTCATTGACCAAAGCTTTTATCAATGTTGATGTAAATTGAGGTCCCTGATCTGAGACAATTTCTCTTGGTACTCCATACCTTGTAAATATTTCTTCATAGAGAAACTCAGCCACCTTATTATCTCTTGCATGTTGCATAGCTCTAGCTTCTACCCATTTTGTCACATAGTCTATACATACCAAGATATAAGATTTGCCATTAGAAGGTGGATCAATGGGGCCAACAAAATCTAATCCCCACTTGTCAAATGGTGTAACAGATATTTGAGGATATAGTGGCATCTCATCAAACTTTGTAGGTCTGCCCATTCAGTGACATCTATCACATTTCCTTGTGTACTGAGCTGCATCCTTGTGTAATGTAGGCCAATAGTATCTAGTATTGAGTATTTTCAATGCTGTCCTTTTGGTAGCAAAATGACCTCCACATGGCTCATCATGACATACATGCAGGATGTCATATGTTTCATCTTCTCTGACACATCTTCACATGACTTGGTTAGGTCCAGTATAAAATAGACAATCAGTAATCCATGAAAAGTTAAAACTTTTTTCAACTAGCAACCTTATTTCCTTAGGAGAAAAAGAAATTGGTATCTTAGCTGCAGCTAAATAGTTGGCAATATCAGCATACCATGGAGTATGAGCCTGTATGAGAAACAAATACTCATCTGGAAAAGTGTCATCTATCATTTTAGAATCTTCCTACAATTGAAGACATGAAAGATAATCTGCAACAACATTAGACTTCCCTAGCTTATCAACAACTATGATATCAAATTCTTGCATCAACAATAACCACCGAGCCAGTCTACGGGTGATTGATGGCTTATTCATGAGATATCTAATTGCAGTATGATCTGTATGCACAAATATGGGATACCTATAATATAGTGTCTAAACTTGTTAAGGGCATATATGATAGCTAGCATTTCCTTTTCAGTAATTGTATAATTCAATTCAGGTCCCTGCAAATTCTTGCTGATATAATATATTGCATTTTCCAACTTGTCAACTTTTTGTTCCAGCACTACTCCTACAGCATAATCAGATGCATCAATATGGATTTGGAATGGTAGAGACCAATTAGGTCCTTTTAGAACTAGTGCTTGAGTCAAAGCATGCTTAAGATTTAAAAAAGCTTCATTGCATGATGAGGTCCATTTAAATTCTACGTCTTTAGTAAGCAGTGAATATAAGGGACTTGCAATTTTGTTGAAATCTTTGATAAACCTTCTGTAGTACCCAGCATGGCCAAGAAAACTTCTCACATCTTTCTGCTTCACAGGGTCATTGATATGCTGAATAACCTCAATCTTTGCTGGATCCACTTGTATGCCTTGTACAGATATATGATGACCAAGGACTATTCCTTCTTCCATCATAATGAAACACTTCTCATTGTTTAGAGACAAGTTGTAGTCTTCACACCTCTGCAAAACTTTCTTCAAATTACCTAATGCTTGATCAAATTCAGAGCCATAAGCTGTAAAGTCATCCATGTAAATTTCCATAATATCTTGAGATATATCAGAAAAAATACTGATCACTACCCTTTAAAAAGTGGTTGGAGTACTACACAATTCAAAAGGAAGAACAGAATATGCATAAGTACCCCATGGAAAAGTAAATGTTGTTTTCTCCTGATCCTTGGGAGCTATTTGTATTTGATTATAGCCACTGAATCCATCTAGGAATGAAAAATATCTCTTACCAGCAAGAGAATCCAATACCTGATTCACAAATGGTAGTGGAAAATGATCCTTCCTTGTGGCTAAGTTCAAGGCTCTATAATCAACACATACTCTCCATTTGCCTCCCTTTTTAGGAACTATCACCAAAGGTGATACCCATTGACTGTCAGAGATAGGATAGATAAACCGAGCTTTCAACAATTTCTACAATTCTTCTTTAACTATCTCCTTCAAGGCAGGGTTGACTCTTCTTTGAGGTTTTCTGAGGGGGCAACACTCATCCTTTATGTAAATGTGATGAGTACAAACTGCTGGATCAATTCCATTCATATCCTTGTAATCCCATGCAAAAGCATTTCTATGGAGTTTCAGCAAGTCTACTAGGCTATCCTTTTGAGTGTTTTCTATATTTTTATTGATGTTCAAATATTTATTCAATTCCACCGTCTATCTTGATAGTAAGGTCAATCTAATTTATATCAGAAAAATGAGAATAAGACAATTCCCATGGCAACAAGGTATGCAAGATATCAGTGGCTGCAGGAAAGTCCAAACCTGCAATATTCAGAACCAATTCCTACAATTCTTGGTCTTCTATTAATTCATTTATCAGAATCTTATAAAGAATTGATTCTTTATCATATAACTGCATGAGTGGAAATTGATTAATCATCATAAGGTGATTAATAGAGTCAATTTCTTCAGATTCCTCTCCCAAAATAGGCCAAACAGCCTGCTGCTGCTCAAGCTGAGGTTGTGTTGGGGAATACAAGGCTAATGTTTTAATGGAATTGCCATCTGAAATAGTCATGTCTCCTGATCTACACCCAATATATGCATCAGCTGTGGCAAGCCATGGTCTTCCCAAAATTACCAGATATCCCCCCAATGTTGCTTTTGGAGATAAAATCATAAAGTCTACAGGATGTTCCCAGGAATCTAGAATAACTACTATATCTTCCATGATACCATCAGGTCTTACTACAGAGCCATCAGCAAGTTGGAGAACTATGGGTGTAGCCCTTAAACTATCTATCTCTAGATATTTCATTACTTCCCTTGTCATTACACTAGTGGCTACCCCTAGATCAACTAAAACACTTTTTATTTGACTGCCATTAATGACTATACTCACAACAGGACTACTTGGATCAGAATACTTTGTAATAGTAATTTTTCCTAACATAATATCAGCCAATTGACCCATAACATGAACTGTTTGTGGATCTTTTTTCTTTTTGCCAGGTTTCTCTAGGCATGCTTCTCTCAATACCTTACCATATATTGGGACATCCGTTATTGCTTGCAACAATGGAATTTTAACACAAATGTGCTTCAGTTGATCAAGAATATCAAAGCTTTGCTATTGTTTAGTGCAAACTTCTTTGTCTTTCAATCTATGGGGGAATGGTGGTAATATTTGATTCTGAGGTATTACATATTTAGGATCAGAGATTGGCTACTCTTCTTGTACCTTAGTAATAATTGGATGGGAGGGATTAGGTAGAGTTGTCCTAGATCAAAGGTGAACATCATCTAGTGATAAAGAATATGCTAGGTATTGATTAGCATTAGCTGAATAAGCTTGTTGTTGCTACTGAGATTTGATATTTGGATTAGGCAACGGTTGAGTAGGCAGCTCTGTTGGCTTAGGAGGTGCAACTGTAGCTGCAGAAGGAGGCATTAAAGCAGGAGGTTGTGGCTGCTAAGCAAGGGGCTCTTATCCAAAAGATTGGGATGACCATGATGGGTTTCCCCTCCATTGATAGGTAGGTTGTCAATTCCCTTTAAACTAGTTCCCTGAACCCTGAGGTGGATACGAGTTTCCCAATGGCTGCAGCCACTGGGGGATTTGATTAGCAAATTATTGTCCTTGGCCTTGTGATCCATACCAATGTAGATAGTTACCAAAATTTTGAGAATACTGTGTTTGCCATTAGTTATTTGGTGCATAGGAATTACCACTATAACTAGAAAAGGAAAGTGGATCAGGTGGCATACCTTGTGTTTGAAAATTTGGTCTTCTTTGAGCAACATAGAAGACTTGTTCATCCTCACCTTGAATTTGTTTGAAATCAGGTACTTCAACATTTGCAACAATCTTACATCTGCAATCTTTCTTCTGCTGCTTACAATGAGGACATAATTCTGCAAGAAATGCATCAGCTTCCTCATGCTTCTTTTTAGCTACCAATGTATCCAACTGAGTAGCCATATTGTTTATAATATCCTCCTTGAAATCTTTTAATAGATGGCTAAGTTCCAGTCTAGAAACTCCAGTTCTAGATGTTGATGATGGTGCCCCTGGCTTAAATCTCCTATTATTCTTAGAAGTAGATCTAGAATATTTCTTGCAAATTTCTCCTATTTCAGCCCAAGTAGATTGTGTAATGTCACCTCCTCCCATGAGATCTAAGGAATTGGTGCATTCATCACTGATACCCCTCAAGAATATCAATTTGAGGGAAGCTTCATTCAGAGTACTATGCTTGGACATCTTGACACTAAACAAAAACCTTTCCAGATAATCCTCAAGGCTCTCATCTTCAGTTTGTGTCACTCTAAAGATATCATCCCCATGACGATCAGTGCCTCTACAATAATCTTTGTATTTTGCAAGAAACAACCATTTCATCTCATCCCATGTGTTGATTGTGCTACTACCCAAGCTCATAAACCATCTCAAGGATGACTCCTTCAAAGTGGCTCGAAAAATTTTTAGTCTATGGGCATCTGTAGTATAGTCAAAAATCCTACAAAGAACATCAAACTCAAACAGAAATGTATCCAAATCCTCTGTCACCAACCCATATAATTTAGGAAGTGAAGATGTTGGAATGTTCTTGAGTTTATCATTATCATGCTGGTCAGAGATGGGAAACTCAAATGTTGGACCAGGTGGTGGTGGTGGATTATTCCCAATAGGAGGTGGGTTCCCTTGCATTGGACTTGTGGGGGTTGTTACTATAGGAAATTCTTCTTCTTGTGGACCAAAAAGGAACTGAAGACTACCTTCTAGAAATTCAAACTCGGGGTGATTCAAATTTTGTGGGACTTGATATAGTTCAGCAAAAGGGTTTATATTGAGGAAATTATCTTCTGCATGAGTAGTATGAGTGGGAATAAATCTACCTCTAGCATCTCTTCTTCTATTATGCATGCGGATTCATGAAATTTCAAACAATTAACTAGAAACTAAAATATTCATAAAAGGTTCTTAGCTTGACACCATCCCCGGTAGTGGCACCAAAAATGTCTACCCCAACTATAATGATAATAATAATACCTCTAATTGAAATCTCAATCTGAAGTTTGGACATTCATATGGTAGAGTTTACTATTTTCATGGTTGGTGTTCATTTAGTTATCAATCCAGGAACATAAAACTTGAAATGGGTCTGCAATATATATGCACTAAGCTCCTTAAATGATTATTCTGCATTACTATAGTAACTAACATTATGAAGGAAGGAAAGGCAAGAATGAAACTCATAAAAGGCTACTTGAAAGCTTCACAAAACACTGCTGAAATGATCTAATGAAAATAATAGAAATCACACCGTTCTATCTTGGCTGTAGGAACAGTCAACGGATCTATTTCGAGTGGCTGCAGGAACAATCCAGTCATGAACTTCTATTGCAACTAAGTAAAAACTAACTTCAATGATCATAAACATAGGATCACTCACCAAGTGGGCCCCCTTGGATGAGTGATATCAAACTCCCAGCAAAGTACTATTAATAGATCAGAACACCATATTCTTATTCATTCTTCCTGAAAATGATTACATATTCTCAAAGAGAAAATTTAGAATGCTTAACAAAACTCTGCTCAATTCCTTTCCATCTTGTCTAACTCTAAGAAAGAGGGAAGAGCTTATTATAAAGAAAAGATCAACTACAATGGACAACTCAAGTTACACGCGAAAGAAGAGGTGGATAATTGTTAGATGAAGGAGATAACTAAGAGCTTGGCTACAGGAACCGTGGATCTGAAACCGAACCACAGTCTTTGCATGCCAAAGTGATATTTTGCGAATTCAATATGCACCAAAGTTAAAACTCCCATGGTGAAGTATAATTGCTCCGATTATGCCATACATTGCGCTTGCTCGAATCCCCTTCAGTTTGACCTCTTGTTATCTGAACGTGATTCTCCAGTCCTTAGGCGCGAAAGAAAATCATCCACCGTAGCATCAATTATTATCTGTACTAGAACAAAAACAACATACAAGGAAATGCATATGTATCTTACTCAATTAATACATTCATTAACTCATGTATGACATTATCCTAAATAATCCACATATCACAGGGACAAATCATTTGGTTGCAAGAATAAATTGGCATGGCTACAGGAATTAACCGACAAAGTTCAAACATGATTTCTTAAGTTCAGTTTTAAAACATGGATTACATATAGTCAATTCACAATACTTTACTTATCACAATGCAACCCAAAAGATACCAAAAAAACTTAGGAGTCATGATAAAAACATGTCAAAGCATCGACTTATCAAGAGGTATGTTGAGTGCATATATACATTTTATGTTGTCATGATGTAAGTAAGATATCAAACATGTAACTTAGATTGATTTGCAATTTCATTCATAAATATTAGATCTTCATTGCAATTTCATTCTTGGTATCTCTATCAATCATTTTGCTAAATGAAAATCCTAAACCTCTCTCATTGATACATGGACATATAGAATGTTGTTGTTTCTACCCAAAGGATTATAGGAATTGCTTTCAAAAACTATCCAAACATTGTTAAACCTTAATAGTCCAAGAATCCCTAAATTCATTGGTGAGAGACCTTCTCAAGTGAAAAATTCTAGTGAAGGTTGTGTAACATTATTTTGAGAGTATATGGCAATGGATGAAGGTTGTATAATAGTGTTGGGAGAATTGATAGATGATTGACAACAATGACTGTGACAGCCAAGTCACTTAGGAAAATCGGAAAAATATTATTTGTTTCCACTTATTAGGGGCTCCAAACCCCTTTAAAAGTTGCCAAGGATCTCTGCAACCCTATCTTATATGTCCACCACGTAATAAGATTATTCATTTCAACATACTCCCAAAATCTCAATCTTCATTTGTTCACTAGGACAACCACACACTATCTAGGGATGGTCATAAAGTTCTTGATGATTTTCCCTACCCAAGGGCCACAATAGCTTGTAACAGGTCTACAATAACCCTTTGCACCCCTCACTACCTTCCTCTAAACACCAAGGGGGTCTATCTTGCACTTACAACTTTAAATTTGCCCTCAATCCTGCACTAGGTCTGACACATGACCAATATCATACCAACAGTCACCATTTACACATGCCAATGAATCTTGGAGACCTACAAAGCATGAAACCTCTAATAAGCTTATGAAGATATTGAACATGCTTGGGTTAGAATTTTTGGGTATTAGTTTATTAAAAAGTTAAGAAAGGGTTTTCTTTCATTTCTTGAAACCCTAGACCCGTGACAGTCATAAAATATGACATACCCATAAAGAAAGAAGGAGGGTCCCTTAGTGCATGTAAAAGGGGGACAAATTTATTGTTAAGGATAGATAAGCTCATGGTTGTTAGTGTTGATGATTTATAGCTTCAGTTGGATAAAATTAAATGTTAAATTGGCCTTAAAGCCTTCAACATTTAATTATATATATCATTATGTTATTTATTATTATTATTGTTAAATTGATTAGATAATAATAATTATTACTATATTTAATTAATAACATTATTATGTAACTTCATGTTTAGTTAGTGTTTCAATTCTTTAATGAGTCGATACAGGTTTATCTAGCCACCTCTTCATGTTCAAGGGACATGACCCTTAAGGAAGTCCGAAGATATATTAGTATAGATAATTGCGATACACAGAACATTACATCGGTGTGAATTCTAGATTGTTGTGCATGAAGACCTCTGAACTTATATGCTACGTGAAGACCTCTGTGGTTATATGTTGTGATTAGGGTGATTATCCTGTCAGGTGTGATCGGGTAAAGGCTGCAAGAGAATTATATATGATGTGTGCAATATATATATCCTGCGATACATATATAATAAGTGCAATATATATACTGCAATATACATATTTTGAGAGAAAGAATAAATAATAAATTTATTTATTGAAGTTGTCTAGCACATAAGAAATTAATTGATAACTTAAAGATATTGATATATATATTTAAATATTGCTCTGTATCTCTGTAGTTTTAATTCTGATCCAAAAATTTAACATGGTATCAGAGCCAAGTTTCCTTCTATAAAGCCTAACCGCCTGAAGGAAGATCCGATTAAGATCAGATTGATATCTCCTTGAAAGTTTGTATTTTAAAATGACGAATGGAATCAGATTCGAAGATAGACTTGAAGGTGCCTCAAACTATGATTCATGGAAACTATGAATGATGTTGGTACTAAGGAGGAATGAGTTAAAAACAATAATAGAGAATCCTTCTAAACCTGATGGAAAAGACGAATAGAGTCAGTGGGAGAAAAACAATATTAAAGCAATGGAGTTATTAGTAGATGGAGTAAAGAGTCATCTACTATGTATCATTACAAGGTTAGATTCTGCATATGACATGTTCAAAGCCTTGAAAGACATGTTTGAGATAACAACATGAGCATAGTCCTCTCACTTAAAAATCAACTTTCTAATATTAAAATGAGTAAAGAAGAGACTATTACTTCATATTTTATGAGGATAACAGAATTAAGGAACCAACTCTCATCAATTGGTCACATTTATGATAATAAGGAGCTAACTATGATAACTCTAAATGGGCTCCCTATCTCATGGGAAAACTTTAGACAAGGAGTTAGTGCTCGATCCAAAATTCCCTAATTTGATAGACTAAAAGTTGACTACATTCAAGAAGAGTGTAACCTAATATCAAGAGAAATCATATTGATGAAGATGTTCAAGTTCTAGTCTCTAGTTTGAAAAGGATAAAGGACAAAAAGACATATGGTAATCGATCATTAAGAAGCCTAGAGACTCCTCTAAAGTACAATGTTTCATATGGGACAAATATGGCCACATTGCAAGAACTTTTCCTCTCAAACTTAAACTACAAGTGTCCCTTGCTGAAGTCAGAAATTCAAATGTATGTTCAAAAAAATATGTTCTCTAGAAGAAACTCAAGATACGTTGTGATTGAGAGGGAGCTTATTAATAAAGATTGAGCACTTCTGAGGTAAAATTGTAAATATTGATTATTATTATTAATACTAATAATTATTTTATGGGCCCTATGTAAATCATAAGGAAGTGACGACTTCCAAATGATTTCCACTTGTATTTTTTGAGGTTATTGGAAGGTGACGATCTTACAATAACTCAAGATTGTGGATAGAATCGTCGACTGAGGCAATCCACGTAAGAGCTTGTGGATAGAATCGACGATAGAGGTAATCGACACGAGAGCTCATGGATAGAATCGCCGACTGAGGCAATCCATGAAGAGCTTGTGGATAGAATCGCTGAAAGAGGCAATCCACACAAGAGCTCATGGATAGAATCACCGATTGAGGAAATCCATGTAAGAGCTTGTGGATAGAATCACTGACAAAGGCAATCCACACAAGAGCTCATGGATAGAATCGCTAATTTAGGCAATCCATGTAACATCTTCTGGATAGAATTGCTGACTGAGGCAATCCACACAAGAGCTCATGGATAGAATCGCCTACTGAGGCAATCCACGTGAGAGCTCATGGATAGAATCACCGACTGAGGCAATCCACACAAGAGTTTGTCAATAGAATAGCCGACTGAGGCAATCCACACAAGAGATTATGGATAGAATCACCGACATAGGCAATCCACTCAAGAGTTTGTGAATAGAATCGTCGACAGAGGCAATTCACATCTTGAAACTATGGTCCCAAGATAAGCATCATATGATTTATGAGTATTTCTCCCAATACCTTTTATCCTCCCTAGATAAGAGGGAGTGTTGATGATTTATAGCTTCAGTTAGATAAAATTAAATGTTAAATTGGCCTTAAGGCCTTCAACATTTAATTATATATATCATTATGTTATTTATTATTATTATTGTTAAATGGACTAGATAATAATAATTATTACTATATTTAATTAATAACATTATTATGTAACTTTGTGTTTAGTTAGTGTTTTGATTCTTTAATGAGTCAATATAGGTTTATCTAGCCATCTCTTCATGTTAAAGGGACACGGCCCTTAACGAAGTCTGTAGATATATTAGTGTATAGATAATTGCGATACATAGAACATTACATCGGTGCGAATTCTAGATTGTTGTGCATGAAGACCTCTGCACTTATATGCTATGTGAAGACTTTTGTGGTTATATGTTGTGATCAGGGTGATTAGCCTATGAGGTGTGATCAAGTAAAGGCTGTGAGAGAATTATATGTGATGTGTGCAATATATATATCCTAGGATACATATATATACTAAGTGCAATATATATACTGCAATTTACATATTGTGAGAGCAAGAATAAATAATCAATTTATTTATTGAAGTTATCTAGCACATAAGAAATTAATTGATAACTTAAAGATATTGCTCTGTATCTCTATAGTTTTAATTCTGATCCATAAATTTAATAGTTAGTGTTAAAATTCTACCATTGAAAAGTGATTTCAAAGCTAGGTACAATTAATCATACTTGTCTTCATACTTGTGAATGATGAAGATGTGAATCTAAATAAAGTGGAAAAAATGCAATGCAAGATCCAAATTCACATTCACACTCATCCAATAAAGCCTAAGACATAGGCATAAAATCAAATGATAAACATTAATACCATAGCAAAGACTGTAGATTTATCAATTGTTTCTTGATGTTTTCTTGAATGCTTGAAATGTGGGTTGCTCTTCAAAATAGTATAACCATGATAGCATGATGCAGAGGTAGGGGGTAACTCACAATGGTAAACTCAACATACACAACAACTTAATAGGGGCATACTTACTAGTCTCCATCCTAAACCGCTACAATTTTGAGCCCTCACATATAGATTTGGAAATCCCTTGGACCTTAGAAATCCTTTGGACATGTTGATTACATTGTTTTGAGAACATGAGACAATGCCACAAAATCAACTTTGTAATCCCAAAGTTCTCACTTGCTCTTACATGACACAAATCAATCCCTAGCAAACTATACTGCCCATTTGAAGGACAAAAGACACCACAAAATATCTCCTAAAGCCCTAAAATATTAAGGCTTTGCTAGGAGATAATTTCACAATGTTGACACACCCTTTATGCTTGTCTCTGAATAATAAAAGACTTTTATGTGAACCCCATTTGCAACATACATATGATTCACAACAATGACTGTGACAACCAAGTCACTTAAGACAATCGACAAGATATGATGTGTTTCCACCTATTAGGGCCTCCAAAACCCTTTAAAAGTTTCCAAGGATCACTACAACCCTATCTCAGATGTCCAACACATAATAAGATTATTCATTTCATCATACTCCCAAAAACGCAGGCTTCATTTATTCACTAGAACAACCACACACTATCTAGCGATAGTCATAAAGTTCTTGATCATTTGCCCTACCCAAGGGCCAAAATAGCTTGTAAAGGGTCTGCACTAACCCTCTGTACCCCTCAGTACCTTCCTCCAAACACCAAGGGGGTCTATCTTGCATTTACAACTTCAAATTTTCCCTCAATGCTGCACTAGGTCTGATACATGACCAATATCATACCAAAAGTCACCATTTGCACATGCCAATGAATGTTGGAGACCTACAAAGCATGATACCTCTAATAAGGTTACGAAGATATTGAACATGCTTGGGGTATAATTTTTGGGTATTAGTGTATTACAAAGTTTAGAAAGGTTTTTCTTTCATTTCTTGAAACCCTAGACTCGTGGCAGTCATAAAATATGACATACCCATAAAGGAACAATGATTGCCCCTAAGTGCATCTAAAAGGGGGCCAAATTTGTTGTTAAGGATAGATAAGCTCATGGTTGTTAGTGTTAAAATTCTACCATTGAAAATTGATTTCAAAGCTAGGTACAATTAATCATACTTGTCTTCATACTTGTCTTCATACTTGTGAAGGATGAAGATGTGAATCTAAATAAAGTGGAAAAAGTGCAATGCAAGATCCAAATTCACATTCACACTCGTCCAATAAAGCCTAAGACCTATGCATAAAATCAAATGATAAAAATTAATACCATAGCAAAGATGTAGATTTCTCAATTGTTTCTTGATGTTTTCTTGAAGGCTTGAAATGTGGGTTGCTCTTCAAACTAGCATAACCATGGTAGCATGATGTAGAGGTAGGGGGTAAATGACAATGGCAAACTCAACATACACAACAAGTTACTAGGGCATACTTACTAGTCTCCATCCTAAATCGCTACAAGTTTGAGCCCTCACACATAGGTTTGGAAATCCCTTGGACCTTGGATATCACCTTGGACATGTTGATTACATTGTTTTGAGAACATGAGACAATGCCACAAAATCAACTTTGTAATCCCAAAGTTCTCACTTTCTATTACTTGACATAAATCAATCCCTAGGAAGCTATACTGCCCATTTGATGGACAAAAGACACCACAAAATATTTCCTAAAGCCCTAAAATCCTTAGGCTTTATTAAGAGAAAATTTCACAAGGTTGACACACCCTTTATACTAGTCTCTAAATAATAAAAGCCTTTTATGTGAACCCCATTTTCAACATACAAATGATTGACAACAATGACTATGACAACCAAGTCACTTAGGACAATCGACAAGATATGATTTGTTTCCACTTATTAGGGCCTCCAAACCACTTTAAAAGTTGCCAAGGATCACTACAACCATATCTCAAATATCCACCACATAATAAGATATTTTATTTCATCATACTCCCCAAGTCTCAGTCTTCATTTGTTCGCTAGGATAGCCACACACTATCTAGGGACAGTCATAAAGTTCTGGACAATTTGCCCTACCCGAGGGCCACAATAGCTTATAAAGGGTCTGCACTAACCATCTCTACCCCTCACTACCTTCCTCCAAACACCAAGGGGGTATAGCTTTCACTTACAACTTCAAATCTACCCTTGATGGTGCACTAGGTCTAATACATGATGAATATCATACCAACAGTCACCATTTGCACGTGCTAATGAATCTTGGAGACCTACAAAGCATGAAACCTCTAATATCATACCAATAGTCACCATTTGCACATTCCCACCCAAACAAGGATTATGTGATCATTTTTCTTGTTCACATGAGAGAATGCTTGCTTCCATATGGTCCGTCCCCATGTAGCACATACGATGAAAGGCATGCATGCACATGGAGCATTGGGACTTGTGCAAAGAGACATACCTACTCATGTAGCATAGGGATTGTGTGATTGTTGTTCTTGTCTGTATGAGAGAATGCTTGGTTCCATATATATGATATGTCCTCATGAGCACATACAATGAAAGGCAATCCTGCACATGGAGCATTGGGACTTGTGCAAAGAGACATATGATGACACTTCCTCTACTGCACTCTAGAATCTAATGCCTTGTGTAGTTTTGAAGTAGTGACCCTAAGTGGATTTGTGACTTGGTATCCTCCTTCTCTATTGATGTTGCACTTTATTGTTCCATTACTTGTGTCATGTATGCATCATGTATGGCATGTGTGAGCCTATCATCCCCCTTGTATACTTTGATTGACTATTTGTAAGTATCTCCACAAGCATGATGGGGTGGACCTAAGGGTTCCACGTGGTTGGGTGGACTTAAAAAGAAGAAAGGTTGGAAATATTATATATCAAGTGTTTTGTGGGTGGTCATAATGCATTTATGTTTTCTTTTAAGATGCTAGTAACATTATTTTGAGTACTAACTTTACCTATTGTACTTTTCTATTGGACTTGATCAACCCAATAACCTTGTACATGTGATTTATTTTATTAAAGACAATATTCATGTAGTATGGAATGCATGATTATCATCTTTGAATATATGTTGAATATATAATAATGAGTGACTACTTAGTATGAGATATATATACACTATCTTTACCTATTGTACTTTTCTATTGGACTCAATCAACCCAATAACCTTGTACATGTGATTTATTTTATTAAAGAGGATATTCATGTAGTCTGGAATGCATGATTATCATCTTTGAATATATGTTGAATCTATAATAACGAGTGACTACTTAGTATGAGATATATACATGTCATTCAATAGGTATATGTCATGTATTGACATAGGATGACACTTTATATGAGATTATCAATTTGCAATATACTTATAAGAAATATGTGCATATATAGTAGATAAATTCATTTCATGTATATATATAGTAGATAAGTTTTGGTAGCTCCCAAGAACAACTAACTTAGATAAGGTAGATAAAGTCATTTCATCTCCCTGATTGGCTTTAAAGGCTCTTATATTTGGGTTAGCTAATTCCCTATCAATGCCATTTTTAATAGGTTTACTAGTACTCAGTGGTTGATACAGTCCTCTTAGGAGTTGGACCATCTCAACCATGGTGCACCTGATCATATTAGATTGAAACTAGTGCACCTCATATTATCTTGAAACCAGTGCACCTCATATTAGCTTCAAACCTATGCCCCTATTGGTAGCTGATGGGGATAGAATATCATTCGTTGTACATATCAATGAGGTTTGCTTTATATCTAGATTAAAACATTTTTTTTTGAAAAAATAATTGTTCATCCGAAGTACGATGGATACCAAGCTTTCCCCCGATGATGAAATCGTCGGACCAACAACAGTCTCGGTGGTGAAAAGTTTCTGCAGTCATCACACTTCCGACTCAAACCACACAAACATTCGATGAGGATGTTGTATGTCCAGCGGCACTTCGTAGTTAGATGGTCGTCGATGCATATTAATGGACTGACGACACAACCATTAGACAAACAACATCACCGTCGGTGCAAAGTTTCAGACTTTCATCGAGTTTTCAACGAAGTCTAGACAAAAATCCGACAGGGATGTTGTTTTTTTAAATTTTGACTAGAAGAGCGATCATGCCGACCATCAGTAGAGTCCATGGGATTGTCATATTTCTGATGGTCAGAGGCATCGTCGACAAGTCCAACGATGAGTTTTTTAATGGCTACTTATGTCGACACTTCGACAAAAATTAGTTGCAATTCCAACAATCGGCCATCGAAAATTAGCCCCAAATGTACTAGTGGTGAAGTAGTTATCAAGTGTTGAATGTTATTTGAAGTTTTTAGTTTTACTAGTTCCACGGTCTGAAGTCTTACTGTGTTTAATTGGTATTGCCATGGTTAAGTTCAGTGATGAAGACAACCGGTTTGCACTGTTTTAACTTGATAAGTTGTTGAGAAGTTTTTGTATATACTGATTCACCCCCCCCTCTCATTACCGATTAGGGTATTTGTTGTTCATCATTATTCATCAATTGGTATTAGAGAAGACTCCAGGTCCTCGGTGATATAAGCTTAACCTCTTGAGGTAAAAGATCATGCTTTAATAATGAAGAGGGAAGGTCCTAAGTTCAATAGAGATAACTTCAAAATATGGAAGGACAGCATGAATATTTATATAAAGAGTTTGGGTGTTCAACACTAGAGCTATGTTGAGAATGTCTATGTTATCCCCACTGGCACTCTAACCGATGATTAGAAAAGAAAGATTCAAGAAAATGGGCAGGTCATGGAAGCCCTTATTAGCAGCCTGTCCAATATTGAGTTCATTGATGTACAAGATAAGGACAATCCTAAGGATGTATTGCACACTCTAGAAACCGTTTATGGTGGTGATGAGAATATAAAGCAAGCTAAATAAGAGAGCCTTAGAGGAAAATTTTAAGACATGAGGATGGTTGAAGGAGAGAGCATTCAACAATATGGAATAAGGATCAAGATTGTGGTTGGAGATATCAAGAGCATTGGTGGAACAATTGATGATGCCACCGTTGTCAGTAAAGTTTTCAGATCATTGTTACCGGTTTAATAAAATCAGAGTTGCTACTATTTAGGAGCTAAGGTATATCGACAAAACCAAGGTATCCTTACATTCTATCATTGCAAATTTTACTGCATATGAGTTGAATAGATATGATGGCAGTGTTCAGAAGACTGAGTCAGCCTTTAGAGCATCTACTGCACCAACCAAAAAAGGAAAAGAAGTAAGTACCAGTTATGAATCAAGGCAATGCAAAGATATGGAAGATGAAGAGATTTTGATGGTGTTTGAAGATCTTCTTTCCTAGAGACTTCCAAAAGGCACTGAAAAATATAGAGGTAAGCTTCCTTTAAAATGTTTTTCCTGCAATAATATAGGACATATAGCTATTAACTATACTGAAAATGACAATAAGGATAAACTGGAGAGGTTTAGAAAGTATAAAGGAGGAGGTAGGAGAAATTGTCTTGTTGCAGTGGATGAAGGTGTTACCGATGAAGAATCTGAGGATGAAGAGAATGAGGACATAGTGTTTGTAGCTGTAAAGGAAGAAGTGTCTAACAAGAAATCCCTTGTCTCTCGCATTGACAACTCTAATGAGTCAATTATTGATAGTGGGTGTTCTCACCACATGACTGGTGACCAGAGAAAGTTTCTATCTCTGGAAGAATATGATGGGGGTGTCATTCGGTTTGGCAACGATGCACCATGCTTGGCGAAAGGTAAAGAATCCATCTCACGGAATGGAAAGAGTAGTGCGGATAATGTCTATTGGGTAGAATGTCTTAAGCATAACCTTTTGAGTGTTGCTCAGCTAAATGACAAAGGACTCATTCTTGAGTTCAAAGGTGGAGTCTACAGTATAATTGGAAAGAGTGGTGAACTTATTGCCACCAATAAGTAGACCAGAGGTAACTTGTTTTAGTTGAATGCCAAGATTATTCAATGTCTGATGGTGAAGTTTGATGATAGTTGGATATGGCATAGGAGACATTGTCATATAAACTTTGATAATATTGTAAAAGCTAGTAAGATCAAGGCAGTAAGAGGATTGCCTTTGCTGAACAAACCAGAGAATTCTTTGTGCAGAGAATGCCAACTTGGGAAGATGTCTTCCTCAACTTTCAAAGGTAAGTCTTTTTCAGCAGAGAACTTAGTTGATCTTGTGCACATAGATCTGTGTGGTCTAATGAAAACTAGAAGTATTCAGGGAGATAGGTATTTCATGATTCTTACTGATGACTGCTCAATAATGATGTGGGTCACATTCTTGAAAGAAAAGTGAGGCATTTGGAAAGTTCAAAGCCTTTAGAGCATTGGTAGAGAAGGAAAGTGGCCAAAGGATAAAATGCCTAAGAACTTGTAGTCACATAAATCTGTCCACTTAATTAAATGAATACTTAGTATTTATTTGATTATTTAACCATCAATTAATAATTAATTAAATTAATATTTAATTAATTCATCTTAACCCTCTTCTCCTATTAATTAAATAAATTATTCAATTTATTTGATTTAATTCACTTAACCAAATTCAGACCATTAATTAAATAAATAAATCATATTTATTTAATTAAATATTCTCTCACATTTAAATAAATTAATATTTATTTAAATCCCCCAAAATCCCACCTCTCACATTTAAATAAATTAACATTTATTTAAATCACCTTTATCCTCTACCCACTTGCATTTTCCTACAAATGCAAGTTGCACAATTATTTTAAATAAATAATTTATTTAAATCACCTTTATCCTCTACCCACTTGCATTTTCCTACAAATGCAAGTTGCACAATTATTTTAAATAAATAATTTATTTAAATCACCTTTATCCTCCACCCACTTGTATTTTCCTACAAAAGCAAGTTGCACAACTATTTTAAATAAATTATTTATTTAAAATCCTATTTATCCTCACCCACTTGAAACCTTTAATGGTTTCCCTTAAAGTATTCAAACTTGATGGCTTTAAAGTCTTCAAACTTGATGGCTTCCTTCTATAGTCTTCTTAAGCCTTTAATGGTTTCCCTTAAAGTCTTCAAACTTGATGGCTTTAAAGTCTTCAAACTTAATGGCTTCCCTTAAAGTCTTCTTAAGACTTTAATGGTTTTCCTTAAAGTCTTCAAGCCTTTAATGGTTTCCCTCAAAGTCTTCAAGCATTTTAATGCTTTATCTTCATTTTTCTCATTTAAATAAATTAATATTTATTTGAATATTTATCCAAATGCAAATTACACCATTTAATTGAAATAAATGATTTTATTTTAATTGAAAATACCAAAATTTCTCCCACTTGCATTTTCCTACAAAATCCACTTGCATGCCTAAACCCCTTCTAGAATTTTCTAATCACTTCTAAATAACCTAACCCCTTCTCTAAACTTTGTCACATTCCTAAGCAAAAGGGAAGTCACTTCTCAAACCCTCAAAGTCTTTGATAACCATTAAAGGCTTTCAACCTTCAACCACTAAATGGCTCAAAGTCTTTGATAACCATTGAAGGCTTTCAACCTTCAACCACTTAATCCCCAAAGTCTCCAATAACCATTAATGGTTACCTCAAACCCTCCCACATGGTTAAAACATTTGTTTTGACTCAACCTCTACCCAACCCAAAGGTCTCATCAGGCCATTAATGCTTTGACCATGATTATCTCTTAAACATTTGCACAAAGGTTTATCCTTGGATTAACTCTTAATCCAGTGGGTAATCTTAATTTGGACTTGACCCTTAGCCTCTAGAGAACCATGAGGTCTTCTCAGGCATTTAATGCCTCCAACCTCTTCTCTCAACCCAATCCTATGTTGACACTTGTCACCATTTTATTGGTGCCAATTGTGCACATGGATCCCCAACTTTCAAACTTGGCCCTTGATTAAACCATTCAATCTTAACCCTTCATTTCCCCATTTCTTCTATAAATAGAACCATTCTCCTCAAGTAGAAAAGAAGCATTAGAGTATTGTTGTTATACTGGCATTAGCATAGAGCTTTCTCATAGCATCACTATCTACACTTGCATAGCATTTGCTTATCATATTCAACTATCTTGAATCTCCATATGGCATCCATGGCTAGTGCTAAAAGCTGAGAGCTACACTCATTTGGGACTTGGAGAGGAGAGGAACAAGGGAGGAGCAACTATGAGCATCTTGATTAGCTATTTTATTCTATGTTTATATGCTTTCTATTTCATGCTTAATATCTCTCTTGATATGCCTGTTTAGGATAATCTTTTGTTGCTAACACTAACATTTGTTTCTTGTGTTCTCGTGTGTGTTGCCATCAAACAAATTTTCTAATCCTTTTTGCAAAGCATCAGAACTGATCAAGGAGGTGAATTCACTTATGATGAATTCATCATGTACTATGAAGAGAATGGTATCAAGAGGCAGCTATCTGACCCAAGGACACCATAAAAAAATGGCATAGCAGAAAGGAATAATAGGACTATAGTTGAAGCGGCTAGAACAATGTTGATCCAAGGAATGGTTTCTCATGCTTTTTGGAGAGAAGCAGTGAGCAATGCAGTCTATACTATGAACTGGGTACTCATCAAGAAAGGTAAAAATAAAACCCCTTATGAGTAATCGACCCAGAAGACTCTCACTATGAGTTATTTTAAAGTATTTGGAAGTAAGTGTTATATCAAGAGAGGTGAGCATTTGAGATAGTTTGATGCTAAATGTGATGAAGGAATATTTCAGGGATATTCCACTAAAAGCAAAGCTCTCAAGTGCTACAACAATAGGACTCAGAAAATTGTTGAGAGCATCAATGTCAGGGTTGATGAATCCCTTGAGGATCCTGAGGAAACCTGTAGCAAGCAAGTGGAAGATGAACTGGGTGTAGCCTTCTGGGAACTAGTTAAGAAAGAAACAAGCAAAGACCTCAGTGTTCTTGTACTGGTAGAAGCTACAGTATGTGAAGAAGAAGATGGAGAAGAAGGAGAAGAGGAAAAGCAAGCACAACCAACTAGAGTCATTCCTAGATATGTGAAACTACATCATGACCCAAAGCAGATCATAGGAGATAAAGATATAGGGATACTCACAAGAAGAAAGGTGAAAGAAATCTCTTGCATGATTTCTAAATTTGAGCCTAAGACCACTAGAGAGGCACTTACAGTTGAAGACTAGATTAAGGCAATGGAAGAGGAGTTGGACCAGATAGAAAAGAATGCAACATGGTCTTTGGTACCCAGACCGGAACACAAGAATGTCATAGGTACCAAATGGGTCTTCAGGAATAAGCTGAATGAAGAAGGCACATTTTGAAGGAACAAGACAAGACTTATATGCAAAGGATATGCTCAAGAAGAGGGAGAAGACTATGGAGAAACCTTTTCCCTAGTGGCTAGAATAGAAGGTGTTTATATTGTACTTGCATTTGCAACATTTAAGGGATTCAAGGTATACCAAATGGATGTGAAGTCTGCATTCTTGAATGGAATCCTATAAGATGAAGTGTATATTGAGCAACCAGATGGGTTTGCCTTATCAGAAGATAGTAACATGGTGTGTAGATTACACAAGGCCCTGTATGGAATGAAACAAGCACCAAGGCCATGGTATGAATGGTTATACTCTCATCTTGTGAAGATAGAATTTTAGAGAACAAGTGAGGACAACAACATCTACCTGAAATTTGAAGGTGATCAAATTTTGATATGTGAAGTATTTGTAGATGACATAATCTTTGGAGGAGATGATGAAATGAGCCACGCATTTGCAGATCAAATGAAGAAAGAGTTTGAGATGTCTCTGATTAGAGAGATAAAGTTATTCATTTGTCTATAGATTCAACAGATGAAAGAAGGTATCTTTATTACCCAGTCTAAGTATGTCAAAGAGGTATTGAAAACCTTTGGCATGGAGGAGAGCAAACCAATTGGTACACCGATGGTGACCGGCTGCAAATTGACTAAGGAAGATGATTCAATGTTGGTGAATGAGAAGGAGTACTGGTCAATGATCGACAAACTGCACTATGTGGTACACAACAAACCAGATATTACTCATGCAATGGGCATTGTGGCCCGTTTTCAAAAAATTCCAAGAGAATCCCACTTGGTAGTAGTCAAGAGGATTCTTAGATGCTTGGAAGGGACAGTTGATTATGGATTGTGGTATCCATACAATGGTGATTTTAATCTCAAAGTATTTACCGATGCAAATTGGGTAGGTAATGTGGATGACCCGAAGAGCACAATCGATGGAGCGTTCTTTCTTGGTGGAAGGTTAGGTTCATCGACGAGTAAGAAGCATAGCTATAATTCCCAGTCTAAAACTGAAGTGGAGTATGTGGCATCATTTATGAACTCCACTCAAGTAATTTGGATGAAACATGTATTGGATGGTTTCAAAGTACCTATATCTGAACCGATGAGTATATTTTGTGACAACACAAGTGCAATAAATATTTCCAATAATCCAGTATTGCATGCTAGAACTAAGCACATTGAGCTCAAGTATCACTTCTTGAGAGAGAAGGTTCAAAACAAAGAGGTTGTATCAGAACATGTTTCTAGTAAGGAGTAGCTAGCAGACATATTCACTAAGCCCTTACTGAAGACTACATGTACCAATTTGAGAGGTGAATTAGGGGTTCTGCCCCTTCATGAAGTAAACTACAGTTGTGTGTTCCATATCAGTCGGGTACTGCAGTGTCAAATATTTTAGGATTGATATGTTGAAGGATGCTACTCCATAGGGGGAGCAACATAGTGGAGCTTGGAAGCTTGTGCCTCCACTTTGGCATTTCTGTCAAAGGGAGAGAAGATATCTAATGTATGGGGGAGAAGATATTTGATGATGCAGATATTGAGCAATGTTACACTGAGTATTGCCATCAATGCCAAAGGGGGAGACTATTGGCATATGATGAACTAGTATGATGATAATTTATGTTGTCAATGATGTCAATAAGTGTAGGTGAACCGGTATGAAGATTGGAAGAAGTTTTTATTGATGTTCAAGTAGGAGAACTGATATGAAGAGAAGAAGTGGACCGGTGTCAGGGTTTCACTAAGTATGACTATTGGTTGGTTGTCTCAGCTCTAGGGTTTCCAGTTTGCCAATCTAGCTTGTGTGATGCAACCGGTGACATTGTGTGATGAATCAGGTAAGAGATAAGGATGAGATCGAGATGCCACATCATTTTTGTACACGTGAAGGATTTCCTTGAGGATTTTGCATGTGAATTTTGATTGCATTAAATGTCTACCTCAGGAATGAACATTCCTCTTAGCGGTATGTGAAGAGAGCGTGATGGGTTACTGATTTCAATATGCGGTGAAGAATGGACAATGCAGAATGACTTGTGATCTGTTTGAGATTGTTCTATTCTATGCAAAGTGTTTGAACTATCAGGATTGGACCGCTTGTAATTATAAACCTAAAATGTTTAGGGTTTAGGAATTGTGCTACCAACCTAATTGTTGTCTTTAAGGTCAATGATGTCTTTTATTGTTTGTGTAGGCAAATGTTGTGTTTTGTATCTGAGTGATGAGATACTTGTCAGACCATTGAGTGGAAAATAGTAGAGTTTGATTGCAAAGTAGAGGAGCTAAAAAGGATCTGCCTTAGCATGTAGTGTTGTTATCGGATCAGAGCTTTACCTATTGTCTTCTAACCATTTCAATAGTAGGAAAATCCCTTTACTGGGTAGCTTTAACAAGCTTATTGCAAATCCTCTAACTAGGTGACTCAAGATCATTGAGTTCTTCAAATCCTCTAGCAAGGTAACCTTTAACAGGGTTTCAACCTTTAACAAGGTTTCAACCTTTAACAAGGTTTCAACCTTTAACAGGGTATATAGCCATCCCTTAACTGGGTGATCTTTAATAGGATCGATTCCTAACAGAACCTTATTGTAAAGTCTTTAACCAGACTAGGCTCCTAACAGAGTGAGCTTCAAAAGAGTTCAAAAACAAGCTTGTGGGTATTCATGCCCACCGTGGTTTTTCCCATTTGGGTTTCTATATGAAAAATCTGTCTCATGAGTTGTGCATTTTTCATGTGATGATTGAGCAGTCTTTGTTTAGGTGAATATGCATGTAAAGCTAATGGTTATGGTATTACTGATACACCACATACATGAGTATATCGGTGAAGTAGTTATCAAGTGTTGAATGTTATTTGAAGTATTCAGTTTTACTAGTTTAGTTGTCTGAAGTCTTACTGTGTTTAACCGGTATTGCCATGGTTAAGTTCAGTGATGAAGACAACCAATTAGCATTGTTTTAACTTGATAAGTTGTTGAGAATTTTCTGTATGTACTGATTCACCCCCCCTCTTAGTACCAATCAGGGTATTTGTTGTTCATCATTATTCATCAATCTCATTGGCATTTAAGATTAATATATAGAGATAGCTGACACTGAACTAGGGGACATGAAAAAGTCCATGTAAATGATGCATCTTTTGAAGTTAATTAAGTATTCTTCCCATTAATATCAATAGTACCTAAAATAGGAATGCTATATGCAAATGCTGAGAAAGTGACATTAAAATTCATTTGAAGATTCATTTCATTTTATGTATCAATATTAAGATCACTCTCCATTAAATGAATCAATACAACCACTTGTAGGTAAAAAAGGTCATAGAGGAAGGCTCCAAATGACAATATATGTCTTTAAATTTAAAGCATAGACATCTAGGTGGCATGATTTGAATGTTGGTTGAAATTTAATTAATTTCTTTACTTCTTGAATCAATATAAAATAATCATGCTACCAAAAACTTGTCATTTTTTATAAAAATAAATTCATTAACAAGCCTTGATCACACCAAAAGAGAGTTGTTTTTTCTATAATATACCTAATATTTTAATTTTAAAGTATTTAGTATGTTACATTTTTTATGAACAAACCTAGGGTACAATAGTTCCCATAGATTTCCACTTAACTTATATTTTAAGGTCACCTACAAGATTCATCCTTGCCTTATTTCAGAATGTTCTTGATAAAATTTTAGCTGATCTCAAGTTGATTCTTGTTTTGAATGATTCTATTATAGGCGAATTTTCCATTAAAGCACTTATATTACACTTTACTACGTATTCCTAATGACTTCCACTAAATCATTTGAATCATTCCTCTTCTTCTTGATAGATTCCACTACTTCACAAATCTACTACATATTTTTTGGGAGCATGCTTGTACATGTGAAGAATGGACCTTAATGATTAGTGAATAGATCTTGCATATACTCAAGACCTTCATCCATTTAAACTTCCTATATATTTCTCCATTTCAACTCCATATTTTTCACCTCATGAAATTTTCCTTAATAGATTTAAATGTTAATTACCTAAAGTTAGAGAATTTAAGTAATAATTTTTCTAGCAATATTAATAATGAGAATAAATTGAATAGTTAATACTCAAGGCTTCTAGACTTGATCAAGAGTAATTCAAATCTTCAACATCATAAATTCAAACATGATGCAACAAAGTTAGAGAGATCAATGATTTAGAAACTCATTTAAATTAATTTTCAGCATACTTAAATTTTGGGTTATATCCATCCATAGGCCCTTCTTTAAACCAAAAAAATTGATACAAGATACCATATCCTAATTTATTTTTATAACGTCTACATGACGACTTTTTAACTTAGTATTAAAATCCTTAAAATTAATTGCTCAACATTTAGCCTTCCACAAGCACCAAATCCTTCAAATGATCCTCATTTGTCATGCTATGTTTAATTTTAAAGTTCATTTCTTTTTATTATGTACTAGATTAAAAAATTGATAACAAAGTGTTGGGGAATTGAATATCCAATAGTATGATGAAAATAAGGCAAATGATTAAGAGGAGAGATGAGTTAGTTGTCTCCAAATATTATAGCAACTTACTTTAATCTCAAATCTGATAATTAAGAGTGAAATCATAAATCAACAACACAACATGAACACACATAACACCAAGATATTTGACGTAGAAAACCCAGACAAGGGAAAAACTATGGTGGGAACCAACCTACAATATGACGATACTCTGTTAGAATTATATGAAATATTACAATGGGGAATGCACATGCATTCAAGAAAACTACACCAAGAGCTCACTAGTAAAATAAATAAAGGGCAACAAACCTGGGAAGGCTCACTTCCATACAAACAGATTTGGATCACTTCCAGCAAATCATGAATTGAGAAATAGCATCGTCAATGCCTAGTTACAGTTTTAGTTAAGAACATAACATCGCACACACTTCTCCACATTTTTTCTTGAATATATTATTTGCATACACTCAACCACGACACACTCAATTATAAATATGTTACATTAATTTATACATGACATCAACCTTGCATCAATATCATCAAGGTCAAATCAAGACATATCTCCTAATTAGAAAAATATGACCATACATGTTATAATATCACATGCAGACCAAAACAATATCAACAAAGACATAGAATGGATCTAAAATACCACCTCAAATATGAAACACCTCCAAGAATTATGTGTCACACATCTATAACATGCTACAATCATCATGTCAACCAAGGAAATGAAGAAGATCAATAGATCAAAGAAAATCCTCAATAACATGCTTAGGGATCAGTGTGGACCACCAACACAAATAACACACGATATAGAAAAATCCACAAGCATCATGAATTACCACAACAAAATCCACACTAACTCAAATTACTAGAATCGTTGTTATTATCATACTGCACTTCAAGAGCATTAACGAAACTGACTGTCATCTTGGGAAAATAACTTGTGGAGCTCCAAACCATGAACCAATTGAATTAAAGACACACATCAACATCCCAAACATAATTCTAAATCTATAAATCAAGATATTATAATGTGGACAAATGTAGATCAAAATACTTAACACTAGCAATACCGAACAAGAGAAAAAATGGCCATAACACAAATAATAATAACTCACTCAAAATTTCATATAGACCACTTACACTTGTGTTGAATCAACTAGAGATATCACTTTGCAAACCCTTTAATCTGCAAATTCTAATCATCAATACACAATATAAACCAACTAACTGAACTCCATTGCATCACTGCACTAGACAAAGAATATATGTTGACATCAATGACAAAACATCTCTCAAACACTCAAAGATATCACATAGGAACATATGATAAACCTAAATGATTAGATTAATATTAAGAGGGGCTAAATCAGTATTAATAAAATTGAAACTTTCAACACCAAAACAAACTTATCTCAGATCTGAAAACATTCAACACTTAAACCAAATGTTCATAATAGATTTAATTATCAGATCTATATAATCATTTCCTCTTATGCAAACTTATTAATTAGATCAACCATCAATTCAATATCAGATAAACAAACACAGTTACCAACTTATTATCTGATCAAAATGTTTCATCAATCATATAATCATCGATACCGGTAACCACTTTAAGATCTTTGATAAACAAACATAAACTGTCTATACCGGTTATCAGAAATAAAACATGAACATCACAAGAAAAGCATACCACACATGAACACCATGTTTTTCACGTGGAAACCCAAATAGGGAAAAACCATGGTGGGAATTGATACCCACAAATCTTTTCCACTCTTTTAGAATGTGCCTTGTTAGGAGACAAGCCCGATTAGAAGCTTATAATGATGCCTTCTTAGGAGAAGATCCTATTAGGAGTCACCCAGTTAAGGGATTTACCTCAACTTTGTTAGAAGATTTGATTTGTTAGGATCAATCTCAGAAGAGGATTTAGAACTCAAATATTGAATCACCCTGTTAGGGGATTTTACAATGTGAGTCCTGTTAGGACCTACCCAGTTAAGGGATTTTAGCTATTGTAATTGCAAGATAACAATAGTGAATGATCTATGCATAACACTCTACTCCTTTCTTGATCAGTTTCAATTAAGTTCTAAGCCTGCATCTCTCCAACAGATCTTCTCACACACCCTTGTTCAGCTTCTCACACTTCTCAAAATCACTGACACTCCAAAACATCAACCTTTCTGATATAAATAACTTTTACAACTAGGTCAACATCAAAACCCTAAGACTTACTACATAGATCACCACAGATCTTTACAACTCATCACAGATCATTATAGGGATCATTAAAATCAATTATAAATCAATATCAATCATTAAATGATCATAAATCATCACATCAAGTCAATCTGGTACAAAGTCAAAACCTTAGAACATTCCGCTAAGCACTTTGCACATTCCCAAGAAATCCGTTCTCCAAACGGGCCAAAACATATTTCAAACTTATCATGCAGTTTGTGTCACATTATCATCAACATGTACACTTGATGTAGATCAATGCCAAACCAAAAATCATTACTAGTTAAGAGAATTCTTTATCGGTCCTTAAACCCTTCTTAAACCCTGGCAAAACTTCATAAAAAATTCAAAACATGCCTACCAATAACCATCATATGATGCGGTTCCAGTTACATACTCAAATCAATCATAAAAGCTTATGTATCAAACCAAAAGTCACCAAACATCGCCAATCACTTAATTCCATCAAAACTTATCTTCTTTACTGGTTAAGGTCCTAATTCATAGTGTTGCCAGTAAACCCTATCAAATTGTCAAACTCTTACTTCAGTAGACCAAATCACTTAGCCAACAAGTCAATCACTAAAAACTAGGTGTAAACATCATTAAACATCAATTATACCTGATGGTCATCAATGACAATTTAAATAACTGATCATGTTATCTTCCTCTACCGATACAGTTATCCACCATCATCTCATGTTCATCGGTTATGCCAAACATGCCAAAAATATCCCCATTTTCCATTGATGGCAACACTAAATATCAACATACTCAACTCATATTGTTTTTCTCTGTTGTGGACCTTCTCTACAACTCTTGTCTTCTCTATTGTACCTCATCTTTCAGTTACACTATATCTACCCCAACTGATCATATGTCTTCTCTTAATCATATTTCTTCTCCCCCTTTGATAGCAATGCCAAAGGTGCATAAGCATCACAAATCATCAATTCTACTATAGTTGTTGTCTTCAACATGTTTGCAAACACATCTAAGTTTCTCCCCCTGCGGAGTACCTTGTATCTCATCAATACAAAGTGAAAAATAGTCATCAAGCCCATTGGATTTATGCATCCTACATTCTAGCTTTGTTTGAGTAGGGGTATGACCACTAATTTACCTCTGAGATACTCAAAGGTTGTATTTGGCAATGGTTTTGTGAGAATATCTGGTAGCTAGTATTTTCTTGTCACATACTCCATGTGGACTTGTTTTTCCTGTACTCTTTTCTTTAGAAAGTGATATGTCAATTCTATGTTCTTTGTTCTTACATGTAACATAGACTTTTTTGAAATATTTATTGCACTAGTATTATCACAGTAAATAGTTACTAGTTCACACATATCAAATACGAATCTTTCAAGCACATGTCTCATCCAGATAACCTGCATGTAATTCATTGATGCTGCAACATACTCTGCCTTTGTTGTTGACTGGGAAACACAGGTTTACTTCTTACTTGTCCAAGCAACCAATCTGCCTCCAAGAAGAAAAGCTCCTCCGGTAGTTCTTTTCCAGTCATCTACACTGTCTACCCAATCTGCATCAATAAACACATCCAAAGAAAAATTTCCTTTAATAGGATACCACAAACCATAATCTACTATGCCTTTCAGGTACCAGAATATCCTTTTCACTGATACCAAGTGAGTCTCCTTGGGATCCTTTTGAAATATAGAAACCAATCCAACATCATGTGCAATATCCAGTCTACTAAGAATGACATAATGCAATTTACCAATCATAGACCTATATTCTTTCTCATCCACAGATGGTGAGTCATCTTGTTTAGACAACTTGCAGCCTATCACCATCAGAGTACCAACCGGTAATACAATCTTCTATGCCAAATGCTTTCAACACCTCTTTGACATACTTACTTTGATAGATAAAAATTCCACCATCCAATTGCTGGACCTGCAACCTAATAAAAAATTTAATCTCTCCAATAAGAGACATCTCAAATTCCTTTTTCATCTCCTCAACAAAATCCATGCATAAGTCATGATTACCACCAAAGATAATGTCATCCATAAATACTTCATCTATCAATACTTTCTCTCCATTAGTCTTTAAATATATCTTATTGTCCTCACTGGTAGGCTCGAATCCTATCTTGATTAAGTGTGCATGCAACCTTTCAAACCATAATCTTGGTGCTTGCTCCAATCAATAAAATGCCTTATGTAGTTTGCAAACCATATCTTTGTGTTCAAACAAAGCAAATCCATCTGATTGTTCAATGTAAACTTCTTTTTCAAGGATGCCATTGAGAAAAGTTGATTTAACATCCATTTGATACTTTAAATCCTTTAAATGCAGCATAAGCAAGTAGCATTCTTACTCCTTCCAATCTCGCCATAGGTGCAAAAGTTTCACTATAATCTTCTCCTTCTTCTTGTGCACAGCCTTTGCAAACCAATCTTTCTTTA
This sequence comes from Cryptomeria japonica, assembly GCF_030272615.1. Lineage (NCBI taxonomy): Eukaryota > Viridiplantae > Streptophyta > Pinopsida > Cupressales > Cupressaceae > Cryptomeria > Cryptomeria japonica. The sequence goes on along the minus strand of NC_081412.1, from coordinate 208,146,992 downwards.
TTTCTCACAACCTTTCCTTCTTCATTTAACTTGTTTCTAAAAACCCATTTGGTTCCAATCACATTCTTGTCTTCCGGTCTCAGAAAAAGTGTCCATGCCTCATTCTTCTTTATCTGATCTAACTCCTCACTAATTGCACTAATCCAATCATCATCCTTTAATGCCTCTCTTACTATTCTCGACTCAATAGTAGAAATTAGACAAGAATTTTCTCTTATTTTCCTCCTTGTTTGTACCCCAGCATGTTTATCTCCAATTTTGTTCTTCTGAGTGATTTAACCTGACATACCTTAGAATAATCGGTTCCTATGCTATGCTTCCTTCTTCATGTTCTTCATCTTCTTCATTTCTCTTTGCATTTACCAGTTGAGCAACTATTTCTACAACATTTTTCTCATCAGTCTTTTGCACTTCTGGTTCTATGAGAACAAGTATTTCTTCATCTTGCTCAAGTTTAGATTTGCTAGACTCACCAGATTTCTCAAGGAGTTCATCTATTTCCACATTATCACTCACAATGATCTTCTTAGTTCTCTTTTTATAACATTTAAATGCCTTAGTCTTTGTATAATAACAAAGAAAATTATCTTTATCACACTTAGCATCACATTTTTTTGTGTAATCATCTCTCTTAATATAACATTTACTCGCAAATATTTTGAAATATCTTACACTAGGAGTCTTTCCATGCCATTATTCATAAGGTGCTTTGTTATTACCTTTTTTTACAAGTACTCGATTCAAACTATAGACAACAGTGCTGACTTCTTCGCTCCAAAACATCTTCGGTACTTCACCTTAAATCAACATGGTTCTAGTAGCTTGAACAATTGTTATATTCATTCTCTCTACTATTGCATTTTGTTGTGGAGTTCTAGGAGCTGACATGTACCTCTTAATTCCATGTTCATCACAAAACTTCACAAACTCATCAGAAGTAATTTCACCTCCCCGGTCATATCTCAAACATTTTAGATTCTTCTAGGTATCTTTCTCAACAAGAGCTTTAAATGCTTTAAACTTACTAAAAGCCTCAAACTTTTCTCTCAAAAAAGTTACCCACATCATTTTAGAATAATCATCAATAAAGATCATAAAACACTTATCACCAAAATAGCTCTTAGAGTCTTAGTCCTCATAGGACCACAAAGATCAGTATGAACCAAATCAAGAATATTTTTTGTAGAAAAAGGCTTAATATTAAAGGATACAAAGGTCATCTTACCCAACACACAATCCATGCATAACACATTGTCTGGTTTCACAAGATGGGGTAAACCTCTAAAATTACTTGACTTGCTAACCTTAATCAAATTGTCTAAATTGAAATGAAAAAATATCTTATTCCATAACCAACTCTCTTCAATATTCACCACCAAACAATCAGTTACATTAGTATTCAGATGAAATAAATTACCTCTAGTTTCCTTCCTAGTAGCAATCAATTCTCTATTATTTCCAAAAATCCTTCACACTCCACTTTTAAATTCAAGTAGATATCCCTTATCATTAAGTTGTCCAACACTCAAGAGGTTATGTTTTATTCCTTTAACCCAAAAGACATCATATACATTACTCTTCCCATTTAATGAAATTGATCCTTTACCTTTAACCATGCAGGGAGAGTTATTGCCAGATCTTACACCACCTCCATCAAACTCTTCAAGGGATAGGAACTTACTTTTGTCACCGGTCATGTGGTATGAGCAACCACTATCTATTATCCATTCATCATTGTTATCCATATGAGACACCAAATCCTTCTCATCAGTAAGATCCTACTTCAGAGCAGCAAATACTATCTCCTCATTTTCATCTCCTTCTAATTCATCAACGGTCACACCTTCATCCACTGCAACATAACAATGTTTCTTTCTTTTTCCTTTGAATCTCCTAAACTTATCTTTCTTATTAGTGTTATGGAAATTAGTAGCTATGTGTCCAGCCTTACTACAAGAGAAACACCTTAAGGGTAATTTACCTTTATATTTACCTGTTCCTCTAGGGAATCTTCTAGCCAGTAATGCCTCAAGTTCCATCAGATGATCTTCATCATCACCATCACCTCTGCTACCATCATGACTAGACCTGTAGTCATGATTATAACAAACATATTTTCCTTTCCTTGTTGATGTACTAGCTAATGAAGCCTTAAAGGAAGATTCAGAAGGTTTGGAAACACTATTATCAAAACTGTTATTTTCAAATCCAGTTAACTTTCCAATTAAAGAATCAATAGTAACTTTATCTTTTGAAATGGATCTCAGTTCTTGAATAGCCGACACTCTGATAGAATATTATGGTAAAAGAGTTCTAAGAATTTTGCTAACGATAGTATCATCTTCAATCTTACCTCCGACACTCTTTATTCCACCCAAAAACTCCTTAATCCTTTGTCCATATTGAGTTATGTTCTCATCGTCAACCATTTTCATATCATCAAATTTTCCTCTCAGACTCTCTTTCTTTACCGTTTGTACATGTTCATCTCCTTTATAGATTAAATTTAATTTCTCTCATACTTCATTTGCAGTTTCTAATCCATGAACATCAATATATATAGACTCAGACAGAGTACTTACAATTGCTTCAAAAGCCTGAATGTTTTCCTGTTGTTCTTTTAGCTCATTCGGTGTCAAGGGAGTGGTAGTAGGTGAAACATACTCGGTTATCACATGATTCCAATATTGTAAACCCATTCCATTAATGTAGATCTTCATTCGTGATAGCTCTAAGAACTAATTACATGATATTTCTCAATTTTGAGCTTTAATATTGACTTTCTTGATTTATTGCATCCTCTGTCAAGGTCCAAGGTCTAGGGTTTAGGGTTTATCAAGATTTATTATGTTTTATGAAGAAACCCCTAGCAATGATATATTATGTCGTTACCTTTTTCTCACTTAAATGTCGAGGGTTGTATTCTGTTGGCAGGGCCATTTTATTCCATAAATATTAAATTGCCTTAGACCGGTTTATGAAATAATTTTTCTTAAGTCATGTACAAAAAAATTTCCAATAGTTGGTCTCCCTTTAATATTTGTACTCATGCCCATAATTTTCCTAAGTCCGAAAGTCCTAAGTATTTCGACCGCTTGCTAAAGATAGAATGAATTTGACGATTTGCGCTTCCCTGTGGTAAAAAGTGCAAGGATGATAAAGATCATGGCATTGCGAGATGATATCATTTTCAACAGAAACCAACAAGCCGATGATGTAGCCGGTTGAGGCATTGTGTTACCGGTTCTCAGGTGGCAAAAACTAGTTCACTAACAACCCTATCAATTTGCACATGTTTAAAATGAATGGTGATGTTATGTCCTAAGGTAAAAGGTGCCCAATTTTTAATTCTGACAGAATTAATGGGCATTGTCCAAAAAAATAAAGCATGAATAGATCTGACAGCCCCCGTATCCCCGTGATGGAAGTTGCAAGGAAGTTACGAACCATGGCATCATGAGATGATGCCACGTGTCTCGGGTTGGCTAAGAAATTGTGGGGCCACTGACAAAGTCTGGTCAAAAGATGATATGGCATTGATTATTCATGGCTTGATGGGCCCACAAATATAGATGGAAGGTCAAATTCTGCATCAACATATAATGATCGCTTGATTTCCTAGGCTGGGTAAGATTTGCGGCTGAGTTTCAAAATGTGAAATTAGGAGGGATCATTGGAGGCACCGATCATAGCTTGCATGGGAGAGATAGGGTAAATTGGATGCAAACTTGTCAAATTAGGATTGATGGCAATCACTTTGAATTTTTGAATGTCGACTCACCCTAGAGGAAGGTTATGTGAAATCCTTGTTGAATAAATAAATAACTAGATAATTAAAGATGATATCTCAGAGATGAGAAAGGATCGAGAAAAGCTTCAGGTTTTGATATGATGGATCACGAGTTCTCTGATAAATTCAAAGATTTGCTTGTTGACTGGAATCCTGAAGCAAGAGATTATACATTGAGAAAGGAATAAGATTAGAACAAAATCATTCATGCGAGGTGAATATATGCAGGTGGCAATGGAGTGATGGCTTAGAAAATGATAGTGATTTGAGTTGTAGGCATGATTGTTGGAATCCATAGCTGACAAGATGAGCACAAGATATCAGGATGATGATTCTTCACATGGATTAACACTGCCACTTTGAAGGGATTTTTGATTATAAATTCACTAGGTAGGTGATAGAATAAATAGAAATAGATACAAACTTCTTCATTTTTCTGAGAACAGTTTTTCATCAGTGAGAGGATAGTGTTCAAACAAAATTATGTATGGAGTCGTTGTATATTTTGTGACACTGGATGAATGTGTTTTCTCTGGTATGATGTTGCTGATTGTCAGAGGGGTTGTGAAATTTCAGAGGATTACCAGAGGGGGCATGAAAGCCTTTTGTTATCAGGAAAAGCCACCCAGGACATATCCTCTACTCTTACTTTGTATTTTGTTGGCAGAGTGTTCCAAGAGGGAGCTTGTAGGGAGCTGAAATAAGGATTTGTTCGAGTGAGGATTGGCAGCTTGTCGTCTCTACAATGACAGGAAAGCTGTAATGCCTTCTCAACAAATTTTATTTACCCCCAAGCTCCTCTTTCTATTTTCTCTGATCCAAGGCATAAAGGCTGTAGAATTTCCTCTAGTTCAATGGGAAAGTCTTGTTTCATGTCAGGATTTGTGTGATATCGGCATGACTCAAGTGTTTTTGTTTCTACCGATAATCAATTGAATATTTTTGTTTTACCTCATCATGGGCACTAGCATGTACATAAGGAATATTTTGTAACATAATTTTGTACAACCTCTAGGGCTTGGTTTTGGTGACAAGTGTCTTTTGGCCTGAAGCTTGTCACTCCCTCATTTTCTATAAAAGGGAAATTAAGACCATTAGTTAGGGTTCTAAATTTTGTAAAAAGGATCTTTGTAAAAATAGGTCCATTCTGTAGGGGTAGGTTCCATATATATGTAATGTCATTTTGTAGAGAAAAAGTAATAAAATAGTTGCGACTTTCCTTTTTAAGTGGGTTATTCTGTAATCAAAGTTGTTAACTGTTATCTGATAGAAGATAGCTTATGATTCTAATGCAAATATATTTTCTAATCTTTACTCTCCTGTGTGCGATTTTATTTTCTTTTGAGCAAATGGGATCAAGGGTTTTGTTTGTTTGTTGCATTATTATGATGTATGTAATTTTTCATTCAATGCTTTAGTCTAAGGGGTTAATTAAAATGCTTGAATGAGATTACAGAGAAATAAGACTTGTAACAGGATTTGATAAGTAGTTCAGGTAAGGGATTGTAGACATAACAATGTTGTAAGGTAGTATTGTTCAAGGCTAGATCAACTATTAGACGAGTTCTTATCAAATTTTTAGTAACGTTTTCAAAGCCTCTGTAGCCCAAATGAATAAGGCACTGGTATTTGCTAGCAAGTGTCATTAGATTTTTGGTTTTTGGTCTATATTCTTTGTTATTTCTTAGAACAGATATTTTAAAATATCAAAATATCATCTGGTTATGTTTTTATGTATTTCCTGAAAGTTATCCCGGCCATCTCATTCTCTAGCTTAAGGTTGAAGATCACTGAACGACTTTCCATCCTTGAGCATTCTCCCTTTCTGTTGAGTCCTTTTATGAGATAGACTACTTCATTTTTAGTAAATTCCTGAGTATCATTGTAGAGAGTAGGAAGTTCATTGAAGGGATCACCCTCTTGGGTTCTGCAGAGCCCAAAGTATAGAAGGTTCTTGTATCCTTGTTAAAGTTGGTCCAATCCTAATGATATTGTTAGTTGGAGGTGACTCTCCATAGGTATTTGGAGGAATCAGCTTGGTCTCTACCCTATGGCAGTGTAAGCCCCTTTATTCTGGGAATCAACAAAAATGACGACTCTACTGGGGAGAATATGAATTGTAAAGAATCTCTGGTAGGCAAGATTTTCTAAATATTTAGTCGAGATTATCCCATCCAAGTGACTAACCAGAATGGTGACTCTATTGGGGAATGTTGCATAAACCTATATAGGTCTTTTTTGATTTGATGGTTGAGCATTGCTCCCACATCACAGGGCTCAAATCTTTGCCCAAAGAGTAAAGAGTTTCTTAACCCGTCCCTTGTCAATTTGAGTCAATTCTCATAAATGTTGCTAGAGAATCTACTATAGTTCATCTTTTATAAAGAGTTTTATCCAGATATTTCCATTTTTGAAGATTATTTATAATACCTCACTAGTTGTGAGTGCCGACTCTGAGACTCTGAGATCTATGCACTAGTATGTAAAAAAGGAACCAAATAATTTGCAGAAAAGATGAAGCAGATTTGAGCTCTTATGATGAAGTACCTGTTGTTCACCAAAAGTGATAACCCAAGACACCTGCAAATCTATCTATGAGATAGCTGATCTCAATCAATGAAACACCTCAGGGCTTGGACAACATAACATAGGATCCTAATGATCCTCCTGCACTTCAGGTTCTGCTAGACCTAGGGGGGGACATCCTTTTGATGCATTGAATACAACAATCACAAACATAAGACTGCATCAACAATGAGCAGATAAATCATTTCACAAGGTCAACATATTAGGAAACATTACAGATTGGCTAGATCTATACAAACAATAGGATGAAGCGGAGCTTTGAAAGAATGGAACACAAACACCCCTAAACATGAAGGGAAAATAGATTTATCTTTTAAATGTACATCTGAAAACATCCCCAAACTTGCAAGACCAGTGCCTTGTTCATTGGGCAACAGAATCACAGACAGAACCACAAATATGAATCATAGATGCAAATTTGTTTTCCTTAAACAAGATATTCATGCACCAATACCTGATATTAATGCACTATTTGATTCATTCACAAATTTATCAGATCTGGAAATACATTTCATCATTTATGACTGACTATAGAATTTAAAACCTTCCTTGAAGGATACCTATAAACAGTCATACAATTTCCTTAAAATTGACAAATCTTTATCCTCCTTGAGGATTCAATTTATGATAATGAAATGCTTACACAGAGACAATACTGTGAGGAATTTACTCATGCCTGACACAAGCAAGACCTGCAACTAAAATCACATTTACAACAATGCACTGCAATCTTCTGTACCCTGAAACAAACCAGAAGCATTTACAAATTTGGGTCATGACATTCAGAAAGTGGAAGCCATCAAATCTGGAGCATTTTCCAAATTTCTGGAACCCTTACAACTGAGAAGAATGGGGAATAAAAGAGGAAGGAAGAAAAACAAATCCACAACTGAAAACTGCCAAGTGTCTCTCCTCTCTAACTGAATTTTGTTCCCATGGAAACTGCATCTAAAATATCCCACATTTGTCCAAATTAACTGCATAATCGGATTCCTCGCTCCGAGAGCTTTCTGAAAATATATAACACTTTATACCTTGGCCAAAAATTGAGTCTTGGGCGAATTAATTCCCCAATATGCTCAAACATTTAAATTTTTCATTTATTAATATAGTATAAACTATATAATAAACAATTTTAAATTTAAATTTTTGCCTCCATTTGTGCTCTGACGCCTTGCCACTTGGCGGCCTCTGATTGGTCGATGGGGTTGACCGGACGCCACCTAGGATGACACTTCATCAATCGCCACGTCATCGCCACCTCACCGGGACCCGCCTGCTGGACTGCCACCTATCACGACACATGGACGGCTCACGTTCATTTTCGCTATTTCGCTGGGTTTAAACTTCGTGCATCTTCCTTCGCGAAATAGCGCGAGCCGTCGATCTCTCTCGAACATGCTCGCTCGTTAACCCTGCCTTCGTCTGCAAAATTCTGCCCGTTTGCCTCGGGAAACGTGCCTGCGTGGGGTCCACTTGGTTTTTGTCCAGTCAACTCTTCCTTCGCCTCGGGAAACATGCTCACGCATGGACCCACCTTGAGCGCCCATGGGCATCTCGTGTCAAAAGCCTTTAAGGCTTAGACATTATGTTACTGTGCGCTTTTGCATATAAACATTGAAAAAGAACACTTCCCAGTGCATGTGGGATAAAATGTTATGCCTGGGTCTTCATTTTTTGCTTTCCCCTTTCAGTGTATTGAAATTTTGCTGCACTGCATCCCATCCTTCATCAAATGAGCTTGACTGTTTCTTTTGCAGGTTCAGTCTCAGTCAAAATCTCAGTGTTGGTCTCACTAGTTTGGCAATGAAATGTAGATTGAGGGCTTCCTACTTCTACAGCTTCCACAATCTGCTTTAATGTTTCGACCACTTCACTCATTTTAGGGCGATTTCTCGGATGTTTCACTAAACAGCTATTGGCTAGAGAAGCAAGTCTCTGAGCTGATTTAAGTGAATACTGTCCCTCCAGTCTCGGGTCAATTACCAGGCACAACTTTTTGCTGTCTGATGCATATGGTTTTACCCATTCCAAAAGCTTTTGCTCACTCTTCGGCCGATTTCTGTCCATAGATCTCCTTCCTGTTATTAATTCATATAAAACTACTCCAAAACTCCATACATCACTCTTGGATGTAAGATGTCCAGTTTGAACATATTCAGGAGCTGCATATCCCACGGTGCCTACAACCGCTGTTGTCACATGGCTGATCCCTACTGCTGGGCCTTGCCTAGCCAGTCCAAAGTCTGACAACTTTGGATGGAATTCTTGATCTAGGAGAACATTAGATGTCTTAAAGTCTCAGAAAATTATCTGGAAATCCATTTCTTCATGTAGGTAAGCTAACCCACTTGCTGCCTCTAGAGCAACTTGTAATCTCACCAACCAAGGAAGAACTGGGAGAGACCGACTCAATAGATGATCCTCAAGGCTTTTGTTTGGCATAAACTCATAGACCAAGAGACGCTGAATACCTCTTTCATCATCTTCAGCACAATAACCAACCAATTTCACCAGATTTCTATGCTCAACCATCCCTAGAAAATTCACTTCTGTAACCCATTCTTTATGCCCCTGGTAACCAATGAAAGGCATACACACGTAGGGCTTCCCCAATCACCTCATGAGATATTCTTCCAATCAAAACCTGCATCCTATTGAAGTGGCCTCCTTGGCATTTGTTGTTGTTGACTTCCAAAATCTCCACGCCTTCTTCAAATGCCATTTTCACATTGACATGCTCTATACCCTCCAACACGCCACGCACGGGGAGGTCTTTGGCTGGGAAAATGTCTCTGCAGCCCCTCGCTCATCTCCACGCATTTGCCTGAAGTCCTCTGCAGCCATTTTAAACACCACGCTGCCTGGAGGAATTGCATTTGGTTGAAAATCTCTTATTATTTGCATCCTTACCATGCGCACTATATCTTAACCCTGCAATCGTCACTGCCTGAGACAAGCATCGTAGGATGGGGAAATCCTATGTTATTCAACTGTGTTGAACGATCCAGGGAGTCCCAATAACCCCACATCTATCTCCCCATCATATTGCGTAGGTGTACCTGCTAAGAAAATTTGAAGATGTAATCTGTGTGTTCCAAGCGTACGAATAAATGCCAAAAGCAAAACAGATGCTAGCATTACTTGCATTGCAATTGCTAAATACTGGTGTAATGTTCATCCACTGTTCATGAGCAGAGCTCAAACCATTTGTCGAACCGTCACAATCTAAAAAGTCAAGTGTGCAATTTGAAGCAAATGTTATCTGCACACGCGTACTGCCAACATGTGTTCCCATGGTCAATGGCCAGTAGATACCAAGTAGCACCCATAATATGACATGCCATCATGTAAAGAAATAAGTTGTACACAGATCCAATCCATGGGTTGTCAATAATAGCTCCATTATCTCTAGCAATTGTGGATGACAAAGGGAAGATTAAATACATCCTAGGAAAATACTGGAAAAGAGCAATGAGAAGCAGGTCACTCTGGGTATGATCAGCATTTGATCTTCTAAAATAAGGTATTATGAACCAGACGGCAAGCTTTTAAGTACTAGCTTCTCCTAACAAGATTTGTTCAGTTGAAATAGGAAATGTTTCTTCATCCATTACAAGGTTTCCCGTGAAAGTATACAACGAATCATTTGGATGCTCACAGTGAATTTCCCCTCTAAAATTTTGGGCTTCATATGGAGTAGCATACTTCCAAGTATTCTCTAGAGCCCTTCGCGTTTTAAGATTTGACTCGCCATCAAGATTGGATGTCTCTATGTAGCAGAGTCCCTCATCATTGGAGCTTGACAAAAGCAACATATCTGCAGGGAAATACTCTTTGGACTTAATCTTTACAATACTGCCAACAACTAACTTGCTCCAAGCAGTGTGCACCCAAGTATCTCCTTCTAAGACCTCAACAAAAGAAGAATTAATTTTCCTGTCATTTTTGAAGCGTCTCCAATCTTCAAAGGCTTCCTTTGAAAGTAAAATGGAGAGCACCAGCACCAAAGGAAAAATATTTGTTACAGATTGTACAGCACTCTGGAATATCTTCACGGACCTCAAATATACCTCTGGGAACGATCGGCATCGTTTTTGGATCATCAGACTGAATTTTACAACCTCCAGGCGATTACGCCACAATTTTCACATTTAATCGCGAAGACATAATTTTCAAACCTGTCGAAACATCTTTCTGGAGCTCGCCATCTGACAGGCGTGTACCCTGATATGCAAGGATGACTTCTACCAAACGGTTTCTCAAGATGAGTCCCGAGTGAAGAGACATTAATTTTTGAAAATGCCCAACTGGCTTTGTCGACACTGTGGACCTGATGAAATCAACGTCCTGGCGACACATGACGCCTTTCTCAAAAATATCAAACGACCTCCGTGGGCTCTCAAATTCGGAACATAGATACCTTTAAGTACATATTAAATCTTTGAATTCTCAGTTCGATCACCCGACTGACAGGATGCAAAGGGCACGCTCACCAAAACGGCTACATTAATTGATCTAACACTGGAAGTGCGGATAACTGAAAATGATGGTAAAATGAGTCCTTTTGAAAACCGATCAAACGGATTGGTAGAGCCTTGAAATTTGAAACGTAGCTCACCATTTATACTGACATCAGCCCGGAACAAACATTATGGCATGATCCTTACTGAGGCAAGTTTTACAATTGTGCAAAACAGGGCTCCGACTAGCTGTCGAAACAGGGATTTGCCAAAACACACAAACTGCAAACGGATTCGGTTTAGAAAACTGAGCAAATGGATTCGTCAAGACCTGAAATTTTGCTGGGTGACTCACATTAATGCATACAATTGAATCCATTTTGAATTTTTTCATGATGATCAACAGGACAAAAGATGTAATCGCTCAAAGTAGGCTACTCAATAAAACCTGCATTTGTGCCTAAAATGCACTTCCAGCTCACCCCTCAAAACGGGTACCTCATAAACTTATCCAAATTGAATTCTGAAAGTTGCACATCACTGAATAGGCCAAATGAAAGGTGTGGGACATGAATCCCGAGCCTTACCCTCTGAAAATCAACCGGCTCTACTCTGCCCTCTCGCAAACTAAGCCATTCAAACTGACTTCATTTAGGTATGCAGAGCAAAAAATTTGAAATGGGCCTATAAAATTGACTCAATTTTAATCAGTCCCAACAGTACCCCGACAAGTTGAGGACGAAATTCATATAATGCCATTTGATGATAAGCGAGTATTGTAGTCTTGTGTTGAAACAAATCTAACTTGTGAAAGAATTTTAGTTGTTTGAGTATTTGTCCTCTGCAAGGAGGTGGGGACTCTGTCAAAGATCAGTGTTAAATATTTGAAGGATTGAAAGTGATTTTGCAAGTCCCAAGTTAAAAAAAGTAGCAATAGCTTCAAAATTTCTAGGTATTTTGATTTTCATGAGTCAAGTGTATCTTTATGAAAATTATGTGAAAAAATGTTCCCTAAAGAGTGAAAGAAGCACTAAGGAAGGGAATGGTAGTCATTATTTTATATACTCCTATGATTCAGTTTCCATATTCTGTATGAGATTAGATGGAGTATTTTTTGAGCCACACAACGTAATAGTTTAACATTTATAGAAAAAGGAAAGAAATAGGGAAATGGATGAAAATATGTATTATGTGCATGTGCTTCCCTATGAAATGTCAAATATAAATCTGTAACCTCTGCCAAAACACCACAGAGATTTCTTTATGGAGAGATATAAGCCATTGAATTTTAGTGGTACTCAAGGTTTCCCAAATCCTGTTCCTGCAAAGGTTAGGGAACAATTACCAGAATTTAGTGGAAAAAGGTCAAAATCAACACGTTAGCATTTGTAGGAATTTTCTAAATTAATGGAAGATTTTGAGATAAATTAAAAAGATGTTTTCATGAAGCTGTTTGTTTAGTCTTTGAAGGAAAATTCTAGAGACCGGTTTTCTTACATACCAGTATGTTCTATTTCGTCATGGGATGATCTAAAGGTAGCATTCATGGAATAGTTTGGTGAAAGAATTAATCCGAGTTCAGTTATATAAACATTCATGGGTATTCAGAAGGAAGAAGATGAGTTAGTACCTTCTTTTAATCTCAAGTTTGATAGGGCATTGGATAATATTCCTAGCAGTTATAGACCAAATGATGCAATATGCTTAGTTGTTTATTTGGATGCATTTGACGAGGAAGAGAGTTATTTGCTAAGAGACAAAGATCCTAAAACCTTGCATCAGGATTATAAGATAGCAATGGATATTGGGAACAACTTGAAGTATGGGATCCCTAGGGGTTATCTATCAGAAAGGGTATGATATCTCACAGTATTAGAGGTTAAAGAAACGTATCATCTAGAAGATAAAGATCCATATCAAGGCCTTTATATCCCTACTGATCAAATTAACCGTGTCATTGATTATGATTTGAACAAAAATGTGAGTGAAGAGAACTTGTTCCGGACAGTGGTTATTCCTCATATTGATGAAGAAAAGGTTAATGATAAATTATCTGACATATTGGATGTAGAGATGGGATATGGTGTCAATTACTTTACTAAGTGACAATAATAGTGCTTATTCTAGGAATGAGATTCAACAAGAGGTTCATTTGTAGTCTTTTGTTTTAAATAGATCCAACAATGAGTATGAAGGATTGGAAAGTTTTATGTCTGATATAGATGCAAGTATGCAGGATTTTGATGATATGAATTTAGTCTCTTAGGAAGTAGTTGTATATGGTAATGAAAATTCAGATGATGAGATGCCATCAAATTTTTTTGATAAGATCTATGAGATAGATAGTTGTGTGGTGTGTTCAAATTATGAGGAAATCATATTCAACTAGTTTAGGGATCAACCTTATAGTGAACTGGCTTTATGCAAGGAGCTTACTTCATTTGAAGAGTGGGAGATTGAAGAAGATGAAAAATATTATGCTAAAACATGTTCTCCTAATACTCTTGGAGATTTCTATAAAATTGATCTGGAAACATTTATGATCAGTGAATGTGAGGGTGATTTCCTCTTTGATCTTACGAGTGCTAACATTGAATGTGAGAGTGTGAAGTTCATTGATATTGACCAAGGTTATGAAATAGATGAAGGAGATTATCATTTCGTTACTCCACATGATATTTTAAAATCAGAATTGGAATATTTTATGGTAAATGAGGATATGTTTGTTGAAAGGGTAAATGATGATGTTTTTTCATCATGCAGTAATCTGAATGTACTCAATGCTGATCAAGACACACTGGCCACAACAATGAAAAATGGAAGTGAATTAGAATGGTTTTCAGATATTGATTGTTTAGATATAGATGTATGTAAAATAGTTACCATATTGGATGAACCAACATATGAGAGATTTCCCTTTGATCTTTGTAATGAGTTTGTACCATGCTTGCAAAAATGCTTTAATGATAATCATGTTATAGGGGTGAAAATAGATGAAGAAATACATTTTCATGATGACAGTTGCATAACAAAGTATGAAGTTTTTAACTTCTCTTTTCAACTTGATGAGGCAGACATGAAACCTATTGAATGTTGTTATCAAAACATCTCCATTTCTGATTGTGAGCATGGGTTCTGTTTATTTCATGCAAAGCTAGATGAAAAGGTTCAGATAAATTGACATTGCACTCAGATAAGGTTTTTTTATAACATGTTGAAGAAGGAACAGTTATATAGCTATGATATCTCTAGATTGTTTAAGATGCAACATGATCATAACTATATTTTTGATAGAGGAAAATATTGGTTGATATTGATAGATGGCATTGCGCCATTATATCTAGTTTGACCCTACAGGTCACAAACAATTTGGGGTATAGTAAGTTTTTCTGACTCTATACCCAATGGAGTTATTAATAAATCCCTCTTGAATTACCTATTAATGGACAATTTTTGAGGATCTACTTTTCTTAAAGTAGCTACTTTCCATGAGCATTGGTTAGATTCTCTTTGGTAGTGTAGTTTCCTTTCTGTTGAAATTACCCTATCCAGGTAATTTTTTTTGTCCACCCTGTAGTTGGTTTGCTTCACCCAAAAATTATAGTTTCTCACCTCATTCATGTGAAATGAGCGTCCCCAACTAGAGCCACTAATAGCTCTTAGAATTGATTGCATGAGATTCCCCAATTTTGAGCTTTGATATTGATTTTATGGTTTTATTGCATCCTCTATCAAGATCCAATGTCTAGGGTGTAGGGTTTATCAAGATTTCCTATGTTTTGTGAAGAAAACCCTAGCAATGATATATCATGTTGTTACCTTTTTTTCTCACTTAAAGGCCAACGGTTGTATTCCTTTGACGGGGCCATTTTATTCCCTACGTATTAAATCATGTTAGACAGGTTTATAAAATAATTTTTCTTAAGTCATTTACAAAAAAAATTCTAATAGTCGGTCTCCCTTTAATATTTGCGCCCGCGCCCATAATTTTCCTAAGTACGAAATTACTAAGTATTTTGGTTGGTTGCTAAAGATATAATGAATCCAGTGGTCCATGCTTTCTTGTGGTCAAAAGTGAAAGGATGATAAAGACCATGACATCACGAGATTATACCACATGTTTTCAATGGAAACCGACAAGCTGGTGATGTAGCCGGTTGAGGCATTATGTTACAGGTTCTCAGGCGGTAAAAACTAGTTCACTAACACTCCTATCAATTTTCACATGTTCAAAATGAATGGTGATATTACGTCCTAAGGTAAAAGCTACCCAATTTTTAATTATGGAGGAATTCATAGGAATTGTGTAAATCAGTAGAGTGTGAACAGATCTGACGGCCCCCGTATCCCCGCGATGGAAGTTGCAAGGAAGTTAGAAACCACGGCATCACGAGATGATGCCACATGTCTCAGGTTGGCTAGGAAGACTTACGGTGGGGCCACTGACAGTTTGGTCGAAATATGATATGGCGTTGATTAGTCATGGCTTCATGGGCTCGCAGATATAGATGGAAGGTCAAATGTCGCGTCAATAAATAACAATCACTTTATTTGCCAAGTTGAGTAACATATGCGGCTGAGTTTCAAATGTGAAATTAGGAGGGATCATTGGAGGCACCATTCATAGCTTGCGCGGGAGAGATAAGGTAAATTGGATACAGACTTGTCGATTTAGGATTGATGGCAGCAAGTTTGAAGTTTTGAATATCGACTCATCCTAGAGGAAGCTAATGCAAAATCCTTGTTGGGTAAAGGACTCATTAGACAATTAAAGATGATATCTCAAAGATGTGAAAGGATCGAGAAAAGCTTCAAGCTTTGATATGATGGATCATGAGTTCTTTGATAAATTCAAAAATTTGCTTGTTGACAGGAATCCTACAGCATGATACTATACACTGAGAAAGGAATAATATCAGAAAAAAATCATTCACATGAGGTGAACTCATGTAGGTGGCAATGGGGTGATGGGTTAGAAAATGATAGTGATTTGAGTTGTAAGCATGATTGTTGGAATCCATAGTTGTTAAGATGAGAAGAAGATACCAGGATGATGATTCTTGACATGGATTAGCACCACAACTTTGAAGGAGTTCTGATTATAAATTCACTAGGCACGTGATAGAATAGGTAGAAACAGATACAAACTTCTTCATTTTTTTTAGAACGTTTTTTCATCAGTGAGAAGATGGTGTTCAAATAGAATTATGTAAGGAGTCGTTGCATATTTTATGACACTAGATGGATTTTTTTTCTCTTCTATGAGGTTGCTCATTGTCAGAGGGGTTGTGAAAGGTCAAAGGATTATTAGAGGGGTTGTGAAAGCCTTTTCTTATCAGGAAAAGCCACCCAGGACATATCCTCTGCTCTTACTCTGCATATCATTGGTAGAGTGTTCCAAGAGGGAGCTCACAAGGAGCTAAAAGAAGGATTTGTTGGAGTGATGATTGCTAGCCAGTCATCTTTGCAATGACATGGAAGTTTCAATGCGTTGTCAACAAATTCTATTTACCCACAAGCTCCTCTTTCCATTTTCTCTGATCTGAGGCATAAAGGCTAGAGATTTTCCTCTAATTCAGTGGGAAAGTCTTGTTTCATGTCACAATCTATTTTCCTTTTTAGGAAGAGAAATGCTATGGAGTAGACTGGGCATCTAAGGGTCCATCCAGAAGTGTCTGGGTGATATCGGCATGACTCAAGTGTTTTTGTTTCTACCGATAATCAGTTGAATATTTGGGTTCCACCTCATCATGGACGCCAACATGTGGATAAGGAATATTTTTTAACAGAATTGTGTACAACCTCTAGGGCTTGGTTTTGGTGACAAGTGCCTTTTGGCCTAAAGCTTGTCGCTCCCTTGTTTTCTATAAAAGCTAAATTAAGGCCATTATTTAGGGTTCCAAATTTTCTGAGGAGGATCTTTGTAGAAATAGGTCCATTCTGTAGGGGTAGGTTCCATATAGTGCTAGAGAGTCATGGAAAATAAGAGGAACTGTAATGTCATTTTGTAGAGAAAAAGTAATAAAACAATTGCGAGTTTCCTTTTTAAGTGGGTTATTTTGTAATAAAAATTGTTGTCTATTATTTGATAGAGGATAGCTTATGATTCTAATGCAAATATATTTTCTAATCTTTACTCTCCTTTGTGCGATTTTATTTTCTTTTGAGCAAATGGGATCAAGGGTTTCGTTTGTTTGTTGCATTGTTATGATGTATGTAATTTTTCATTGAATGATTTAGTCCAAGGGGTTAATTAAAATGCTTGAATGAGATTACAGAGAAATAAGACTTGGAACAAAATTTGATAAGCAAACTAGGTAAGGGATTGTAGACAGAACAATGTTGTAAGGTAGTATTGTTCAAGGCTAGATTAGCTATTAGACGAGTTCTTATCAGATTTTCAGTAGCGTTTTCATAGACTATATAGCCCAAATGAACACGACACTGGTATTTTCTAGCAAGTGTCATTAGTTTTTCAGTTTCCAGTCTATATTCTTTGTTATTTCTTAGAACAAATCTTTTAAAATATCAGAATATCATCTCTTTAAGTTTTTTATGTATTTTTTGAAAGTTATCCCACCCATCTCATGCTCCAGCTTAAGGTTGAGGACCACTAAAGGAATTTCCATCCTTGAGAATTCTCCCTTTCTATTGTGTCCTTTTATGAGATAATTTGCTTGGTTTTTAGTAAATTCCTGAGTATTGTTGCAAAGAGAAGGAAGTTCATTGAAGGGATCACCCTCCCGAGTCCTGCAGAGCCCAAATTGTAGAAGGATGTTGTATCCTTGTTAAAGCTGGTCTAGGCTAACGAATATTGTTAGTTGGAGGTGGCTCTCCATAAATATTTGGAGCAATCAAATTGGTCTCTGCCCTATGGCAGTGTAAGCTTGTTTATTCTAGGAACCAACAATCTGATCACTCCTTACTTGGTAGTTTTCCTTGGTAAACTTGGGACCCTCCTTCTTCATCATCTTGCACATAATATTTCCTTGAAGAAGTTAAGATTTATGCATAGAGAGGACCAATGCTCTAATACCAATTGATAAACCTAGAGGATCTGATTAGTACTGAGAGGGGTCAATCAGTATTAAAAAAACCTGAAACTTTCAACACTAAAACAGACTTATCCTAGATCTGAAAATATTCAACACTTAAACCAAATATTCATAACGAATTTCCTTATGAGATGTAGATAATCATTTCCTCTTATGCAAACTTATTAATTATATCATCCGTCAATTTAATATTAGATCAGCAAACAAAGTTACCAACTTATTGACTAATCAGAATGCTTCATCAATACCGATAATCACTTTAAGATCTTCGATAAACAAACATAAACTGTCAATATCGGTTATCAGAAATAAAACATGAACATCACAAGAAAAACATACCACACATGAACACCATGTTTTTAACACGGAAACCCAAATAGGGAAAAACCACGGTGGGAATTGGTACCCACAAATATTTTGCACTTTTGAAATGCACCCTGTTATGAGCCAATCCCGATTAGAAGCTTACAATGATGCCCTATTAGGACCAGACCCTGTTAGGAGTCACCCAGTTAAGGGATTTACCTCAACCTTGTTAGACGCTTTGATCTGTTAGGATCAACCTCACAAGAGGATTTAAAACTTAGATATTGAGTCATCCTATTAAGGATTTTACAATGTGAGGCCTGTTAGAACCTACCCGGTTAAGGGATTTTAGCTGTTGTAATTGTTAGAGAACAATAGTGAATGATCTGTGTATAAAACTCTATTGGTTTCTTTATTAGATCCAATTAAGTTCTAAGTCTATATCTCTATGGTAGTTCTTCTCACACACACTGGTTCGACTTCTCACAATTCTCAAAATCACTAACACTCTAAATCATCAACCTTGCCACCATAAATAAATTTTACAACTAAGTCAACATCAAATCCTTAAGACTTACTACATAGATCATCATAGATATTTATAACTCATTAAATATCATCATAGGGATCATTTCAATCAATTATAAGTCAATATCAGTCATTGAATGATCATAAATCGTCACAACAAGTCGATCTGGTACAAAGTTAAACCCTTTGAACATTTTGCTAAGCACTTTGCACATTCCAAAGAAATTTGTTCTCCAAATGCACCAAAAAAGCTTTCAAACTCATCATACGGTTTGTATTGTGTTATCATCAACACGTGAACTTGATGTAGATCACCACAAAACCAAAAACCATTACCGGTTAAGAGAATTCTTTACCGATCCTTAAACCCTTCTTACAACCTGGCAAAACTTCATAAAAAATTCAAAACATGCCTACCAATAACCATCATAGGATGCGGTTCTGGTTACATACTAAAATCCATCATAAAAGCTTATGTATCAAACCAAAAGTCACCAAACATTGCCAATCACTAGATTCCATCTAAACTTATCTACTTTACTGGTTAAGGTCGTAATTTGCACTCTTGCTAGTAAACTCTATCAAACTGTCAAACTCTTACTTTGGTAGACCAAATCACTTAGCCAACAAGTCAATCACCAAAAACCAACTATAAACATCATTAAACATTATTAAACATCAGTTGAACCTGATTACCATTAATGAAAATATAAATAACTAATCATGTCATCTTCCTCTACCAGTACAGTCATCCACCATCATCTCATCTTCATCAGTTATGCCAAACATGGCAACAACATATTTGTAACACTTATCCAATAATATCCTCATAAATCCAATAATCTCCCCCTTTGGCATTGATGGAAACATGTGATGTGAAAAGCAATCAATGTCAAAGAAATCAACAAAAATATCTCTCAAAGACTCAAAGATATCTTATAAGAACATATTTGTAGTACTTATCCAACAATCTCTCCCTTTGGCATTGATGGCGACATATGATGTGAATAACAATCAATGTTAAAGAAACCAACAAAAATATCTCTCAAACACTCAAAGATATCTCATAAGCACATATTTGCAGAACGTATCCAAGAATATCCTCATAAATCCAACAATCTCCCCCTTTGGCATTGATGGAAACATATGATGTGAAAAATAATCAATGTCAAAGAATTCAACAAAAATCAACAACTCTTTCTCTCTCCCACTACAAATATTGTCACCTACAAAAATCATTACACAATTTTTCACATGGATCTCTCCTCCTTTGAAATTAATGATAAAGCCACATATTTGCAAATACAAAATCTTGCAAATTTGAACATATGACTACTCCCCCTAAGTAGCAGTCACACCATCAATCTAGATCACAAGATATGACTGTGAAATGCACTAGACTTATGCATACCAATGCACCTTAGTTCTGATCAGGAGGGGCAATCACCCCTAACTTCTCTCTGAGATAATCAAAAGTATCCTTAGGCAAAGGTTTCATGAAAATATATGCAATCTGTTCCTTTGTGGATACATATTCTAATGTGATTTCTTTCTCATTTACCTTCTCCCTTAGAAAATAAAACTTGATAGATATATGCTTAGTCTTTGAATGTAACACCGAATTCTTAGAAATGTTAATAGCACTTGAATTATCATAGTAACTAGAAATAGGCTCATCATACATCATTCCAATATCCTTTAGCATCTACTTCATCCAAACCACTTGAGTACAATTGATAGCAACAATAATATACTCTGCCTATGCAGTAGATAAATAAATAGAATTCTTCTTCTTACTCAACCATGAAACCAATCTCTTATCAAAGAAAAATGTACCAGGACTAGTACTCTTTCAGTCATCAACGTCTCCTGCCCATTCAACATCAATAAAAGAACTCAAAGTCAAATCATCATCTTTAAAGTACCATAAACCAAAATCAGTAGTTCCTTTCAGATATCTAAAGAATCTTTTAACAACAACAACATGAGATTCCTTAGGATCAACTTCAAATATAGCAACAAGACAAACAAAATTCATGATAGTCGGTCTAGTCTGAGTCAAATATAAAAATCAACCAATCATAGATCTTTCTCTAGTCTGATTTTCTTTAGGCTAATCATCATCCTTAGTCAGCTTACATCCAGTCACCATATGGGTACCAACTGGCTTTGAATCTTCTAATCCAAACTTCTCCAACAATTCCTTCACATACTTTTACTGAGATATAAAGATAGCTTTATCTAACTGAGTAGTTTGCAATCCCCAAAAAAAATTCATCCCACCAATCATAGACATATCAAATTCATTTTGCATTTTATTATTAAACTCTTTGCACAAACTATCATTTCCTCAAAAAATAATGTCATCAATAAAAATTTCAACAATCAAAATGTTATCATGATTAAAAATATAGATTACTATCAACAATACCTTTGTTAAATCTAAGCTTCAGCAAATACTGATCCAATGTGGCATACCATGCTCTTGGCACTTTCTTCAATCCATACAATGCTTTCTTCAATAGGCACCCCATATCTTTTTCATCGGTTAATTGAAATCCATTTGGTTTCTTTATGTACACTTCCTCTTCCAACTCACCATTTAGAAATGTTGACTTAACATCCATTTGATAGACTTTGAAATCCTTGTAAGAAACATAAAAAAGAAATAATCAGATTAGAACTTCAATTCTATCCACAGGAGCAAAACTCTCCTCAAAATCAATTCCTTCCATCTTTGAATATCCTTTACAAATAAGTCTTTCTTTATTCCTAACAAATTCACCTTCTTCATTCAGTTTATTTCAGAAAACCCATTTAGTTTTAATTACATTTTTATCTTTCGGTCTGGATACCAAAATCGATCTATTATTCTTTTCAATCTGATTCAATTATTTTTCCAACGCTTTCACCCAATCCTCATCATTACATGCTTCATTCACATCCTTAGGTTCAATCTTAAAAATCAAACAAGACTCAACTTGATCTTCTACAATTTTTGTCCTAGTCTAAACACCTTTATTTTTATCTCCTATAATTTGAATTTTTGAATGATTTAATCTTACATACCTGGGAGTTAGGGTTTTCCTGATTTTCAGACTCCTATGTTCTATCTTTTTCACTTGCACTATTTCCTTCTCCTTGAGTCACTGGATTCATTAGAACAATCTAAACTTGTTTCTGGGTATGAACTCACTTAACTTCATCAAATCTATCATTTTGATCATATAAATCATATCTAGGGGATCTGAACAATATCTCTCCACACCTTGGTCAACTTTGACATTAGCACTCTAAACTATATTCCTCAATCTCTTACTATAGCATGGGCAGGCCTTTCTTTTATTAGAATATCAAAGAAATATTCCTTCATCACATCTAGCATCAAACTTCTCTAAATCTTCATCTATTTTGATATAATATTTAACAGTGGGAGCATGACCAAACCATAATTGATAAGGAGTCTTATCAGTATCACCTTTGATATGCACCTGATTAAGAGTGTAAACAACAATACTCACAACTTCTCTGCAATGAACATGCAAAACATTTCCTTCAATCATCATTGTACTAGAAGCATCCTGAATAGTTCTATTCTTCTTTTCTAGAACTCCATTTTGTTGAGGGGTTATCAGAGCATACAACTGTCTTCTTATCCCATGCTCTTCACAAAATGCATTAAACTCACCAGAAGTGAATTATCCACCTCTACTAGATCTCAAATACTTCAACTTCAATCATGTCTCAGTCTCAACCATGGCTTTGAAACTCTTGAGCTTTTCTAAATCTTCAAACTTATCCCTTAAGAAAGTAACCCACATCATCCTTGAGTAATCATCAATCAACAACACAAAATATCTATCTCCTTCCAAACTTCTGACTCTAAAGGGACCACTCAAATTAGTAATGCATAAATATCTAATAATCCATTTGAAAAATGCTTTTTACTTTTGAAAGTAACTCTATTTTGCCTCCCCAATTGATAATCTTTGCATATAGAGTTATTAGGCTTCATCAATTTAGGAAGATCTCTTACTACCTGAGTAGAACTTATCTTAATCATGCTATCAAAATTTACATGACATATCCTTCAATGTCATTACCAACTTTCATCAATCTCAGCAATCAAACAAATTTTACCATAAGCATTCAAGTGAAAGATGTTATCTTGTGTCTTTGTACCCGATGCAATCTGATTTTCAGAACTACTCAAGATTCTACACTTCCAATTCTTAAATTAAAGATCATATCCCTTGTCAACCATCTCTCCAACACTCGAAGATTATACTTTAGGCTTTCTACATACAATACATCATCAATATTATGCTTATCATCAAGAGAAATAGAACCTCTACAACGAATTATACCAGCTTTGTCACCACCAAACCAAACAACACAACCATCATACTTTTCCAAACACAAAATTTTTGTTATCGCTTGTCATATGATGAGAGCATTTGTGCTCAATCATCCATTCACCTTTTTCTTCAACTTGTCTAGCCAAAGTTCTTTCCTCATTAATGCAACTAGTAGAATTAGTAGGCATTGGATCATCTTCCTTGATATAAATAAACACCCATTCATTATAACTTAAATTTCCTTTATTAGATTCATCATTTGTCACACCTTCATTAGTAGCATAATAACATCTCTTCTAAAATTTAGGCTTGTACATTTTCTTAGGAACTCTTTTCAGACACCTTGAAGAAAAATGTCCTTTCTTATTGCATGAGAAACATTTAAGAGGCAACTTTCCTTCATACTTATCGGCTTTCTTGGGTAATCTAATGGTAATCAACACTTCAAGCTCCCCAAGCTCTCCCTCTTCTTCTTCAATTTCCTTCATATTTTTCTTATAAATAGATATCCTCCTTGAAGAAATTTCTCTCACATCATATCTCTTCTTATCCTTTCCAGAAACAGTGGCTTTGAATGCAGATTCTATCTTAGGAAAGGAATCACCAACCTCCCCTAATTCAAAGGTTGATAGCTTACCAATCAACATGTCTCTAGTCACATCATTCATCGTCTGGATCTCCTCAATAGAAGCAACTTTATGTTTATAGGATGCAGGCAAGGATCTAAGCACTTTAGCAACAATCTCTAATCCTTCCAACTTTCCACCGGTACATCTAATATTGCACACCAATTCATTCACCTTCTACATAAAAGAAGTAATGTTCCCATCTTCTCCCATCTTCAACATCTCATACTTTACTTTCAGGATTTGCAATCTACCAATCTTCACATAGTTGTCTCCTTCATATAGGGTTTCCAACTTCTTACAGATCTTATGAGCAGTCTATAGTTCCATCACATTTGTCATTTCTAAATTAGTTAGAGCACTCAACAATGCTTCCTTAAACCTGATATTGTATTCTAATTCCTTAATCTCATCCGGAGTTGAAGGACCATTTGAAGGAATAGTATATTTGTCTTTAATAACTTTCCACTAATCTTTGCCATTGCATCTCGACACTCCATCTGGTTCTTCCAAAGAGAATAATTTGTTTCCTCAAACCTTGGACTCTCCTTCTTGTAAGTCACCATCCCGGATCACCTCAATCTATTAAACTTCTCCAAAGGAACTAGCTCTTATATGAATTGATGAAAATAGGGTAGACAACTAAGAGGGGGGGTGAATCAGTTATCTCCAAATTTAACAACTTACTTTAATCTCAGATCTAATAATCAACAATAAAAGAATGAATCAACAACACAAAATGAACACACATAACACCAAGATTTTTGACATGGAAAACATGGTAAAGGGAAAATCCATAATGGGAACCTACCCACAATACGATGATATTATGTTAGAAGTATATGAAATATTTCAATGGGGAATGCACATGCATTGAGGCACACTGCCTAGACCTCACTAGTCAAAAACAACAAAGGACAACAACCCTGGAAGGCTCGCTTCATTACAAATAGATTCCAATGACTTCCTAGAAAATTATGAACTGAGAAATAACACCCTCAATGCTTGGTTACAGTTTTGGTTAACCACATAACATCTCGCACACTTCTCCACACTTTTGCTTTGTTTTTTAATGATTAATACATTATTCACAAAAACTCATCCATGAGACACTCAATTATAAAGATATAACATTAATTTATACATGACATCAATCTTGGATCAATATCATCAAGGTCGTCTCAACACATATCTTCTAATTATAAAAATATAACCATACACGCTACACTATCATATGTGAACCAAAACAATGTTAGCTAAGACATAGCATGGACCTAAATCATCACCTCAAATATGAAACACCTCCAATAATTATGCGTCACACATATATAACATGCTACAAGCATCATGTCGGCCAAGGACATGAAGAACATCACTGAATAAAAGAAAATAATCAATAATGCACTCATCAATCAATATGGACCACCAACACAAATATCAAACAATCTATACAAATCCACAAGCATCATGAATTACCACAACAACATCAACACCAACTCAAACTACTAGAATCATCATACCGAACTTCAAAAGCATTGATTGAACTGACTAACAACCTAGAAAAATCACTTGCAGAGATCCAAACCACAAAATACTTAAACTAAGGACACACCTCAATGTCCCAAACATAATTCTAAATCTGCAAATTAAGATATTACAATGTGAAGCAATGTAGATCAAAATATTGAACACTGGCAATAATGAACAATATAAAAATCAGCCACAACATACATACTCATAACTCACTCAATGCTTCATGCATACCTCTAACACTTGCAAGTTGAATCAACTAGAGATATCACTCTACAAACTCTTTAATCTGCAAACACTGATCATCAATATACAACATAAACCAATTAACTAAACTTCACTACATCATTGTACTAGACAGAGAAAGTATGTTGTCATGAATGACAACACATCTCTCAAACACTTAAAGATATCTCATAAGCACATATTTGCAGCACTTATCCAATAATATCCTCATAAATCCAACATAGTAAATAAGAGAATAAACATTGAATATTATTCCATTACTTGGAAGATTTTAGCATCCTCTAAGTCACTCATATTTGGCATCAATTTTGGTAAGGATGGAAATGAATTTATAGTCTCTAAATTAAGTTCATCTTCCCTGTTATTGTTTGGCTATTGTAAAGTACTATCAAGGATAACAATTTCCCCATACAAACACCAATTCAATTATGCTATATAAGGCTTTGGTAGTGTAAAAAAGATACAAGATTATAAATTTAATTTTTGGTTTATCCATAATCATTACTAAAAGGAATTAATCATAATAAATAGGTATAATATTATTTTTTCTATAACTTTAGACAATAGATTATTTTTTAAAACTAGTTGTTCATAAAAAATGTCGCAACATTTCTTTATCCTTGACTAAACATACTATCCATTAATGTTTTCACTTGGATTTGGATTCTCAATTTCTACCCAAAAAAAATTCATTATGTTCATTCATACTATCTTGTCGTATAATTCATGGGCTTGCACTCCATATACATATAACTTTGAGGTAGCCTTTGTAGTAACATAAGATGCATGGAATCATGAAAGTAGATAATAAACTATCAATTCACTAGTCCAAATTGTGAAATGAATGAAGGACTAATAAGTTAGAGAAACAAAAAGAAAAATATTAATAAAAAAAGACAGAGATGGTAACCATAGTACCAATTGTAGACCCCAATGTTTTGGTTTCCTTTATTTTAGAACAAAGATCCATAATATGCATGTTAGTAGCATCATATGGGTATTATTATAAAATATTAAATCCAACCATTTCTTCTAGCCTAATATATAGTTGTGTATAAGGAGAGTGATAGAAATAGAAACATAAACATGATTATTTGACTCTGATTATGCTATCTTGCTTCACTACTTACTATTGGGTATATGTTTTTTTTGATGTCAAAGGAGTGACAAAGAATTGTCATCAAGTTGTGGTCATTGATGTCAAGGTACCTAAAAGAATGCAATTACTTGTCATGTCATATAATCTCTATTTATGGTGCATTTTAAGTAGCAATAATACAATGAATCATTATGAACGTAGAATAAAATGGGATATATTTTTTATATCACATTACATCTATTTATGTTGGTGAAAGTGATATGTAAGTTTGATCTCAAATATTTGAGGATAGTTACCCAAATATTGAGCTTGTTTGCATAACCTATTGTGGTTTGCATTACTACAAGTTTGAGAGTTTTGGCTTGTACTTTAAATGGATAGTATGTTTAGTCAAGGTTCATCATAACCTAAATCTTCTAGAGTTTGTATGTTGTAGTCAATAAGATAGAGGTGACAAAAGGATCAATATGCTATTTAATCTACTAGGTTGTTATTCTGGCTTGATGTGGAATATTATGTCATGTTCCCTCTAGAGGTAGTGTTTAGATGATTGCTGAGACTAGATAGGACTATATTGGGAACTATATGGAATTTTTTATCTTCTGAAGTAGTGTTTGACCTATTGGACCCAACCTATTACATGCTGGAACATATTTACCTAAGGAGTGCTTGCGTGGTTGACCTATGGATATTATTGCTATATTTTAAAGTTTGGGCTAACAAAAGAGTGTAGTTTTAAATATAAATCATATATATATATATACATATATATATGTATATGTATATATATATATATACATATATATATGTATATGTATATGTATGTATATATATACATATATATACATATACATACATATATATATACATATCTATATATGTATATATATATATATACATATACATATACATACATATATATGTATATACATATATATATGTATATATATATATATGTATGCATATGTATAGGTATACATATATATGTACGTATATGTATATATATATATATATAGGTATATATATATATACATATATATAGGTATATACATATGTATATATATATACATATATAGATATGTATATATATATATAGATATATATATATATACATATCTATATATATATAGATATGTGTGTATATATATATATATGTATATATATACATATATATGTATATATATACATATATATGTATACATATATATGTATATATATATATGTATATATATACATATATATATATATGTATATATATATATACATATATGTATATACATATATACATATATATGTATATATATACATATATATATATGTATATATATGTATATATATATATACATATATATGTATATATATACATATATATATAGATATATATATCTATATATATATGTATATATATATATGTATATATATATATACATATATATACATATATATATATAGATATATATATATATCTATATATATATGTATATATATATATCTGTCTAGGATCTATCCTACGAACATAGTTGCTAAAAGTGTCATTGTAATGCTATGTAATTAGGGATTTAATGTGAATATCAAAATGTGTTTTATTTGATAGGCATTCTAAATATGTGTCTAGAAAATTGTATGCTATGTAGGAGAGTGCCTAAAGGCTTATTAGATCAAGTGAAAGCTATATTATTCATTTTGAATATCCACAAATTATATTATTGTGATTTGGTAGTACTAGTATCTTACGACTGAGTTGGTCCTCAATGATTTTTGTTGGGGATTGGTGTATCTAATGGGTTGTTTCCTACAAAGACAATAGGAGATTGGTGTCATTGGTAGGTTGGTGACTACTTTATATTGTAACTAATTCATTTATTTGTGCAACTAGATTTGGGTAGTAGATCAATAAAGATATTCTCACTATATTTTTTCCATCTGAGGTTTCCACATATATCTATTGTTCACTGTGTGGATGTGTGTTCTTATATTTTATTTAATTGTTGCATCATTAATTTGATTAGATTAAGTTACTTTGATGTTTCTTGATCTATGCTTGGAGAAGAAATATTTGGGGATTAATTTTGAGTTGAACTAAAATTGGGATATACTGATTCAGACCCCCCCTCTCAATAAATTGTGTTATCCTAAATAGTTATTAGAGGAAGGTTCCTTGGATAAATCTTAACAACTTGAGGTAGATCTGAGATGGCATGTAATGCCCCGCCAGGAAACCCCGAAGGGATAAGCCACAAATACAAGAATAGAGTGCAAATTTTTTTTTTTTTAAAAAGTTACAACACATAAGAAGCAACAAGCTATCAAAGATTCAGATTACATAGCGGAAGACTTTAACAACAATCTCCTAAAGAGTTTCCCAACGAGATTACTTAAATTTTCATAATACACTTTACTCACGCAATTAATCCATTAAGCTGAATATCTTAATAAGGAGATAATTCATAAACAGGATAATTTCTTTCAAAGGACGGAAATATACATCATAACAAAGATTCATCCATTAAGTTCCATTCATCAACCTCATTCAAGCTTTTCAATTTTAAATTACAAACTATACATCTAACAATCTAATACATTAGGATTTCATCATAACACGAGATCTTTCCAAGCATATTTAATTTCTTAACAACAACTGAGTATAATTCATTACTCTAAGTTACATTATTCCATAATCCAACTTATTGCATTAAAAGGACGAATTCACACATGCATTACGATAAATCGCATCTCAACCAATTATGCATTCGATTAACATGGCATTCAAGGAAGAAATGAATATAAGCATTAATAGTTAATTCCAATTATCCACTTAACCATTTTACATAAATTAATCATACATGATAAAGCTGAATAAAGGAAACATAAGAGGGTACATCACATAACACCATAATGATCTCGGAGTTCACCCCTAATGGGCTACATCTCCGGGTCTGCTCAACTGCAAGACCCCTTCTGATAAATAATAAAGTTAAGAATACAAGAGGTTACATCATACAACCCAGCCATCAAGGCGATACATAAGCAATATACAAATGACCATGCCGGTCAATAAATACATAAACGATCCTTACAAGGAACAGGATCCAGCTGAACATAATCAAAGCTAATAACATAAGAGTCCATGAGAGCATCCATAAAACTGAACCATCACCACCCAAGGGTCTAACATGAAACCGAAACTCACAAGGGCAGAGACGAAAGGACGACTCACAAAGGACAAAACAACAACACACTAGCGAACGCAGGGACAAGTGTCATCACACAACCTGGTATGGATACCATGGCAAGTCTTCATAGGTCCCGGCCCATACACTGGTAACCCTGGCAACCTAATCCAAACTTCCGGCCCATCCAAGCCTCATGTGGACCCACACATCCTCTCGTGAAGACGAGGAAGGTAGTTTGCCATTTCAGGCCTTCTCATGGCATGTCGAATCTATGATAGCACTCATCTCATGTGTGAGGCACAATTATCTTATTTAGAGATTATTTTCTAATCTACTTAGGTTATCACTTATTAGACTCACTTTCGACGGGTTATCCAGCAGCCACTTTGGGCGCGGCCCCCAATCGAAAGCCACTTTCCCATACGATACTAGACTACACTCGGACGTACTCAAACCAAGGAATACACATGGTAAGATGAACGGAGTTCAGGAAGGAGAACAACCATTTGGTCAAACACGACTCAAGGGTAATCACTTACTGACGGTACTCTAATTAGAGACCTGACAACTAAGGTTAACCACGAATCATCATTCGATTCGCTCAAGAGGATATGACCAAATATGACCACATCACAATACAACAGTCAACTCAAAATTCGAGGACTGAAACAGGTACACCAAGTCAATCCATACGACAGGGTCCTTTTGAACAAAGCAAAACATGCCATTTCATAATTAAAGGCGAATACAGAAATTAAACTCGCAATGCAGTAATCAGAAAAGACAATATTTTCTCAAATTGATTTAATCATTAAACGACAATCAAGTTTTCTACAAGATCTAAAACAACTTACAGTTATCTACCTTATCAAGGGATAAGTCGTTCTTGGTTTTCTAACTCGTTAAAATTCAAAGCATAAACAGACATATAAGCCATAATGAGTTTTTAACCAATTCGTATTAATAAAGTTCAGACAACCATTAATCAACTGAATAAGACATTTAATCTTCAACAAAAAACATCATTAACACACTGGTCTAAAACCGACCTCTACAATATCGTATTTCAACGATCTTCCAATAATATATTATTCTCTATTATCTTTAAACAATACTACTTCAGTTAGCCAAGTGCTCTAAACAGCTAGAAGGTAAGATCTAGATTAATAATCCAAGATCGATCAGAATATAATCAATGATATAAAAATTGTAAT
Source organism: Cryptomeria japonica (assembly GCF_030272615.1). Lineage (NCBI taxonomy): Eukaryota > Viridiplantae > Streptophyta > Pinopsida > Cupressales > Cupressaceae > Cryptomeria > Cryptomeria japonica. Next base: position 208,116,018 of record NC_081412.1, on the reverse strand, counting down.
ATTACAGTTGAAAAACTTAATTAGAAGGGGGCAAGGTCTCGAAGTGAAGTTGAGTAATGCTTAATCGATAAACTCCATTATGCAATTAAACAATACCAATTAACATTTATCTCTTTTTTTTTTTTTTTTTTGCCCCTTGATCATAATTAAAAACTAATTAAAACTCTGCATTAAGATAACATATATTAACATGATATTACACATCATATGTTTTTTTTTGAATGATAAAAAAAACACATAAAAAAAAACATTTAATAAACCCTTTTTTTTTTTAACACCAACGAAAAATGCATTTAAAAGTTTAGGGCGAAGCGAGCTGGGAAGGGCCGTGCCCTAACCCTAGCCGCAATGCTGAGTGAATTCGCGGGCGGCGCCACTCATCACGACCAGGCGGCGGCGCCCTGCGGTGCCCGCAGGGCCGCGGTGCCCTGCGGCCACCGCAGTGTGCCGCGGCCAAGGTCGAAGCACCGGCAATGGGGGGAAACACAGAGGACGAGCGGGGCGGTAGGGAGGAAGAGTGGGGAAGGGGAGGGGAGTGGGTGGAGCTCCGCTCCCCACTCTCCCAAACCCCGACCCACAGTCCGAACAAAACAAAACAAATATGCCCAGGTTCGAATGCAAACAACGCCCAGGCCGAAAACAGAAGCAACACCCAAATCACAATTAAATATATACATTTGCTAATTAAAACACACAGTCCGGTTTTAATACAAATATATTTTCTTTAAAACACCCAGTCCGAAAACTAAAACAAACGCCCATCCCCAAATTTGATAAGCAATTCGATTCAATTAAAAATTCGATTTAAAAGGGACTGGTTCAGGTCAAACGAACTGGGTTTACTATCATATTTCTTGATGGTTGCTCATACCATTCAAACATCCAAGGGTTTCAAACGCCCCAAAAAGGGAGGAGGAATTAACACATCTCAAAAACATTTCCAGCCAAGCTGGTTAATTTACTAAATCAACCAAAAACATGAAAACATCCAACTTCCATTTCCATTTTAACCAATAACTAAAATTGGGAATTGAATCCTACCTGATCTCGCGTTCCTTGCAAGATCTGCTGAGGAGTCACAATCTCCAGCTGTCCAAAACCATCTTTCTCCATCCAAAATCCCCCAAATTCCTTCCAAAATTTCTTCTCAACCAAAAATCCTCCAAAAATGTCCATCATCTCCAAATTACCCCAAATTTGGGTTATATGGGAGAGTTGACCCAAAAAAATCCCATTTTTGGAATAAAAACTTTATTTACAAAATAATTCTCCAAATTTAATACTTTTTCAATTATAACAACAATTTAACTTGCTCTTCCAATTAAAAAAAATGATTTCTTCAATCAATTAAATTTAACCTTCCAATATCAGAATCCAACAGAATGCAATTACGTCTATTGCGATTAAATACTAAACTCTCTTTTCAACAACATAAGTATAATGCATTTAATAATCCAAATCAATCATTCAATCGAATTTACTCCCAATTAAAAACGAGCAGTCCAATAACAACGAAAATCACATGACGAGAACTCGATTAATTTAATCCATTAATCCTCAATGCACAAATGCATATTTAATCAAGATAATTACTAAAGACTAATTAATCAAATAACCATGCACACCAAGCACGCAAACCGAGAAGGTCAACCAAACAGACGACTCGTAACCCAAACCAACAAGGGATTACCGATGATGACTGACGATGCTCACTTGAGCACGACTAAGGTCGACTAGGGTCGACTAGGGTCTTATGACCACCTAATCCAACTCTAAGGATTTAAAAGGGTACTCAAACCTGCAATCCAGGTGACGACGAACCTCGCCCTCATGCGACTTCGTACCTGAAATCTCCTGCAACCAAAGATCATACATGCATACATATATACAATTTAATGAAATCATTAGTCCGATACTAACATCACGAAATAGGAACACTGAAAATCTGCATACAACTGCGTTAAATCAAACATCTGATTGTAACATCATATTACGATTAACTAATCAAGATTAAACCCAGGTTAGAGATCGATTACGGTAAGGGTACTACATTCTCCCCCCCTAGGTTCCGACTTACTCCTGGAAGTCGTAAGGCTAGATGGAGAACACGTCGTACGCATTAGCCCTGAAACTCATTCAACAAAGATCAAATTGCACATAGAAATCTTTCCATAAATAAATGAAATATTATTGCAAAATCCTTTACCAACGCCATAATCTATTGGCAAGACACATCTAAAACCATACATTCCTTAGAATATTCTAGGAATTATCCACAATCATAGCAGAGAAAACAGGAATTTTCTTCCATTCATTACACCAAATTAAAACATTACAATGAGGTAAACAACAATTACCATAATCATCGATCAAAAATGACAGAAAAACATGCCTTAAGATCAATTTTCCTTTACTAATCCATCTTTATCATAAACTTTAACAACATAGAACTAGCTCAAAATATCAATTTCTACAGCCAAATTAACTCTCATGAAATAAGAGCAACATAAATAACTCAATGGTTACACTTGCCAGGCATAAGATAACCTTTCCAAAGACTATGTCCCATAACATAGTGACAAGTTAACACAATTTACTCCAAGGTACAAATAATAACCATTCACATAACTGGAATGCATAACACAAAAGGCCACATGTGAGCATGTCTAATGCTCGGTCAAGGATAACATGCACGATCAGCATCTCTATGCCTGATCTCAGAACAACAATATGATCATAAGAATCCAATATCTCACTCAAAGGCTTGATGGTGCTAGGCACACCATAGCGGTGCTACCTTCCATACAAGACCTTTGTGAATATCCCTTGTTGAACAAGGTGGTTAGCCTCCAAGAGATAGTCACCACACATAGGTAGGTAGTGGATACTAGCTGCATCACAGCCTCACATACCCCCATCCTCACGGTTCCCTACAACAACTTCCTCGCACACACTCTACCAATTCCGTATCATACGTCCTTGGAGAGGAATTTCACATTTCGACACAAGATCAGCATCCGAAAACAATAAGGATAAACCAGTTCAGCCACCAAAGTACAGATGAATAAAGATACTAAATCATCAATTCCAACAATAAGGTAAGAAAATAATCCAGAATTTCAACACCAAATCAAAGTGCAAAAGATCACAAGATCGTGGCTGAACCTTCACCGTGAAAGTAAAATAAACTGCTGATCCCCAAAGAAATATAAAGAATAGCACAATTGCACATTACATCACTACGTGACTAGTAGCTAGCCACCAACGAGGAAGGAAGGAACAACTGACTAGCTATTGCAGTAGCTCATCATGTGGTGCGACCTAGTCACACTATCCACATGGCATGGCGGTGTGCACCTCGACATCACCCTGCATCACGTCATCACGTGGCATGGCAATACCCCAAGTGGAGAAAACACACAATGGGCATATCCCGCATGGTAGTGCACCTCGTGGAAAAAGCACGCGCAAGCCACATCCCGCATAGCGCCGTATCTAGAAGGATACTCGCCGTAAGTCAGAGGTATACATGACTATGGTCCACCCACATGCCCACCAACACATACTAACTGGCAGCACATGTGAATAAACCTACCTTTCATGAAGACAAGGCAAAGGATCCTCCAAATAATACCATCACGATACACAAGAATCACCATCCAAAATGCTCAATTAACGGAGAGGAATAGGCTGACACACATAAACCTATAAATAGATTCATCAAAGGGAAAGTATTGAGTACACCTTGATACAGTTTAGTAGTACAACTATATCATTCCTCGAAGTAGAGAAGCTAAAGTCGCTTCGCGCCGATATTACTCGTACGCCAATCCATACTATTCAAGGAACGGTCGCTTCGAATACTACCCCTTAACATACTGAGTTACCCACAACCTGAGGTTGGTACTCAGTAGGGAACAAATAAGCAACATTACATAAACAGTATGGTTTCCCATACTCATAAACAACATATCCTCCATGGTTGATTACTTCACCAATCCATGGGCACATAGAATACACACTGGTTTCTTACAATACACACAATTACACCAGTACTGGCTTAGTCACATTTACGGGGAGTACTTTTCAGTACGCTAACATCTATACAAGGAAGATTCCAATTATGCTTTCTATTTAAATAACTGAATCAAGTTTACTCTAGATACAAGTACTGAATTCATTAACAATTCACAATTTTATAAGGAAATAACATCATTTCTATATCTTTATCAAATCTCACTAAGCATTCAAAATTAAATTACTAGCTAAGCAAATTCATTTCTAAAATTCTTACGATTAGGCAAAGAGAAGGGAAAAAGAGTTTGATAACCAAACCATTTCCTACAAAAACGCAAGATCAACAGATCACGCTACATTATAAAATTTCCCACTATAAGCCTATCATTTCAATTACACGGTTTTCATTTCGCTACCACTTAGAAGGATGACAATCAGCCTACAAAACATTTCCAATAATTATGGTTGCAACAGGAGGTTCTAGTTTACCAAACAAAACAGAGATCAAGAGAGGCACTCTTTTCGATAATGCAAGACCTCATAAGAACACTCACTTAATAATAATACAATATAGACACAAGTCATAATTTGCAACCTACTAGAGAAGATCACATTACGATCAAAGATAAGCAAGAGCTATTACTCCAAATAACACATATTAATGCATGCACATCAAACAAGCCTTTCATTCGCACTTTCTAAACACATTAAGGTAATTACACACACCCAAAAGCGAGTTCAATGGAGCATTTGCTAAAATAAATCTTCAATCAAACTGGTTTAATGAAACACATAAGACAATCTTTCGGAAACACATAAAACAATCTTTCAGAGAACACATTAATACTCTCTTGGAGCTACAATAACATGCTCTTTTACAATACTTCTTCTACAACCAAGCAGTTTCACATAATTCATCTATTCACATATTAATGCACCTTACTAAGGTAGAATTTAATCATGCTACTCCTACAACATACACATGGAGAATTCTTTAAACATACACATACAGTTTTCTCCCATCACCCAATATAAATTTTTAAACCCATAGCCCTCTTTAATGATCTAAAAGCATAGACGACATAAGGCTCACACAAGGGTACGAGAAATCACAACCTTTTCTCTTGCAAACAAGAAACTCAAATCAAAGATAATTACACATATCCTAATCATTTCAATTTCTAGAAGAGAGAGAGGAATGGTGATGATCATTTAATTTTTCTGCAAAATAAGTATTCAATAATAGCCACACTAGTCCTTCAAGAGGATAACACTAAGCCAGATCATAATCTTTAAACGAACACAATTTGCACTTTCAGATTCAAGACAAGCACGGACCAATCCAATTGGGTTAGTCTAAAGAGTACAATACTCAAAAGGGAAGGTACATACGACTCTCTTTCCAAATAGGAGTAATCATAGACCAAGACATCAATAAGCACACAATGCACAAATAAGCACTCAAACACCAACATCAAGAAGGAGAAAACAAGGTGTGAACGCACACACGTTACACACCAGTCAAGATCTGCTCAATCACTCACATGCAAAAGGAGGACAAGCATACACATAAGGTCGATACACCTCACACAAATGGAGGGCACACGCGACACGAGAGATCCCAATGTTTGCAACTTGGCTCTGATACCAAATGTAATGCCCCACCAGGAAACCCCGAAGGGATAAGCCACAAATACAAGAATAGAGTGCAAATTTTTTTTTTTTTTAAAAGTTACAACACATAAGAAGCAACAAGCTATCAAAGATTCAAATTACATAGCGGAACACTTTAACAACAATCTCCTAAAGAGTTTCCCAACGAGATTACTTAAATTTTCATAATACACTTTACTCACGCAATTAATCCATTAAGCTGAATATCTTAATAAGGAGATAATTCATAAACAGGATAATTTCTTTCAAAGGACGGAAATATACATCATAACAAAGATTCATCCATTAAGTTCCATTCATCAACCTCATTCAAGCTTTTCAATTTTAAATTACAAACTATACATCTAACAATCTAATACATTAGGATTTCATCATAACACGAGATCTTTCCAAGCATATTTAATTTCTTAACAACAACTGAGTATAATTCATTACTCTAAGTTACATTATTCCATAATCCAACTTATTGCATTAAAAGGACGAATTCACACATGCATTACGATAAATCGCATCTCAACCAATTATGCATTTGATTAACATGGCATTCAAGGAAGAAATGAATATAAGCATTAATAGTTAATTCCAATTATCCACTTAACCATTTTACATAAATTAATCATACATGATAAAGCTGAATAAAGGAAACATAAGAGGGTACATCACATAACACCATAATGATCTCGGAGTTCACCCCTAATGGGCTACATCTCCGGGTCTGCTCAACTGCAAGACCCCTTCTGATAAATAATAAAGTTAAGAATACAAGAGGTTACATCATACAATCCAGCCATCAAGGCGATACATAAGCAATATACAAACGACCACGCCGGTCAATAAATACATAAACTTTCCTTACAAGGAACCAGATCCAGCTGAACATAATCAAAGCTAATAACATAAGAGTCCATGAGAGCATCCATAAAACTGAACCATCACCACCCAAGGGTCTAACATGAAACCGAAACTCACAAGGGCAGAGACGAAAGGACGACTCACAAAGGACAAAATGACAACACACTAGCGAACGCAGGGACAAGTGTCCTCACACAACCTGGTATGGATACAATGGCAAGTCTTCATAGGTCCCGGCCCATACACTGGTAACCCTGGCAACCTAATCCAAACTTCCGGCCCATCCAAGCCTCATGTGGACCCACACATCCTCTCGTGAAGACGAGGAAGGTAGTTTGCCATTTCAGGCCTTCTCACGGCATGTCGAATCTATGATAGCACTCGTCTCATGTGTGAGGCACAATTATCTTATTTAGAGATTATTTTCTAATCTACTTAGGTTATCACTTATTAGACTCACTTTTGACGGGTTATCCAGCAGCCACTTTGGGCGCGGCCCCCAATCGAAAGCCACTTTCCCATACGACACTAGACTACACTCGGACGTACTCAAACCAAGGAATACACATGGTAAGACGAACGGAGTTCAGGAAGGAGAACAATCATTTGGTCAAACACGACTCAAGGGTAATCACTTACTGACGGTACACTAATTAGAGACTTGACAACTAAGGTTAACCACGAATCATCATTCGATTCGCTCAAGAGGATATGACCAAATATGACCACATCACAATACAACAGTCAACTCAAAATTTGAGGACAGAAACAGGTACACCAAGTCAATCCATACGACAGGGTCCTTTTGAACAAAGAAAAACATGCCATTTCATAATTAAAGGCGAATACAGAAATTAAACTCGCAATGCAGTAATCAAAAAAGACAATATTTTCTCAAATTGATTTAATCATTAAACGACAATCAAGTTTTCTACAAGATCTAAAACAACTTACAGTTATCTGCCTTATCAAGGGATAAGTCATTCTTGGTTTTCTAACTCGTTAAAATTCAAAGCATAAACAGACATATAAGCCATAATGAGTTTTTAACCAATTCGTATTAATAAAGTTCAGACAACCATTAATCAACTGAATAAGACATTTAATCTTCAACAAAAAACATCATTAACACACTGGTCTAAAACCGACCTCTACAATATCATATTTCAACGATCTTCCAATAATATATTATTCTCTATTATCTTTAAACAATACTACTTCAGTTAGCCAAGTGCTCTAAACAGCTAGAAGGTAAGATCTAGATTAATAATCCAAGATCGATCAGAATATAATCAATGATATAAAAATTGTAATATTACAGTTGAAAAACTTAATTAGAAGGGGGCAAGGTCTCGAAGTGAAGTTGAGTAATGCTTAATCGATAAACTCCATTATGCAATTAAACAATACCAATTAACATTTATCTCTTTTTTTTTTTTTTTTTTGCCCCTTGATCATAATTAAAAACTAATTAAAACTCCGCATTAAGATAACATATATTAACATGATATTACACATCATATGTTTTTTTTTGAATGATAAAACAAACACATAAAAAAAAACATTTAATAAACCCTTTTTTTTTTTTAACACCAACGAAAAATGCATTTAAAAGTTTAGGGCGAAGCGAGCTGGGAAGGGCCGTGCCCTAACCCTAGCCGCAATGCTGGGTGAATTCGCGGGCGGCGCCACTCATCACGACCAGGCGGCGGCGCCCTGCGGTGCCCGCAGGCCCGCGGTGCCCTGCGGCCACCGTAGTGTGCCGCGGCCAAGGTCGAAGCACCGGCAATGGGGGGAAACACAGAGGACGAGTGGGGCGGTAGGGAGGAAGAGTGGGGAAGGGGAGGGGAGTGGGTGGAGCTCCGCTCCCCGCTCTCCCAAACCCCAACCCACAGTCCGAACAAAACAAAACAAATACACCCAGGTTCGAACGCAAACAACGCCCAGGCCGAAAATAGAAGCAACACCCAAATCACAATTAAATATATACATTTGCTAATTAAAACACACAGTCCGGTTTTAATACAAATATATTTTCTTTAAAACACCCAGTCCGAAAACTAAAACAAACGCCCATCCCCAAATTTGATAAGCAATTCTATTCAATTAAAAATTCGATTTAAAAGGGACTGGTTCGGTTCAAACGAATTGGGTTTACTATCATATTTCTTGATGGTTGCTCATACCATTCAAACATCCAAGGGTTTCAAACGCCCCAAAAAGGGAGGAGGAATTAACACATCTCAAAAACACTTCCAGCCAAGCTGGTTAATTTACTAAATCAACCAAAAACATGAAAACATCCAACTTCCATTTCCATTTTAACCAATAACTAAAATTGGGAATTGAATCCTACCTGATCTTGCGTTCCTGGCAAGATCTGCTGAGGAGTCACAATCTCCAGCTGTCCAAAACCATCTTTCTCCATCCAAAATCCCCCAAATTCCTTCCAAAATTTCTTCTCAACCAAAAATCCTCCAAAAATGTCCATCATCTCCAAATTTCCTCAAATTTGGGTTATATGGGAGAGTTGACCCAAAAAAATCCCATTTTTGGAATTAGAACTTTATTTACAAAATAATTCTCCAAATTTAATACTTTTTCAATTATAACAACAATTTAACTTGCTCTTCCAATTAAAAAAAATGATTTCTTCAATCAATTAAATTTAACCTTTCAATATCAGAATCCAACAGAATGCAATTACGTCTATTGCGATTAAATACTAAACTCTCTTTTCAACAACATAAGTATAATGCATTTAATAATCCAAATCAATCATTCAATCGAATTTACTCCCAATTAAAAACGAGCAATCCAATAACAACGAAAATCACATGACGAGAACTCGATTAATTTAATCCATTAATCCTCAATGCACAAATGCATATTTAATCAAGATAATTACTAAAGACTAATTAATCAAATAACCATGCATACCAAGCACGCAAACCGAGAAGGTCAACCAAACAGACGACTCGTAACCCAAACCAACAAGGGATTACCGACGATGACTGACGATGCTCACTTGAGCACGACTAAGGTCGACTAGGGTCTTACGACCACCTAATCCAACTCTAAGGATTAAAAAGGGTACTCAAACCTGCAATCCAGGTGATGACGAACCTCGCCCTCATGCGACTTCGTACCTGAAATCTCCTGCAACCAAAGATCATACATGCATACATATATACAATTTAATGAAATCATTAGTCCGATACTAACATCACGAAATAGGAACACTGAAAATCTGCATACAACTAGTGTGAGAACCACATCAATAGCTATGCGTTAAATCAAACATCTGATTGTAACATCATATTACGATTAACTAATCAAGATTAAACCCAGGTTAGAGATCGATTACGGTAGGGGTACTACATGGCACACTTTGTTTCTAAGAAAGGTTTGTCATCAAACCCTACACCACTTTTTGATGCATCTAATTATTATTTTTGGAGTGCTACAATGAAATCATAATTGATAGATTTAGGATTTAGGGTTTGTCAATCTATGGCATATGAATATGAAATCCCTTAAAGTTACCCAATAGAACAACATATACATTGACATCCTTAGGATAAAAGGATAGTGCTTTATTGATCAACTAAATTAAAATGAAATGTGTACTTTGATTATAGAAAGGAATGATTTAGAGAACACATACAATATATAAGGAAGAAAAAAAGATTAAAAAATGGTGTCGAAGAAAAGTCTTCTTGAGGATATTTTACAAAATCACTTGATTTGAAGCCTACATAGCTGATTTCTTTTTTGTGAGAAGAACACATTTTTTTGTGAATCAATAATATTATAATAAAATAATAATACAAACATTAAACAATATATTTTAATATTGAAAAGTAACTACACTATTACATTATTGATGATTTTATAATAATTTTTAAAAAGAATAAATTTTAATTTCATACACAAAATTTATGATCATTGAATGTTTCAAAAAGAAATATGCACTTTGAACAACTATACCTAAATATTGGTGCATGGTTTGGAAAAAATATTTGGTATACCCAATTAAAAATTTATATAAATTATGTGAAGTTTATAGTAGTTTTAGTATGGTAGTTTTTTGTTTTTTTCAAAGAGGGTAGATAGGTTGTTAGGGCCTCTAACCTATCTTCTAGTTACGAATATGACTAGGGATAGACATGTAGTTTTAAATAGAGTAAAGATATAATGGCTTCTACATGACCATAAATAGTGGAGTTTTATGCATATACAACAAGTGGGGAGATATATATACATATACACACACATATATATATATATGTACATATATACATATATATATATGTATATATATATGTACATATATATATATACACATACATACATACATATATGTACGTATATGTATGTATATGTATATATATCTCACCACTTGTTGTATATGGATTAAAATCCACTATTTATGGTCACACGTATATATATATATATACATATATATATATCTATATGTATGTGTATCTGTATATGTATATGTACATATATATATATACATGTATATATGTATATATATATGTATACATGTGTACATATATATGTATACATGTGTATATATATATATATGTATACATGTATATATATCTATATATAGATGTATACATATGTATACATGTACATGTATAGATGTATACATATATATATATGTATACATGTACATGTATACATGTATACATATGTATACATCTATATATAGATATATATACATGCATACATATGTATACATCTCTCTCTCTCTCTCTATATATATATATATATACATACATGTACATAAACATAAACATAAACATAAACATATACATATACATATACACATACACATACACATATACCTATACATATACACATATACATATATATATATACACATACATATACATATACATATACATATACAAATACAAATACATATACATATACATATGTATGTATATATACATGTATATGTATATGTATATATATGTATATGTATATGTATATAGACATATATCTATGTATATGTGTATATATATGTATATGTATATATATATATATGTATATATATGTATATATACATATATATATATATTTATATATATATACACATATATTTATCTATATATATATACATATGTATGTACATATATATGTATATATCTATATATGTGTTTATATATACATATATATATGTATGTAGATATATATATAGATATGCATGTACATACACACACACACACATATATGTATGTATGTATATCTATGTGTATATATACATAGATATGCATGTAGACACACACACACACAAAGATATATATATATGTGTGTGTGTGTGTGTATACATACGTATATGTATACATATACATATATAGATATATATACATATACATACATATACATACACACACACACATATATATATATGTATATATGTATATATGTATATGTATATGTATATGTATGTATATATATACATATACATAGATATACATATACATATATACATATATGTATATATATACATACATATACATATTCATATACATATATACATATATGTATATATATACATACATATACATATACATATACATATATACATACATATGTATATACATATACATATATACATACATACATACATACACACCTACATATATATATGTATATATATACATATATATACATATATAGTAGGTATATACATATATATATATACATATACATACATACATATAGATATATATATATACATATACATACATATATATATATAT